>NC_137563.1:19390056-19992493 GCF_963082525.1 Nesoenas mayeri | reverse complement strand
CAGAAAAGCAAAGTCATTTATCAACGTCTGAGCTCTTTGCAGTGGTTGGAAAAAGGCCAAAAATTCGCACATACTTTTTTGTCATGTTTAATGGTTTAACTTTTAAGGGCTTTTTGGGAAAGTCTTCATTTTAAAAGTCGCCAATAATAAACTTCCATTGTGATGTGTTACAAGGAGGGAATTGGCTCTTTGAGTAGAAACATTTGGGGATTTCTAAGTTTCGCTGGCTTGAATCCCATGTTTAGAATACTGTTGAAGTTTCCAAAAGAAGTTAGTGCTTAGTTCCTCACGCTTGGGATGCTTAAGTTGAGGCAGTTTTAATTGTCGCAATATTTAGGACATTATGTTTCTTTAACATTGGACCCTTGTGGGAAGTCTCCAGAACACAAAAAGGGGAGTGACTTTATTTTGAAAGGTTTAGCTATGCCTATTTTGCTGAAATGTTTGGATTTTGTTCTTAATTAAAACAAAAAGTCCAGTCCTATTTCTACATTTAGGGTGTTCTGTTTGTGTGACACTCCTGTGTGTCACAAGATGTCCTAACGCAAAGCTTTGAAAATTGACCCAGAATAAGACAGGAGCACGAGCCACGCTTTGCCAAACTAGGGGAATACAGGCTGTGTTCTGTACGGGTTTTCCACATTACTTCCAGAACTTTGTGCTGTCTCTTCTGAATTAGTCTTTGTGTTGGAATTCTGATTCCATTGGTAGTGCCTGGAGAAGTGCCGGGGCGGGTCGCTGAATCGCTGTCTTTGGAGGGTTTTGGGGCTCTTTAAAATTACCCCAATTTTACCGTTGCAACCTTCCCTCTTTTAAAATGGAGATGTTTGTTAGGGTTTGGAAATGAACCATGCTTAAAAAGTAAGAGTTTGTTTCATTAAATTCTTTAGACTTTCTGTAAAGAAAGGTTCATCTCTTCATATAATGATACAGGTTTAGAAAAGATGCTTAATTTAATTACTTAGTTTGCTTTACCTTCATGTTTCTATAGCCCCTCAAATGAGTGCTTAAGACTTTTCTGTTTGTTTGGGGAGATTTCCTGATAAACTTCCATACTGTGTTGATCTTTCCATTTCTTATGGTTCCAGGTATAGTTTACTTGCTTTTATAATGTTTTGCTGAAGTTGATGAAGTATAACGCTATTAGAGAATACAAATAACGCTATTTCCTTGCTTTGTCATGAGTCTGAAAGTGCTGATAGAGTTAAATTTTGCGCAGTCCCTCCCAGCAGCCGTTTTTTCTTTTGAGGTGGGATTAAACTGTCCAACAGAAATCTCTCTTAATCTTGAGCGGCCCCATAATTGATTGTTTGGTCTGAGATGTGTACGAAAGAAGGATTTGAATTAATCTGTTCTCCATTCATTTTATATCTGATGCGTGCCTGACACCACCCTGCTTCTGAATCCCCGAAATACACCCGACACGTGCTCGCATGGCACAGATTTGGATGCATGGGCAGCATCTGCTTTTCCTGTTTTGATCTGTGGAGCTCTGTCTGCATTTCTGAGCTCTGCTGCTTGGTAGCAGGTGCTTTCAAATATAGGAATGCAAATAAAAAATAAAGACTTTTAATCTTTGAATCCAGCTTGCGCTAACCTGAGACCTGAACTCCTTTTTGTGAGCTCGGAGCATTAATGAGTTGTGTCTGCGGTGGCTCGTACCAGCCCCTCTCCCTGGTGTCTTTACCTGCTGGCAATCTGTTAGACCTGGTTTTTGCAGCTCGGTTTGCTCCATATGCCACTCCACGTCACTCTCTGTGTTACCCGCCTGTTCACATGTGCTTTTATTTCTGGAGCAAGCAGATTTGTTTCTTCCAATTGGGAATGTGGGCAGAGCTGCTGTGATAGTTCGTGTGTGGGCCTGAGACAGACAGAACGATCCAGGATCGCTGGAGTTTGGCTCCCTCGGCCCAGGACAATTCTGGAACGTGATTTCCATTGTGCCTGCTTCTCTCCAGTACCCTGGCGACCTTATTGTACCTTGAAACACGTGCACGCCCTTGGTGTAGCGCTGTAAATGCTCAGTTAGTATTTTTAGCACTTTGAGCTGAAGAACATGGAATCCAAGAGCTTTCAGAATTTCCTGGGGGTATCATGTGGGTCCCAGGTGAAACAGGGACCAAATACTGTGTGTGATGGGCACAGAATGGGCTTCAGTGAGCAAAAATAGTGCAGGTACAGAACAGCCTGCCCCATTTAGGGGACCGAAATTAGCTTGTCCGATGCTGGAGCTTGCTTGTCATACGACTGGTATTGAGAAAACTCCAGTGAATGCAGCATAAACACTGGGGTTTTTTGAGCGGTTGACAAAAATGCTGGTGTGTAGTAACTCATTTAATTATGGGGCAAGGAGGTATCGCAGAGACAAAGGGTACAAGCTGCATCTTCCATCAAGGTGTTACTGGGGTCCCTTGATGAACTGGTTGCAGCTCTGGGAACTGTGTCCTAAGGTTGCCTTTGGGAAGTCATGGAGATTTTTAGTAAAGTGGAAAAGTAGCCTTTTTGTTCTGGATATTTGTTCTTGGTAGATTAGTTCAGAGTACACTGCTTTTATTGGTGAGTATGTTTTCAGATCTCACAAAGGGCCTTTTCCTGTAGGGAAGAGTGAGTAAAGACTAAGTAGGAATTTTGCTTGTGCTTGTTTTAAAGGGGGAGGAGAAAATGAAACAAACCCCCCTCCAGCCCAATTCAAAGCAAAACTACTTCAGAGGATTGACTGTTTTCAAAGGGATGGAGAACCAGGGTGGATTTTTGTTTTAGTGTAAATCTTGTGTTACTTCAGCATGTGAATGATCTAGTTATTTTATTTCACTTAGGATTGACTCTTTACTGCAGTAATTTCATTTTCTAGTGCCTAAAAGCCTGAGGTTGGCTGGACAAAGTCAAACCTGTACCTTTATTTGCTAAAGCTCTGCTAGCTGGTGGTAATTCCAGCTTCAAGGCAGTAGCTTTCAGCCCAAATTGCTTTCCAGGGAGTTGGAGGAGTCAGAATCCCAGTTTGCCTGTCTGGAGGAAATGGTAAAGAGTTATTCATGTGTGAGGAGGGAAAACCCGTGTGTAGCTAAGATGATGATTCAATCCTGTGAAGATGCAGGGAAGAAATCAGATGTTTCATTTGTTCTTTTTAATATGAGCATCTTCCAATTCCACATCTGGTGACGACTTTGTCATTTCCAATGCGTTTGCAGATCCGGAGGTGCCGCAGAAGCTGAGGTTTGCGAAGCAGCCGTCTTCTCTAACTAGAGTTACTGGGCAAAGTGCAGTTTTTCCGTGTGTTGCCGTAGGATTTCCAACTCCCTACATCAGGTGGACAAGAAATGAAGAGGAGCTTATCACAGAAGGGTGAGTATATTTTTATGTAACGGTAGGAATCCAGCTAGAGTTTACTGTTTTACACGACAGCACAATTTGCTTTCTGCGTCACTTTAAAAGCAGAAGCTTCTAGACGGAGTCTTGTGGCAGGTAAGGTGGTTCATGAGGCTCATGGAACAATCCCAGCATTTTCATTTTTTTGTAGGCACCTGAAACCAAGAAATCTTATTTGAAGCAGGGAGGTTATTAAGAATATATTACTTTTAGATTGCCACTGGAATAAAAGAAGCAATTAAGGGAATAAGGACACTGCATAAAACCTGTTTCTTCTTCATGCTGGCAAATCATGTGTGTGAAGCCCTGCACTCACATTACTCTTTGGGTAGTGATGTTCCAATATGCATCTAAATGTTCCATAAGAATTTAACAATAAGCAGAATGTAATAATTTCTCATTAAAAGAGAATATTAAAATGTTAGGCATGATATAAAAAAAACGGGCTTTCAGGAATGGATTAAGTGAAAACTGCTCTATTATACACTGTCAATGCTGGTGTATTCACTCAAAATAACATGGTAGAAAATATGTATGTAAACCAAAACAGGTCTTACCAAGGAAAGTTATCTCTTTGTCTATTTAATGGACATGCTAGAACAAGGAAATTACAAACAGATACTCGAATGTTCTCAGTGTCCTCAGAGTCAGTGGTGAGATTAATGTGGAAACAAATTAATTGTAAAACAATCAGGGTTAAAGTTATATTGGGCATGGCTGCCACAGAAGCAGCTGAAGGAATATGAAGTATTTCTGCAGTACCAGTGATGGTAATAGATCTCTCTTTTTTGTCAACTCTTAAATTAAAAAATCCAGGGGCTCATAATTTCAACCGTCTTTATCTGGGAAATGCAAGTTCCTGTGGGTAATGACTAACACTGCTAATACTGAGAAACTGTCTCCGTGTCAGTCTGATGGCACATGATTTAGATTGTTTTTTTTGTAAATATAAGAAATCACTCATAAAGAACTGTACGGAATCATTAGGGTTGCACAGTCAAATGTGATGAAATGCCACAATAAATGCGCCTGGTAAGACATTAATTTGTTTTTCTTGTATGTAAAATGATATCCTGTCACATCTTAAGTTTTGGTGCCCCTCTGCGCCACCCTTCCCCAGGTTACGTTGCATTGGGTGCGAGTTAAAGCTCCCTCAACGCAGACCCAAATTTTGAACTCCTGCTCCGAATACAGTCCTGTCCATGTCCTCAGGAGCTTTCCTGGGCAGGCTGGACATGAGTGACTAAAGTTACCTTGCTGATGAAGTGGATTTTTTCTTACAGTGAAGAGTGTGCTCATTCTAGAGTTTAGTCTGAAGGCAGGTAAAGTAGAAGACTGATTTTTTTCCCTTCTGTAGCAGTAAGATTCCTTCATTGTTTAAGTGATCACACTGTGCCAAAACCCTGAAGCCTGCGGCTCATGACTGTGGCTTAGCAGAGAACAGATTCAAACAGTAGGCAACAAAAAATTCCTAACTCCTTGACCTCGACAGCTGCTGTATGATGCTTTAGAACAGAATAACCGGAAAGTCTCTAGAACTAAACATTAAGATTTATTGTTGGAGTAAAGCTAGCAGTTAGACTGCTGCAAAATAGGTACCTCATCTTGTTATGCATGTTCTGTTAATTTAATTACACATGAAATCACTTTTAATTTGTATTAAAACCCCTTTTTGATATCCAAGTAAGACTTCTCTTATGAGCATGACTTTTCTTTGTCCCAAGAAAAAAACAGTCTGTTTAATCCAGAGGAGTTTCAATGTACATTCTGCCTGGGAAAGGCTCTTAAATCACGGCTGCCGTCTGTCCACACACACTGCAGCCATTAACATACATATATATGTATACACACCTGTATATACATAAATATTTGTACCCATCTCTATGTACTATGGGGTTAGCCTGGATTGCATGGTCAGTTGTGTCCCTGATTTTTACTCCTTGTTAAATGGTTTAGGCACACAACCTTATTTTTGTCTTTTTTAATTGTGGCAATTAAGCCAATACAAGGTTAAACATTTTCCTTTCAAGCTGCATTTCTAACAAGAATATGTGTTTATACAGGAGCCTGTATTTATATGAAAAATAGCTTAATTTTAAGGATCTGGAGTGGTGAGTTTTTGGAATTAAATATTTGTTAGAAGACCTGAAAAAAGAGAAGGCGTTGCATTTCAATGGAGTGTTTGTCAAAGGCTGCAATGAGATTGATGTGTGTGGATAAATCTGGGTGAAGCTGAATGCTGGCAGTCTTGGCACTGGTTCAAACAAGCAGCCTGGAATGCAGTATCTTGTGAAATGCGTTTGCTGTGATAAAGTACTTTCTAAACTAATTTTGGTTGAATTGGCTTACTAGTCAAGCTAGTAATGTTTGATATGTCATAATTTTCTCACAACTCCCTAGTTAGAAAAGAAAGGAAAAGGCCAAACCCTATTCTAGGCTGAGATTTCTGGTGTTTGTAGCTCCAAACCAGAGCTTTACAATGCGAAGCTAGCCTGTAAGCTCGGAGCAAAACAGGAGAAAGAAGCCCATTATATGTATTAATTGTTGTATAATCTTTCATATAGTGTATTGTGCTCATAGTTCTTCAGTGTAGGATTGGCCACCCTGTCATATCTGTGGTTCAGCAATGTGCAAACGCATTCTGCTTTTTCAGCTGGATTTCCTCCGTAAACTGAGAATATTTCTGCCAGGAATGGAGAAAAAAATGAATAGCAATGGGCGGTCAAGTGTACAGCTATTTGAATAGATCTGATGTCTTTTACAGAAAACTTTTACAGTGATTTCACCATCTTTTTAATATTCCCTGATACAAAAGGCTGTAATGGAAATGTTAATTATTTACAGGTTGAAGAGTTTTTCAGGTTTTGCCAACTTTGAGCCTTTCGTACTTGTTTTTATTCTTTGTTTTTAACATCTGGCTAAGGATGCACTGTGTGAGGTTCTGGTTTTTTGCAAATACAGGAGCAGTTTTGTGCTTTCGCTGGTTGTGAGGTTGGAAAGTGATGTTTCAGGTGAGGTGGCTGCACAAGTGGATTTCCAGAGCCTGGGAGATGGGCACAGGGTTTCAGTCGTTTGGAGAATGATGTTCTGCTCTGAAACCTCAAACAGCATATATTATGTATCTTGATGTGTATTTGGACACTTATATGGGAGAAATTACAAATGCATGTGCCTCAAATTCTTGAAAACGTTACATTAAATGAGATGGCTCATCTGAAAATAAACAATTGGAAGGACCCTGAACATTAACATCCTATTTTACTAAGGCTCTTGAAGCACAGATGACTCTTTGGTGGTTTGGGGCTGTTCAGTTCAGCAACATTTTATGTTGGATAATGCCTGCAAAAAACTGTAACGTGGTTTTATGGTTAATAATTGTCTAAAGTGGATCAGAAAGCTGAGGTTGCATGTGTGGGATCAATTTAATGCTGTTGCTGTGTGTGTTCAAATGAAGTCTTTAATTGTATGACCACATACATATTCTTAATGCTTCATGCAGATGTGTTATACTTTCAATTATTACATGTTATTGTTTGCCAGCCACTCAGAGTGATTTGTATTAAGTGAATTACACTTGCCCAATTCAGTAAAGGTTAAACATAGCAAAGTAATTATGGAGATTTTTCTGGTAGTAGATTCCACGAAATAATCTAATTTACTGTCTAATTTTATCTGCTGTACTTTACCGAGGCTGCAAACAGATTAGAAGATGTTTTGGGAATAGTAATTTAGAAGAGGAAAAAAAGAAGCCGAAACCTCAGGGTATAACTGGCTGTTTGAATACAGTAAATTAATAAAGGCTCACTATATTTTGTGATAATGAAGCATAAAATGAGTGTATGAGTTAGGTATCCAAGTAGCTCCAGTAATTGTATATAATGAGTGTGTAACTCAGGGCTGTATGGAATGCATATAAAAGGCTTGAATTTGATTTTCTTGTTACCTGACATTTGAATGATCAATCCTTGTTGTTTTTAATGACACTTGAAATTACGTTACCACTACTACATTAAGCTGATTTTACTCTCCAGCGTCTGAAATCTGATTGCTTTGCTCTTGTGTGGAAATGCGTCCTTGTCCTTAGAAAATTAAGATGGTTTTACTTTACTATAAATGCACGAGGTTTTGAAGTCCGGAATTCTTCCACAACTAATACATACAGAAGGAATCACCAAAGAGTTTGACAGATTAGTTGTTTTCTTCCATGCTTTTAGCAGCAGTGAACTTGCATTGGATCAATATTGATAAATAAAAGTATAGCATGCAATTTAGATGACTGAGAACTACATAACCTTGTTTCTTGAAAAGAAAGTGAATTCATGTAAATGCTGCTGTGTACAAGGAGTTTGTGAGATCCTGCATGACAAACCTTTGTTTCTAATGTGACAAGATCTAGTAAGTTTTTTTACACCTAAGTTCCCATATGAAGTGCTGGTCAGTGCCCATGACAGGCTGCTGCCTCACTCCACTTTGCCAGAGGCTGGCTGTGGGAAAATGAGCATCGTAAACACGTGATGCTTTTAGGTAGATAACAACAGAAGTTGGTGGATATCCGGAAAAAGGCATTATACAGCATCAAAATCACACTGGGCCTTTTAGCATTCCTGTGTGATTTAGCTGCAGTTTCTCACTTCCAGTCAGTTCTTTCCACACCACTTTCCTTCCTGTTCTGTGTCCTGTCACTGATGGATGTTTCACATTTACCAGTTGGCTCCATTCCATAGAATCATAGAAACATTTCAGTTGGAATAGACCCTCAGGATCATCGAGTCCAACCATAACCCAACTCCAGCACAGCCCTATGTCCCTGAGAACCTCATCTCCATCTGTCCAACCCTCCAGGGATGGTGACTCCAGCATTGCCCTGGGCAGCCTGTTCCAATGCCCCACAGCCCTTTGGGGAAGGAATTGTGCCAAGATCCAACCTCAACCTACCCTGGCGCAACTTGAGGCCGTTTCCTCTGCTCCTGGCACTTGTTCCTGGAGAGCAGAGCCCGAGCCCCCTGGCTCCAAGCTCCTTTCAGGCAGTTCAGAGATCAGAAGGTCTCCCCTCAGCTCCTGTTCTCCAGACTCTTCCCCAGCCTGCACCGTTCATGGTGTTGTTGTGACCCAAGTGCAGGACCTGGCACTTGGCTTTGTTGAACCTCAGACAATTGACTTCAGCCCATTGATCCAGCCGGTCCAGATCCATCTGTATGGCCTTCCCACCCTCCAGCACATCAACATCCACCGAGTTTGGTGTCATCTGCAAACTTGGTGACGGTGCACTCGATGCCCTTGTCCAGATCATTGATAAAGAGATTCAACAGAACTGGCAGTACTGAGCCCTTCTTTTATTTTAGCCCTCAGCGGATTATATGCCAGTCAGAATAATTTAATTTGTTTTGAACGCTACAAAAAATAATCAAAGAAGGTATTTTACATACTAAAAGGAGATGCAGAACTGCCTATATGTATGCGTCACGGTCCAGACTTGTCTTACTCATTTATTTTTCTTTAGGCATGGTTTTAGTGCAGCCTTAACGTGTCTAACACACCATTCTGTTCAACTTGACAACATTTGGAAAGCTCTTCTGTGTTTGTGGACTGTTGATATCCAGATACAGACAAAGAGATTCAAGAACTGGGAAGAGCATCATTTTCTTAAATGTTTTTAATGTCTTAGAACTTTCTTAGGTGGTCGCATTTGCCATGGAGGTGGTGTAGTCCAAGACTTCTGCGTTAGTTTCTTTGTGCTGACTTAACAGACTTGTGTGGTTTAAATATAATGAATTTATCTAAATAGAATACAAGAAAGTGGGAGAAGGGGGGGGGGGAAAAGTGATAGAGTTTTGGCAGCTTCTGTTCACATCTCCTTTGTGCAGGCTTTTCTTGCTCAAGATGGGAGATGGATCATCCGTTGTTATCTTTGGTTACCAGTAGAGCTCTTGGTTTTTTCTATGTATTAGTTTTTCGTCTGATCCACAACAGGGGGCTTCTGCTTGTATTTTTTTGGCCGCACTGACAATAAAATACCATCAAAATAATCCAAGATATATCTTCTCATCTCCTTATTATGTCCTTAAATCACTGTTGAGCGCTTCCAAAAAGCCCCTTTAATGACAAACTTGCTGTTTTCCTCTTAGCCAGAACCTCTTTGCGATGCTGTTCATAAACTCCTCTACTGTTTTATCCTCTTTTTAAAGCTCCTAATAAATATTTTCATATTTATTAACATCTTCACTCAAATTCCCTACGCTTCTTGCAGAACAAACTTTGTGATCCTCCTGTTACTGGATCACGGAAACAGGATCCCTTTCCTTGAGTAGGACATCTCCCTGGACATGCTTAGGACTGGTTTCTTTCACTTCATTCCAATAATGATTTTGTTTGGTTGGTTTTTAAATGTATTGAACCAGAAATTTGATGAGCAATTAGAGTAGTATCATAAATCAATAATTATGTGGTAATTACTTAGGTGAGTCAAAAGTCTTTGTGTCCTAACCATTTGCCTTTCTGAGTAAGAAAGAGCATTGTTTCAACTGACATAATTCCACTAAAATTTCAAATGGAGAAAATAATTAGTTGGTGGGTTTTGAGAGATCAAAAAAGTTAATTGTTTTAATGTGCTGTTAAGTTAATATATTGAAAGAATTCAGTCCATTCCTGCCTGCTGAGCCATTGCTTGGTAATACCAGAAAGGAAGCCATCAGGTAGACTCTTTTACATATATATATATAAATATATATAAATATATATAAATATACATAAATATATATAAATATACACACTTTTTTTTTTTTAACTGCAATTATGAATGGCTTGGGATGAGCCAGTCGTGATGTGTTGTCTCAGCTTGGTGTTTTCGGTATTGGTATTGAAATCTTACTGTGGACACTCGGAGCAATGAAGAATCTTGGAGAACTCCCGTACAAATTTGTATCACGTAAAAGGGAATGGTGGTTGCAAGGGGAGAAGGATGCTGAGGGTGCTGCATAGAATGCTGCATTCAGAATAAAAAGCAGATCATTTATAAGTGCAAACCCTCCCCCTTTACGAGTCAGAGGGAGAAAATTCTCTATGGAAATTTTGCCAACTTGTTCAATTTGTCTTTTGAATTTTTTCACCCTGTACCTTATTCTGCAATCTGACATCTTCCTGAAGCAGCTATTTTATTACAAAAATTCCATTAATTTACATAACACAATATACATTGCTGTTATTATGTTGTACAAGCATAAGTCTGGCATGTTATAGTTCATTTGACTTATCAAGCAATCATTCCAGCTGTATCTGCAAAATGTGCTTTTTTTATGATGTGGTTGTGTTATTTAACTTTTAAAGTTTTAGTTCCTATTGTCTCAATACTGTGAAACGCATTTAATTAAGAAGAACTGAAGCTGAAAGTGTAAAAAAGGATGAGCTGCTCTTGTGGAATTGATATAGTTGAAGTTAATTTTCAATATGAAGCCAATTCTGGAGTTTGAATATCTAGTTAAAAATTCCTCTCTAACGTGGCTCCTTGTGAATGACGCCCAGGAATATGATATGTAAGCACTTCTTTGGGTTACGTAGACACTGCAGTCCTGCATGTGCTTCTCTGGGAACAGCTGGTTTTGGTGCATTTGGCCCTCAGCTCACCCTGTGTCTTGTTTTGCGCAGCTCGGAAAGGTTGGTGCTGCTGCCGGGGGGCAGCCTGGAGATCGGGGACATTGTGGTGGAGGACGCCGGGACCTACAGCTGCCTGGCAGAGAACGGCAACGACACCATCGAGGCGCAGGCCGAACTTTCCGTGCAAGGTGGGGCAAATGTTTACTTTTCAGAGAGAACAGATCCCAGCTGAATTTTTGTTGAGTTTTTGTTGTGCGATCGGTTAAAAACCAGACAAAACCCCCCTCAGTTCTGTTGTGTTACGTGTCACTCTTGGTCAAACTGCTTATAATTTAATAAATATTCAAATGTGGAATTTGCTTACAAAAAGCATCTTGAGCATGGTTAAAATCTGCTGTATGTTCTCATATAATACGAAATGTGGTTGATGCTGTATACTTTTTGCTCTAAAGGCAGACAAAGGTCCTAATGTGGCTGATCACATCTAAAAATGGACCTAGAGTACTACTACTTAGGTCAGCCTTGAAAAGGACATACATATAATATTTTGCGTAATCCTTAAATATACTGTTGTTTTTGAAGAGCTTGACAGAAGATAAAACCCGAGATAAGTAATTATTTAGTAATACCCTGATTTATTGTGTGTATAACTGTCTTTCTTCCTCTTGAAAGCTATTTTTACTAGAAACAGCACTGAAAATTTGATAACATTGATTTAAAAACCTGTACAATTAAATTAGAATTGTTAGGGAGCGAGAGAAAAAAAGGGTAGAAGTTTGGCTTCTTCACCTTTCTTGCTTTCATGGGGGAATGTGTCCTTTTTATTAATTGGATCTTGATATTGATTTGAAATTGTTCAGCAGGAATTTACAGGTCTGTGAGGTTTTTGAAAGCCAAGAAATTCTGGTCATGCAGACAAAACCCCCACGTTTTTCTTACCTTGTTTCTTGGGCCAAAAGAATAAAGGTAGATGCTCCATCTTTTGAAATACTTACATGCTTGGTGCTTCCCTGAGCTTTATGATGGTTTTACTCAGCTCAGTGTGTGCTGCGTTTAATTCACTTCCCACCCATATATTTTACAGAATGGACACGAGGCTTTGAGCTTTATGGGCAGTGGTAGAAATTAATAATATTAATGATACAATGCAATTAAGCGAAGCAAGTCGTAGATGAGTGAGATTATAACCTTAATGTAGGATATACAACCAGGTCGCTTGGGGGATGGAAGTGATCTTGAGATCACTCTTTGCTCCTTATCTAAACTAATGTGATTTCTTTATTTGGTTATAAAGATTTAGAATATGTTCTGCCAGCTCTTTTACGCTGAATTTTTCTTGCGTGCCTGGCACAATAGAAAGAAATTGTAATGCTTGAGTAGTAAAATATATTAAAGATTATACTGAATGCATTTTGGAAAGCTGAATTTCTGATTTTACTTGCTAGTTCTAATGTTAATTCTGCTTTCCTTTGAGAGGTCACTATAGAGAGCAATTGTATTTCTGCATTACTGTAATTTGGCGAAGGGTGGAATAGTTGGCATAACTGCTATCTGATCACTTACCATTTGCATCTAGACTAGAAAAAGTGTCATCTCTCCCCACCTAATAACTTCCTGAGTTTGCTTTAAGCTTCTTCTGTCATTCCTTCAAATGGTACCTGAAACTAATGGAGCTTACTCACATCCTACTGGCAACACTTAAAGATATCATCTCTTTCTTATACCTTGAGTTGAACAGGCTACCCTGTGTCTTTAAAAACTGTCACCCAACTTTATTATCCTCAGTGCGTATCTGGGAGCTAGAGTTACGAGAACTGCATTTGATTCAGAGGATGATGGGAAAATTAATGGAGCATTTTGATGAATATGCAAAATGTACACAGTACTGGTCCTGAGAACACAGGAAAAAGTAGCTTTTTCACTACTTGTGAAAGTAAGTAGTGGTATTCACTTGAGAAATCACTTATATTTTAGGTGGGTTTGGAGAGAAGAAAGAGTGTTTTTAAAGTAGCCTACCTTTTTGAGGAGAACAACAGAAAGAATCATAAATGAATCCCTGTTTTTGTCATTAGTGACCTTCTTTGTGCCTTTATCTGTGAAACATCTTTGAATTTCAACTCTTTGCTAAACCTAGTTATTCTTTGATATGATAAGTAGGGATTTTTTTCTTTTTTGAGAAATAGAGGCAATTTGGAGCACTAGGAATCTAGAGTACCTCTTGGAAGGTGGTGGGGTTTGCTGTAGCTTCTGTCAAGCGCCTGGAATGAACCGTGTGTGCAGTGGTGTGTGACTCCAGCCGCTCCTGCCCACTGGGATGGTGGGTGCTGGTTCTACTTCACAGTCCCTCCGTCATCCATTGACTACTTTGTGAGCTCTAAGGCACTATGGATCACTTCAACCAGGCTCTTTTTAGGCTGATTGGAGCTATTTTAGATCATTCTGACCAAAATTTCTAGTTACGTGTGTGCAAACTGGAGATGTTGTGTACCCATGTGCCACACACCTGATATTTGACTTGCTCATTTAAGAAGTGGTTTGAATATAGAAGAGAATGTGAAATGGCCTGAGGGAAGATCTGGGGCTGAGAGAATCTAAAGCTAAACATTTCTGAATCTCATCCGTGTTGAGGTAGATGTTAGTGGTGGATATCAAATGGATAAAATGTGTGTACAGCTTTTTACTTAATCACTTTTCCTTGAGTTAATCTTGGGTGCAATGAGCGTATGTCATCCCAGTTTTGGGCCAAGCACCTCCAAGGTACCTTTGCCAGGGTAGGTGAAGGGAAACAATAATTTGGTGTCTGAAAATCTTGGGTATGAAGTCAGATTCCTCTGAGCTGTATTGCCAGTGTTCATTCCCTTGTCAGGGGGAGGAACGGTGCTGGCCACCACACTTATTTACAATGCACGTAATGAATTGAGAGCACTGGAAAAATTTGTTTTGCTCTCACCAGCAATGAAAGAATCCGCAGTATTTCCGTCAGATAAGAGTGGAAAGCGATGAAAGAAAAGGTGGGGAAGCAAGTAGTAAATGTATTTAAAATATAGTTGGCTTGCTGCTGTTCAGTCGAAAACCTGCGGCCGGGAAGAGCCAGAGTGGCAGTTAAATACTGACAAGGTTATAAGTTCATTGTTCATCTGGGAAATATTTCAGATTTGTTCCTGTGCCCAGCGCCCCTGGGATTTGTGCACACGCCGTGACGCGAGTTGGAGCAGCCCCGGCCTTCCTGCCACCTGCCCTGAAATATGTACTGCAGTTAATGCTGAACCAGAATAACAACAAACAGACCAAAAAAAATGCCATTTTCATTTCCCTTATAAATTGATACGGCAGGTCTGAAGTCTTACAAATAAGTCAATCGCTGCATTTGTGTGAGAAGAGTCAGAATTGCTCTTTTTTGTTGTCTGTGTTTTGGGGACTTGCTCTTGAGTCACTCAGGACAGCACTCAGTGTCTGATAGCACATCTTAAATATTATGCCGTTAATGCCTTGCTGTGTTAAGGTACTAAAACTAAAAATAGGAAAGGAAGGCTTTATTTTGGGGTATCTGTAGTGAGAAATGAGAGCTTGCACATGGCAATAGGCCGATCGCTACTGTGTTCAAGCTGCCAGAGACAATTTTATGGAATAAACAAATGCAAGTGTTTTGATAGAATTATCAATTTTGTGTTTTGAAAGGAAACACTAGAAATATTTTCAGTATAGCTGAAAAGCTTTATGCTAACTGTAAATCCTCATTCTAGCAAAAAATACATGGATTGCAAGAAAACATTTGTTGTGCTTTCTGTGCAAGGGCTGGGTAGTAATTGAGATAATAAAAGAAAGCGAGTTCAAGTCTATATTGTAAGTATTTTGTATTTCAAGATCTCAGCTTAAAAAAATAGTTGGGATTATGCTCCTGTATGAATTCTTTTCTATTTCTATTTATGGGTTTAATTACTGTTTTTTATACTTAAGGATGATATGGTCTAAAGCTGTCGATGAAGCTTTAAAAATAGTTTGAAAAAGGGCTTCCTTTTACACTAGCATTGAGAAACGGGACTTTAAACATCTTATTTTAATGCTTTTTGTAAACATCCCCAAAAATATTGAGAAAGATCTAGTTTTAAACTTAGTGCATGGGAAACAGGCGGACTCGGTTGTTGCATCGTTATAATACCTGTTAGTCACAGTTGCCTGATTTCCCGTTGAGCTTGCAAAGTGGGAACATTCAATCCTGTCTGTTTAGTTTCCCTCTCTTGTACAAAGAGCAGCTTTATTCAGTTTTATTTACTAACCAGCCTAAGTTAAACTTAAGACTTTCTTTAAACTCCAAACAAAACAGTTAAGAAGGAAGAGCTTTAATGTAGAAAATCTTAGACTTGTTTTCCAGAGGTACATCTGACCAGATCTGCAGATGCTTTGATAAAAGATAATACAGTTCTCAAGAGATTGAAGATGTTTGAAAAGCTCATCAAATTCTGTAGCAACAGAATAATATGTCTGGGTAACTCTTATTTTTGCATTAAGCTTCCATCGTTATTGGATACAATTCTAGGGCAGAAATTTGAACCAACACCGGAAATTGCTAAAACCTTTCACATAGCTTCGAGATTATCGATTTCTGTTCTAATTAAGCTCAGTGCTGTATCTTTGATAGTGGGCTGCACTTCAATTATAGATTCAGATGATGCTGCACTAAACCTGATGCCGTCCGTGGCGTGTGGTTGGGACAAAGTATTGTTTTTATCTCTGAACTCTGGGGGAAGATGTTTAAAGTAAGAAGAGTACAACAGCTTTGTATATGTTATTTCTTTCCCTTGAAATTGTAAAGGCGACTTCTGTTAATGATCTTTGCTCCGTAGTGATGCAAAAGGAACACAGTCAGAGGAGTCTGATGCTGGGAAGGTTGATAAGCTGAATTCAGTGTAATTTTGGTCAGGAGCATTGCACTTCACTGTGTTATCCGAAAAGACTTTCTACTAGTCCTTGCTGCTGCTCTTAAGTATAGTTTAATGTTTATGGAATTGTATAGTTTGCTTGTGAATTTAACTACATATGAATATAGATAATTTTTGAGTCAACTTGTGTTCAAGGATAATGGAACCAGTGAAAAAGTGATAAAGAAATGTTCAGGAACAGACACAAAATGGGGAGGAAGGAGATGGCAGCATCACTTGCTCAGGCTTTACCTGGAGACCCAAATTGCCCATCTACATGAGATGAGTAATTTTTAATACTAAATGTAAACTTCCAGAGACATAAATGGTTCTTTGCACCATGCAAAAGGTTGCGGTTTTGTTGTGCTTAAAGATGCTGTGATCTGTTGCTCAGTGCTGTTCTGCAGGATGTGGGCTCAGCAGAACCTTTGATTCCCTCTGCATGGTTCTAAACCTTGCCCTACAGTTGCTGAACCATTGTAAATTTTTTGGCCTGTCTTTCTGTTTTTCTAAGACCAGGAGGAACAGTCCAGTCCTTGCCATAGTTCAGGACTATTACCGGTAAAGCTTATTGGAGAGAGCTTGCTACAATTCTTAATAGATGCCCAAAAATGTGTTTTCTTCAACCATATTTCCGAAAATGATGAATGAGGTTTGCTGGAGTTTTGAATGATTCCCTCGTAGCAAAGCAAATGTTGACAATTCCGTGGCAGCATTAGGGAGCAGTGCAAACCCAACGTTGTACCAAGGGCTGGGGAGCCTTCCCAAGCAATGATCCCTGCGCTGCTGCTTCCTCTTGCTTTTCAGTGTTCAAAGGGGGAAAATGTTCCCCGAAACTAGGGCTGGGCTGGTTTTCTGAGCTTACCTGGGGTCAGGCTTGGGCAGAGTCCATCTCCTGTGGTCAGGGCAAGTACAAGGCCATGGTTGAACCTGGTGGTGAAGACAGGGGTTCTGTGTGTGCCTTGGAGAGCAGCATCCCCGCTGGTGTGAACCATCCCCAGGCCGGTGAGGTGCTGTGGAGGCTTCACAGACCCAGCACTCATTACATTAACAGATGCTTTTTGGTACAAACCGTGCTGCTGAGGTGTGTGTGACACATTCAACTATCAGAGCGTGACATCCACCCCCCGACAGACCAGGATGAGGAACGGGAAAAGGGTGTAGTGTCTGCAACGCTCCTGGCACGGGACGGGGACCTGAAATGAGTCCCGCTCTTTGATGGTGCTCCCAGCACGAGCTCTGCCCTGCACCGTGACCTGGGACGGGCAGGAAGGACACCAAAGGACCACCAATGTGGCTGTTCGCTGGGTTTGGACACCGTCCTGGGGACAAGCTGTCTGCAGCAACACAGCAGGGGTAGCAGCAATGGGCTGGAGCTCATAGTGTTGCTAGGTGGGCTTTTTCTCTTAAATTATCTTTTCCAAGTACCCGGCAACTGTTTATCACAAGGTTCTTTTACATGAAACATCTATAATTTACTAGGCAATTTGATTGCATTTGGAAAAATGTTCGGTTTGTTACGTAGGTGCTGCATGGTGTTCAAACAGATTTTTATGGCGCTGAAAAAAAGATCACAAACCAGCCCCAAATGGTTAGGTGTCAATGAGGACAAAGATCAGATCCTTGGCGTGAAGCTCCTATAGCTGAACTGCATCGGGGTGGGAGGTGATGTCTCTGTAACTGCACATGCAAGGAAGATGAGCTACACTTAATTTCAAAAAAGCTTTGTGATTTATTTATAGATATCTTAAAAATACCATTAAGAAAGACAAAACCAAATTACTAGTAACCCATACAATTCACCCAAATGGTTTTCCTTGTAAATGTTCTTGAGCGAAATCCTTGGAGATAATGAAAATGTTACTAAATTAAGCAGCAGTGTCTTAAATATCTACAATGTAGAAACTGATATTGAACTAAGGGAATTGTAAAAGCTGGTTTCTCTTTCGGCTCGAATTTCTAATAAATTAAGATCACGTTGATGGGGGTTTGAGCCAGCTGCTGCTTTATAGAAAGAAATACTTTTCCTTACAGAATGGCTTTTAAAAATACAAGCTGAGGTTTCTATCGACACCTTTCCCAGGTTGTTGTTCATTATGCTGCTGCCTTGCACTAAAATGCACATTTGAAATATTAATAATACTGTTGAGATGACTTTTAGCTTTGGGAAGACACACAGTGAAGCTGGCCGGCTCTGTTTGCTCTACCTAGTTTCTACTTATTTCTTGGACGATATTTTGTCCTTCAGATTGTTTGGAACGAAAAGCTTTAATTCCGCAGTTTTTGTCACATCATCAGTGTCACACATGACTATACATAGTACACTATATGAAGCATACCATTATGTTCCTTGAGAGTTAATTAATACTGGGTGGAAAGTTCATTCTTTGCACAACTAACCTGATGTTATGCCGCGTGTTTTTCATACAGTGAAGTCGAAGAGTAAGACAGTCGAGTAGCCCGACTAGTTCATTGTTCCAAGTGCTCTTCAGTGCTTGTGAAGGATTGAAGGTTACAGTAAATATAAACTAGAGATAGACTACAGTTTTTTGTTACTATTTTTCCTCCCTATCAAAACGAGATGTCAGAATTTCAATTAAAAATAACAAATGAAAGATTCAATAGTGATTTTTAACTTGCATATGCCAAAGCCTTTCAAGAAAATTGAATGTGTGAACTACGAAGCTCATTAAAATGCCTTCTTCTTCTAAGTGAGAACTCTTTTTATAGAAATTGTGCCCTAAATGGCAAGTATTTTTCTCTGTGTATTGAGGTCACCCTTCCATGTTTAATTGGTTGAATCAAGCTTTACGTTTGATTCTTGGATTTACAGGTTTTAAGGTTCTTTTTTCCATTTCAACAGAGACTTTTGCATTGTTTTTGCTGCTCTGAGTTTTGTGATGAAATCTGAGGGTGGTGGTAAAATGGAAATGAAGAACATCATGCATTACTTCAATAAGTCTCCAGAGACAGGCCGTGCCATAAAGTCTACATATACTTTCTTTCAAGTTAAATTTTTATGATTGTTAAGCTGAGGCTCATACCAGCAGATAATTTATTTCTCTAATGGGAGATAGGTTATTGCAGTTACTAGATGTCTCATTATCAAACCTACAGTCCTTGGCAGGGAAGTTTATCCCAAAGTTACACGGCCGAAACAATCCAGTAATTTGTTGTAAGGAGGCACGTCGTTATCTGCGGTGCCTTATTCCCTATGCAGTCTTGCAGTTAATTAGTTTCTCTTCATGATAAGAATAATTAAAAAGAAAAACACCGCGCAGTTACGATTCCTCGAGTAAATACAGTTTCTTTCATTACGGTCTCGATGTAGGTTCAACATACTGTTTGACAGGCCGTGTGGAGACCTTTGGGGCAGGGGTGAGCTGTGTAATAAAGTTGTTTTATGCTCCTCAGTGAGGCTTCTGAGGTTCTCTCTTCACAAAGGTGCTGGAAGAAAACGTGAGCAGGATCCTGAATGCTAGATAAGAGGAGACGGGGCCCACAGTGGGCCAGTTCATTGTCTGTAAATGGCAAAAATAGCTTTTTATGTTGAATATTTTTTGAGGCAGTCTGCTACTCTTGTTTATTTTCAAGTGCTGACTCAAAGATTTCTTCCGTGGTCTTTCTTTTTGGCTTTCTGAGGTCAGCTCTACCCTCAGTGTGGTGTTAAACAGAAACCATTTGACAAGTGAGAGCGTGAATTGCTGTACTGGAGGTGATTCAAAGCGCCCTTGTGCTCTAGACATACTATTCCACTGGCTCTGTGCTCTGACTCCCATCAGGTGCCTTTAGTTCCTGTGAAGTATTTTGTTCTGTAAATACAGCTTAAGTACAAGGCGGGGTTTGTGTTCAACAGAAGTTACAATAAGTTACAATACTTGAAAGGCCTAAGGTAGGCCCAAGGGCCTGCTGAAACCTTACTGTCCTTAGTAAGTTAATACACGCAGAACACACGCTTACTAAACAATAAACGTATTTCCTGCACCAGCGGTAGATGTGCAAGTTGCAAAATCTTCCCAAAAGTCCTTTTTATCAGTGAAGAACTGTAAACACAAGGAACAGATAAGTAGGATGGTGGCATTTTTGTGTTGCGGGGTGGAATTGAACTTAAGGGAGATACGGAAGTTTTAGCAGCCTTCAAAAATGATCGCGTGTGCTCTGTAAGTTGTCAAGCTCAATAGGATTTTGGAGCTCCGACTTGAAATACATTCTCTCAGTTTATTCTAGTGGAATATGTTTTAGGAAATGGATGGTGCGCTTCACGTTTGCCAGGCTGCGCGCTGTCTCGAGAAGCTGAAGGCGGCTTTGTGCATCATCACGAAACTAAGAGGCTAGAAGTGCAGTTTAAAATATGTCAGTCTTGCGTAATGAAAGTCTCTTTTGAGCTGAGTTTAGCAGCTCACGGCTTCCGAGAGTTGAGTCGCTGCTGTTAAGCATACATTTTAGTCAGTTCAGATGTTTTACTATAAGCTCTGTGTGACGCTTTGGGGAGAATTTTTAAAATATAATTTTGCCGTTCCTATCCCCTTTGGGCAAATAATTTTTCTTCAGCTTTTCCAGTCCATGTATAATTAATAACTTTGTTTACTGACAGCGTCACCAATATCATAGCTCTGATTTATAGCATTTCTCTTCTGCCTGTTTGCTTCCTCGCTAGCACATCACAAAATGCCACATAGGCAGAATAAATCATATCTTAGGAAGGTGGTTCTACTGAGAAAATAATAGGAAAAGAGCATGCGAGCACTGTCCTGTCACGTTCTCTTTGAGGCAGAAAAATCATAAGGCTCAAATCATTGTGCTTTAAAGAATTGGTTGAAACTTTGTTTTGGACAGCTATCCAAGAATTTGCATGGAGTGGGGAGGGAAAATAACCACTGGAGGCTTTGCGGGATGAAAAATGAGGTTGTGTTATGCAAGATCAGGCTCCTGAGGTTTTGCGAACCGTAGCGTATCTA
The DNA here is from genome assembly GCF_963082525.1 of Nesoenas mayeri. Taxonomy (NCBI): domain Eukaryota; kingdom Metazoa; phylum Chordata; class Aves; order Columbiformes; family Columbidae; genus Nesoenas; species Nesoenas mayeri. The sequence continues at coordinate 19,971,660 of NC_137563.1, read as the reverse complement.
TCCTTGGCACTGACTGTACATTTCCTTCCAGTTGTATACTTAATCTGAACGTTGCATGGTTATTGCTCTACTAATTTGCTTAAATTATCATTAGTGTGATTAACCATTATAGGAGTGATTTGCAGAGTTGCTAATCTCCCTGCCACCTCTTTTGATTATAGCTGGTATAGGCATCAACTCAGAGGATTACAAGCACGAGAACTGAGGATTTAAACAATTAACCTCTTAACTTATGTAAAATTTAGCTGGATTGTAAGCAAGTGCAATAGGAAACAAGGAATGAAGCTTTTATGAAGCCTCTTCAGTGGTTTCCATTGGCTCTTTTCTCCGCGTTACTATTGGTAAAGCTTTGCGTCATCGTATTAATGATACAGTAACATTAAATCAGTACTTTGAGTAGTTGGGCAAAAAATTGCAACTTCAAACCTTCAGCTGATTCTCTTGCAAAACTGAAACTTGGTCTCTTTAGTTTCACATTGGACTATAATTGTTGGTTGTTGCTTTCTGAGTACAAGAGGAATTTTTTCAAAGTGCAGACAAATGTTATATATGAAGGGGAATAGTTTAATTTTTTTTTTGTTTGGCTAGAATAGCCCAGGTAAAATTTTGTTTGAAAGAGCGCTCTTCCCTTTTTGTTAAAACAGTGATCAATTATTGTACTAAAAATATTAAATAAGATATTCTTTAGAATTATTTGCCACTTTGTTACTAGGGAAGTTCTAGTGCTTTATTTATGTTCAAGTGGTCACTATTTAATTTACTAAGTTGAAATGTGAGTAACTGAGACTCTTCCATCATTTCTTCCTAATCTATTAACAGCTTGTGTAAGTATTTTGTGAATGCTCCACAATCTATTTGTGTTTGCTGGGAAGAATGATTTTCTAAAATATCACAAGCTTGAAAATTTCTTTGGTGGATTTGACATATGCTCCTTATCGGTAATATCTGCCTTGATTTATCTACCTTAAGGAACCCCAAACTTACTGGATTTAGTTAAGAAAAAAGAGCTTGAGTGAGGGATGTGCTTCGGTGAGACTGATTCCTGCAGCGTGCTGAGAAACTCATCCCCACATTCCATCTGTAATGCTTCTAGAAAGCTGGGAGATTAGTTAGGTGTGCCTTTGTGCAACGAATCATACAGTTTACAAACATTGCCTTAAGTTTACTTCAGGTACTTCAATTGTTAGGATCCAATGTTTAATTTATTTCTTAAAGGGGAAATCAGAACACAGTATCTTGGTCCGGTGCGGTGTTTCTGTTCAGCCGCAGCAGCTGAAAGCTATTTCAAACCCATCCTGCCTCTAACTCACATTTATTTTTGTAAGACACTTGATGTTTGAGCACAGCGCAATGGTTTTTAAGGTTTGCACCCCAAGGTGGCAAAGGGTCTATTCCCTTTAGGCACAGCTGGTGCTTCGGGTGAATTTTCTGTAGGAAGAGCTCTCCCTTTTAAAAACACAATTATTTTCCTAGCCTGTGTGGGAAAAGGCTGAAGCAATCTGTCCTTATTCCCCCACTATACCAGACACAATATTATAGGCCTTTATTGTATCCTTTTCAGTTGTTTCTTTTCAGACTGCAGTCTTAGCTGGTTTGCTTGTTCCTTATATAGCAACTATTATTGAATTGTAAGGGGATTTGTAATTTAGAAGGGACTTTGACATGAAGATCAGCCTGCATTCATTGATCTGGAAATAGAAGCCATTGGATAACTCTTAATTGATGCGCAAAGCAAGCTTACAGCATTTGTGTCGTTATAAACCAAAACCCGAACAAAATGGAAAAGAAGAAACTCTCCATCTTTTTTGGACATTAAAAAGGCATTTTTTCCTAGTGAGCGCTGAGTGTGGGGATGCGGCTGGTTCCTGCAGGAGCCCGGTGTTGGAGCTCACGTGGCGCTTTGATCCAGATGGGAGCGGCGTAGTGGAGCAGTGGATCCAACCAGGCATTTTTACTGTTCGCAGGCAGTTTGGTATTTGAAATGATCTTAAAATCTGTGGCCTTTCTGGCCTTGGCCAGCTTCTCAGTCTCCAGCACACAAAGGCTGCACAGGCAAATACTCAAAAATACGACATTTCAAGGCTAGCCGTCTTTAATTTGTCACCTTCTTGTTATGGGAGGGACTTATGGAAATCTTAAAATACATGTTCTCCTGCTGTTTCTCCACAGGAGCTTACTGCCTTGAGCAGTGCACAAACTTCACAGTACTCATTTATTGAGAAAATATTCAATATTTGCTATTTTTTTCTTATTCAGGGGATAGTACCATGATTTATTTATTATGCTCCGTTCAAATCCATATTTATTTCTGGTTTAGCATTCAGCGCCATGGAACCTGAATCATTCATAAACACTAATGAATGCATTTTTGCACTCCGCCGAAACGAAGCGCTATCGCATCCCTTTTAAAAATTGACTGAGACGCAGAAGAATTAAGATGAACTGTATCCAGCTGTTTTAGCGCCCAGTTTGAGACACTTAAACATTGATTTTGCAGAACGTGCATCTCTTCACGTGTCCCATTAGAGCCGTGTTCTGCGCTGCAGACAGTGAGCGGCTCTGCCGCTCCAGCGCCGACCTGATCACAAGTCACCTGTGAGAAACTGCATTTGCTGCTTAAGCTGTAGTTATTTTTTCTAGTCTCTAAATCCTGCTCTGCAGATTTTGGGTCCCTCCAGCCGTCTGCTCTTCTCTCAGTTGATTCCTATTACTCTGCCTCTTCAGACAGTTTGTGCCTTTACCCCTTTTTCTTCACCGCCTTTTTTCTGTCTCCATCAGTCCCACTCCCTGAGATATTTTACAAATCTTTTTTCCCTCCCAACTCTGTCTGTACCTGAATTTATCCCACCTGTTCCAGCTTTCTCACCCTGTCCTGCTGTTCGCAGTCCCCTCTCCTTTCTCCAGCCATCTCCCTCCTGTTGTGCATCGCTGACATGAAGCATTTTAAAGTCCAATTTTTCCTTCGCTGATCAAAAAGATCTGAACAATTGTAAAGTTTTGCTTCGAGTTTTTGAAAACTGCAGTTCAAAGAAGAAGATGCCTGTGGAAGATTTGCCAGATTCCTATTTTGGCAAGTTATAAACTTGTTATTACCTAAACACGCGGGTATCATTCACTGTAGATGGAGACCTCAGCTTTACCTGTAACAATAGCTCAGAAAACAACCCAACCTTTGGTTTGCCGTCTGCTGGAAAGGCTCATCTTAGTTGTCAGAATCACATAATTATTTAGCAGCTTTATGGCAACACTACAGTGTTTATATACGCATTAAGTGTGGTAGTCGTCTTTAAAAAGTCGTTATACACTAATAAATGAGTAATAATAAACCACGTGACACTGCGATTTACTGAGGAGGACTACAACTTTTTGGTGAATGTGTTTGAACTTGTACATCATGCCGCGTGTTTGCGATGCTGGTAATTGTTTCAAACACACCTTTCAGGAAACAAACCCACCACCCATATCCAGAATAAATATCTGTAAACGCCAGAAGGAAAGGTTTTTATTTTCCACAGTGATTGAAGCGATGCTGCAGATCCCTTCAGTAAATTGTCTCGGTATAAACGGAGGATCTGCGTTAGTGTTTTATTTTAGGCAGTGAGGTTGGGGGCTCTAAACAAAACCATCTTTTAAGCTCCTCTTACAGCTTTGCTTTTGAGAGGTGTCACAATAGGAACCCAAACTGGGGGTTTCAATCGCAAGCAGCTTTGCACTGAGGATTGGAAACAAGGAGCTGAGTCTCTGGGCCTCGGTCCTGCCCAGGGCTGTCTCTGCACCTTGTGTTCTCTGCGCTCTGGAATTCAATAAAAATTTCATTGCCTTTGGCGCTACTGTAAGAAGTTTAAATTTTGATGAGCGTTCATGTTATTCAGATGTTTCCGTGGCATGTGGAGTAGATTCAGGGTCAGACAGACTTGATTTCTCTCAGAAGGGCTGGGGAAAGAGGGCTTAGTAAAACATAATGTTACATTTTTTTACATTACTGATGCTTAGATTAAGATTTTTACTTCTAAAAATCATCCTAGAAGTTGCTTAGAAGGCCTGCTTTGAATAATAATCAGTAATAGCCACTGATAAGAATGGTGAGTGAGCTCTTTTTTAGTTTATTGTGATTGTTAAGCTTTTACATATGGTCTGGATATCTCATTTTAATAGAGAAATCTATTTTGTCATCTGTTCTTTGTCATGACTTAATTGTGCCATTCCCCCTGATAACAGCATGTTAATCCAGACTGTGCCTCCAGAAGTTTTCACAGAGGGTGTCCATACACAAAGGGTGGGCTCAGCCTTAACAAAAAGGAAATAAATCTTTGGGTTTTAACATTAAGAACAGTCATAGGAGGGTTTTACTACAAATGCTGGAGGGGAGATAAGTGCAGAAGGTATTGCGGCAAAACCTCTGTATCGTCACATAAAGAACAGAAATTTGCAAAGCTCTAAGAGGAAGAATGAAAAATAAAAATCTGTTGGGCTGAAACAGGTGCACAAAATGGGAAATGGGGTTTGCGTTGGAAGAAGGACACCAAACAATCTGATGGTGCTAAGCTGGAGCAGTCAAGCGGGTGCCTGCCCGGGGTCTCTCGTTGTCCGTCACGTCAGGCCCTGGTGGTACCGAGGGGTGGGGGTCTGTCCCTGAACCAAGGCCCATTGCACTAGCTTCTTGTTCACATCGTTCGCCACCCTCGGCCTCCCCACTGTGCTCTCCTCGTTTCTGTGGTGAAGCTGTCACCGTCCCATGTCATTGCACACGCTGGGCTTGCTGACATCTGGCTAGTGCAGGTTTTGTACGTGCACATAGTATTCATTCACTTACACTGGATGTTGTTAGTCTCCAAATAGTTTAAGCTTTCATCTGCGCGTTCACCTGTTGTGTGCAAAATAATTACCATTCCGTATAGAACAAGCAATTACTCACTAGTGGTCGTAATACTCTTAAGTCTTACGAAAGCAGCTTTTCATGGATCCTTGTACAAAATTCAGTGTTTTATCCATGCAGCGACCAGCTGAGGAGGTGCTGGCACGTCTTCTCCCCAGCTCAAACCCCGCATCCCTTAGGATGCTGTGACTGTACGAGCACGCACCTTCATCCTAAGGCACGCTGGAAATAAAACTATGGGAGGGCTGTGCTGTTACTGCACCTGCTTTTGGCATCTCCCTGTTGAGCTCTGGTTGTGGTTCACCCACCAGAACCATGCTTCCCAGCACAGGGCTGTTTGCACAGTATGACTATATAGGCGAAACCAGATAGAAATTACAGTTGGTAACAAATCCCAGGCTTTCACCATTGCCGAAAGTGTCACCCCGTAGGACAGGTGCGGTGTTTGAGGGTAGTTTGATCACCATGGGCTTCCACTGCGTTCATCTGCGCTGCCTTGCACGTGCGGTGCCAGGCCCTGCAGCTTTGCTGGCCTCCTCCAGGGCGGTTCTTTCCCGGTGGAAAGCAGCGCTTTGTGTTGCTCCGGTGACACCGTGCAGTGCACTGACCTCGAGTTCTCCCACCTGGGCTGTCCCAAAGACTGTCTACACTGTCCTCCGAGGCCTGCCCCTGTTCTTCACACATTTGTGTTGTGGAGGGTGGTGGGGAACGAACACCAGCCAATGTGCTGCTGCTAAGCTCGGCTTATTAAGCAGAACTAGGGATAGGCTGTGTTGGGGGAAGCATTTCAGTGCATCCTCATCAACTGAGACATCCCCCAAGTATCAGTCTGGTGAGGCGTTAGGGAGGAGCAGAGTGCCCAAGGAGGAGCTGAGCGGCTGCTGAAGAACCCCAGGCAGAGTGCACCCCCCAGCAGGGTGATGCTGGGCTGGGCTGCTGTTACATTGGGTATAGAACTCTCCCAGCCCCAGCCTCTCTTTTGCTTCCTCTGCTTAATAAGTTGAACTTCTTAGCATCATGTTGCTGGTGTTCAATCCTCCCCCCAACCTGCTCAAGCTCTGCCCGAACTCCAGAAGTTCACACAGATCAGAGGAGATGCAATGCCTTATTTTCTCGTGGAGGGTGATACACTGGATATGTTTGAAATTTTTAACACACAATCTCTTTAAATGGAGACTCCGGACTTAAATTTGAAAAGCACGGTGTTAGGGCTGGACAATTGATTGCCTCTCCAGAGAGGTGACATTGATCATCACCATCAGCATTTAGCCTTATAAAAAGGGATCTACATAATATCAAGGAAGCTTGCTAAAGCTGAAATGAAACGGCACAGCCAAAAAGGTTCAATACTTGGCAACTGGAGTGGCATTTGTTTAGGGAACTGTGTGATGTTCACAGTGAATGTCTTAACACTTGTCAGAAATTATCTTGGAAAGACAAAAACACCCCACCACCAAAACCCCAGCAGAAATCTAACTGCAAAGTAAAGCTAATTATTTTTCTCTTATTGGTATGCAAGTAAAATAGTACAAAGCTTTCAATCATTTGCTAATAACGTAAACCTCTTCTAATATTTCTTTCTGAGCCTGTCAGCAGAAAGTGTAGGGTCATCAGATGATTGAATGTCAAGAGAAAGGGGTGAGAAGATGGCCTGAAGCAGTAAAGGCAATCTTGAGATCTGTGTTCTCTGCAAAGTTGGAAGGGTTTTTTTAAATAATATTTTGGTTTTTTAAATTAGAGCTTTTGGGGGGGACTTACCTGAAACTGCGGAGCTAATAAGATGTATTTCAAAACAAACCCATAAAGTGAACAGTAAGAAATCATCCGGAGCAGATGGTATTCCCTCAACATTTCTCAACGAGTTTAGGTGTGAAGTGCGGAGCTCTGCAGTGTGGTGTGTAACCTAGCACTTAAGTCAGCTAATCAGACTAAAAAAACCCAGACTGAAGATATTTGGTCAACGTGGCATCAAGTTTTTAGAAGTCTTTTGAGGGAAATCTGGGAAACTGTGGCTGAGTTAATCTGACATCCCGACCAGTTAAATTGCTGAAAGATTGAATAAAATATAGTGGTGTTAGACATTTGGGAAATATTGTGTATTGAATCCATTTGTGTGTATTTTGTGGGGGAAAAGCCTTTTGAAGGATGTTGAGGGCTCTTCCCAGAACACTTGTAACAGTCTCACTAAAGGCCTCAAACGATGGAGCTGTGAAGTCAGAGGGAATGTCCTCATGTAGATAAGATAAGAAATACAGTGTTCAACAGGTATAGAAAATGAGAGTGAGGTTAAGCAGTTTGTTTTTCAAGTCTGTGCTGCTCGGCCTCATTGGAGGATTTCTGGAAAAGGGGGTCCTAGGGTGACAAACTTTGCTGTTGCTCCTCAGGCGATTGGGGCTGTGAGGATGAATGTGGGCAGAGGAGCCTCAGAAACACCTCCTGGGGTAAGAAACAATTAAGCAATTAAGTGGCAGGTGAAGTTCCATGTACTATAAAGTGCTATATACAGGTAAACATAGTTCTAGAAAGGTATATACCTCCGAACTGCGGCATTTTGCACAGGCATCAAATATTGAAGTTTTAACACACAGGTCTTGGGAAAATGCACGATCTTAAAAACCAAGTTAAAGGTTAGGAAAGGAAAAGGCACCTAAGCAGAAAAATTGTAACAGCACTGCGTAAATGTGTGGTGGTCCTGTATATCAAATGCCGTGAGCAGTTCTTGTTCCCTCCCCTCTTAAACGTAGCAAAGCCAAAGGAGGTGTAGAGCGTAACAAGGATGATCAAAGACACGTGGAACGTCGAAAACTCTTCTGTAAAATCCTGAGTGCCACGGGGAGAGTAAATAGGGAATGAATGCTTGTTCCTCCTCAGTTGGAAGAACTGAGAGTCCGTGGTTGATGGGCTCCAAGACACGCAAAAACTGGTACATTTTCTCAGGGAGCGTCACATGGAGCGTCCTGCTGTGAGCAGTAGGGCTGCTAAAGGCTTCTCTGGGTCCGAACACAGCGAGAACAAGTTTCTAAGGGCAAAATCTAATCAGGATAAGCAACCTTTGTTCCCTGGTTATCAGGGTATGGTTATGTGAAAACAGCGCAAAGCAGATGCTGCATCTTCAGCAGGTGCCAGTTAGATAAGGTCGCTGCTCTGAACACTCCTTGCTGTTGCTGAATGGATCGGATGACAGTAATAGATGTTATTTTAGCTTATTTTTTGTATCGATAGGATTAGGGGAAGCACGTGTGATGCTGCAGTCTTGCCAGAGGTTTAATGCCAGCACGCAATTAGTGTATGGAATTGATCTGCAAATGCTAAGGCGCCCCACAAGTGCAAACATACATACCGCTATTAATAGGGATGCTCAGAGGGTTTGCTGAGCGTTTATGTACCTGGGAAGCTGCCCAGACGGCTGCGCTGGTGGGTGTGTGTGCGTCACCTCATGCTCTGCAGCCCCAATCCAAGCGCCCAACTGACGGCTCACGGCTTTTCATGAGACTTTGTGCTGAATACCTGGAGTCCTGCATAGCAGAAGCTCATATCTTTTCTTTTTTTAGACTGGGACAAGAATCTAGATGTTACTCCCGTATAGTTTTTCCTGTGCAAGTATGATATAGATATAGATATATATATATATATATATATATATACACACAATTTTTCTCTCTGTTGCAGTATTTATGTATTAAGCCATCTCACCTATTTGAGGTGTCCCATTGCATGACTGCTTGGTCTTGCCTGTGCTCAAATCACTGAATCCAGTACTTCCATTTTTCTTTCGGAGCCACTTTTCTGAGTCACTGATCATTTAATCCGAGTGCGTGTTTTCCCTCAATGCGGTGCCCAAACAACCCGCTCAGCAGCATTAGTGTGAGTCTCCTCCTGGTACAGTTGCTCCTTTCGCACCAGTACGATACTGGGAGTCTGTTTTAGTTCATGGGTGTATTTGTGATCTCGAATACAGTATTTTCTTTTTCTCAGACCTTTTTCTGCAAAGTTTATTGCTATTGTTTCCAATTCCATAAAGGTACAGTTATTTCTCCCTGAAAAAGAAATGCACGTTTATTGAATTATATCCTGACAAAGCTATTTTATCTTTCTAACTGATCAATATAATTTTACTTTATTATTGGTCTGTACTATTCATCCTCATCTGGTTTCTTGGTAGTTGTAGTATAATGATCATTGAATGTTGTGTTTTTCTTCATTCCTGCATCTGCAATTTTATTTCGGGGCTGTATTTCAGACCTTAGCAATATCTGAATAAAAGCTTTTCACTGCCATGTGGAATAAGTGTATTCAAGTGCAATTTGGACATCCCTGCCCTTCTCCCACCTCTCAAGTCGCATCTGCATATCAGAGATAGAGTTTGTGAAGGAAGCTGTAAAACAAAGCCATCAATGGTTTACTTGTTAGAAACAGCCGTGCAGTCATTACCTCAGTAGGTAAGAAAACTAATGTAATGTCGCTACCACAGAAACTTTCATCTGCAGTTTCTGTTCAGAAACTGGAACTTGGGGGCTGTGCAATGAAAAATGCTGTGCATGTACTAGTTTACATTTTTATAACTTTCCTCGGTATACTGCTTTTTTTAATATTCATTTGACAGCTTTCTATTCTGTGGGTATTTCTCTGAAAAGATCCCTTTTTGTCAGCTTTTATTTGCTATGCCGATTTTTCAGCTGCATATTAAGTACGTGTTAAGGACATGACAGCCCCGCTCAGAGCTTGGGAAGACTTTTGACATTCCCGTGACATCATTTTGGGTTTTAAATATGTATCTTTTTAATTTTTTTATGTTCTTTTCGCAGTACTTATTCATATACCTTTGCCACTTTCAATTGTTAAAATCAAGTTTAACTTTATAAGGATTCTAAAAGGATTTGTAATGTACCCAAATGGGATATCTTGTTCTCCCTGGAGGAGAAAAAATACCTCAGGGCTTATCCTTTTATACTGATACAGAAAGGTTTCTATAGTTAAATACCCACTTTAAAGACTGTTGGTAATCCTGGTTATTAACTGAAATACAAGATTGGGGTTCTACCGAGAGCGTATACCAGAAATGTAGTTATAAAATGGAAGTCATTTGACCATGAGTGCCTAAGCCGTGATTAATCAGAGAGAGACGCAGAAAAATGATCCAGTCTACTTAAATTTTATATCCGCTATTTGGAGGGTATGAGAACTTTTGGATTTAGAAATTGGTTTTGAATGGTAAGCATTGATTGATGGAGGAATATTTCAGCCGTGGGCAAGAGTATAGAAGGAAAAAGGTGAGAATTCCGCAAAGAGACAAGAACTGCGATGAAATTGTGTGACGCTGGAAAGCGCGCTCCTGGTTTTGGGGATCGAGGGCGTTTGCAGGTGGCTGAGGAAGCAGAAGCGGCAACTTCGCTCTTGTCCTTGGCAACTCCTGTGTGGAAACTGAGTCGTTGCGTTTCAGTCCTTTGCCTGCCTTAGGCTGTTGCAGAAGCGTGTTATACAGGCTGCTTATATCGCCACTTATATATAACAGCGGAGTCAGCTCTATAGAATTTGGTGAATCAATGGGAGCAAGAGAGGGATTGATCTGCACGGGATGAGGGGAAACAGCAAAATGTCATAATAAAGATGATATGTACCTTTTACAGTCTGTGTGTGGGCTGGTTGTGGTCGGATGCTACTGCAGCAGCTGTATTTATTAATGCATTTTGAAAAGACAAGAAGTATTTTTAAAGTATGGTTTGCAATCTGTGTTTCTGTTGCGTGAAAACGAGTCTCTTCTTGGTGCTTCGTGTACAGCAGACGGTGTTTGGAGTATTTTAGGAAGTGAGATGATGGTGCAGCTGCCTGTCCTGTGAGGAGTATTAGGCATACAATGCTTAGTTCGTTCTTGGATACTTTTTAAAAAAATATTGTAGACTTTTAGATTTGTTTTTTGTATTATTTTGGTGTACACGGCCTGCGTGCTGGAGATCACTTCTCTGCAGGCTTTTCCTTGTTGCCCAGACGTGGTTTTCAGGAGTCGCTGCTTTGGCACCATTAGGGATTTGTACCTCCTCTGCGGAGGGACATGGAGGGGTTTGACTTTGGGGAAAGGTTCACATGGATAAAAGTGAGATCTTAGCTAGAACAGCAGCATTTGGGGTTGGTTATTGCCAGAGAAGCTTTGTTGTACTCCTAACTAAGAAAGCTGAAAGTCCTGATTAGGCAATTTTTCCTTGTTTTGTGTAGTCACAGCTCGGCTGGAGGTTTTGGGTTTGAAGTCGGCTTGTGAGACCAGAAACCTCTGGTCTTCTGTCAGCAATGGTCAGGCTGAAAGGAAAGCTCTTCAGGAGAGGAAGACACTGTCATTAGTTTCTCTCTCATTTGAAGCTCTACAGATGGCTGAATTGAAAAGAGATTCTTTCGCCTGTGCCCCTGAAGGCCGCAAAATTTCTCTCATAATGAGAGTGAACAGGCCAGAGCCACTGACCACTGAAAAGACACTGAAGAAACAGGCGTTCTGTGAAGTCTGGGATAAATGATGCTGCTTTAATACTCTCCATGTAGCTATCCGAAGGCTTCTGATCCTTGAGCGTTTAAAAAACCAAGCACAATGTGCATCTAAAGTTGTTGTTTGTGTGCTAACGTTAAGAGGGGTAGGAGTAGCATGAACTGCCAAGTTGTCTTTGAAGTTGAATTGTCTGTTTGGTGACGGAACACATAATCTTCCATTACAAATCTTATTTTATATGGTAATTGGCTCATTTTCTTTCTAGTTCTCAATTTAACTTCTCTACCACAAACATCTGTACTTGCATTGCATTAATCTGTGTGAAGGTGAAACACTGACTAAGTGATAGAAGTGTCTTTAAAAAGCATTTTTTAATTCATTAAGTGGCGAGTAAATCGTAGTACAGTGAGCACTTCTCACATTGTTATCTAGTTGCGAGCAGCTTGGCATTTGCTCTGAAAGCCAAAAAGGCAAAGTCACTTTGAAATAATAATGTGTTTCAAATTCTTAATCTCCTAAATTAAAAATATTTGAGAGCAGGTAATGGGATATCTAGTTCAGCTTTCATTGTTGTGGAAAAGAAACACTGCATCTCACAATTCAGTATAAATGCCGGTTTGGAGATGATGCCCAAGGTTAAAGCAGTGTCACTCACTAAAGATGTTTGGGTGCTTTCCACGTGTCTTCATTACCAGTGAAACACCAGTGGAGAAAACAGAAATAACCCCAGAACTTGCCTTTGCACTAATTCTGTTTCAGATGTGATGGTCCATCGTTCCCTTAGGGTGCTCCTCCCTGTGATTTAATTAAACATAAATTGGGTTCTAGTATGCTTTTGATCAAATAATGACGTGGGCAAAGGCAGTTGTGAACCAGAGCAGCTATTTTTCGTGTGCCACTCATGATTTCATTGACCTTCCCTTACGTACCCTTTTCTCATCTCCGAGTTTCACGGCGTAGCTGCTCAGTACGGCAGTTTCCATGTGTTCCAAGATCAGAAGGTCCATAGTTTTGCTTTTGAACACTATTGGCTTGTGTTGATTAGGATTCCTGTAATAAGTTTAATATATGGCTAAGCAATGAAATGTTAGCCTGTATGTTATGGCAATAGAAGCACTGTAAACCCGCAGTAAAACTCACATTTTCATGTTTCCTGTTTTTCTGTTCCCCTTTTTCAAGTGTGTAAGCACTTGTAGAATCGATATGTGTGTGTGTCTGTGTACACACGGAGAAAGATTGAAAGGAAATGAGAACATAAACTATTGATCAAGCGGACTGGAACAAAACTCCTCATTAGTTAGAAATGGCTAAGGAAGAGAGAACAGTATCTGCCACATCGGTCCGGGGCATCTGGAAAAGGGCAAATCCAGTAGTAGAATGGATTGGGCAAGACATTTGCTGCAGTGCTAACACTGTGTTTATGCCATTTCTCAAGTCACCAGTGAGACGCGTCTGAAATTGCACACAATTAATTGAAACTGCGACTACAAAGCTGAATTCAAAGTAGGGCAAACACAGCGGGTCTGTCTGTACGGGGGGTGTGGTCAACTTAGACCAGGACTAAGCAAACGGGACTAGTTGGGCCTGCCCAAATAAAGCTGGGATGCGGGAAGGGAGTGGAATAGTGCAGCTCGCAATCAATACAAATGCCAGGGAGGAATAACAGTTTATCACAAAAGGCACTGTTTTCATACAGAATAAATAATCACAGTTTGGCCACAAGTAAATTCAGAAGGCAGTTGTCAAATGTCAGAGTTATATATGGTTATAACAGATAGTACAAAAATACCTGAATCCTTTTAAGGTGCAGTTTATGGAATTTTTGGTAAATTTCTGGAACTGATTATACACAATGTGTGTCTGAACTCAAAGGCAACCGGACTCAGCCCCGTCTAGATTTTTCCTCCTATGTGAGAGAGTTCAAGCAGTGAATATATATATGTACATCCTTATGTAGTTTCTGATATAGTTTTACATGTTTATCTGAGAGTTAAGCCATTTTCTTACTGTAGAAATCAATATTTCCATATGTCTATGTTCTCTAATTTATAATCCAAAATGTGAGGAGGTTTGGGAGCTGCTTGTTTCTACCTCTCTGATTTTAAAAATATTAAATCCACCTACAAATCTTTACAACAGGAAGACGTAAAATATCATCTAGTATTTCCTAGCATGAAATAAATCCCATTGATAGGCAAAGCGTATAAAATATTTGCCTAAACTCTGTAACCTTGCCTTTGTTTGATAAATATTAAAGGACAAAAGGCCGCGTTTGACTTTCCTGGAACTTGAATGATCAGACCCGCCAACATCAGTAAGCAAATTGCCCTTATGCCAGTGAGCGGAGTAAAAACAAATAAATAGGTGAATGTTCTTCATAATGGATGATATTAAAATTGTAGGTGCCTGCAAACAGCTTTTGTTTGTGCTGGGAGCAGCGGAGAGTCCTGGCTGGTGTTCAGTGGCACTTGTGTTCACAGGAGGTTTTTAACATGTCTGTGCATTGGACCCTTTGCGGCGTATATTACCAAAAAATCCTCTCTCTCTCAGTTTTTATGGGTTTTAAATGTCTTTAATTAGTCTTACTCTGAGTACGTTTTAAAAGGCAGCCAAGTACCAGCAACAACAACTTTGGGACATGTCTTAAATGACGAAATTCTTTGGGTGAATACAGCACTATCTATTTGAAGAGCTGGAAACACAAGGCAGTAGAGCCCTAGGAAAGTTTCATCTCTGTTTTCTGTCCATTCATTTTTTAAATTAGTTTTGAAATATTACTTTAGTTTTTGGTTACCTACTGACTTGAGTACAAAGAGCACCCTGAAAAGTTTCTGGTGTATCAACTGGAGGATTTTCTCTGAATAAATAAATAGTTGCTGCCCTCCTATAACTACGTGTGTTGTGTGTTTTACGGAGCTCCAGCTGGAGTCACCACACATCCAAGTGGAGATTCCTGAACAAGTCGAACTTTACACTGAGCTTGTATGAGCTTCTATCAAACCCTGACCTGAAAACTACTGTCAGCGTTGCTACTGTTTGTGCACAAATCCCTGAAAGCCATCGTTGTATGTTATCTTAGAGTAGAGGCACAAATGATGGGTATTTGTGGATGCTGACACCATCTTTTCTCTTTCTTCTGCTCTATATGAAGTTCCTCCCGAATTTCTGAAGCGACCTGCAAATATTTATGCTCATGAATCCATGGACATCGTGTTTGAGTGTGAGGTGACTGGAAAACCGACCCCGACTGTGAAATGGGTCAAGAATGGAGACATGGTGATCCCCAGTGACTATTTCAAAATTGTTGTGAGTATATATTGTCCGTTTGGCTGATTTTTAAGCTGTTGATTTCTCTGTTAGTCCTCTAACCCACGAGCAGGTTCTTTGGTAGGACCGGCTGCCTAATTTTGTACTATGGATGTTTGCAGCCTGGGTGGGAAATGGTTTCTTGAGACCTTTAATGCTCCGTAATTCAGTTGGTTTACTGAGATGCTGAGGCGTGTTGCTCGTATCGTGTGGGTTGATTTCTTTATAGCTTAGATTTCCTACGAGATAGACGCACGCACAAATCGCACTTTGTTGGATGAACCTGTTATAGTGCAAGCTCGCCATGAACACCGTTTCAAACAGGAGTTTAAACATAAATGTAACTGAATTGTGCATCATGAGTTTTGGCATATCGGTACTTCTAGAGGGAAATTTTAGAGGTAGTGAAAGTCATTATTGAGACATGGTTGAGAACTTAATGGTTGTATAATTGGGTATACCTGAGGTTGTAGGATATGTTCAGGTTATATTCAGTCCTTAAAATAGCATAAAAATGGCTGTGGAAATGTTATGACTTGCCAGTGATAGGTGATGCTAGAAAATGATAGCCATTAGGAGGAGCTGCTGCTGCTTTTCAATACCGAATAATGTGAGGATTCAGTGCAAGAGAGATGAAATCTCCAAATACACTTTCCACGTTACCGCTCACAAGTTTCTCCTGTTGTAACAATATACCATAATAGCACCATTGTTTTTCAATCACAACCTGGTTTTAAGTGTTGTCATTTTCCTTTTCTCCTCAGAAAGAACATAATCTGCAAGTGCTGGGGCTGGTGAAATCGGATGAAGGATTCTATCAGTGCATTGCAGAAAACGATGTTGGAAATGCCCAGGCTGGAGCCCAGCTGATAATACTCGACCTCGGTAAGATAAACCGTGACGATACAGCCAAAGATAGGGAGGAACAGTTCCAAGGGACCATTTCCAGATGATATGTCACACCTATAACTCAGCTAGAGCAGGATATATTTTGAAATCATATGAGGTTCAGTGTTGTCTTCTGCACACTTAAAGTTACTTAGGAGAAACTAAGGAGTTCTGTGGGATTAGCCTTGTATTTTGGAAAAAATATAGAAAATATTTAGTGCAATAATAAACTGTAGCCAGAAATCTGAACTGTTGTTGCATGCTGAGATTTAAAAAAAACACACAGGATAGCTGAAATGAAAACAGTCACTGAAATTACAAAAATAAGCAGTTATGGAGTGCACCACAAATGAAGTATTTGCACTGTAGTCATTCTGGTGTCAGAGGGTTTTTTCTGCTATTAGTTTAAAAAGTAGTAAGCTTCTTAAAAACAGTTCCTAGGAGCATAAGGAAGAAAACCACTAGTAGGGGGATAAGAGGAGAGACAAGGCAGACAAGGAAATACTAATTCTGTACCTTTGGAGGCTTTTGTGTTGCCTGTCTTTTTTGGGATATTGGGTCAAAATTGTAGTTTATTTTTATTTGGATGCAAGGGGTTTAGGAGAAACCGTCTTTGTATGGTCAGAGGCACGATGTAACTTCACACTTGGAATTTCAACTGATGTAAATCTGCTACACCTGCTTGTGGTGTTTAGCGTACAGAGAGTAAGCTGTTAGGAGCGTACCACAGAAAGAGGGATTTTCCATGTATTTTCTGGTTGTTTTGTAGAGTAGTTGTGCACTTACAACTTCTTCTGGGTTCTGGTTCGGCTCTGGGTGTGCTCCCTTGCTTGCTGGGTGATACCGCAATGATTTGGGGAACGGCAGGTGCCCTGTGCGGGGTTCAGTGGCTTTAATAGTGCAGAGCTGTGGGATTTCAGCCTCCCAGTAGTGCTCAGCAGCTGGATCCCGCAATGAGCTACTGTCATCAGCTCGCCAGAAGAAATTATTAAAAGTAATTTTATTTCTGCTCTATGCATGAATCACCGGAGTAATTTCCAAATCTTTCAAGTGGAAGCGTTATTCCGTATTTTCCACGTTTGAAAAATACTGAATAATTAATAGACTTGGATTTTGAAGCCCTGCCCAGGTTTGTGCTTTCTCCCGGTTCCCAGTAGTGGTTTCTAAATGACTGTTGCTGTTATTATTTTAGTTGCTGTGGTCTCACTCTTCTTCCTCTCCCTGCCCTGTTGTTTGCCCAGTGGTTTCTCCTTCCACCCAAGGACTGTGCCCTCCAACACTGTCCTTTTTCTTTTGCATGCTGCCAGAGGATGGTGGAGCCTCCTTGGGGTGTAAAGATGCACCCCGAAGTCATACCGTTCTGTTCCGTGGCCCCTGTGTAACGCTGGTGTATTGTAGTTGTAGCGATAAGCTCATGGTACATCACCGATGTGCATCGTATTTTGGTTTTGGTGTTTAGTAGCGGCATAACAAGTAGTGCAATTAGGCGTGAATGTGCTGTGGCTTGGTTGTGATAGATGAAAACTGGTATAATATACAATGTAGAAGAAAATGCAGATGTTCAATAACTTCTTTTAATTCATATATCCCAATATATGAATGGCAAAGAAGGAAACAATATTCAGGGAAAGAGGATGAAGGTTTCATAAGTATTATTTCTTTCATGACAGATGTCTTGATATGAAAATTAAAAACACTAATTTGAGCAAAACGTATTCTGAACAGTCATTAATACAGAGAGCTTTAAAAAAAATCATACCAGCTGAGAAGAAATACCTACTTTGCCAATTTGAAAAGTAGTTTCAGTAAAAAATGTGAAGTGTTGGTCAGGGTTGTACCCGTTTAGCAGTGTGTCCCTTCCCTTGCTGTTCTCTGTCTTCTCCTTCCGAAATGGAATTGGCAAACTTGTGGCTGTTTCCCATTAGCCCTTTTGCTTATCATCGTTAATAAATTTATATTAGAAATTAGAAGCCTGATGGAGTTTCTCAGACAGGGTGCACGTATTTTTTTTATTTTAAATACAATAGGCGTAAGGTATCTGATGTGATTATCGGCTACAACCAAACCTACTTTGCAAGTAGCAATATTTTGGTGGTTCGGAATGTACGTGAGTGTATGTTGTGCAGAACCACACAGACCAGTTCAAATGCAGACTCTGCTGGGCTGGAATAAGCTTAATACAACTGTTGTGAGAAGATATTTTAGGACAACTATTTGTAATGGAGCAGGTTGAAAGGCCAGGAGGAGGAGGAGGATCCAGGTGAATGATCTGAGTAAATACTCTTCCACCAGTATTTCCTGTACTTGAGCTCGGGTGCAGAATTCCCAGCGCCCTTGGAAAGCATCCCAGCTACTTTCCAAATCCTTGGAGACTGGAAATGGTGTCTCTGTCTCTCAGGTACTGGCCACGTGCCTTTGGGAATTGCACTGGAGCCTTTCTTTAACTTAAAATTAGATCCTCATGGGTCAGCCTCTGACCATCTTCATTATGGATCAGATACAATCATATGCTCCATTGTAACAAAGCTATTTCTTGTCATCGTTTTTATAGCCTTGTTTTGTGTGGTCTGTGAAACTTCAGTAATGGATACATTGGGGTTTTCCTCGTGGAGGTTAAATGTTGGTGACAAGACTGAAAAATTGAGCCCGGACCCCTAACCTGACCTTTCCCAGTGTATCTGGCATTGCTCACAATGGCCATTTGGGGACCGAAAACGGAACAGGTGGTAATGAAGAAAAGGAGGTGCCTTGGGGAGGAAGGCAGATGGTTCCCTGTCACCCCTGTGCGATAGGCGTTTGACAAGTGCGCAGGCACCAAAAAAATGAAAGGAGTGATTGTTGAATGCTGTATAAAGAAAAATCGTAGACTGTAAACAAATATGTCACGTTATTTAGAGAACTATTTCAAAACATTATTTGAGATGCACAGTATCACCATCAAAACTCCAAAGTAAGTGTAGTGTACTGTGTGATTTCTGTACTTTTATACTATTTGCTATTCTGTGCTGTATTTGGGAGCTGTATGGGAGTGAGATCTTGCAGTGAATGAATTGAATATGATGCTGGTATCCAGTGGTATCAAGATGTTTTGTGGTGGAACTATCAATTTCTTTAAACTGAAATTTTTCATTAAACGTAGTTCATAGCTGAGAAGTACTGTCCTACATGTGAATTAATGTTACCAGCATGAGAAACAAGATTTTCTCAGCCCAGGTTATCCGTGTCTGACGGGATGACTGGTGGAGGTGCGTGTTGTACCTGCTATCCGGGGATTAAAATGAACTGGTCAGAGATCTAAAGGTCATGCCAGCTTTGGCAGCAGCTCTCCTGAGCTGCTTTAATTCAAGCTTTGAGAGAACCGAGCAAAGCAAATAGCAGAATTACAGGCTTGGGCTTCAGGACAGGAGATCTGGATTTGTTCAGGGGTCTTTCTGGCAGGTTCCTGTGGGAGGTTGTGATGATGGTGACCCGTTTGATCCTTACAGAAAGTCTCAAAGCACAGGGGTGGGCTGTTGCAGAGGGCAGGAATTTGAACGTATGTGTCAAGGAGACCAGCAGGGATAAAGCAGAACTGCTAACTGAGCTCAGTCACAAAAAGAAAGCGCATAGAAGTTGGAAGCAAAGGCAGAAAAGTAAGGGATATTGCCTGGATGTGTGGGGGTGGAACTGGGAAAGACAAAGCTCAGCTGGAGCTGGAGCCATTTCAGAGAAGGTTATGGAGCCATGTTACACCAGAGAAATGGTGATGACCGGGAAAATCCAGCATGATTTATCGTGGGCAAATTGTGCCCAACTATCCCAGTAGCTTTCGGAGTTTAAATGATTTGCCTTGTGGTGGACAGAAGTGAATATAGTTTCCTTTGCCATCACCAAGGCCTTTGGTACTGTCTCCAGTAGTGTCCCTGCAGCTAAACTGGGGAAACTCGGACTGGCCGAGTGGATGGTGGGACATGGGGGAGCTGGGTGTCCAGCAGATGCTGGATACTGGGACAGAGAGGGGTTCAGCCAGTGACCTGGCTGGCGGGACACCAGGTTTGCAGGTTAGACCATGAGATGTGCTGTGACTTCGAGAGCAATGAGTTGGATTATTCCTGAAGAGCGGCAGCCTCACGACATCGTACTGCTCAAGCAGCTGCAGGAGGGCCCAGAGCAGAGGGAGGTAACGGGAAGATTTCTGAAAATTTCTGATCAGATAAGAGCAAATAGTTTCACAGGGATGGCAGCTGCAGTTGGAACAGGTTGCCCAGGGAGGCTGGGAAGTGTCTGTTGTTGGAGATGCTCAAGGCAAGGCCCTGAGCAACCTGGTCACAGGTGGCTCTGCTCTGATGGAGGGTCGCACAGAGGGACTCTTGAGATCCCTCCTAAGTCGTAGTATTTTACAATTCAGAAAACTTGCTGGTCTGAGAGGTGTGAATGGGCCCCATGTCTCTCTTTGTGTGGGGTCTTAATGGAGTAGTCAAATGATGACGGTTTTGTGGTGCTCATTTCCACGCTGATCTCCTTGTGAGAAACACAAATGTCTGGTATCGGTGGCACAGTTTGACATTACAAACCAAATTTGATTACAGTGTAATATCGCTTTGCTTGCACTGTGTGATACTGATTCCTCGCCGAATTGCTTTATGTGAATCCTGATTCTGAGAGAGTTTTAAAGACATCGTTTATTGACCTAAATTGGTGCTTTCTTTGTGTAATTTAGTTCTGTCCAGGACCATTGCTGCATGACTAATTTCATTTTATGTTGGTACTTCTCCGCTAGAGTTTGGCCACGAGTGATCGCGAGTCTGGTAGCACTGAAATGAGGTGGACGGGCCAGGGTAGGGTGGAGAACATCACAAGTCTATCAACATTGTCTGGAGTTGGCACATCCCAGCTAAGACTGTGCTGAAAACCTGGCATTTCTAGAGCATGAGTGGTGTTTGATTGCTTGAGGTTAGTTCAGACACGCACTCGGAGATTTTGGTGGGTCAGATTCCATTCTTAGAAGCTATTTCAGCCAATCCAGCTATAACTGGATTTTCAACTTGTTGGTAGCCAAACCTTGGACCCTTTTTCCTTAACTGGTGGAGTGTCGAACCCTGGCTCTTTCTTCACTTTAACAACACAATTTGAAATGCTAAATGCACCCTTTGGTGCGCTTCCAGCCCTCCTGACTTTGCCTGCATTTAAACCTTATGAGCATATTCTCTGCTCCATCATCCAGCTCTTAAAAAAATACATTGAACCAAGTTCTATCTAAGTTCCAACCGTATGGAACTCGCTGCACCGTCCTGCGCACCCCAACTCTGTATCACTTTTCCTTCTGATACCGCAGCACTGAGAACTATTCTGAGCGTGATTTTTCCAGCCGATTACGAATCCAGTTTTTGTGGTGGCCTCATCTGGAACGTATTTGCCTGCTTTTGACAATGTCACGCAAGGCAATGTTAAAAGCCATACTTAAGATATATGAAATGCTCTGCCTTTTCCATATCTGTATGTTCCATTATTCTGATGTAGGAGGCAAATATGATTTCTTTTTGAGGAATTTTGGCTTCTGCTGAAAGAAATCCAACAGTTGGCACTGACAGGTTTGTGCTCTGCTTCGAAAAACTGGGTTGCACTTTTGGGTATTTTCCATATGTAAAAATTAACATAAATTTAACTTCTCCCCTCGTCTGGTTCAAGCCCAGAGGCAGAAATCTCACGTGTTACTTCAGAACCTATTTTGGATGATTTCACAGATATCAAATGTAACTTCTCAGGCGCTCTCACATTTATAGAGGTAATTTTTTAGAGTATTTTGTATGCAGTCACATACTGTGAATCAAAAACATTTGGTGGTGTTGTCAGGGTAATACAGTAAATATTTTCTCAGCCCCTGGAATGCTATGGAGCTTTTGGAGACTATAGGTATACTTGAAAAATACACAGGGTATGGCGGGTGAAATGGCCGAGTAAGGTGAAAAAAAGTCTGTGCAATAGAAGAGGAGGGTTATTTGGGGTATTTGTCATGTTCTTTCTGTCTTGCCCAATTTTAGGTGTTTCAATGGAAGGGTTGATTTGGGAGATCCCGTCTGGGTGGGGAGAAGATCCCAAAGGAGCAGGATGGAGAATCCACTCCCATGAGGCTCCTCAGAGCCAGACCCAGCGGGGGAATTTCCTCTCCCCTCGAGAACCCTTCCCCCTTTTGTCTGTCATATATCGACATAAATCCATGGGTTTTTTTTTCCTCAGCAGGCTTTTAAATGTACGCAACCAGCTGCCATATTGAAACATGATATTCATACAGAGTTTATCACAGTTTCTGTCAAAAATCGTGTCTCACATTTAGAAAATAATACAGAAGGTAATGGGACTGTGGTATGAGCCAAATATCTTCTATACAGTATATGCCATTTAAAAGATTTTGGCTATTGGGGCAGTTATTGTATTATGAAATCCAAGTAATTTCCTCAGCACCACGGTACATGTACATCACCTCTTCTGTGCACACATATATTTGCATATATAAAATATTCGCATGTATAAATACTCATTTTTAAATGAAAGTTCTAGGATGCTGTAGGCGGCTACAGTTCTGTGAAAAACTCTAACAGCGGCAAATGTAACAAATACCATCTCAATACTGGCGGCACAATAAGGTTTTGAAAAGTTAATGACGGTGCTTGTGTTGTAAGCGGGCGAAAGCTTTTCAAACCCGTCTGACAATATCCAAATATCCGCGGGAATGAGGGATGAACAGCTTGGGAGGCTCCGTTGGAAAGTTGTGCTTCAGGAACACAAACAGCATCTGAAAACAAACTGACTCCAAACAGTGTTTTGTAAAACCAGAGCCAAACTCTGAGAATGTTTTGTTACTGGCTGTGTACACTCCGTTGCTAATTTTCGGTAAACATAACAGTATGTTCTCCTCTTTAATGCTGAAAGACATTTTTCATTTTCATTTTGATTTTAATTTACCTTGCTTAGTTAGTCTTCCTCAGTTTCCTGTTTCTCATCTTCAAAATGACCAGAAAGCTGATTTAATTCAGTTAATTTCTTGACTCAATCCCTGTTTAAAAAATGGCCTTTATTTATTCCCTCTTATGGCCCCTGCTTATATATAGTCTTGTTGAGAAGTCCAGCTGATTAAACTACACCAAATCATAGACTTCTTGAATTTTAACTTTATGAAGCCGGGCCCCAACCAGCTCTCATATTCTGTATTCAATAGACTATTCACATATAAACTTGGCACGCGCTTGAAATAAATTGCTCTAATTTAGATTAAATTAGTAATAGATTAATGTTTGCCGGCGCGCGGTGAATCGCAGGCAGGCATAACAAAATTGATGGGATATTTTGATGGCGCTTATTGCTTTTCATTTCTCGTTTTCTGGCTGTATTCACAGTTGAGTTGGCAAAGCAAAGCGCAGCCCGGTGAAGGTGCTGGTGTCGCATGGAGCTGCAGTTTCAGTCTGCTCAGCACAAATTCGGGTTACGGGGCTTGCGGCTCGTGCACTTACACATGGAAACACTTGGACTGCGGCTCCTGTTTCATTTTGGTTTTCCTGAGTGAAGCGAATGGCTAAAAGGTACTTGTGTTTGAAGAAATAGGTGTATTGTAAAGAACAGTAATAGGTAAGGAATGTTTGGTGGAGGCAGAAAAAGAACCTGGAGGGGCAAAAAGCTTCCATGTATTTTGAGAAACATTCAACACGTATTAGTACATGTTTTCTACCCTGTGCTGGTATTTATTCACACAGAATAAATACCAATGAACCAGGTTGCGTCTAACACAGTGAAAGAGGCTCCGAGACTTTGAGTTCCTGTTTTAAATCATCTCTTCTGGGTCATCCCGAATTCCCTGCAGAGCTGCTCAGTTCAGTAACAGTCTCTTTGCCACCAGAAGGGCGAAGAAGAGCACATACATTTACTGGAATATCACTTACCGAGTCCACCAGTTTCACGTTCTGATTATCCTCTTGTATTTTATATAATAGTTGTTTCTGGCAGCTTGGTATTGAGCAAACGCGAGTGTATTCAGTGTGACCAGCTCCTAGGAACATCGGCTGTGTAGGATGCATTCATTGAATCACCGTGGGTGTTTATTTTTAGAGGTTTTTGGTTGTTTCTTGTTTAGATGAACGGTATAATGACAGGATTAGCTTAATTTTGATATCTGTCATGACTACCAAAGGCCTTTATTATTCATAAACAGAGTTGTGCAGATTGACAGGAGTAGCCTTCATTTGTAATTGATCCCAGCCCCATGCTGTAAAGGAGAAGATCAGATTTTGTCAGTCTCGCACCAGAGGGGGGAACAAACGTGTGGATATGGTCGCAACTGATTGCTTATATTTCAGAGTTGCTAAATTATACAGTAATATCAGAGACAGCTGAATGCCATGCGGAGAAAAAGGAGGATGACTGATTTACAGTTTGGTTGCAAATGTAATGGCATTCGTCTCATTGAATACCTGAATCTAGAAGACTCTCTTCTGATTTTCCAGCAGTCTTGACAAGGTAATAGGCTTATGGGTTTTATAGCATAAGGAAATCAAATAAATGGAAGAAATAAGTGACTCTAACACTCATTTCTGATGACGTGCATTCAAGTGTGTCTCAGCAGTGAACACCTCACCTTGGGACTCGGGTCTGTGGCCTTTCTCTGTCTCTTCTTCAGCACCATTTGCCATGGAACTGCTTGTTCATCTTGTTAGGCAGGAGTTTGTAACAGCGGTAAATGACCAGAGTACCCACATTTAAAATGTTCATTTGGGGAATAACCTTGTGCTGTGGTGTGCAAAGCAAATTCCCAAGCCTCTGTGCTACTGAAAGAAGATCTGTTTTAAAATTGCTGATGGGCTTCACTATTTCTGTTAAAATCAGAAATATGAAGAAGCGGAAGAATGTTACCTTGCTCTTTAAAAACAGAAAGCAAAAAAATCTTAATTAAGAGTTCATAGGATTGGCTGTTGTGTCCTTTGTGTGAATTCCCAACCATCCTGACACCTCATCTGGTTTCTATAAAAACAGTGAATCTGAGGTACTTGTGAGTGGTAAATATGGTCTTTAATGGAGAAATCCAGTTGAAATGCATGTAAAAAACGCCAGTACCACATCCGGTAGTATTGCTGCGTACCTGGTTAGAGCCTAAAAGAGGAAAGGTGGGGTTTGCTTGGGACCCTCTCTCCCTTAAAAAATAATCGTGTGTATCAACCTGACTGAAAGACAAGTAGAGTGCACTAGATACGTATAAGAAATAAGTAGTTATAAATAAGTCAATGTTTGAGAAAGAGATTAGCAGAAATGAGTACAGTTTGGATACACAAACAGCTTCTTCAGGCTCGGCCGTTGGAACTTGAGCTTGTCAGAGTCGTTGGAAGCGTCAACAGACCCCAAATGGAGGGAGGTTATTTTTCATTTCCAAGTTATTTCTCAGAGAAAGCTGATATTTGGAGAAATCCTGGGTGCTGCAGCCACCCGTAAACCTCGGGTACCTTACATTTTATCCAGTGGAAACTTTGAGGAGCTTTACGGTCATTTAAATAAAGTATTTCCACTTAAAATCAAGGTTTATCAAAGTTATATGCAAGAAGCAGCACTGCAGGAATTGCACCTGGTGGATTAGCTTAAAGTCATTTATTTCAGTTTAGACTGTTACTGGGAAATAAGAGTGATTTGATCCTGGTACCAGTGTGTTGGCTCTGCTGTGCCATCCACGCACTGACTTAGTTGTGAACCCGCCTGGTTGAACTGGTTCTTGTGAGTTATTTGTAGCATTGACAGAACTGGCAGCCCCTGTTACCTGGGGCATGCGGAGACCCACCAGCGCTGCCAGAAGTGCCCAAGGTGAGACGGGAACCCAGCGATTCGCTCAGGGTGATCAAAGAAATCATTGGCAGAATTCCCAGGGAAACGTGGGGCAGAAGGAACAATCTTGAACTCTTCAGGTATGGAAATAGCTGCTGTAAAAACCAGTGCCTCCCAAAATACACGGGGTTTTTAGTGGGAGCCGTTCCAGAAAGAGCTTTGCACAAACGTTACGCATCAGCTTTTGGAGTAAAATCATTGCGCTCCTGTTATTGTTGAAGTCAAGTTACCACATATTGTTGCAGGCTCTGCTGTTCTCAGGAGGCTTTTTTTAGTTGACATAAGAGTTTGCTTGAAGAATATTTACATTAAGAGGATACAGGGGGTTTTGGTACATTTATATGCATTTTTACTGCCTCGTTCTATAGTTGTATTTTGTTTAGGGGTTTTGACTCTCATTTCTCAAAGAGAAAATTAAATACTAGCAAACATTAAGATGGTCACATCCATCATTTTGCAATATGTAGTTAAGATTTGACTTACTTTCCAGTTACAAAACCTGTTTAGCAGTAGTTTCAAACTCCCCAGGGACAGGTAGAGATATGTTTGGCTTTTTTGGTGAGGTGAGTCTCGTGATCCAAATGCTCTTGTGATCTAAATTGCTTTATATCCGATCCGCTATCTGATCCGACCTGGCGGTTCCTGCGTCACCGACGCCTGGCACACCTTTTAATGCTTGTTTTCAGACACAGGAAAATAGCCATATTGTTTCCTCTACACCATTTCATCATGAAATGAAAGAGGAGTGTTCTTATCAGAATGGATTTTATGACTTCCTTTCAACTCCGTGGTCAGGATGTGTTTATGAGTATATTTATATAGTCTTAATTTATGCAGCGCCCATCGTTGTCCATTAGAGTGTAGAAGCAAAAAATGCTTAAAATCATACTGACGGTATGAGGCATCTGTTTGTTGTGTGTTTTAAGTGAGCTTTTCCAAGGAGTATGTGTTGAGTGAAGAGTAAATAACTCTTCTCATTCCCAGTGGTAATGTAAATTAATCTAAGGCAATTAAAAAAAAAAAAGGCGTTTTGCCTGCCCGCTTCAGGCAAGAAGTGTCTGCATAGAGAAATAAGGAAGCCTCTCTGTTTCATTTCATAGGAAAATGAGGGTTGCTTTTCCCTGGTGTGTTCCTGAGGAATGGAGGGTTGCGTTGGGCTTTGAAATCTGCTAGAGACAGCGCCTCCACTTCCCAGCCCTCACGGACTGGGTGTTAGAGCCAAAGTCATTGAAATGCTACAAAAGTTAAAATAATTATTTTAAATGACTTATTGAAAATAAAATAATTGGTTCATAAAACCAATAGATGGAGGTTCCTTTGGCCAAGAGAGTGGCGGAACAAAATGATACTAAGATACTATTGCCATGAGAACGTATAAAAAATAGCACTGGAAAAATACCATTATCAAAGATTCTACCATTTTCCCATCCATTTTGGTACCAAATGTCTTTTCTATCCAATGGTACGCATTACTAAGGGATTCTCAGGTAATCATGGCAGACAATGTATAAACCACTGCAATATAATCTAATCTATGCCCACTTTGTGCGTTTTATCTCCTGAGCCTGTTGTCCTCATGCCAGTCCTCGTGTGGTTGATTTTTTGACAAATCCCCTAATACAGCAAAATCACAAAGTTGTGCGGTTTAAATTACCCCACAAAGTGCAATTTTGTGCACAACTGTTGACATCATGTTGAATTTTCTCTGATCTAGTGAATTTTGTTGTCTTTCCACGGTCACCTCAGGCAGACGTAGATCCATGTCTCACTCTCTTATACACCATAAATTCATTTAATACACTTTTTTTTCCCCATATCTGTTGATTTACTTTATCAGTTTTGCATGAAAGCACCTTTTTAGTAGAAGAATAGGAGTCTGATAGATTCCTTTTAATTACTTCTTTCCAAGGGAAGGAAGTAATTTCGTTATAAATACTGTAATTGATGTATTGAGACAAAGCACCAACCGTTGTGGCCATTTGTCCTGGAAGAACTTATTACCGCTAGTAAGCGTGTTTTACTTTGATTATGGTATCATGTAAGGAACTACTCGGAATAACAAGGTGATGTCTCTCCTGTCATATTAATACATTTAGGAATTAAGCATTTGAAGAAGGACGACAATTCGATATGAATAAAAATGGGGAAAAATAGGAGAGAAAGCCAGTTTTTAAAGGATGGTTGTATAGCGTGCACTCTCTGGTTTTATTATTTCATACTTATTACATTGAGCCGGTCACTGTGGTTTGTGTGAAAAATATTAGTTATCAAGTACATAGTTTTATCTGAATACCCCCAGTCAAACATATTAGTACCTCTGAGGTGGTTTTTTTCTTATGTTATTCAAGATGTTTGGAGATCTGAGTGTCTTACATCATGTTTTTTCCAACAGATTTTTTGGCAAAACAGTATTTTGCTGTTTTCAGTTGTTCTAGGTCAGAGCGTGGCCAAGAATAGCCTAAATATGGCCAATAACTAGTTCTTAAGGTGTTTATGCATCTTAATTTTATATGTTCGAGTCCAGCCGTCCCGCGGCAGGTTGTGACACAGATGAGGTGGCCTTGGGAGCTGGACCCGGCCCAGGTCGTTCCCATACAGCAGCAAAGCCCAGGCAGATCACAGATAACATTCCAATCCGCTTTTCCTTTGTGTCCTGTATCCCGTGGGGTCACGGGAGTGTCATTGCCCACGGCAGGAGGAAGCCGTGAATATGCCAATAATGCGCCACAGGAGGAAAAAAGGAGGAAAAAGGAAATTTAAACCGGAGGGGCTGGACGACATGGAAAGTATTTCTAATAATTAGCTAACAAATGGAGCATTTCAATGACCGGTTTTCAGGTGTGGCGTGTTTGACAGAGTTGTTTTGATCGCATCAGCACCCTGCAGCGCTGCTGGTTGAATAGCACCACGGACACACGGTCGAGTTTGTCGTCACACTGCAGTTAATTTTGCTAAAAACACAGGGGTCATTTTTCCTATGCAATTAAAAGCTGGGTCCCACGTTAGCATAAAACTAATGTGTAAATGTTTTCTATATCAGAGTAAAACTAACTAGTGCCTTTTAGACTTTACCAGCCTCACGTTTGTGCTTTTGCTGGTGAAGGATCCAAGTTATAGAAGTCATTGATGGTTATTTCTTTGAGTCCAGCTCCTTGTGGGTATTTGTGCACTCTGCAAAACATTGTGATATTAATAAAATAGTTGCAATAAGTGATGTCTGTTCAGATGAAACCCTTGGAAAGAGCGGCTTGGCAAGGGCTGTGAGAAATGGGTGATGCAGATGTGTTTGAGAAGCCAGGGCTAATGGAGGAGGAATCTTCACCTGCCTGGATCGGTGGGATCCATGTTCAGATTGTCTTCCCACAGGTAGCACAGATGCACGACGCGACGCGTCGCAATCCCGTGTAAACCATACGTACCGTGAGGAAAAGTCATTTCCAGCGGAAAGTTAAGAAAACGCTGCTTTTCTCATTTTCTGCCTCCGTCGCCCCGTTGGCGGGTTGCTGGGTGTCCCGCGGTGACTGGGTTGCAGTAGCTGAACGCTACCTGTCTATTTAGTAGTTTAGACATTGTTCTGTTGCCCCGGTTACTACATCAGAAAAATTATTATGCGAAGCAGAAAAAAATGACTGCTTGAAATGTTTTGCTTTGGTTTAAACTTATTTTCATTAGACTTTAACTTCGTTAGATGCAGACAGATGAATCAAGTGACTTTCCCCGTCTATCGATCCCAAATTGCAATTGTATTGTGATGGTTTTAATGTCATCTCCCACTCTCAGCCCCTGCCTGCAGTGGAGCCGCCGTTTGAGGGCTAATTCATTTAATGTCAGCTCTTTGGCCAAACAATTCCCTCCAAACGCGGCTCCTCACAATGTACTGGATCTTTGTGCGATGCCAAATTGAGCAAGGACTCATTCTTGATCCCTTGGAAAAACATACGCTCAGAAAAACTGATAGATCAGCAACGCTTGAAAAGATAAATCTGTTGTATATGTGTCTCGCGTGCAACAGCATCATTCTTTTTTCGTATTCTCAGCACGCCACTGCATATGCATATTGTGTGTGTGTATATATATATATATGTATGTGTACGTATTTTTTTAAAAATTGAAGTTAATGCGAAACTGTAGGAATAGGCCTGCAAAGAATATTCCAGAGCGTAGTTACTTTTTTAAAAGTGATGAACTATATGTTAGAAAGAACAGATTTGTTCTGCATGTTACTTCTTACACCATGCTTAAAACCTTGAAGTAATAAAGCTGCTCCCTTATTGGCGTTCAAGCTAATTTTAGTGTAATTACTCATTAGCAGAGCTGTGCGCTGCGGAGCGTTGTGCTCGCGCGGCTGTGTACAAATCGGTTTGTAATGGCACTCAAGGCATTTTGAGGAAGAATGGGGGAAAAAAGGAAAGGAAATAACCTAGTCTTGTAAAGACATTCCACAGCTATTAACAGAAGCAAATTGCCACCAAGCTGCTATTTAATTGCAGCTTGCACTGGGCGAGTTTTCCAGCTTATTCATTGCTTACCGTACTTGTATGATTTACAGGTCCTTTGTGCTTCTGTTTGCTTCACAGTTTATTTTTCAGACGCCGCTAGTTTTCTGTTGTGTTTGACCGATCTACCCATAATGCTGTCAGAAGAAATGTCTCTGGGTTTGAGTCTCGCGCGAGGATAAAGCCGGGTTTTTGTTAATCTCGGCAATGTTGGCAGCTCTCCCAGACTCCTCGTCTTGACGCCTGCAGGTTCACCAAGCCCTGTGTGCAGATCACTTAAATAAAGGATGGATCTTTATTATAGAGGAAGACAAATAACAGGAGTGTATGGGATGTGATGAGATTAAGCAGATGAATTCTAAAAAACTATCAGGAAAATCATTTTCCTTAGAGCAATTTCAGCATTTTGCTTCAATTTAACTATTTAAAAAATCTTCGTATTACATTTTAACTAAACAGAATGATTTTTAAAGGTAGGTAAAATGCAGCTTTTGTGTGCAGAGCATGTAATTTGAAGCAGAACACCCGACAATATTACCAAGAGACAGAGGAGAAACCAAAGTATTAACGTAAGGAGACAGAAGATTGGTGGTTTGCAATTGAGTGTGAATAACTATGCCAGCTGTACAGGAGAATGGCAAGTCTGAGGCTCAGCGCTGGAGTTTTGTTCTTTGTAAGTTCATACAGCAGAAATGAATCTCCTGCAGTCTTCCCAGAGTTAAAACGAACAACCCAAATGGTGGTTATAAGGAATTTCTGTCCTGTTGTGCTGGATATGAAATGTCTTCACTTTCTTTTTAAAAAACGGAGACGCTTCACATGTGAAGTAGTTTAAATAAATGTGTGAAGCAATCAGTCAAAGAATTCACCAGAATGGTTCAGAAGATGCTGCCTCAGAAGGGATTTGGCTGGTGCAGCTGGCAAACACCAGTTTGTTTTTGTAACAGCTTCCCTGCAGATTATTCCTCAAACTGTTTCATGGATTGAAGTAATATTGTGAATATAATCAGTTAATAGAAGGGTAAGAAATTAAAGCTCTCTGCAAGGGAAAAATATTCAATTGAAGTGCAAAGCGAAGTGTAAAATTTGAACCGAAGCAGCAGTCAATCACACGGGCACTCTGGGAGAGATGCTGAAAACTCTGGGTACCGGGAGGTTTGTGCAGGGCCCTGTACCTCGTTCCTCGGTGGCAATGTGATGAGTAAAGGCACAGTGAGTAACTCTCCAGTCCACGGCCTCAAATTTAAATGTGGGAGAAGCCTGGCTGGTGCAACCGGGATTTCATTGGCGCTCATCAAAGAGTTGGGTAGTTGGGAAGATCCCAACGCATGTGTTGGTGCTGAACTCCAAGGTTCCCACTTCTTGAATATCCCAGATACCCTCCCCACTTTCCTGGGGATCTTGAATTCCACCACCTGAGGGTCGTTTCAGCTGAGGATGCCACTGACTATCACATCTCTGATCAAATTTTCCTCACAAATAACGGACGTAGGAGGGCATCATCCAGCCCTGATGTCCAAACATTGACAGCACACTTGGGTCTTCACCAAGAGGAGAAATGGTGATGCTGGAGGTTGGAGGAAGGGTATAGCAGTAACTCTAAGTGCTGGTAACTTCAGTTTTAACCTTTCCTGCTCCGAGACGCTGCTGTTGCTCCTCAGTATATTGTACCGTCGAACAAGGGGTGAGGCCGTGTCATGAAATATCCTGTAGTGAGTGGTCCGGAACAACAAGGCCCTGTCCGAGTCCAGCAAAAGAACTAAAACGTGGTGCTTTTCTGGAAAAAAAATAATTACGGCAGCATAAAAATAGTTTAGGTTTTGCAATGAATGTGAAATTAATAGTGGTGTCTATTCATTGGGAGGGGGGCGCTGGAGAATTCATAATTGTGATCTGTGGCTGTCACACTGTGGAAAGGATAATTAAGAAGATAATAAATTATTGAGTATTTGTATTTCTGGGACCTGTGTTTTCAAGGCCTCCCTGTGATACGATACATTGTTTGGCAAGGTTTGTTTAGAATTGAAGATGAAGTTGTTGATGATGGACGTTCTTGGTGTGTCACCTGAGGGTTTGGTTGCTCAGGTCACACCCTCTGGTTTACTCAGATGTTGTGTGTCTGATTTCCTCCTTGTCTGTTGAGACACAGGTCCATGTATTTTGGTGGTATGTTGGGTAGAAATACTGAAGCTGTACTATTCCTCAGCTCTTTCTGGGGACAATATGAACCATTTTAGTTAGTTTCCATAATTAATAAGTGAATGAAGGTATTTGGCTGCATACGTTCCTGGGTGGAAAATGTCATTGGGTGGCCTAAGCTGGGTAAAAAGTTAACCCAGAAAAAATCAGGGTATCCTGAGCTTTAGGTTTTTGTTACTAATTGTGCTTCCTGTAATACTCTGTGGTAATTGGGGTCCAGCTGCTCAGAATATTACTGTTAGATTTACTGGACGGATTGCTTTAATGGGATTTCTAGAGCAGCTATTTGTACCTTACAGCTTGGGCGTCTAACTTGCCAACCTTTCAATGCAATAATCCCAGAGATATCCTGGCTTTAACATAGCTATACATGAAGACGTACACGACTTAGCACAAAAAGTTTGTTAAGTCTCCGTATAATACGAAGCAAGACTTGTTTCTGCGTGTTAGTATCTTTCTTAAATTATGTGATATGTTATGAGAGGGAGGAAAAGCCTTGATGGAAAGAAAACAGGGACATTAGTGAAAGTTAGGAAAACGTTTCTATTTGTACTGCCATACCAAGTTGGTCAGCACATCTTAGCAGTGGCATTAATAGAACCCGGCCAGCTCCGAATGTGAACTGACCGCAGTCTTTGATTGGATGAGTTATGAACGTTGTGTGCTGTCATTTTTTATGATTGAGAATATTATAAAATCAACTCTGCATGGTAACGAAATATAGTAGAAAATGAGCTCTGGATGTATTCTTTAATAAATAGTACCAGTTGGGTTTTTTATTGGTAACGGTTGGGTGTTACACCTGGTTTACAAAGCACTGAAAGTGCAGTTTGCTGCTGGTCAAATGTTGTGCTCAGTTTTCACCCTTCCCGTCCCTTGCCACTTCCATTACAATGGAGATTTGGTCTGCTTGCTCCACAGTGACGTGTCCTTTAAAATTTCCCATTAGTTCCCAGTAGTTACCTTTGCCTGCATGTCGGCCTTCAGTTTAATGGCCTTTTTTGTGTGTGTTCATTTCTTTTGTTTCCCATCGTGGTTTTGTTTATTCCTTTTTTTTTTCTTTTTGTTTTGTTTTTTCTTTAACCGTGGTGATGTTTGCCCTTCATATTCCCCAATGTTTGCACATGACAAGATGTTGCCATCCCAACATTACCTCCCACTTCACTGACCAGTGCCACTAATGACCATCTAGCACCAGCCGCGACGGGACCGCTGCCCTCGGCCCCGCGGGACGTCGTGGCCACCCTGGTCTCCACTCGCTTCATCAGGCTGACGTGGCGGACGCCCGTGTCGGACCCCCAAGGAGACAACCTCACCTATTCCATCTTCTACACCAAGGAAGGGATCAACAGGTAAAGATCTCGGCGTGGAAAACGGGTTGCGCTCTGCGGGGACGCTCCACATTCACTTTGCGAGCTCACGCCGGGGTTTGGTTGAACGCAAACATGTTTGTTTGACTGCAAACAGTCGCTACCCGCTTCTAGCAAATTGCTTGGAAACTACAAGCAAGCAGAGGCTGTAACACCCCTTCAGGAACACCAGCACTGCTGTAAATCTGTAAATGCCATCACCATGGGCACAGAAACATCCTCCAGATAACCTGTTGGGCTGATGAGGGACAGAAGTCGCTTTGTGCTTTCAAACCCTCTAAATACAGTCTGATTCTGAGGAGAACCATGTAGCAGGTGTTGGTTAAACGTTGATCCTCTCCCAGTAATCCCTGTAAATGGAAATTTCATGGTTGTGAAGCATTCGTGAGTTTTTGACATATTATCCCAATGGTTCAGTTCAAACCACCCCTTTTTCTTACTGATGGCATCTGCTGCTCAGACTTAGAGTAGTGGTCAGTTTGAAGGAGTTGGAGCTAATAATTATTTTGAGCAATGCTTAATTAATGGCAAATTAGCTTGCTTATCAGATTTATTACTCAAGAGAAAATGATCTGTCTACTTGCTAGAGCGTGAGACTCAGTTCAGAAAGTCATTTGAAAAGAATCTAAAACTACTCGTGATGAATTGCCACTGTCTTAATTCAGTGGAAAGACATCTCATCCAGGTTCGTGATGACTAATTGAGGCAATTAGTAAAATGTTCTTTGCTGCACAAGTGTTGTTTTTCTATTTCCTTACTTTAGTAATATCCGTTTTTATTTTGAGATGGGAGAAAAAGGTGGGATCTTGGTCCTTGCCTCTCCCCTTCACATCCCTGCTTGTAACCAGCCCAGCCTGCTGGGTGCTTAGAAAATAATTTGCTGGAAATTGGCTTCATCCCCCCCCTGTACTGCTTTTGAGGAGAAAAAATGCATCCCCTTCCACTACATACATGATTATACAAATCTAGAAAATATTCCTTTGGGGCCAAAAGCGTGTGCGGAACACGGGGTAAGAGGTGTCTCGTAATTGGTGGTGAGTAAATTAGGAAATTACAGAGTAATGTGCAGAAAGTGCTGTTTGCAGTTCTTGCACCGCAGTGTGCGGAAGGATTACCCAGCAAAGCACTTAAGCTGGTGCTGATGGGTGAGCAGGTGGTTCCATTGACCTCAGTGAAGTCTTTGTTTGCTTGAGTGTCCTTCTGGATCAGGGTTCAGAGTGGGCTCCGAAAGCCTTTTATTAGCACATATTCACCATTTCCTCAACTTCACCACTCCATCGTGTTTTTAATGGGTTTTATTATGCTTTCATAAAGGTGGTCGGAATCACACATTTCATGGATTTATATGAGAATACTGTGAAATCCTGCCGCTGAACCTGGGTTTAGAGAGGGAGAATGATGCCATTTTTAAAAAAGGAAAAGAAAAAAAGTAGTTCTCATTACCATTGATGTTATGTGGTACTTTTTGCCCAGTTGGTTGGGCCTTGTGGAAATGTTGGTTAATTATTGAATAAAAGAGTAGATGAGTGTGTGACAGACAACCAAACAGACAGAAATGAGAAAAGCTCCAAGTCGAGCTCAGGTGTGCAACCCTCCTTTTTTTCTCAGCGTTATAAAACTGCTTAAATGATCGCTTTGCAGTCCTTGAATTATACACGATCACGGATCTTCACTGTGGCTTTAAATGCGTATGTTCCTTCTCTTCGTACTGTTATATTTTTGCCTACATGTGCCATTTTCATTGCACATGTTACTGGTTCCTTTAGTAACCTCTGTTGTCTCTTCCTGGCTTGTATTTCAGCAGTGATCAAACTCGCTATTTGATTTATTGACCATTTAAATTGGGCTTGTGAAAAATGAAAAAATAGGTGTAACATGGACCGGCTTAGCGAGATATTCTGACACCTCTAAGTGATATTTCACCTTTTAAATTCAGCATCTTGCAGAAAAACATTGGCCCCTAAACTGAATGTTACAGAAAGCAGCAGGAAACAAGGAATTACAGGAAAAATGGAAATGTTGCTGAAGCTGTAGTGGTTTTTTACCGCTTCTGGAATGGTTAAATGGTTCTGATAACGTCAGAGAGAGGCTTTTATTGAGGGAATTCCATCCCAATGAAGCGGCTGTCTGATGGATTCGTCGTCACACCTTGGGTAATCCCATCAGATACAAACATAGGTTGTCCCATGACATGGCAATTCCACCCTTGCATCAGGTAATTCCAGATTGAAGTTCCCCTGAAAAAGGGGTGAAAATCCCAGCGTGTTGCGAGGGGCAAAGGGAGGTTGAGCTCGGTGCCGCTCCAGACAAGCGCGCAGGCGGAAAATCTCCAGACTTTCAGGATTTCGACAAAAATGAAAGAGAATAACACAATGCTGGTAAATCCCACGTGAGAGGTGTTCAGCTCACGGTTCAGCGTAGGGTGTTTAAATTGCAGAAAATGGAGTTTAATTGTGTGTAATCAGCGCCCAGCTCTACAGCTGACAGGGCCGGCACACCAATATTCGCTTTTTAATCCTTCCCTCCAGCTTGTTTTTTGTTCTAAGTGTAACTTAAAACTCTGCATTGCCAGTTCAACATTTCTGGGTTTGAACTTCTTCCCTGAGGTCCTCCATAGCTGTTTTAAACCTCAAGTTTAGTTAAGAAAGCTCTTTAATTGGGGATTAAAGTGGAATGAGTGCGAATGGTCGTGATGTTCTGTGATGTAGGGCAATGCAGTTACTCATGTGGACCAGCTGTTTTTAACCTGTTGTAGCTACCTGAACACATCAGAGCTCGCAGAAGTTGCTCAAGGCTCCCTAAGCAAGGGCATAAATGAGAGATTCATGTAGCACTTAATGAGATGAATCTCTCCATATTTTTAACAGAGGGAAGGCGCAGTTCCCAGTTATTACAGAAAATTGCAGTACTTTGACGCATCTATTTATTTTTTGATAAATGCTATCCTTCCATTAAAATAATTTTATTTTTCTTGTCGTTTTAAATAATAACCTTGAATTGGTGATTTTTTTCCTAGATCAAATCAGAGAGTGCATTTACACTTGAAGCAGAGACTGCAATATATTTTACATGTCAATGGGAGACGATGTTATTCCACAGCTCTGAATCAGCTGGCACTTATCCTGGCTTTTCAAACGCCATCGTTGTATCTCAGACACGTCTCAGAGGAAACTACCCATTTGAAACTGGGTTTTCCAGCAAACATTTTGCGCTAGAAATAACTGGAAAAGTCAGTGAGGGAAAATATTTCTCGTTTTCCCTGCCCTGCAGTTTCATTCTGTGCAGTTATGCAAGATCAGCAATACTAGTTGATTTTAAAAGAAATCAATTAAAATGGGGATTTTGACATCATATTTCCATGATACAAACCACAGCGTAATGGCTAGATGGTACAAAAGGGGAGACCGGGCTCATTTTGCCTGGGCTTCTGTATTAGAAATGGTTTAATAGCCGCTGATGGTCAGGATGGGAAACGTCTGCCCTCTGCTGTGGAGCTGAGCAGACAAAAGGCAAAGAATTGTATCCAAAGCAGTTGATTTCCTCAGTGGGGAAGTTCCAGATTTCATTTGTAAGACCCTTTGCCTTTGTATTTTCAGGGCGAGCAGCTCGTTTTCCAGCAAGGCCGCTGTGTAGATGGCGTTACCCCAACGTAGCTCTGAGAGCTCACGTGCCAAGAGCAACGTCTTGGAAACCAAACCTGTCGTTACTTGATGATTAATCCTTCAGTCTTCCTCTCAAGACAAGAGCCGCTGGGGTTTCCTGCCCCGCGTAGGGTGCGATGGGAGGTCCGCACCCCTGCAGTCCCTGCGGTGCCCGGGGGTGCGCCAGGCAGAGCCCCCAGGGCCTTTTTAAAACGTCGAAATATTAGGGAGGAACTCAGTAAAGTCTGGGGCAAAAAGAATCCATGAAAATGGTTGCTTTGAGGAATAGGCAAAAAGCAGCCCCACGGGATGAACAGAAATGCCTTAGATCTCGCCAGACTCTGTGTACGTTGCTTAAATATTTCTTTTCGGGCTTCAGAGCAGTAGGATAAGCTGTCAGGATGAATTATCGCACGCTGTTAGGAGAATAACAAAGAAACTACTTAGAATTTTGTGATGTCGAGCGTAATTTATTTTTTTACTTCGGTGCGTGGCTGTTTTTCAAAGAGAAGTTACAAATTTAGAAACTGTTTGTCACCAGCAATTTTGGCATGTCACTGTTACATGGCGTAGTCAGCGCCGTATAAATAACCACACCGTTAAATACGTTAAAACAGGATACATCTTAGTAGTATCTACCACTTTATAAACCGCTCTTACTAAGCCATATTTCTGTGCCCAAACCTTCTGTTTCCGAAAGGGAACGCGTTGAAAATACAAGTCGTCCTGGAGAGACACAAGTGACCATCCAGAACCTGATGCCAGAGACGGTTTACGTGTTCCGCGTTGTGGCCCAGAACAGGCACGGCCCCGGCGAGAGCTCCGCGCCGCTCAAGGTGGCAACGCAGCCCGAGGGTGAGCCCACCATCGCTTCCGTTTCCTGACTTTAACATTGAGTTTTTATTGTTGTTTTCCCCATTTGTGACCTTTCCCAGAACAAGGTGATAATCTTCCAAGTTGCTCTTGCAAGCCGTAGTGTCAGATTTATTTTCCACGTTACCGTATTGATATGCTTCTGTGAGTTATTCCCTTAAGAAGAACTGAGATGATGTTCCTTGTTAAATTCTCTGCATTTGTTTTAAAAGGAATAATTCTAAAGTATTAACTGGAAGAGGTTAAAAAGGAAAAAGGAAACTTGAAGAAAATGCAGAATGTGTGATTTGTTAAGATCATTCAGGACAAAATGAATCTGAGCAGGATCTCCTTTGGAAGCTTGGTCCTGCCTTTACACCCCCACTAATGAATCCAGCCAAATGGTGATGTGTGGAAAAACAACCATCTTTTAAGTGGAGTTGGCTAATAGTGAAGTTGTTACTAAAACAATGATGTTCTAGCAGCGTGTCATGCTTCCATTTCAGTTCAGCTCCCCGGTCCGGCCCCCAACATCCGCGCGTACGCGGGATCCCCCACCTCGGTCACTGTCAGCTGGGAGACGCCGCTGTCCGGGAACGGGGAGATCCAGAACTACAAGCTCTACTACATGGAGAAGGGACAGGACACGGAACAGGTACGGAACCTCCTCTTCCTGCGTGAGAAGCGACGCCAGGGGCAGCCAGTTTTCTTTCATTATGTGTTTACCTTCTATTTCCAGAAACACCTTGTGAAGTGCTCATTTTTTCTGATAGACTGAGTCGTTTAGCCTGAAATACAGAAATACTGAAAATCAAAAATCCATCATGAAATGTATAGGTCTTGGAATTAAAGCAATACTTTATGTGGTGGCTTATTTAGTTATTTGTCAGCATCAAGAAACATTTGGGTGTGTTCATTGGATCACTCAAATAATGGCTGTATCATCCTTTAACGGCTCTGGTTTGGGTAGCATCACAGTGCTTGCACAGGTTTTATACACTGGCCAGTTTTAGTTTAGTAAAGCAGGCGAATTACTGATTTCAGCATCATCCTCAATCTGAACTGCTCTTGCTTCTTGAGTTCTTTGATTGATATTTTGATAGTGGTAAGTGTGTAATCGATTAGATGTTCTTATGGTCCTACTGGAAGGATGCAATATGGTCCGTGCAAGTATAGGTTGGTGCTTAAGAATAATCATGACTTTGAAAGGATAAATCCCAGCCGTTAATCCTATCCGATGGCATATGAATATGACTCCAGCTTTAAAAAAAGCTAAGGGAAGAATATTTCTGTTAGCATTTACAATACTTGTTGACAGCAGTTTTTAAACAGGAATGTTGTATTCCTCAGATAAAATTACCTTTCCTACTTCTGCCTCCCACTATTTTAAGCTCACTTAAGTCTGACCTTGACTTGCACGTGCGTTTGTTTGTGCGCAGGATGTTGATGTGAGCGGACTCTCCTACACCATCAACGGGTTAAAGAAGTTCACGGAATATAGTTTCCGAGTGGTCGCTTACAATAAGCATGGACCCGGAGTCTCAACTCAAGATGTTGTTGTACGAACGCTGTCGGATGGTAAGCTGCTTTAGTCCAATTTGTTGGGGTTTTTTTTGCAAGAATTATGCAGTAATTTCCTTTAAGCGAATTTTTAACCAGAAAAAAGACTTCTATGGGTTTTGTGTGCCCTGTTTTATTAATAATGTCGCTGTTGTGTATGGCCACGTGTGCTGAAAGTTCCCCCGGGGCTTTCCAGATGAGGGGAAGGAAAATTACTGTACCTGATTCTGATTAGGAAACAACGGTGTCCTTCATTTCGCCATCAGTCGTTTATTTCATGGGTTATTGAGTCTACAAACCATTAAGAGTGGACAGAAACACAATTATATTGAAGGCAACAACTAGAAATTATTTTTTAGATTCTATAATATTTTTACGTATGAGCAGACTTGGAGTGTTTTTATTTTAATTGTGGTCATATGGTCATCTCTGGACTCCAGCACACATACTATTAAATCAATTGCATATAACAATGAAATCACGATGTGGTAACTATAAGGCAAATAAAGAGGCGATGTGAGCAAATGTAGATGTATGAACAACTGTAGAATGATCAGAATTAATGTTAATGTTTATTTTTTCTTGGGAAGTTAGTTTATATATAAGAACAGTCAGACCAGAGCCTGGAATCCTCTCTCCAGCAGCGTCCACAAGCAGCACAGAGGAGCATTGTCCCAGATTCTGTGTTCAGAAGTTTGTTCCTCTGGCACTTGACTGTGTCGTGGCTTCTCTGTATTTGCTAATGCAGTTTCTCACCCACGAAACCCTGTCAGCATCATCTTTAACCCATGTCAGCTTTTCTCATCCACGACATCAAGTGGACAAAGGTTCTGCACATCAATTTTCTGTGAAAAATCACCTGGTGGTGTCTGCTCAGAACCTGCCGTAGGTTGGTGTCATTTCTTCCCCACCGCTGTACTGTGAATACTCAGTGGACACTGAGTGTGCACCAGCCCTCTGCCCTACTCCTCATTTGGTAGATTTTTGTTGCACTTTGCTGTATTCTTCCTCTTTCATCCCTTTTCCAGACTCGGAAGTCACAGAAATACTTGGCCGTTCCTGTTTCAACCTCCAGTGCCCTTTTCTGAACTTTGTTCTTGGTTTCTTTTCTCCTGCATGCAGGTAGAGGGGACCAAAATTGCATCCAAGATGCAAGTGTGTGATTAGTAGCATCTGACCAACTTTTTTGGCTCATTCTGGGCACAGAGGCAACATTTTTGGGGTGGAACTTGTGAGCTCAGAGCCATCATTTTGCATATAGAGACAGGATCATTTTTCCCATGCGTGTAACTTTATCTCCCGTGAATTTCTCTGTCACTTGAATATCCAGGCGCAAAATATCCCAAGGTGTTTCTGCAGCTCTGCAGATCTCATCTGTACTGACATTTGTCACCTTGTTCACCTCCCACCACCTTCCTTTCCATCTTCTCTTTCCTCTCTCTTAACCACTTCTTTTCTCAGGCGAGGGCTTCCCCTTATCACTTCATTTCTTCAGAGCTCTCCGGCAGTTTACAACGCAGGATTTGCCTTTAAAAAGTGAAAAATACGTATTGTTCCTCCACATATCTACGGGTTTCATGCTTTATTATAGTCTATTTGCCTAATACCGGCTTCCGACTGACTTCTGGACTTCAAACAGAACATTTTTCAATACTGGCATTGAATTTCCCATCTCCTTGCACAGAAATAACCTGTGGGAGGGTCCAGCCCGCTCTGAGTCATGCAGCTGGTTCTGTTCCCAAGTTGCTGGAGAAACCCTGGCTGAGTAACATCTAACCCTGTTCGTTGTGTCTGGCGCTTCCATCAGCCTTTCTATTGGCATTTCAGTTTGAGAGGTCCTGTAAGTTCCTTGTGAAGGGTGTCATGGAAACCTCTGTTATCACTTCCACTCAGTATAAAGGCAAAGAGGTTGGTTGTATGGCCTCATTTCTCTACAATTTCTCTGAAGAGCTTCCAGCTCCTGATTTGTTTTAAGAAGAATTTATGATTAGTTGTAATGTCATTTTCAAGCTTTCATTAAATTCATTTTGGCCCAACTTTTGTCATTTAACCCAGGGAATTTTATTGTCTACAGCTTTCTGTCATCTTTCTTCTAACCGGTTTAAAACCTTTAAACACGCTCTTCTCCCCTTCAGTCTCTCAGATCTTTCTGGATGAGAGATGCACATTTTCTTCTCGTGTTTTGCTGTTGTGGGGCCTGTAACCCAGTTCCATGTTCCCTACAGGGTTTTCGTTCTAAGCTTCTTTTAGCTTCTATTTAACAAGCTGCTGCATTTTTATGGAGGTGCTCGCTCCTAATCTGAGCATGTTACAGTGGTTTGTTTAGGATTAGCTCCTCAGGTGTTAAAGCTTGAACCAAGGTTTATGCGATGCTCATAGGGATTTCTTCTGATTGTTTTGCCCTTTCCAAGCTTGCAATATATGCATTAATTATAAATCATTCCCCGTGAAACCTGTGAGTTATTTTTAGGTTGTTCTGAAGGTACACACACAACAAACAGCACAAAAGTAGTAAAGACCCAGCAAAGAGTGGAGGGTGAAAGGCAGAAACTGTGTTTGCGATGCTCTTCAGTAACACAGGGATGTGTTGACTGTGAGGTTTTTGTGTCACGGAAAGAGACGCTAATCAAACCCACGGCTCAGGTTTTACATCTGGGTTCCCAGAATCCAACGTGTAAAGTAAAGATTTGATTTTGAAAAGAATTGAATGTGATCTTTTTTTCTTAAGAGTTCATGGGAAATATGTTTAAATAGAGGGTGTGTTTAATTCAGATACCTGTGATAAGTAAAGAGCTGAATTAAAAGTGAGTTTGTTCTTTGTGTTGAAAATCCGTAAACCTCTTCAGCTCATACTGTATGGCATGAAGTACCTCTGGTAGCATCTTGCACTTACTTTCCAGAGTGTCTCCCACCAGAATGGTTTGTGCTTTCATAGTGAATGGGAGTAGAGAGTGGTTTTGTGTGGAAGTACAGTGTTTTGTACAGTGTATGGGAATTCTGGAGTTGTAATTCCTTTAATATTTCTAGTCCCCAGCGCTCCGCCGCAGAACCTGACGCTGGAGGTGCGGAATTCCAAGGTAAGAATTCCTCCTTGGTAGCAGGAACAGAAGA
Organism: Nesoenas mayeri; assembly: GCF_963082525.1. Lineage (NCBI taxonomy): Eukaryota > Metazoa > Chordata > Aves > Columbiformes > Columbidae > Nesoenas > Nesoenas mayeri. The sequence goes on along the minus strand of NC_137563.1, from coordinate 19,929,052 downwards.
GGTTGGTGGATCTCAGAACAACCACAATCCAGGGCTGCTTTGGGTTTCTTTTCCACCATGCTGCTTTTCAGCTCTTTGTGCATGAGTGTCCCGCCAGGACGGTGTCTGCCACGGGGTTTGGAGCATTGGAAGCTCCAGCGCCGTTGTGGATCATGTGTCACAACGCAGTGAAGACAGTGACGATGTACCAGAGCATGGAGGCTCTGTGAAAGGGGTTTCAATTATGAAAGGGGTTTAATCAGGCTCAGCAGCCTGAAGCACCAGAGCTTGAATGTGTTCCTGGTGATTAATTACTGTTTATGGTGTGTGTGCATACACACCTGTATTTATAGTGTCCTGGGCACGTTAAAGGAGAAAATTATATACTTAGTCATTATGACTTTAGTGATTATGATGGGAGATTTTTGAAAAAGCCTTTTCTAAACTCTTTTCCAAATACCTTTTTCTGCTGCCAGTATGATTAAAAAGGAATAACTTCCTGCACATAAGCTACAGTTCAGGTCATTTGTACCTTGTAGAGGCAACACCAGTTTGTATAGATAGGTCCTCAAATAAACTGTATCTTAAGGTAACCTGAAGAAAATGAAAGGGAAACCCAAGGGGCCATTTGTGACATGGGAATCTGAAGGTCTTATAGGATTGAAGAGCTTTGATGTGCCCTTCTGTAGGCACAGGTATGACCTGGGCTGCTGCTCAGGCACAGCAATTGTGCTTTGTACAGACAGCCTATGTTTTCCTCTATGAAAATGCACGGGTTTGTCTCGCATTCCATGAAGTAGCAGCCCTGGAGCAGTTGGTAACACGCTCTCCCTCCGCAGAGCATCATGCTGCACTGGCAGCCACCCCCCGCGGGGACGCACAGCGGGCACATCACCGGCTACAAGATCCGCTACCGAAAGGTGTCCCGCAAGAGCGACGTCACCGAGAGCATCGGGGGCACCCAGCTCTTCCAGCTCATCGAAGGTGAGCTGGGATTTGCACACATTTGTTAGCAAAAACGGGGCTTAGATGCTTTTATGGGGCTGAGGCTCAGAGACGTGGGTTCTTGCCTTGGGAGAAAAAATGAAAACACTTAAAATCAGTGATTGTAGGTTACGACGTGTAGCGTGGGCTGGCTAGTGGTAACCGAACTCTCACGACCTGTTTTCTAGCCCTGATTTTGTCATTGATCTGCTGTAAGGGGACTGGACAAGACCTTTCAAAACCTTTATAAAGTGCGTAGGGGTTGCAGGGAGATGGGCACACACAGTGAGCTCAGGATTGAGCTGGAAGTCCAGAGGAGGATTAGGAGAACTGCAGCCTGGCTGCTGTTGGGCAGAGTCGCCGCTTTGCATGTAGGATATAATGTATAGAATCATACAATGTAGGTGTGCTCTGTTTGTCAGTGCTCACCGACAAGCCCAACTCAGAGTCCTGTGAACTTCTAACCTCCAGCATCTGCACAAACAAATCATCCCATTTAGTTCCACTAACACCAACCTTTCTTCTTCTTTCTGGCATGGAGATAATATAGCCCCTCTTTATTTTGTACACTTAAAAAATCCAACCCTGTACATTACTCAGTATAAATTATATCTCGTCACTAGAATTTTGTATAGCAAAAACAGTACATGAGAACAGGAGCAAGACTACATATTATTCATTTTTTAAACCTGTGTAAATGAACAGTTGGTCAAAAGAGGAGAAATTGTGCAGCTTTAGAAAATGAAGATGCACTTTTTAACAAGGAAGGCCAGTGGTACCTGGGGTGGGTTAGAAGGGGGTAGTCAGTAGGGCAGAGAGGTTCTCCTGCCCCTCTGCTCTGCCCTGGGGAGACCACACCTGGAATCTTGTGTCCAGTTGTGGCCCCTCAGTTCCAGCAGGACAGGGAACTGCTGCAGAGAGTCCAGCGCAGCCACCAAGATGCTGAAGGGAGTGGAGCATCTCCCGTGTGAGGAAAGGCTGAGGGAGCTGGGGCTCTGGAGCTGGACAAGAGGACACTGAGGGGGGACTCATTCCTGGGGATCAGTATGGAAAGGGGCAGTGTCAGGAGGATGGAGCCAGGCTCTGCTGGTGACAAGCAGGGACAGGACAAGGGGCAATGGGTGCAAACTGGAACACAGGAGGTTCCACTGAAACCTGAGAAGCAACTTGTTTGGGGTGAGGGTGTCAGAGCCTGGCCCAGGCTGCCCAGGAGGTTGTGGAGTCTCCTTCTGTGCAGACATTCCAACCCGCCTGGACACCTTCCTGTGTAACCTCATCTGGGTGTTCCTGCTCCATGGGGGGATTGCACTGGATGAGCTTTCCAGGGCCCTTCCAACCCCTGACACTCTGGGATTCTGTGAAGATGTTTGATTTGTTCTCAGAAACTCCAGCTGTGACTCAGTGAGTTTGTTTTCTCCCAGTAGCTGATGTGTGCCTGTAGCCACAGTAATTGTAGCCAGCAGCAGTGCCCGTTTAAGAAATTCCGCATATCAAATTTTGAGTGCATTTTCATACTGCTTTGACTGTCGATTATAAGCTCTCACACCCCGTAACCCAGCTGACATTCCCGCTTTGGTGTGTGGTGCTGTTTGTCGCAGGCCTTGAGCGAGGCACAGAGTACAGCTTCCGAGTCGCTGCGCTGACCGTCAACGGCACCGGACCTGCCACCGACTGGGTGTCGGCAGAAACCTTTGAGAGTGACCTGGACGGTAAGATCATAAATGTGACCATCGTTATGGTATCAAAACCATCACAACTCGTAGACAGGGCACAGGAATGTTTGATTGCCTTCGTTAAACCTGATTTCGTTCCATTGTTTTGCTGCATTCTAATGATACAATGTGCTTTATTTTCTATTAAGTGAGATTAATTTTTATTTTCACCTAAAATTCTTACTAACACAATTAAATGGCTTGAAATTCAACCCCGCCTCTACACTTCCTAGCAGTATGTGCTGGCATTATGTTTTTCTCCGCTAAGGAACATCCAGTTATGAAGGACAATGTCAGTGATACAATATTTAAATAATAACATAAGACATATAATAACAATGGCTCGATTTTTATCTTCGTCAAATGTGAGCGAGATGCCACAGTAGGAGAGAAGCAGCAGAATTATTTGTCACCCACAGACCTTTGCAATCTTACCATTGTGTTTCATTGCTCCCATGTGGCCTTAAAATATTTTTCCTGCCTTTTTTTGTTTGTTTGTTTAAATTTCTTGGACCTTTTTTCTAAAGGGAACATTGAACCCACAGTAACTGGTAATTTGCCACAGGAGAAGAGGGAGATTGATTCTATTGTCGGTACTGGTAGACTAGTACAGACCGTATCTTCCATCAGAAATTAAGTGTTTTCCACCGAAGCCGCAGATTCAGACGTGGTATCCAGAGCCTTGGTAACATCTTGTTTTCCCAATGCAGAGGTTAACAAGCAAAGCAGAAAATGTCCTGTGAATAATTGTGACCTGTGATAGGTGATCCAGATGTTTTGTATTCATCACACTAGGATTATTTGCAAGGGGAGACCTGATTCTTGCAGATTTAAAAGGAGAAGAAGTGTGAGTGTGTCCCTTAATCCGCCATAGAGCGATGAGAATGGAAGGAAAGTGCCGTTTTTAATGAAAGAGCTTCAGTCGGTGTCTTAGGCAAACATGATGCTCAACTTAATATTTTGTCCTCTTTTTGCTTCACTCGCTCTATCAGGAACAGTGCGCACCCCAGTGTTACTAGTAGAGTTCAGGTTTGTAGGTATTTAAATTTGCAGTCCTATAGGAAATCTAAATTTCTTTATGCAAATGCCTTACTATTAATAAAGCAATAAAAATTCACCGTTAAGACAATGTAACATGGTATTCATACCATTCTATATACACGCATGAGATATTTGCGTGTGTGCATACTGGAAGGAAAGACACGTTTTGCTTTACTTTCCTTAGTAAGCCCATGTGCATAATTTTAATACTGTGCAAATGTATTTACAGTTAATCTTTATTTCTCAGATTCAATAGACACGTAAGGCATAATTCCTTTTTATTCCATGGCTGGTTTTCGTAGCATTGTCAATGTAAAGGGGAGCCAGAGTGTTGCAGTTTAGTGGCCGTAGTGTTCATAGGTTCGTACCAAGGTTCTCTCCGCTGCATGAACTTCTGTGCAGTTAAAAATGCCATCTCTTATATCACGATTCTGTCGCTTTTCTGTATTTAATAGTTGTGAATTTTAATTGATCAGCTGCCTCACCTGGAGACCATAACCTCCCTGGGCTTGCAGGCCGATGGCCTATTATGATGCAAATAATCCTTTTGTGGTGCTTTATTGAATGTTTTGACCGAACTGCAGCTTGTTTCATTAAAGTGAAATCCCCGCAGGAAGCAGAATCTTGTTTTGGAGTGAGAAACTCAGCACAGAATTATTTACGCTCTGTCACCACCCGGCAGGCCCCAGCGACCTGAGAATGTACTTATTTCATTTTTGAGAAGGTAAAACAAAGGTGTGGACATTTGTAGGTAGGGTTTGCTTTTAGATCACTCTTAAGTTGTAATCAACGTTGGAGAAAAATCCTTTCGGTAAAAATGAGAGGGGATTTCAGTGACGTATTTTGGAAATCCTGCTGTGGTGAAGGATCCACGTTCCGTCCCTGGGTCATCAGTAGATTTGTGCTGCTTGTCGGGGAGGATTTGAGCGCGAGGTGTGGCCTCTGAGTATTCCTCAATCTTGTGCTGTGGATGTGTCATCTCCTCGTATATTTGGGGAATTATCTGCAAGAGACTCCAGGATTTAAACAGCGACAAGCGTAGGACAAATCACAACCAACCTTTGCAGCAAAACCCCCTGAGTTTTACTGACCATGTGTAGAGCTTTGGAATGCTCTTTTTAATCCTACAGCGAGCTCAGGAGCCTCTCCTTCATCATCAGTGTGTGTTCAATCTTTTAATGCCCACAAGTAAGTTGTATGTTGGAACTAAAAGTAGATCGCTTTGTGGAGAGCGGGACGTGATAAATTCAACACATGTTTTGAAGAATTAGAGAGAAATGCACAAACATCAAACAACTCTGCCTTGAAGCAGCTCTGATACTTTTCTTCAGTACGACTGTCCTCTCTTCTAATGAGGATCTATTAAAATCTATTAGTGTGTGAAAATGTGTTAATTTCTTCTCTGTATTAGAGTTTTTTGCTCTCTCTCGTACACTAAAGCTTTGCAGCGCACTCATTTCAAAGCCGCAATGCTGCGTTTGCCCTCGCAGCTCTTCACATCATCACCTTTATTTAAGACAAATGCTGTAAAAGCCTCATTTTTCCTGAGCAGAGACTCGTGTTCCGGAAGTGCCGAGCTCCCTGCACGTCCGGCCGCTCGTCACCAGCATCGTGGTGAGCTGGACCCCGCCGGAGAACCAGAACATCGTGGTGAGGGGCTACGCCATCGGCTACGGCATCGGCAGCCCACACGCACAGACCATCAAGGTGGATTACAAGCAGAGATACTACACCATCGAGAACCTGGGTGAGCTGCTAGAACTTAGTAAAATCCCAGGCGTGTTTTTCAGAGAGTCTTCTTTCCTTATTCAGATATTACACATTTCAGATAAACTCAGTTTTCTACTGGTAGAGAATGAGGCAGAGGAATAAACATTTAAATTAAAAACAACAATCCAAAGCCAGAATCCGAAATTCACCAGGTTTGCAGCAGAGTGCATTTTGATTTGATGCTTTCCCTTATGACAAAAACTCCCCTGCCGAGCAGCATTCCCTTATTCTCCAGAACTTCCCACAAAAACAACTAAAATATCACCCAGGTACAGCGGCATCTACTTGAAAAGAAAAATATAGAATCATAGAATTCTCTATGGTGGGTAAAACATCCTGAAAGCAAAATAAATGCTACTATTGCAAACTGTTGAGAAGTTTCATAAAGTTGGAGGCTTGATAATGCTATGGCAGAGCAACTTAAAATGTTGATTTTAAAAGGTTTCTCCTCACTGCTGTTTTTTTACTGTACTTAAGATAGATTTGCTGTCAGCGTGCGCTTCCGCTCTATGAAAACTATCAAACACTAATGTTAGGCTAGTTAGTTCATGTATTTCACTTAAAAATAAAATACCGAACAAAGAGAAAACGGAGAAGCAGAAAATAGGCTTCACGAACGGTTTGTGCTAAAAATCTATTGAATTTTTCCCTTTCAGACCCCAGCTCCCACTACGTGATAACTCTGAAGGCGTTTAACAACGTGGGGGAAGGAATCCCTCTGTACGAGAGCGCGGTGACCAGACCCCACTCAGGTAACACCCGCGGCAGCTTTTCCCTCCCGCACAGCCCGGAGTTGGGATGTGATGACACTGAACTGTTGGGTTGTTCTTTATTGTAACCGATTGGCCTCACTGCTTCAGGGTCACGTGTTTCATCCCTTTATTAACCACCAGAAACTGGTTTCGTTTTTTAAATTACACCACTTACCTTTCAGCTGTGTATGGAGGTTCTCTCTCAAAAAGTTACCGTTACGGTAGCACAGATTGTGTGGGTGCAGTTCTAAAGGCATTGCCCCTATTGGTTGGTTTTAACAGACAAGCATAGGGGGTTTTTGGTCTTTTACTCTGAGATTTTGAATACAATGTCTGTGTTTTCTTTTTCTAAGTCTCAATCTGCAGTCACTTACGCTAAACAAGTTCTTGACTTTTTTTTTCATCTTGTAATACATTAATGGAAGATTTTAAGCAGAGACATTTGCTCACGAGTGGGCTATTGCAGTGCTATGGCTCACCGTGCTCCCTGACTGTTAGCTATTTTGTGTAGATGTTAACACTGCTGTTTGGTTCCATCTCCTAAAGAGCAGGAATTCTTACAGCTTTTAGAGAGGACATTGGAATTGCATTTTCTTCAGTTCTTGGCAATTTGTATGGTACTTGGAACTTGATGGCCATGAACGCTCTTTCAAAGATGATGGGAGTTCCCTGTAACTTTGCTGAAGTGTTATTGACCCATCTAGACAAGTCCAGCTCTTTTTCCCCCTCCCTGTTTTCTGGAAGAGGAATCGGGGACACTGAGGGAAATAAAGTCAAAGTTAAAATTACTGGATGCTTGGGGTTGGTTGAATGTGCTGAACACAAATACAATTTGGTATATATATATGTATATATTAGCATATATATGTTGTCTTACTGTCTTAAGAAGGGAACACGATGCAAGAATAATTTTATTAGCCAGTCTTATGTCACCTATTAACTCTGGCTTTTCTCTCTTTTTCTCCATTTCTCACCTCTCATTTCATTGTACTACCCTGCATTCCCCCTTTTTTGTTTTCTTTTTTGTTCACATTAAAATGCCACCTTCTCGCTCTTTTAATTACGATACACAACTTTTTGCCCATCGATTCCGTAGACACTTCCGAGGTTGATTTGTTTGTTATTAATGCTCCATACACTCCAGTGCCAGATCCGTCGCCCATGATGCCGCCGGTGGGAGTTCAGGCTTCCATCCTGAGCCACGACACCATCCGCATCACTTGGGCAGACAACTCCCTGCCCAAGAACCAGAAGATCACGGACGCTCGCTACTACACCGTGCGCTGGAAAACCAATATTCCCGCTAATACCAAGTACAAGGTACCGGAGTTTCGACACCGCTAACGCAGCTGCGTTTTTTTCAGTGCGAAATTTAACATTTAAGTCGGGCTTAAGTGGAAGCTGAGAGTAAAGACAAGCATCTAGAAAAGGGTATAGAGTGTGCCCATGTTTATTTGAGTTGCCCGGGCTGAGCTCACATCAGTCCCGCTCAGTTAAGTTATCCCTTCAAAGCCGTTTCTTGGTTTAGTTTAGTGGTTGGTTTTGCGTATGTGTGTGAAGGAGATTGAGATGGGGAGTTGTGTGAGCAGCTCTGGGAAGGACGGCCAACACTTCAGAATTACCCTCTTTCCCCAAAAATAAGACACGGTCATATATTAATTTTTGCTCCAAAAGATGCTTACTTTTTTACATGTATAGTTGCCTGGACACTATTTAAATTGACATTTTTTATTAATTTGTAACTAGGGCTTATTTTTGGAGTAATGCATCCTGAAAAAACATGCTAGGGCTTATTTCCAGGGTAGGTCTTATTTTTGGGGAAACAGGGTACCTTCTGCTGTGGAACCACAGACACGGCGATGGCCCTTCTGCTCGACCCTGACGTGTTGGCCATGTCTGGCAGATACGCACGGGCCTGCCTTCCGAGGAGCCAGAACGCATTAATAAGGTTTGCGTTACTAATTAACAAGGTTTGTGTTACTAATGGCTTCGCTCCAGCGAGCAAAGGCCTCTGAATTTGTGGGGTGAGTCACGCAGGGAAAATATTTACCCTGCCGGTTTCAACTTTTGTTTTACAACCTTTTCTGGTCATGCAAAGTTGATAACGAACTTTCCTTTGGGAGCGAGTGGGTGCACAATAGCTGACGATAACTTTGTGATATCCCTGCCTGCCTTGATTTCCATCTCCTGTTTTGATGTGGAGATTCAGGGCTCGGTTTATTGGTTTGGATTCTTATAGTCAGATGGTTGGATTTTATTCAGTTTTCAGAGTTATCTGGAGGCCCCAAAAATGCTGACTGCAAATTTCACATTTGAAATGAGGCTCAAAGGAAATGGTTGTTAAATTGGAGCTCCCTTTATGCTCTTGCCGAGCAATCTTATTACAAACCAGATTTTTTCTTTTTAATTGAAATGAAAAGCCGTGTTCTTCCTCTAAAGGCGAGTTATTTATGAACCCACATTCCTGAGTCATGTGCAGAGGCCGTCTCGGGAGTGATTTATATCATACTGCAGTTTCATTAGTTAAATGCTTTCCAAAAAATGGTGGTAAATGAAATACTCCCGTTGCTGTTGGTGCCAGTGGTCAAGGAGTTTTATTGTGGACCAAAAATAATACGTAATGGTGGAATATAGTTCAAAATTACTCATCATAAAAAGCATTTGCCCAAAAGGACTTAAGTTTGAGAACATTTGCTCTAATGATTTTTAAGCCGTGATGTCTGGAGAACTCACAGCCCGCTCCTCTGTCTTGGTTTAATCATGAATCCTGTTGGACAAGAACAAAGAGCCGTTGTTGGCGGAGCAGAGTCGTCCTGCTCGCTCCCTGTGATTTATCGCAACCTAAACTCTTCAATCTTAACCTGGATCTTTTAGGAGAGTATAAAAGGAAAACAAATTTGACAGGGTAATATTTATGAAGTTTATTTCTAGCGGGTGAGCGGGGTTTAGTATCAGGGGACATGTTGTGATCTCAAAAAACAGTAAGTGGTGTTAAAAAGTGAAGCGGAGAAGTCACACGCTCCGGTTTAGCCTTTCATGTGTCATTTACATTCAGTATGATGCGCAGGAAAACGAAATACCAAGTTTCCAAGGCATAGATGAAAAATACAAATGAGGATTCCCTGCCATGTCTACCTGGCAAAAGACACCTGTGAACAAGCAAAATACTCTGTACAAATCGAAATCTGGCTTGGCTGACGGCTTCCCGAATGTCACCTGCTGGAACAAAACACCTGCTATTGATATTAGGGAAATAAAGGGGTGCAGAATTTGGCCAGTGTTATTCATCGAGTGTGCGTGGAACATGCATTTATAGACCCCTGCTTGCCTTGAAGAAGAATTGGCTGCCAACAGCTGTTTTCTGAAGGCAGCAGTTGTATGTGGTTGTTATACAGCCCTGCCAAATACTGAAGCAACCAACTCCTTAATTCTGTGTTTGCATTACTGTAGGTCACGGTAAGGAACGTATGTATATTTGTTGTTTGGTTGGGGTTTTTTTCCCATAGGTCTCAAATACTTTATGTTTAATTCATGTATAACAACTACCGGATATTTTAACCCAAAGGTTAAGAATTCTACCCAGACGGCTGTTACAAATCGCACTATAAACCATGTGTAGTTTCAGTGCGTGATCCTAGACAACCAGTTTTTGCTGAAAAATATGGGCCTGTTACTAAACCTTCCTTATCTTCAGGTCTCTCAGCACCTGTACTTTCAGTTGATTTTTTAAAGTATGTTAAATATTTACAGAAAATTATAACAGGAGCGTGAAAGGCAGATATTTGGAGAAGGCCTGTTGTTGTTAGCTGGCCTTCATTGTTTTCCCCAGCCAGAGGAGTTAATGAAATGCTGTAAATGAACCCCCCCAAGCAGACAGTGATTTAAGCTGCCGCATAACAAGTGTGCTCTGCACCTTGTACTGCTCTCTTGCTTTTTTTTTGAAATGTATAATTGACTGCTATTAAATGCTCTTGCTGATTACAGAAAGAATTTCTAGTTTAGGATAAAACAACTGCACATTAACACTTGATTAATGAATTTGCATGACAGAGCAAAACCCGTACGGAATTAATGCCCGCGATGCTGCAATGTTTGAAACACCTGAGACGAGGCTGGGGGAGCTGGGGATGGATGGTTTCAGTCCAGAAGTTCCTGACGCGTTGCTTTTCTTCCAGACCGCAAACGCCACCACTTTGAGCTACTTAGTGACCGGGTTAAAGCCAAACACCTTGTACGAATTCTCCGTGATGGTGACCAAAGGTCGGAGATCGAGCACCTGGAGCATGACGGCACACGGAACGACGTTTGAATACGGTACGCGACGAGACGAATGAAGTCGAGTCTGCCAGAATTCTGGAGGAGGGAAAACATGTATTGAAATTATGCTGATGAATAATTGCTGGGGGCTTTTCTTCTTTATGGTTTAGTCAGAAATTCTGATTAAAAAACAACAACGTACTTCAAAATTCACAGGGATGATTGCACGCAAAAGAATTTACATCAAATTACGGAGGAGTAATGAATAATGTACCACAGTTCACAGACAGGAGAGAATAAAGAAGCATGTTAATAGCATGTTAATCGCAAATACAAAGAAAATACTTCAGCAAAGAAGAATTTCAATTTGCTGTAGTTACGATGATAATTACTACAGACTTGGGAAGTGCACGAGGCAAATGAAGTTTTAAAACATCCCAGTAGAAATGAAGCCATCCCAGTTAGACCTGAGTTCTTGTTCTTCAGCAGGAACTGCTCTTGCTGCGCTGTCAAAACGCCGCACTGTCCAGGTACAGAAAAGAAAAGGGGTTGTAGGTACCGGCAGGAAATCGGGGCCTCCGATCCTGCAGTGGGAAATGAGGTTTGTGCAGTTAAATGTACTGCTGCTCATGCTGGTGTTTGTGAGTATTGGAAGCGTAAATACAAAAAGAGCCCATCCACGTGACCTGTGGCACTCAGCCTCAAGGAAAATACAGCAGAAATAGCAAGCGTTGGTGAGTTCATCCAAACATTCCAAACCAAGAAATGATAAAAAGGAAAACCAGGATAAAAACAGAACGCTCGTAACTTGTTCTGAATCTCGGAAACCCTTTGTGAGCTTCAGTTGCTTTAGTTTTCGTTGGGAATCCACCAGTCTGGACCGATGCTTTCCCATCCCAGTTATTATAAAATGCCCTTCCCACAGCACAGCACTGTATTTGGTATTTTGGCTGACAGACGTACGATTCTTGTCCGTGCCTCTACACTAAGATGAGAGATTGCAGAGGTCGCACAAATAGAGTTCATAAGAGAATTTGAAGCTCAAAAAGCACAGGAGCAAGAGTGAGATGCAGGAGGTCTCATTTCATTTCAATAGAAGCCACATTTCTAGTTGGGCTGGTTGTAAAGAGTACTTGCAAATATGACTTAAATCTTGGGAACTAAAAAAAAAAGGCAAAGTGTATTTTCTCCTAACAGATCTTGTGATTTATATTACTCGCCAAATTCCTGAGCGTGTGACTCATTATTTTTGAATGCTGGTGAGCAGCAGCGTTGTACAGGACTTGCTCCTCAGCTAATGCCCAAGATTTTCTATGTATTTATTTTCTCTGAAGCTTCCTACAGGGCCTTGATTGGTGCTTCACGTCTGTCCATTTCTGTGGAGCAGGTTTTTAAGTATTTGGGATAATAGTTACAGTAACTCTTGAGCTTTTGCTCTCCCTGGTTTCCTCTGTTCCTGTTACTCTGCACAGGGATAATGAGGAGCCATCTCAGCGGACGGACAGATTAATTCCTCATAGGTAATGCACAGAAAGCTCTTTAAATGCAGAAAGCACCGTGTAAGCACTAAATGTTACTATTATAGTATTAAATATCCAAGGCGGATTTACTTTGCTAAAAGGTGCCTCATTAGAAGTCTCGGGTTTTTCATCGTGGGGCCTTGCGAACCGTGGCTGGTTAATGCACCTTTGGAGACGCTGGAAACCATTAATCTGAGCCCCAGCTGGAAGTGGAGCTCACAGCCAGAGAGTCTCCGATTTCAGGTCTTCTCTGGAGCAGTTTCCTGAGTTTGGGCAGGAGGCTGCGGGGGAAGCAGCGCTCCCCGTTCCTTCTCTCAGCCTCGCTCTGCCAACCGGGGAAAAGGGTTGAATGGTGTTCAGCAAAGATTTCTGGATTTCCAGTGCTGCGGTGGTGCAGATTTCCTCGCCAATCACAAATAATTCTTCACTAAATTAAATCAGCAATTACAGATTATGATTCGCCACCTCTGGTGGATTTACCTCGCTCACATTGGCATTTCTAGGTCCCGCCATTAACTTGCAGATATGGAGATACTCTGTATATCTGTACATACGGCATGTGTTTATTTCATCAGCTCATGTAATTTTTACCATGACCAGACAAAGTTAGAAGCAGGGACCTCCTTACAGAGATGCCGCACACCACAATGGCATTTGCCAGCTGGAGTACACCAGTAGGAGCGCTGCGCTGGGATGGTGGATGTGTTGGAAGACTGAACATTCAGCGTTATTATTATTGTATTTTTCCAATGGTGAACCAGAAGGGAAGGTGCTTATCCAGTGAAGGGGGCAGCCCGCTTCTCACAGCCTGTTGTGGTTTTCCGTTTGCAGTGCCGACTTCTCCTCCCAAAGACGTGACGGTGGTGAGCAAGGAGGGGAAGCCCCGCACCATCATTGTGAACTGGCAGCCTCCGTCCGAAGCCAACGGCAAAATCACAGGTGCGGTGTGTGTGAGCGATATTGCGGATATAAGACACGCGGTTAACGGCAGAATCCAACCTGCATAACTATGGGAACATGTTCCGGGTTTAATTTAGCCCAGAGCTAGCCAAGAGGTTTAGATCTTCTTTGTCAATCTTTTTAGTAGCTCAGATTAATTATTTACTTTTGTACCTAGTAAAAATATATTAAGATATAAACCAACTGCAGTGTGAAATTGGAGCCTAACCAGAAATATAATTGAAAGTTGAAACAGCTCTATAACCTTTGCCTTCATCAGCTTGTGCTGTTATAATAGATGCCTCCAGAAATACAGCTGTAATGCATCTGGCCCATCCGTATTTCATTTGGAAGACTCCATTCCAGAGCTCTTTGTCATCTTCGTGTCATTTTGTGGGCACAGAACAGACTTAAAATCAGTTTATTAGTCCCCTGGCATAAGTACTAAGAGTAAACTGTTATTCGCCTGTGAAACTGCATCATTTTCATGGCAGACAGATCATTTCACAGAAACTAATAATTAGTGTTTCAGTAATTTCTGTTTGGAGTCTCCTTCCTCAAGGCTTTCACTTCAGTTTTCCTTTTTACCCCAAGCTTTAAGCTTTTAAATCAGGTTTTATTGACACATAGTTTGCAGCGTATGAGTTAGTTTGCTTTTATTTTCAGAATTACCATGGTGCAGAATGAAACCTTTGAAACCAGCTGGCGTCTGATTAGGCGGGAGTCTAGCGCAGGTTCTAGACAGGAGACTAGAACTAATTAGATCCCTTGAAAGGGCCGAATGCTGGAGACTCTCAGCCTTGAGTAATTGAAATAAAGTTTTATGCAATGTGTAAGACAGACCCGTGAAAGGCTGCAGGTAGGACAGAGGCTGTAACAGGTACATGCTTTGTCTCTTGGGCTGCTCTTCTATATCAAGCCTGTCCAGGGTTATTTTACTATCAACAAGATGTTTGCTCTGTACAAGAAAGGTTTGACGGGAGAAACAGGAGCCGTTGCCGTAACTGTAGGTTAAAGGCTGCGGTCGCAGGCGGTCAGGGGGTCGTACAGACGGGTGAAATGTAAAGCACAAATATCCCCGGGTTATAGATGCTCTTGCAAAGATCAGCCTTTCGTCTTAGATCAAGCGCGTGCACAAGCAAGGGAAGACAACGTACAAAGAGATCAGCCTTGCCTGGCACGAAATGATCGTATGCATTCCATTTTCCAAGTACAAAATCTCCTGGCAATGTCTGTGAAGGAGAACCTCACATTTATTTACATGCATTGAATGAAAATGTATGTATTAGTTTTGGCAGGGACGCGGGGGCTGGGTGCCCTCTGCTGGGGACGGCCAGCGCCGCCACCTCGGGCTGCAGGAATTGCTCATTAAGTAATGCCGTACAAACGACATGATGATGTAACTGCAGCACATCTGTGGAACAGCCGTCTTCCCAGCTCTCATCTCCTTTTCATGGGGGTGGGATGGATGTGAGATATGAACTGTGCTGCTCTGGAGTCCAGATGCTTGTGCCTCAGTATAGCTGCTGACTAATTAGTACGGTCATAAACTAACTCAGTAGTCCTGTGCCACTATACTATATAGAGAGCTTTTAACTGTCACTATATATAGATGTATATGTTGCTGCTTCTTAGACAATTTACAGATATGTTGCTGTGTGAGCTCAACAAGTAGCTCTGCTTCTTATGTAACAAATGGTACAAAGCTTTGACTTTATATTGCTTTGTATCTACAATATATTTAATAACAGATCATAAACACTTCCCATAGCTTTCTTCTTTGGTGTGCAAGAGAACTTCAGTTCTCTTTGTATTGTTGTCTTTGTTAATAAACTGAAAAAATAATTTTAAAAGTGCTGAACATGTCCTTTAGCTGTGCATGATAATGTTATGTTGGCTTAATGTTAATTATTTTTGATAAATATGAATGGTTTGAGGATTTTTTAATAATAAGAGCTTTATGTTATTTGACATTATTTGATCCGTGAACAGGTAGAGATAATTTCTCCGTATTCAAAAATAATGTTGATGTTGAAATTGCTTTTTTTCTCTTAACATGTATTCTTGAAAGGTTTAAAATTGAAGATGGGAAGGATGTATCATATTTGAATGTATTCTTAGTCTTTGAAAAAGTAGGAATAGATGTTCAGAAAACCCATAATCCTTTAGCTGTGCAAATACCAGTAGTACATTTTCTTTGAGATCCTGGCACTACCCAGTTCTTTCAGGTCTAAAGTTGTTCTGCTTTTTCCCTCCGACAGGATACATCATTTACTACAGCACGGACGTGAACGCCGAAATACACGACTGGGTTATTGAACCTGTGGTGGGAAACAGACTGACCCACCAGATCCAAGAGCTGACCCTCGATACCCCGTATTACTTCAAAATCCAGGCCCGCAACTCCAAGGGGATGGGCCCCATGTCCGAGGCGGTTCAGTTCCGAACACCCAAGGGTAGGATAAATATCTTTCTTCTCATTTCCCAAACGCAGCCTCTGTAAGGATAAGATAGCAATAGCGTGAATGTTATATTTAAACTAGAAAAGTCAGGAAGACAGTGGAGATGGACTGGAATGAAATGTCGTGTTGGATGGCTCCTGCATGTAGTTAATACACGTGGAAATGTTGCTCCGCTGTTGGATTGGTCGTGTTGTTTCAAAATTACCAGTGGGACAAGTCAGCTCGTTATTAACGCCAAAGGTCCGTATCCTAAATGGGCTCTTTAGAAAAGCAGTTTTGAGTTGCTTTAAGGTTCCAGGTGGTGTGTGGAGTTGGTAGCTGGATGGTGTCAGGGGAATCAGTGACACAACTGCTTGGTGCTGGGTAACTGGTGGCATAGGACAAATGCCTGATATCTTGAGAAAAACGGACTCTAAGGAGAGGTGAAAAAGTGAGGAGTAGAATTTCTATCACTACTTTGTTTGGGAATGAGAGCTCTGGCCAGGGCGCTTATGCGATGTGAAACTTTAAATTGTGTCTCTCGCTCCTTCAAGGCTTGTGACCTTTCTCTTGTTTTTCCTTCCCTGTGCTTGCCCCACTAGCTGAGTCCTCAGATAAAATGCCAAACGATCAAGGTAAATGAACAGCCACGCTTTCTCTTTTATCCCATCCTTCACACCGTGTTTTTCCTGTCCATGTGCTGTTGCATTTTTGAAGTGAAACCAATATCTCGAAGCGTAGATGAGCAAGTTCCTGCGGTGCTTGTAGTAGCGGAAGAGCGGGCAGCGCTGGTTGGGTGTTAGGAACGTGGAGGGATCTCTGCAGTCAGATGGGCCAGGGTTGTGCCAGCGGGTTGTGCCGGAGCTGAACCATTCTGTCAGAATGCGTTTGGATTAGGTGATGCTCCTGCCAACCTGTGCCAGGGCTCTAGAGCTATAATTATTTTCATAAGAAAGGAAACTCTGTCTGCTCTGGAAAGTTTTTCTGGTCGGCTCATTGAGGCTCCAGACTCTCAAAAGCCCTCAGGTTTTAAAATGCTGGCTTGAAAAACGGTGGCTTTGAGTTGAGTGCATTGGATTAGAAGGTGAATGTCTCAGGGCTATTTTTGGTTTCTTCCAAATAACCTACAAGGCCAATAAAAAGGGGAGGAATTAGTCTACAGGCATGAATTTCAAAGGACATTGGCAATCAGCACAGACGTACAATTAAATAGATCCTAAAGTGTTGAGAATGAATTTATTTTACTTGATTTTCAACTTGTTGCTTAGAAGTAATTACTTAAACATGCTTTTACATGTTGTGTACCCAATAAAGCAGACAGTAAACAGTTACGGAGTAAATTAATATCCAGAGACGCTGGGTGAGATTCAGGATGGCTGTGGGGAAGCAGATGTTTAACGGGCAGGGAACAGGGGAAGGTTCAAGTGCTTGCTTTATTTAAAACTTGCTGGTTTGTCTGTTGCACCATAAATTGTAGCCATCCTTACCATCCTGCAGTCCTGTACTCTCCTGTCTTTTTATATCTTGTTATCTACTCCATTATTTTATGTGATCTGTTAACTTCAGTAGCAATTGTTTTCATTTTCTGTCATGGTGTTATTAAGGATATGAAATTACAGTTGGCCAAGCAGAGCTCTTTGCAGAACTCAGGAGGGAGGAGGAGGGAGAGGGAAAGGGAGCCCCAAAAATACACACTCATTCCTCACAGCCTTTCATGCCCTTTCATAAAAGTGTTTCCCAACACACAAAAAATACTACACTTTAGTGCAGTACCTCTCTTTCAATTATACTATATTTCATTTATTCCCCTAATACTCATAATTTCTTAATGTATGACAGTTATATTTGAATAATTTGACTATATAATAATAATAATTTATTAATGCCTATTAATTTATGCAAATGTATCATAGATTATTTTGAATTATTCCATTAATAAGATTATTTTGATTTATTTCAGTAATTAATAATGATTTCATTTTTATTATTTTATCTTTTCTGCTATTTGTATTTTTCTTTACACATCACCAGCTAACAGGATTTTTACTTTTTCCAAACAGCTTAATAATGACACACCTAATTACTTTCACAGAAGGTTCAGCTGCACAGACAGGAGGAAACTCACAAAAATGGTTCTGTTTCTAAAATCTGAACACTAGTAGTGGCTCCTAAGCTTAGTGACAGAAACAACACAGCAAACGGTTTGTGCCAATAACTGTGCCATCTCCTGTTGCAGCATCTGGCTCCGCAGGGAAGGGCGGCCGCCCGCTGGACATGGGCCCGGATTACAAACCCCCGCTCGGCGGTACGTGCTGCTCTAAAGCTTTGCCTGGAAAATACAGGGGGGTCTGTGTTCTGCTGTGTCTTACCTTCAGATATCCGTGACATCTTCCCTAGTAACTTCTCTTTCTGATGGGGTTGTTCCTGTGCCAGAATTGGTCTCGTTCTTCTTTCTTCATGTTCTTACCTCCTGTGTGGGGAACATGGAAAGAAAATCTCATTACACACGTTTACATTTCAGACTTGAAAAGCAGATCCCGTTCCCTGTATAGTTTGAAATAGCTGCCCTAGTATACCAGCAAAACTTATTTGGAAAGATCATCGTAGTAGAGAAAAGAAATCTCATCTCATCTCATCTCCTCCTTATTAGCCCTGCCCATTGCAGAAGCCTTGCCCAAGATTACACTCATTAGCGTTATAGAAAATGGGGTTTTTCTCAGCGGAAAGTGACCACTGTAGGATCCTGATACCCATTCGTGTGATGACTTGGTCCAAGGAAAGTGCCTGTAGTTTTGAGAAGGGCCCAGGTTAACTCTCCTTAGACTCTAAAGCTATTTAGCTATTAAAACAAAAAATTTTATATATATATACATCTATATATATAAAACACTATATAACAGTTATCCAGAAACACAGATGACAAAAATAAGAAGTGAGCACTTCACTAGACATCCTAGCAGACAGACCACCTTTCTCATTCGACTGATCTGTATGATTCCAGAAATCTTTCCTGGGCACTCCTTGCTTTTGATGGATGTTTTTTCTCTCTGTTAACCCCTTTTTCCCCCCCGCAGGCAGTAACAGCCCCCATGGAAGTCCCACCTCTCCCCTGGACAGCAACATGCTCCTCGTCATCATCGTCTCTGTCGGGGTCATCACCATCGTCATCGTGGTCATAGTCGCCGTCTTCTGCACCCGGCGGACAACCTCGCACCAAAAAAAGTAAGATATCGGTGTGGAACTTTGCCATTGTGTTTAGAACATTCTCTTAATAACTGTAAGGACTGCAAAGTTAATTTTTTTAAATGAAAGTTGCGCAGCATGTGGTGGCATTTGAGACAAATGTCATGGCACCAGAGCTGCGTTCTGCTTTGTCAGATGGAAAATTCAAAGGTTCGTCCCAGTGGGCGGCTCTTGCTCAGCTGGGCACAAGATCTGAAGGATCCAAGGATCAGTGCAAATTTGCCTTTCTCAACAAGTGAAAGGAAACTACATCTCAGACCGTGGCATTTGTTTTCCTTCCCAAGGAAACGAGCTGCCTGCAAATCAGTGAACGGGTCCCACAAGTACAAGGGAAACTCCAAAGATGTCAAACCTCCTGACCTTTGGATCCACCACGAAAGACTCGAGCTGAAACCCATCGATAAATCTCCAGATCCCAATCCCATCATGACCGATACCCCTATCCCTCGCAACTCCCAAGACATCACCCCGGTGGATAATTCCATGGACAGCAATATCCATCAAAGGCGGAATTCCTACAGAGGTGAGCGATCAATGAGTACTTCAACCATAATATTTAAAATAAAATACATTTTCCTATGTCTACTTGACATCACTTCACTGACATATTATTCAGTATCTTTGTATTTTCCAAGTGGGGAGTTGGTTTTGGGTGCCTAGTTTATAAGACCCTCTGAAAAGGATGGGTCACTTGTTTTAGTGAGAAATCTGAGTGCACAAGAGTTAAATGATTAATTTGCCTTGGTAAATACTGATTAGTAATCAGAAGATCATCTAACAAGTGTTTCGTATTAAACTGTTGAGAGACGCGTGTGACTTTTTTAATTGGTCAAACACAGATTCAGGTTTTGGTGCTTCAACCAGCTCCATCTCCCTGCAGCGCTAAATAACCTTCCGGATTTTTCCTTCAGGGCACGAGTCGGAAGACAGCATGTCCACGCTGGCTGGAAGAAGGGGAATGAGACCCAAGATGATGATGCCTTTTGATTCTCAGCCACCTCAGCGTAAGTCAACAGCCCTGACGTGGGGAGCAGCCCAACAAGGCGCGTTGATGCTGCACGCACGGGCATACACGCTCACGTGCTGCCTTCCTCCGGCCTCCTAAGGAATTCTGTCCAGGCTGCAGGGAGACAGCTCAAGGACGACATCCCGCATCCCTAATGGTGAAGGCATCCTTAGCTCACGTTAAAAGGAACACTGAGCGAGGAGTGTGCACATTGAGCTAATGAGATCAGAGATCATCACCCGTATCTCCAAAAACTCTTTGCTGAGTTCTAACTGCAGCATTCTAGTTACTATTTTGATTATTTTCCCCTCACTGTGTCACTGTACACTGAAGGGATGCTCCATCTTTTTGCCCCCTCGTTCAGACTTGTGAGGCCCTTCTGGAGTTATTTGCCATCAAATAGTATTTAACTACCCCACAGACTGTACTATTATTGACAAACTTGGAGACTGCACTGATTGCTTCTGGGTCACTGAGAAAGATAATTGATTAAAACCAGTCCCAGCATTGATACCTGGGGAATCTCCTGGTGACTCTCCTCAGTATATTGACATATATTTACTGGTGCTGTCTTGAAACTGTGAGCTTAGAGAAGTGGGATTTACTTTTACAGGAGTCACACTTGGTCTTTTCTAAACGACCATTTTACCCTTATCTGCAATCATACTGAAACATTAAATATAACTGCTGTCCTGAGGAGGATGTCTGGTTATTTCTTATCTATGTATTTCCCTATTGTTTAATGATGATTTAAGCAAAAGTGCCAAACTGAAATTTTGTTGAGTAGTTTAATCGTTATTAAGAAATATTTCCAGAATTAAACAATGTATCTAGTTTTCAAGTGATAAGTCTGAGATGGAAGGGGACTTGGCTAAAACCTCGTAAGGACTAGACAGAAACCCTGACTTAAGAACACACGTCAAATGCACAGAAGTGAACAGGCAGTGACAGAACTGTACAGCAAAATTACACAGTGCTTAGTTGGTCTGAGCTGTAGAGTTCCCTGAGCTCTATAATCATGTTCAGCCCTCTAGCCACGTAATGATAATGATTGAAAGCCTTGCTGAAGACCAGTGGTTTCTACAAATAGAAGTCATTAAAATGTTTATGTCTTAAAAATCGTTAAGCCTCTTACCTTGGTGATGCGCACGAGAAGTGCTGGTGTCTGTAACGCCCATTGCCTGTGCCTGGACTCCTGATCGCTGAGCTTTTGTGGGTTTTTCCTCCCTTTCCCGGTTCCCTGCGAGACAAAGTGGCATTTTAATCTTGCTTGAAACTCTTAAAGAGAATACGTGACTTTTCACATCCCCTTGAGAGCTCTCACAGGACTGACATCTAGAACCGAGCGACTGCCCAGTATTAGAGTTTAGTTGCTCTTCATTGACAGGAGGTTCATAATGACATCGGCGTAACTCAGTGGGAGAAATTGTTCATTGGCAATAGCTGCAAATCTCTACACCTATGGCCTCCGCTGATCGTTTCCCATATCCCGTCCTGCTGACAGCCTGTTCTCCAGGAAAGGGGGAGCTTCGGGGGGTCAGGTTTGTTTCGTCAGCCTTCGTGTTCAAACTGCCTGCGTCAGTGCAAGAGGTCTGACCTGCAGTCACACTTACAATGATGGATTTGTGCATTATGCCATTCCTAGAAAGTAACGTTCAAAAGCAGCACATGTGGAGGATTTCCAAAAATGGTTCAAAAGAGAATAACCAACCACAACCTTTTTTCTCTTTATGGTGTCAGTGGTAGCATTCCCCTCCTGTTTTCTGTGTTGAGACTCTTTCGTTTGGAAGACTTTAAGCAATTCAGTATTATAGGCTGTCCTAAGAACTAAATTCTGCACGTGCTTTTCCTCCTAGCTGGGGAGAACTGAGTTTGTTGTCACATCAGGGTGAGGGCAAAGGATGATTTACATTCAGTATAAAATTCATGTCTCAAACCGGAAAAAGAAAATAGCAAAATAACAAAAGGAAGGGGAAAAGAAAAAGAGGCTTTTGGGTTGAATTTATTGGAGCAGAGCTTTACTAAGTCTGCACCAAGTGTCTTGCCCTACTCTTACCCTTTGTCTTGCATTATTTAATTAACCAAAGATGCCACGTTTCGTTACAATGGCAAGAAGTTCAATGACAGCCAGAAATTATTTTGGAATTTGAGCTCCTAGTTCTCCTGTATTAGTTCTGACATTTATAGCGCAGGGTGAAATACATGGAAGGTCTAAAGGGAACTGACCTTTTCTCAAGCGTAGCAGAAAGCGCTGGAAAGATTCAGCCGAGAGAGATGTACTCTGTGCCCAGGGCAGTGAAGAGCTCTGCCTCTCGGGGGGGCTGTGTATCTTGGCATGAAGTGCTGGAGCAGACTTGGAAAATCGGTGCAGAACCATCATCTTGGTGTCACTGGAAATCTCGCTGCATGGCTCTGTGGGAGAAGGGAGGGACATGGTGCATTTCAGGACATACACGTGCATGCGTGTCTGTGCATTAAGCATTTTTCTGTCTTGTGTTCACCCACAGCTGTGATTAGTGCTCATCCCATCCATTCCCTCGATAACCCTCACCATCATTTCCACTCCGGCAGCCTCGCTTCTCCAACTCGCAGCTATCTCCATCACCAGGTCAGCCCGTGGCCCATTGGCACATCCATCTCCCATTCAGACAGGGCCAATTCCACAGGTGAGATACAAATCAGCAGCGAGATTTTGCTTGTCATGGAAAAAATGAGTGAAACGTGGAAATCAAACCCTGAAACGTGGTTATTGTGGTGTTCCATGAAAGACAGAGAGATTTAGTACAGTAATTAAGTAATATTCCTTCACAGGCTGAGTTTTCTCTAGACACTTTCTTGTGTAGATCAGATGTTGACCCTTGAGATACGTGATGATGAAAAAGAGGCTTAATGTTTCATATACAACTTAAATAGGAAGATTCCTTATTCTAAACCCTTCAGACCAGGAATCTGAAACAGCAGTTTAAGTCTAATTTGAGCCACTTTATATGAAAACTAATTAGTCGTGTTTAAAAGTGAGAGAGGACAGAAGTCCAGACTTCACTACTGAGAGCTGACGTTAGTTAATCATCCTGAAGCACGCAGAATATTCTGGTGTTTCCTATGCAGCATTTTCAGGCTTGAAGCACAATCATTTGCCATATTTTTTATAACGTCTCCAGTGCTCTGTGAAATTCTGAAGCAGCACTGTGGCTAAATCGCGCTTAGGTAACAGCTTGAGATGAAGGGAATTCTGAGCTTGTCTAGTTTAAGGTCTACATTTTCATTACGGTGCCACAGCCAACAGCGTTGTCTGCTGTTTTCTTATGAAAACAATTCACGAGGCTGCAAATGTAAGGCAGATAATACGATAGAGGCAGAGGTTTCCCTTCTGGTTTTACACTGAAGTGACAGCTCTCATGATCCAGATCTCACGTGTGCTGTGAGTAGGATCACAATGCCCTAAATGCCAGCTACTGTCTGTCTGTATGCACTACGCTGACATACACTTAAAATATACCAATTAATAATGCCGATACTGGGAAGTATTCAAGGACAAAATGAGAATGAAGGTTTGTGTTCTAGGATGCTTATCATCTGAGGTCTTATTACGGGTAGCTGCTTCAGTGCAAAATTGTTGATTTGGTATTATGCCTGTGGAGTCATTCCGTTCTCAAGCTTATTTAGTTATTAGACAGCCACTGCCGTTCACCTTAAGACAGGACAGTTACACAGAATTGGTGTTATACGCTACACAGTTAATCTGTGAATTCACTTCTTAGCTTCAAACAGCCATCTTGGAAAAGGTGCTTGCAAAACCTACTGCTTTGTTTCCAGCTGGCCACAGACAGAAACGCTGTTAAAGAAAATAAACCATGGGTTTTCTTGTCTGTTGTAGAATCCGTCCGAAACACACCCAGCACCGACACCATGCCGGCCACCTCGTCCCAGCCGTGTGCTGAGCACCAGGACCCCGAGGGCTCGGCGGGGCCTTACCTGGGTGCTGCGCCGGAGGAGGACGCAGCTCAGACCCTCCCGACCGCGCACGTCCGGCCCTCACACCCGCTCAAGAGCTTCGCGGTGCCGGCGGTGCCGCCGGCAGGGGCCGCGTACGACCCCGCGCTGCCCAGCACACCCTTACTGACCCAGCAAGGTTAGCTGGGAAACTGCCCCAAACAGAAACAAAAGGGGTCTAAGATGAAAAGTTCCTTGAGGGGGGAATAGACTTAAACTGGGGAGTAGACTTGGGCTTCAAAGAAAGTATGTCAAAGGCCAGACTGAATTTTGTTGGTATCATTTTCAGTGCCCTTTGTGTTATGTCCATAGAGAAAGTAGACAAAAATTCAGGACTGCATAATTTGAAGCATTATAGAATCCTTTTTAATTCCCCATTTTCAAGAGTTTTCTGAATACGCAGAACTAATTAGCGCTATATATTAACGCTAATTATATAACAATTTCTTTTAAGCTCCTAACCATCCAGTTCACTCGGTGAAGACTGCGTCGATTGGGACTTTAGGAAGAACTCGCCCCCCCATGCCAGTGGTGGTTCCCAGCGCCCCTGACGTGCAGGAGACCACCCGGATGCTGGAGGACTCGGAAAGCGTGGTGAATCGCTCTTTATATCATATTTTATATCACATTTAGTCCTGTCTGCACTGAGAATTTCACAGGCAGGTGATAATGAGGCATCTGACTTCCACCAAGTGCCATTGCTTGTTATCCATATTAAAAAATCTAGCGCAAATACTTTTACATAAGGCTGTAAATTCAGATAATAAGCACTTAAATCGCAAGTATTAGTGGTGCTTCCTAAATTTGAAAATGACTTAAGGTACCTTCATTGCTAATTATATAACACTAAACAGGTGAAGTGCTTCCAGCTATTCCAGCCCACAAGCCCCACTTGAAAAACAATCAACAATATTTTGGCTGAACTGAGGCTATTATTAATATTAGCAGAACATAAAGTTCTCCGAGATTTGCTTTCCTGCCTCCTTGCTGGTTTCTGCTGGCTGATCACGATTCCCAGAGGAAAAAAGATCCAATCTATAGCATGAGATTAGAAAGTTATTGGAATTGATTTTGCTTTTTTTTATGAGAGCCTGTAGGGATGGGCCTGAGTCCTTCTAGCTCACTTCTATTTATCATTGTCAACAGTTGGCAGATAATGTCTTAGACAAAGGACAGAGAGGACTTGTCTGGGACAAGGCAGATGACTTGGTAAACTGGAAAGCGCCCACTGTGATTGTTTCTATTTAAATGAAAGAAAAGGGTTGTATCTAGAAGCAGAGGAAAGGAGATCCAAGTCAGGACTCCAGTTTTGTGGAACACAATCAGCTGAGAAGTAGTTTCAATATTAGGTTTAATAATGAGCCTTAAATACATAGAGACAGGAGTTCTGCTGCTTCTGAGAACAGCAGATTTGAAAACTAAACCATGCTGGGAAAGGCCTGGGCAGCTTAGGAAAGGTTTTGAGATGCACCAGTTCCTGGTTCTGTCTACACACACAAACAGCTACCAGAATTGTGTTATCTATGCGATTCTCTACCGCAAGAAAATGGGAAGCTAAACAATTGAGGCTAAAAGTGGAGTATGATTTTTAGCAAGCATAACGATTCTCACAGCAGTTTTACTGAAGTGGCTCCTTTGAGCTTTTTTTCTAGTTAAGCTGGGAAGATTTTTCTACAGATTTTTCCTTTGGTTCAAAGGAAGCTGTTATCTTGAAGCAGGAATTGATACAAGGAAAACAGATGAGATGATCACAGTCGTAAGAATCAGTGACAACATGAATCACTGTTGCAAAGAGATCTGTATTAAAACAAGGAGTTGTTTCAAGTTACTGTAACTGTTGCTAAATCTGCTTATTCATGTGTCAGGGTCACAATCTACACCAGAATCACTGGCCGTTTCTTCTTATTTCATAATTGTGTCTCTCTTTAAAGAAAGGCAGTCACCTTGCCAATAATAACAGCTCTTTATCTCGCCCAGAATTACGAACCGGACGAGCTGACCAAAGAGATGGCCCACCTGGAAGGACTCATGAAGGACCTTAACGCCATCACTACAGCGTGACCACCCGCCCCGGGACACGACTCCAGACACTTTGCAAGTCTTGGGACTCAGCCTTGGAACACAAGGAATTGTACAGAGGAAAGAAAAAAAGATTAAAAAAAGATAAAAAATAAAGAGGGACAGCACACGAGAGCATGGACGGAAAGCAACCGCGCCAGCCAGCGCGTCCGCGCTGCCGCCGGGCGGCAAGAGGCGACCTGTCTTGTCATCCAAGTCATTGCCACGTGGGATTCCACGGCCGTGCAGGACGGGCCGAATCGGCATCCAGACAAAAGGAAAGCAAGTGGACTTCGTGTTGGGTTTGTTTGGGTTATTTTCCTTTGGGTCAGGTTTTGTCTCAGTGGTGTGATTGCCCTGCCTTTTCAGTGTTGGACATTGGCATTTATGTACAATTTCTGGTTTTGTTTTATCTTTTTTTATAAAAAGGAAAAAAAAATATTGTAATCAAAAAAAAAAAAGAGGAGAAACTGTTGTTTTCCACAGCCTAGACTGACGTTTGACTGCTTGTTCTATTGTGTATGAAAATTCATTGCCAGCGTGGGTTGTTCTGTTTTGTTTTATATTCTGCGTATAACGACGTCCCCTTCTGGCAGTTAATCCATGGCCTTTTGGGATGCTGCACTGCTATTTGTAAGCTTTTTTTATTATTTTTATATTATAATTATTAAAAGCCTGACTTTTTCCTCTCATCACTGTGAGATTACCGGTCTGTTTGAATTGAAATGTAATTTGAAAGGCTTGTTTGTCGCTTTTTGTGCAGTTTCAATATTTTAAGTGGGGGGGGAGAAGTAGATGGGGAAGGGGGAGGGGAATCCAGCGGGAAGTTTCATTATTGTTGTTTTCCTGTCTTTCTACATCGACTCGAAAGACCGAAGCAAGTGAAAGCATCTTCTGTAATGTCCTTCCCTGTACCTTCAGCATACTGTGGTTAACAAATGGCAGCGAGTCTCATTTAGAAACATTAAAATAAATTCCTCCTGTAAAGTAGGGTTCCTTACGTTCAGATGACACTAACGCTTCTTTGTGGACCTTTCCTCATCAGCAACAGACCATATCATATTTTTGAGAACACCACGTGTCCACAGGATCCTGCAGCAGCAAGTCCAACCCCAGTGCTGCGTCCCTACCCTATTTAAACCAGAATCCTCCTCTTCAGGATCGTTCAGAGACATGAGCAAGGCAAAAATGTATTTTTTTTACACTTTGGGAGCCGTTTGAAAAGAAAACCCAGTATTAGCGCCTCAGGTGCTGTTCACATACCTGGCTAGAGAGGAAGGAAATTTCAAAGGGAATTCCTATATGAGGGGAAAGAAAAGGGTGTTTTCTCCTCAGGTGCCTGGCTCTGCCACACTCTGTGAGGAGAAATGACATACAAAGAGGGAAAAAATACAATACTCAGCTGCCTAACAAATTCATGTGCAATTTCATTTGCGAGATGAAAGGAAACTCCAGACTTACTGAGGATGGGGTTGGAGCGTCTGTTCCTCCAGAGCGGCGGGATTTGCCATCTCGGGCGCTCAGCGGTGACGATGGAGGGCGCGCAGGTCACGGGTGGTGCCTCTGCTGGAACAGTAAGAGGAATATTGGAATCTGCTTGCATTAAAATAACCAAAAGCAATCCACAAAAAACCCACCACCATCACCAAGTATGTTAATTTTCATAGTCCCTGTCGCTAAGAGAAGGGAGAGCCAGCTTTACTTCCTTTCTTTTCCTGGACTCTGTGTTGTCATTTCTAGGACATTTGCTGGTTTATTTATTATTTGAAGGTGGGGGGGGAATCAAATTAATCAGAGCACCGTGGGCAACCCAGATAATTGATGTTTGGAATTTTAATCAACACAGTTCAGGGCAAAATAAGCTACAGAATATGTATTTAAGTAATGAAATACACACCCTGTCCTGAAAGGAGGGGGTGGATGTTTTCCTTTGCCTGTTTTTTACCTATACCCAAAGAAATGCCATCATACATACACAGTATTCTTAGCTGGTGGGTCTTTGTGAATATTACTTATGTATAACACCATGAATGTTAATATTGTCATTGAATTTGGGGAGGGGGAATATTTTTAATGATAAAACAACTGTTCAAAGTTGGTTTTTTAAGGTTAAACTAAAAAAAAAAAAGAAAAGAAAAAACAGCAAACATTTATTCAATTCAGTGTACAATCTGTATTGCACTTTTTTCACATTTTAATGCTACGTTTTCTTACGTATCCTGTGATTTTCCATTTGGAACATTGTGTATCCTTGTAGTGTCATAGCGCAGCTGTGCAGTGGCAGCTTCCCTCAGAGACATTTGGGGAAAGAACCAAACCTGTATATTGTTTTATGATTCTCATGTAGAATTTGGAGGCCTGCTGTAGACGTCTACCTTTCTGTACAATTTTTTTGCTTTTCTGTAGTATTTGCTGTATACTCTATGGCTTTTTTTAATAACTTCATGTTTATTATTTTGTATTGGACATCCAATACACTTTTTTTAATCCAATCGAATTCTGGTCTGCTTGGAGAGTTTTGTTCTCTTTTTAATTATTCCTATACCTTTTTTGGTTTTCTTTCAATGAGGGTGGTGAGCAGGTTTGGAATTTTACTCGCCCCTTTTTTGCTGTGGCTTGGTGAGTTGTGTATCCAGAGAAAGAACAACTCTTTTCCCCCATCTTTGTGCAGACAATGAGCACGTAGCGTCTTTCAACTCCCTTTCAAAGCTCAATAGTAAAAGTCTCACCGTCTAAACAAGCAAGCAGCATAAGGAAGGGTTTCACATCAGTGAAATTGCATTGACTGGCCTTAGTAAACCAGGAAATGACAGCAAAATAATCCTGTAATTCTTTGAATATAGCACTTTATAAAAGTGCAGCAATATCCTTACTGTTGCCCTCATTCTAACTCCAGCCTCTTCCTTCCCATACTAGAGACTCTCACTGATCATCAGCCTCTTCTCCACAAGTCCCCTGCTTGCCCAATGACTGGTGCCCCCTGTTCTCGGGGACATCAGAGCATTCCTCAGCCCGACCTCTGCTAACAGGAACACAAGGTACTGCTTTGTTTTGCATCCCTCAGCTCCCCCCTCTTTATTTTGCCACTCTGATCTTTCCATTTACTGGAGCACACGGAGCTCTCAGGTGGGAGCCTCAAGTTCTGGAGGGATTCCGAGACCCAGCAGGGATTTCTCAGCCATGCTAGAATTGGATTGTGCACGTATACGTGTACAGGAGCGGAGAAATGGCACAAAGGCGTTCACCATCAAGTTGAGGCTGTCACAGGGCAGACAGAGTGAATACGGGGGAGAAAAAAAAAAGGCCCTCCCTTCTACTTAGTAACCTCTAGCTTTAAAAGTGAATATTTTTTGCTAGGTTAGTCGGTGCTACTTGCTTTGCAGAGCAAGCCAGACGACTAAGGGACAGTTCAATGAGGCGTTCATCGCGTAGCCCGTTTGAAGGCAGGCAGAAGGAAGGGATGCTGAGAGCTGAGTGGAGATGGGGACACCAGAGGGCAGCAGTGACTCGCTGGTACCCAAAGCTGCACCGCAAACCCGCGGGCTGCACCATTTGTGCATCCCCCTGGAAGAGAATCACTTGTTTCTCTTCAGCCTGGGTTAAGGACACTCACATTGGTGATGCTTTCCTGTTAGCAGCAGGTTAATAAAGAACTCGAGCTGCTTGTCTTTAAGATGCATTGAGACTGGATTTAAACTAAAACCAAAACAAATCTCAATAAACAAATAACAAATCTCAAATAAAAGCATTACTGATTTAACTGCCTTTGCCAAAAACGTTAAACCATTATAGCTTTTCTGTGGGGCCAGGTTTCCCCTAACCCAACACAGGCTTCAGCCTAAACACATACAGCCTGTGTGACTCTTAAAAGCCAAATGTTGAGCTGCACTGTGGCTCTCTAGAACCTTCCATAAGCAGACACGGTGAAATTCCTGCCTCCAAAAAAGCTCGTCAGCTCCCCAGTGTGACAGACACCCTGGAGGTCAAGGGGACAATCATCCCAGCAAGCCAAGGGGGGCTGACAGGGGACAGGCAGCAGACAGGACCAGCGGGTTGGGAAAAGCAAAGCCAACCCTTGGCAAGCACAATGTGGAAAAGTGGCAAGGAGAACACAAGCCTAAGAGTGAAAGGGTGAGAAACATGCACACCTGCAGGCAGGAAAAGCCTGAATGTGACAGAGCGCCAGGGAGACAAAGGCAGCAAGAAGGGTGGGCAAAGAAGGATTCGGCCTATCCTGAGTGCTGCTGGGCCACTTTGCTGGGGGAAAAAGTTCTCTGCCAGCTGAGAAAGGTTCTGTCATCAGGACTCACAGGTGCTTCACTCATTTTCCTTCCACAAGCAGGACCAGTAGCAGTTAAACTAGGACAATCACCTATTCTCTGCCCTTCAGCAAATGAGAATCAACTTCTCCCAGTCACTTCACATTTCAGCCCCTGTTTCCCAGCCTCCCTCCAGCACACGCTGCCCATCTCTCTGTAGGGACCATGAGCTTCCATAGGGCTGCAATTTAGAGAAAACGCTCATTTTTCTCAGTAACCTCTTAGGAGGAAACGCTGTTCCCCACCACAGCCGCCTGAGGACATCCCAGCCCAGCCAGCTGCCCAGTGCCCCTGGCTGAGGGGATGCTGCAGGGTGCTGTGCCCATAGGGTTGGTCAGGCTGGCGGTTTAACCACAGCCCTTTTGTTCAACACACAAATGCACCAGTAACACCACTTGGAAACACGATGCAGGGCTGCTGCGGGATCTGCAGATCCTCACCACCTGAGCCACACACAGCCCTGCTTACAATATCCTGCAGCAACCTCCTCACTGCAAAGGCTGGGAGAACTAAATGAGATGTGCTAGAGATGTAGCAATAAAATCACACATTAACAATCCACACCAGTAGTACTCACCCTTGGCGGGCGAGGGAAGGCTGGGCTGTCGCAGGCTCCTCTACTCAAGGATTTACTGTGTCCCTTTTTCCCTTCTTTCACTTTAGGCTGCTGTCAGCACCTCCACCTCCTGTCACTTCATTATTCTGGGAAAAGGGGGTGAGGTTTTTCTGTCCTGGGCTGCAAACCTGAGGGAAAAAGAAAGAACAGCCCCATTTGTAACCTCAGTGACTGTCCCTGGCCGGCAGGGCCTCTGCACACAGACCTGGGACAGTCACATGAGCGTGTTGGAAACCCCTGACATGATTTAGGGCCCCCCTTGGGACCCTTTCACAGGGAGCTCAGCCTCCCAGGAGCACTGCTAATGCAGACACATGGGGCAGGGCAGGGGGGCCAGGCTGTGGGCACCCAGCACCATCTGGGGATTCACAGGACACAGAGGTTTGTCAGTGGAGCCCAGCTGTGACTAGAGCCTGGGGAGGGTTTCCCCAGCAGAAGGAGGAAAGCGGGGATGGCTGTGTGCCTGACAGCCTCATCCTGCCCAGCATCCTCATATGTGAGGAAAACACCAGGCCCCGTTTCTGCTCCATCACCATGGTAACAGCAGCCACTTCATGTGGCCGAGCTCTGCGCTGAGGAGGGCGATGAGGACAGGATGCCGGGGCGGCCTCACCCCCGCACGGGGGTTTCCCTGGCAGCCGCTGCTGGTTCATGAGGCGCAGCCCCAGCTCATGCTGCTCTTTATTGATCTCCTCGCTGGCTGCAGGGAGGATTTGCAGCCCCGTGACAAAAAATCCCTGTCACTGGAGACAATGCTGCGGTATGGGCAGAGAGCAGCTGCCAGGTAAACCCAGTCCCTCAAGCTGCTTTTTGGTGAGCTCCAGTAGCCAAATGCTGGGACAGGCTCAGTGACACACGGGGTTACTGAGATGGGGTCTCCTCAGCCCCATGTAGGATCAGCCACAGTTGGAAGGGGAAAAGAAGCTACATTGCTGGTGGAGCAGGGCTGGGTGTGCAGGGAAGTGGGGGGAACACAAAGGACACCACCAGACACAGGGTTGGGGGAAAATGCTGCCCAGTCCCAGCCCCACACCTGCTAGCACTGAGGGGACCCTAAAGATGGGATGCACACTGGTTAGCAACACACTGCAGCACACAGCAGCTCTCAGAGCCTTTCACCACAACATGGAGCACAGTCCTGGCCAGGGGACTGTCCCCAGCCTGGACTCAGAGCACAGAGCCAGGGCTCCACCTCTCCTCCACAGCTGCTCCCAGCAATTAGGAGGACCACAAGCACCTCCCAAAAAGTGAGTTTAAAACAGCAAAGCACCCCAAAATCTCAACCACCACTCCTACCTGAGCTGAAGGAGCCTGCTGCTTGCTGCAAGGAGCTGGGAGTCAGACTGAGAGCTGCCCTGTGCCTCACCTTCCCCAGGTGTTTCCCATCTCCATCTCCAGGGCAGGGCCGCTTCCCAGCTGTGTGGAATTAGCTGGAGTGTCCACCCCAGCACTGCCCACTGGGAGCTCGTTCTGGCCACCTGCCTGGACTTGGTTTGCAGACAGGCTGGGAAATGGGGCTGGGCAGGACAAGGGAGTTTTAATGGGGTGAGGACTGGAGCTGGGGACAGCCCTTTTCAAACAGGCACTGTGTTGGATACTACAAGCCACTGAGATGCAGTAAAACCCAGCAAGCAAACAAAGGCATCATGACAAACTGGAGATGGATCCTGAGCTTGTGACTCATGGCCTCTCACAGGATATTCCTGAGTCCCCAGGTGTCTCCCTGTTTTCATACTACTTGAACCAAACCCTATGATTTTGGAGATCATTTTGCTGGAGACAGGGAGAAGAAAAATGTGTGTTGTGTCCATGCACGAATGCCTCCAGGTCTCCCTGTTCATCCCTGGGGTATCTTCATCTCCTATATATATATATGACATCATATATATATGGTATCACACTTGAGCCTTCACAGTAGAGCTACACGTTAAGCATCTTTCTAGAGATAAAGTGTATGTGCCACAGCCTTTCCAGGAGCACCAGGCTCCAGGCTTACAGTGACATGAAATACCATTTTGTCCTGGCACTAAATCTTCGCCACAAACCATGAAGCTGCAAGAGGGGCCTGAGGCACCAGGGAAAAGGTTGATAATCCACCAGGGACACTGCTCCTGCCTGGCAGCACAGCCATGAGCTACAGATGTGGCAGAGATCAGCAACATGCTGCCCCAAGCACTGTGTCCCCTCCCTGCCCAGGCTGCCAGGGTTCCTGTGCTCCTGGCAATAAGTTTAGACTGATCCTGGGCAAGGCAGCAGAAATAGAACTGGTTTGATTGGAAGACAGCCTTAAGACCAAGTCCAACCATAACCCAACTCCAGCACCAACCCATGTCCTTGAGAAGCTCATCTAAACACCTTTTAAATCCCTCCAGGGATGGCAACTCCACCACTGCCCTGGGCAGCCTGTTCCAATGCTTCACAACCTATGAAGAATTTTTTCCTGTTATCCAATATAAACGTCCCCTGGTGCAACTTGAGGCATTTCCTCTTGTCCTATCACTTGCTATTTGGGAGAAGAGACCAACACCCTCCATGCTCCAACCTCCTTTCAGGCAGTTGTAGACAGTGATGAGGTCTCCCCTCAGCTCCTGTTCTCCAGGCTCTTCCCCAGCCTGGAGCGTTCATGGGGTTGTTGTGACCCAAGTGCAGGACCCGGCACTTGCCCTTGTTAAACCTCAGACAGTTGGCCTCAGTCCATTCATCCAGCCTGTCCAGATCCATCTGTATGGCCCTCCCACCCTCCAGCACATCAACATCCCCCCGATTTGGTGTCATCTGCAAACTTACTGAGGGTGCCCTCAATCCCCTCATCCAGATCATTGATAAAGAGATTCAACAGAACTGGTTCCAGTACTAAGCCCTGGGGACACCCCTTGTGACTGGCCAACAACTGGATTTGGCTCCGCTCACCACAACTCTTTGGTCCCGGCCCTCCAGCCGGTTCTTTATCCATCACAGATAAACCATCCAGGCCATGAGCTGCAGCTTCTCCAGGAGATGCTGTGGGATACAGTGTCAAAGGCCTTACTGAAGTCTAAGTAGACAACATCCACAGCTTTTCCCTCCTCTACTAGGTGGGTCACCTTGTCATAGAAAATCAGGTTGGTCAAGCAGGATCTGTCTTTTACGAACCCATGCTGTCTGGGCCTGATTGCGCAGTTGTCCTGGATGTGCCGTGTGATGTCACTCAGGATGATCTGCTCCATGACCTTCCCCAGCACTGAGGTCAGATTGGCAGGTCTGGAATCCACCAGATCCTCCTCTGACCCCTCTAGATGGGTGTCATGTTTGCCAACTTCAAGAGTCCAACTTACTTCCAAAGGAGCAGCACTGAAGCCCTGTTCTCCATCTCTCCTCCCCTGCTAAGAGCAAGAAGTCACTCCCAGGTCTGCCAGGCCCTTTTAACTCTGGTTGCTTTTCTCCAGCAGTGCCAGGACCTGCCATACCCGCCTCCCGTGCTGGGTGGTAGGGTGACCTCCCTTCTCCCAGCATGGTGGGGCAGCTGGGCCAACTGGAGCATCAGCAATAGCCAAGAGCAGCTCCTGCCCCTCTGGAGAGCCACCCCAGGGCTATGCTGGCCCACGTCAGTGCTGAGCCGCTGCCGAGAGGAGCTGACAGTGATGGGCATGCACAGGGCCGGAGCTGACAGCATCCTCTGGCCGCAGCAGGAGGCCAGCGCGGGCGGAGGGGACACCTGAGAGGCAGCAGCGGGTCTGGGGAGGGCAGCTGGCCGTGTCCTCCATGAGCCACCCCCATGACCCATCTCCAGCAGAGCCAGAGAGGGAGAGCACGTGTGTTCCTCCGGAGCCGTGCGTGGGCGAGCCCCAGCCATTCCCATCGCAGCTGAAGAGAGCCGGGTGTGCAAAAAAATAAAAATGCCCCTGAAGAGCTGTCTAATTTGCAGCACAGTCAGGGAGAGCAGCTTCCTAGAGAGGGGAAGGCCTTGAGGCATGTGGCCCTGGGAGATGCTGTTAACACCTTCGTGCCCAGTGCCGCAGGACAGCTTCGGGCAGATCCCACCGCCTCCCACAGGCAGGGGCTGCCTTCGGGGGGGCATTTCTGGAGGAGGTGACCAGCTCCCCCTACACCGCAAGGAAACCGGGTCCTGCAGTGCCCGTGCCAACAAGAAATCACTCAAAGGCATACAAAGGGTTTGGCATTTGCTGGGCTAAAGCACCCGTTTTAACCTATCAAGCTGTTCTTTCTCCCTTGTTAAAACAAAAGAGCATTTACCTCTTCCGAGAGACTTCAGTCAATGTCTTTTCTAATCAAGTGCCTGCTAAAAGTTGGACCTGAGAACAGTCAGTGCTGGTGATTAAGGCCAGCTGGTAGCTGGAGGCTGAAAGGCAGCTGGTTTGCAATGCCTTCTTAAAAGAAAAATCAATATTTACTTTCCTGCAACTGTAAGTGGCAGAACCAAGTTAGGATTTTCTTTCCTTAATTTGCAAATAGTAGATGGCACCATATTCAGCTCCATTTAAAACAGAGCCTAAAGTCAAAGTGAAGCTGAGGCTCAGTGTGCTGGAATTAGCAAGACAAAATGTCTGAGGCCTCTGCAAATGATTTGAGGGACAAAACCAATGTGCGTATACTGATGTGTGAAAATTCACCCCCCTTTTTACCAAAAGGTAGAAAGCAGGCAATGAAGGGATTTGTTTGAGGGGACCTTTGAAGATGCCAATCCAGAGAGCAGTCCCCGGGGATTGCTGGGAGCAGAGACAAGGACAGTGCCTGGCAGGGACAGGGACGGGGACATTGGAAAGGCCCCAGCACTAACAGGGCCACCGGGGCGGGTGGCACTGGCAGCAGACAGCTCACATCCAGGGCCATCATGCACGTCTAGCGAGCCCTCTCGGCCCAACACCTTAAACAGCGAAAACACTTGGGACCTCAGACTTCAGCACTGTGTTGAAAACAGGCAGTGCTCAGCTGTGACACGGGGACAGGACCTTGGGGTGGCCCAGCTTCTCCACGTTGCTCCGTCCTGCCAGAAAAGCAGTGTTGAGCCAAGCCCAGGCCTCTGCCAGGAGGGAGGTGGTGTTGCTCACAATATGCCTAAGTGGTTTGATTGAATTTCTGCAGATTTCTGAGTGTGGGCTCGAGCTTAGAAACCAAACTCACTGGTGGTCACACCCTGGCTGGGGGGCCACAGAAATCCTGGCACCGCAAACTGAGCATTTCCCTGGGTGGGGAAAGGGATAAATGTGACCAAGGAACCACCCGGCTGATGACAAGTGGCTAAACCACCTCTGACTGCTGAGGGCAAACCCAAACTGCAGCTTTCCCTGCCCTGATTCTCTCCTCGTTGAGCCCCGCTTTAGTTTAGCAGTGGGAAGGGCCACCCCACCCACGTCCCTGCTCAGAGGCCACCAGTCCGTCACCTCTTCCAGGGATGGAGGGGTGGGACACTGTCGGCAAGGGGGTAATGGTGGATAGGAGAGGGCTGAAGTGCCACCAGCAAAAAGAGGGGTGGTCAGCACTGGAGCAGAGCATCAGCACGGGGATCTCAGTGCCATGGCTGGTCTGGCCTCTTTTCTCCGTTCTACTGGGACTCACGTGGTACTGATGGCCCAGCCGAACCTCTCAGGGGCTTGGAGAGGTGTCTGCCACCCATGGGTGCTGCAGGGACAACGACCTTTGACAGGTGCACCTTGTCGGGTGCTGGGGCTGCCCTGGTGCCAGCAGCTGCTGTCTCTGGTTCACCAGCGCTCAAGCTGTGACACTGCCCTTGCCTATGGGAAGCAGAAACTCCTGGTCAGCCTTTCAGTCCCACCACAATCCTCAGCACCTCTTTGTCAGGGCTGTCGAGATGCCAACGCTGGACCTTCTCTCCCTGGGCTTCAGCTCCCTCAGCTACGGAGCTTTGTTCCCACCCTGGTGCCCCCCCTGTGGTCTGTATTCCTGTTCTGTACCCTTGTCCCAGCCAGGTAAGGCTGGAAAGATTTCTGCCTACCCCATCACTTGAGGACATGATTGTCTGTGCTCTCCCCATGTCTCCAGTCCCACAGGGAGGTAGGGGCCCTTCAGTCACTCATTTCTGCAAGCTTGTCCTGTTGTGTGAGGTGGCTGCCGAGCCCAGGGGCAGAAGTGGCTGAGTTCTCTGCAGTCACGTGCGGTGTGACAGGCGGCCTGGCCAGAGGTGGCTGCAGAGGAGCTGGGGGGCGAGAGTCCACTGTTGTCCTACAGAGGTGTAAGCAGTGAGATGTCACCTCCGCCTGGCCACCGGTTCCTCCTGCTTCTGCCTGAAGGTGGAGGAGCAGCAGCAGTGCCGCCGCACCAGCAGTGCCAGGCCTTGGGCAACTCTCTCAGCTGCTTTTTACGTGCCATGGTTTGCACAGAAACAGGAGCATTGCCTCATGCACATCTTCCACATCCCAAAGCGATTCTCTTCCACAGAATAACGGGAATGCAGAGCCCGGCTCACGCAGCTCGTGTCCCCACTGCCACATCAGCCCCTTGAGTTGGCATGTACCAGGTGGCCTCTGAGGCTGAGTGAACAAGTAAAAGCTGTCACAAGTGCCTGGTTTTCTTTATTTTAAATAATATATGAATTATGATGTATTCGTTTCTTTGAAGTTGTGGTTCCTCAATTAGTAATGATGTCTCCCCTAGCAAGGAGGAGAAATGTACAAATCCCTTCTCCTCCTGGGCACTCACTGGAGTACTCTGCAGGGTACCAGATTCCTCCTCTGAGCTCACCAGTCCTGTGCTCGGCACTACAAGATCCCTGAATTTGCAGAGATTTAAAAAAACACTCATCCAGGGCATGCACAACCGCAACCCCAGTGTCGGGCTTCCTGGAGATACATCAGAGATGTTGCAGGGTGTCTTACAGTGGTTGTGACTGGAGGTCAATGCTGAGCAAAGAGCCCACATGCCAGGCTTGTGCCCACATAGCGCTGAATGTTGTGCTCAGTGAACCTCACCATCACCTCGCAGGTCTGAAACAGCTCAGTGAATTTGCAAAGAGGAAGAAAAAAGCCTCACTTCCAAGAGCTGAACCCCAGCCGGCTTCTCGCCGCACCTCTGGCACCACTTTCCTTGCCATCTAAGGCTGGTGCAGGGGCTCCGAAAGCACTGCCAGGAATAAGGCTGGTCTCCAGCACCTCAAAATGTCTCACAGGGTCAAAGAAGTATGAGTTTGGGGGCCCTCAGGAAAAGCATGAGACCCTCCTGATGTAGTCCTGCCCATTCTTCTGCAACCTGTGGCTGTGTTTGAATCCCTGCTGGGTGTTGGTGGAGAACACAAAGCAGGTTTCACAGGGAAGTTTCAAAGCTCAAAACTTAGATCTTTGTTCTATTCCAGCATTAAAACCTTGGAAGTTTACAAATCTTCTGTGAAATGTAATTTTAAAACACATTTTTAAATTGGACTGACTCTCCATCCCAGTTTCCTCTGTAATAGTAATGGCATATAAAATAAAAAAAAACACTGGCACAGACATTCATTTTGAAAGGCAAAACCAATATTTCACTGCCTGAGCTTCCCTCACTGAAACTCCTGAACTGACCTACCAGGGAGGAGTCCTCTCATTTCAAGGGAACAGCATTTTCTGATGAAAATATCTGGTTTACCCTTATGCTTTCCTGCTGATTTACAGCCAGGCGAGGCCAGAGGATTGCTGCAGGGAGACTCTCAGGCTCTCCCGTTTTCCTGTACTGGCAGAAATAGGAGGGAAAAGGAGCGTCCTGCCTGGACTGAGCCTGTGCTGGGCTGTGCCAGCGGGAGTCTGTGTGTCTGTGCATCTTTCTCTGCAAAATACTGATTTCATTCATAGCCCTTGGGCTCCTTTTTTTCTCTTTTTGACATCTCTGGCATTGGGCATTCTGGCAAAGAAGGTTCTGGACCTTGTTCTCATCTCAGCAGGGAAGAAACACAATTGATGTATTAGCAAATTCGAGTCTTTCAGAGGCTGGACAAGATGTCAGAGGGCTAAATAAAACCGTTGGATAAGAAGTTACCATGAAAATGAGGTTTCAGAGCAGGAAAGATGAATGTGAGACTATCAGAAGGCAGAGGTGGAGGATGGTATCTGCTACACCTCGCTGCCACGGGCTGTGGGACACACTACCTCCAGCAGCCAGGCTGCTTGGCCCTACATTTTTTTTTGCTAGAAAGAAAGGGCACGAGGTAACAGCTCCCATTTGAGCTACTGACCCAAATCATCGATTTCGTGTGTAGAGTGGGGCTGGACAAAGGCTCAAAGAGGATCTCAGAGAAGTGAAAGGACAGCTAAGAGTTGAGTCTAGTTTTACCTTCCTAAAATATATCGGGTCCTGACCTTGACATCCTCATCCAGCTTAGTGTGAGACCTCGAAACGGCTATTTCATTTCTCTGGTTTCCTGTCTGCTTTCTGTGACAGCTCCTACTCCGAGCTGTTAAGGTCCGGATCCCATGGCAGGGTCCTCAGGCTCTTCTCCGAGGATCACAGATTTCTCCTTTTTACTGTTAAAAATTCAAGTGTAGGCAAAAGTTACAAACTTTTACTGTCAACGGCTTAAGACTTCATTCCTACAAGAACGTGTGAGGTGGAGATATGGCAGCAGGTAAATGCACTACTAAAGCTCTAAAGACATCAGGAAAATACAGGTAGTGAGACAAAACCCTCCAGCTCCTCTGTCCAGTAGGAAAGAGAGGACTGAAATGTCACCCAAGGTTTTTTTTACTTCTCGAAACCTCATCTCACGTTGTCTGAAGTTCAACACTCAAAGCAGACGGCCAGTCAGAGGGATGGGTTTTTCACATTTTTATTTACTAAGGTTTTTATTGTGTGTTTTATATTGCAAACCCCACCCTTAGAACTCTTCCCTCCCTTCCCCCCAAAAAAGAAACCAAAAAATAACAGTAATAATAATAATAAATATAGTTCCACCTACTGAGACAAGCCTAGTGTTGACTGGGGTCCAGTCGGAATAACTCAATATTGGCTACTGCACTGCTAAGAACTGGAAAATCAAATATCCCCGTGAAAAACAAAGCAAAGGAACCCAACCGAAGAAGGATGTTCACCAGACTGGTGGATGGAACGCACGTCTACCAGAGACAGCCCTCGGGGTGTTGCTGTGCCCCTCCGTTTGTCTGAGTGTCCACAGGGCCTGTTGAGATTCAAGTACCAATGCAGCAGTCACGGGACCGTCATCCAAGAGGGCTCGGCATTGAAAACCAGCTCCTTTTATTAAATACCCCAGACACAAACAGCTCCCAACCTCTTGAGATGCTCGTTCTAGGGGCCCTCTAAGCATACGGGGAAAAAAGATCGCTAAAAGAAATATCAAACTTAAAAGGATATTGTGAGTCTTCCTTCTAGGAACTGCCTCATACCTTTGAAAATCTGAGAGGGTCTGAGTCTGCTTCAATTCCGGCAACTGATTCTGTTTCAAGATGAACCTGTACATATTTGGAAAAGCAGGAGCTATGGATTATAATTATCACCTGCCAATCAATCCTACAGGAGGGTCAAAATTGACATGTATTTTAAAACTAGGAGATATATATATGTGTGTGTGTGCGTGCTTACACATGTGCATAAATAGACTACATATGTGTATAACTGTATACTATATATAGAAAAGCATGTGTGTATATATAGATAGATATATAAAATCTACACACACACACACACACACACACACGCACCCCTCCCACCACACACACTCACACATATATACTTGTATGTAGCTAGTAGAAAAAACATTTCCAGAGTTCCCCTGACCCTTTAAGGAAGACCAAAGCTGATTACATCTGAATTCTGAGCCACCAAAGCACGTTGAAGCAGGAGTGCCCAGTAATGCTTGCAGCGACATTCAAGATACAGGCACATGTCAAGAGTTTTGCAAACAATTCGGTATAAAAAACGACTGTCAGCCAGTGTTTCGGGAGAGAGTTGCGGGTGGGAAGAGGTAAAAGAGGGAGTTTTATGGACCTGTATCGTTACTGTGGAAATAGTAGTTTTTTGGCACTGCTGCATGAAGTCCTGCTTTCCCTCTGCGGGCTGCCAGGACCCTGCGATCGCTGGGAACAGAGGAAGGCTGGACATGTGTTTCTAAGACCTGTTAGAAAAGTTGAGCACCTGACTCTTTACAGCGAGGTGGCTGGAGACACCTCTTGGCCTACAGGAAAAAAAAAAGAGAGAGAGAAAGAAAGGATCGAAGTAAAAGAAAAGGAGATGTTTGCTCTAGAGGTAAAGGCTGTCGCTTCTCAGCGCTGCGCGCACCCAATGGCCCCTTACCGTCTCCATCCCGCTTTGACTGCCTTATATCAGGGGAGCCTGGAAAATCCAGCTGCAGGTGCCTGCCAGGCCCCAGATGTGTCCGTGACGCTGCAGGACAAGCCCAACGCCAGCCACATGCAGGCGCTTATTGCTGGTGAAATCAAGCAAAGGATTTCAATTCCCCCGTCAGAGAAGCATGGACCACAGCCGGCCGAATTTCTGCTCTAATCTGATTTAAATGGTAGAAACGTAGTTGCAAATCTGGAGGATTCTTGGCTTGGTGCCTCAAAGCTCAGACTCCCCTGGGCTAAGGAGGAAGAGGGCTGGGGCGACTGCACCCCACTTCTCCATCTTTTTCTACCCAGTTGTCTTCAAAGCAGTCAGCCCATGGACACTGAGACATTAAACTGAGGGAGGGAAGGCCAAAGTGCTGCCTCTGTCCTCGTCCCTCCCCTCGCTTTGCCCTGGCAGGCAGCACACACAGTAAAAAAACACGGAGAGGCTGAAGCTTGGGCTCTTCTGCTGGCAGAGAGACAGGACTTCTCCCACAACCCACATCTGTGACGCCTACAATAATACAGAGGGGATATTCACTGCCCTCCCTGGGACTTACATGGGATTGTTTCTTGTTCCCTACTAGAGCATCAGTGGAATAAGGAGACAAGTCATGCCCGTCCATCTCCTGGTCACCTTTATCTTCTTCAGATGGAGTCCAAGCAAAAACTCAGCCCTTCTGAAATCCCTAGATGGGACTGCATCAATGACACTCACCCCGCTTCTTGCTTCCTCTGCAACCTGCTGATCCCAGGAGCAAACCTGGGGCAAGTGAATTTTTCTGATGCGCACAGTGAGCCATCCAATTCCCCCATCAACAGGTGCTGGGTTCACAGCTGGTGCAAAGCCAGGCCAAGCTGAGGCCAACCAGAGCTGTTCCACACACACCAGCTACAGCCTCGACCTGACGGTCCCTATCATGGCCCACGTCAACCTCGGATCTTTGTCTCAACAGGAAAACCTTTTTTTTGGTGGCTTCTATGGCTGATCATTCACATGTTCCAGCTCAGGCACATGCCTCGTCTGTGCGTTACCTCGTTGGATTAAATTTGCTCATATCCTTTTGTTCCATGTATTAAAATATTCTATAAAATCAAGTGACCAAAAATCTATAGCTCTAAGAATACCTGGTTATCTTCTTTTTTTGTTGTTGTTTTTCATGTGTTTTTTTGTTTGTTTCTAATCACAGTTAAACCTAAATAAAATAAATGGAGAAAAAAGAGGGGGAGAAAAATAAAAAAAAAAGGAAAAAAAATA
Organism: Nesoenas mayeri; assembly: GCF_963082525.1. Lineage (NCBI taxonomy): Eukaryota > Metazoa > Chordata > Aves > Columbiformes > Columbidae > Nesoenas > Nesoenas mayeri. The sequence continues at coordinate 19,886,899 of NC_137563.1, read as the reverse complement.
TGATTCATGAAAGTCTAATCGGGAACTGAATTGCACGGCTGACATAACCAGCTCTCAGAAGGAGTCCTCACAAATTGGAGGGCAGTTTGGATCTGACAGGTTCCAGATCCCCTGTGAGCACTATGGATTCTTTCCGCCCGCCAGCAGTCAGAGCGCCTGCAGCGCCGGCCCCAAACACCAGCGGATGCGGTAAAGAACCTGAGGACATCTGACGCGGTAAAGTCACACGCCCAGGAATTGAGCTACAAGGCTTCCCAAGAAGTCCGGTCCCTCCCCCAGGAAAAGGGGAGAAGCTGGAAATAGATTCTCTAGAGGAATGAGGAGAACTTTGGCTCAGCGTCTGAGCCAGCTCCTGGGGCAAAGATGGCTGGGAAGCAGAAATCAACTTGATGTCCTGGTTCAGACGTCCCGGCGGCACGGGCGGCGTGCTCTTGGACTGCAGGACCTGCGGAGGTGGGCTGGCGGTCTGAGGCAGGAGCAGAGATCCGTGAGAGCCTGAGGCCCCCGAAGGGCCACACTGAAAAGTTCTTGTCGCCACTGGGCTCTGACTAGGAGGACTAAGGCCGGAAGGGGTGTAACAGGGAGAGGCGACGCCAGACTGTTGTAGCGGAGACACGGAGGCAAAAGGCGGGCGTTCTTGGTGGAGCTGGGCTATCGTTCCAGTTAACGATCCTAAAGCACTTGGATGTGTCTGGCACAGGCCTGAGGACGGCCCAGCAGAGGCCTGTGCCAGCTGGCTGAGGCTGGAGGATGGAGAGTTGGAAGAAAGAGGGGGCTGGAAGTGATTCATTCCCCCCAAAGTCCCGCTACCCGAGAGCTGCTGTAACTGTCCCCCCTGCAGCGGTCTTGTGGTGGGCTGGAACTGGTTGAGAAGACTGGGGGGTGAGTTTGATGAGAGCTGGGTGAGCGATGTTGATGGGGAGCTAGTTGTGGCTTGCTGGAAGTGCCCAAAGCCAGCGCTGGGAAGGGCTGGCGGCTGCTGCTGCTGCACGGGCTGAGCTGTCCCCAGGGGTGACCCAGAAGGCGCATGTTGGAACTGGCTTGGTCCCACCGAGGACATGCTGCTGGAACCCGGCTGGCTCGGGCCACCCGGAGGGGATCCCACCTGGAACTGCCCTAAGCCGGCGGCAGCTGAGAATCCTGCGAGCTGCTGGATGTGGAAGGAAGAGGACGAAGGGGTTTCTGCTCCTGGGGTGTGCAGCTGGGATGGAGTACTGGAGGGAGAGCCAACGGCAGAAGGCCCTGTCGACGGGATTAGAGACTGCAGCCTTTTAAGCTGTCTCGGAGTCTGGTTGGATTGCTGGCCCAAGGAACCCAGCACGGACACCGGAGGACGGAAGATGGCAGTGGGGAGGCGCGGGTGGTGGGTCAGAGCTATAGCCACAGAAGTGGTGGCCGCTGCAGCTTGCAGGGGCGCCTGGATCAGTGGGGTCCAGATGACGGGGGTCGGGGTGGACGCAGCGGCAGCGGCGGCGGCGGCGGCGGCCTGGACGTTGTGAGCGCAGTGTGCCATCTCCCTGTCGTGCTGCACAATCTGCTGGATGATCTCATTCTCCTGGTAGTTGAAAACGCCTGAATTGAGGTCATGCTGGACTTTGTGCAGCAGAATGGAATTTTTCTTGCCTGTAGAGAAAGTGAAGAGAGAAAGTGTCATTCGGATATGTCAAAGCACAGGAGGCTTCCTCAAAGCCTCCTGCCAGACCTTCCTCAGATTGCCGGCACTTCTTCTGTCATTATGGGATCTGTGCACAGTCTCTCTGCTCCAGCAACAAGAGTACAAACGTCACATCCTCTAGTTTCATCGTATGATCAACAAACCTCAAGATCCCATAAAAATGTGCCCAACAGGACATGTATTCTGACTTAGACAGTAAAGCCACTTTTGATAAGTGTGGCAGACTGGTAGCAAAGCTTATGAATCTGGAAGATTCCCATTTTGCACCTCACAATCTGAACTTCCATTAGAAAAAGAGAATAAATCTGAAGGCTGTCATTTTGTTGTGTCTGCAAAGGAAAACCTCAAAAATGTAAATCCAGTCCAGTCTCCTCAGTTTTCAGCTAATCTTCTTCAGCTACACCTTTTCCTCATCTGCCTCGTGCAACATGTTCCATCTGGAGACAAATATGTGTTTCTAGTGGAAAGGAAATTTCTCTATGGAATAAGGGACGGAAGGACTTTACATGCTGGAAAAGCTCAGCTGGCCCAAGTAAGAGCTGCAGCTCCCATCTTACTTGGCCGTGTCCTTCTAGCCCCAACTTTAAGGAATCTGCAGGCCAGCAAACATCAGGTGCCAGCTGAACTTCCTCACCTGCAGCAAAATATTAGCTCAGCGTTTTGCCTTTTAAATGGGCTGGAAAATGTGGCACAATGAGTTCGTCTGGCCTGAGCGTGCAGCTGGCACTGAAGGGATGCTCTCTGCTGGACCCAAGAACAGGACTGGTCAGAGCTGGGGGATGAGATGCTGCCCGTGAGGCCCTTTCACCAGAGCACAAATGCCTTCTCAAAAAATAACATTTCTGATGTGGACAAGCTCTCTGCATAATGGTTCTGTTCTCATAACAGAGTGCAAATCAGTAAATGTGCCAGCATTGATTCATAAAGAGCTGGTATATGCCAGTTTGAATGATTTTCTTACAAAATCAGTGTGGATAGCACCTGCCTACAGGCTTCCTTTTCACTTAATTTTACTGAAGCTGTTTGAATTGCAAGGGTTCGGTGCAGGAAGTTCTGTGTCTGTGTGTGTGCACATCCCCGGCCCTGGTTGTGTGTCCGTACACAGTTCACTTTGTAGCTGAAGCTCAGGGGGTGAGCGTAGATGGGTCACCTCTAGATGAGGCACCAGCCAGTTTGGATCAGATCAAAAGCTGCATTAACCCGGCTCCTGAACCAAACACATCCTCCGAGAAAACTCTGCTCTGATTCAAATGTCATTTCTGCTGGTTCCTGGTTGATCACTTCTCAATCCCACACAGGACCAGGGCAAACACAGAGCATCTTGCCAAACGCTGTGGATTTACAGAGCATTACATAGCAGCAGGTATGGAAAGGAGGCCTGGATGTGGAAAGGCCTCTTTTTCTGTATTTCAACCCCCAAATCACGTCATGCTTTAAGAATTAAAGGCTGGCAGCACAGCTCAGGTCAATTAAGTTTCCTGCAACCAAAGCCTCATCCGCTAAATTTGTCTTCATGCTTTCATGAAATCACAACTCTCAAGATACGGCACCCATTGATATTATCAACTAAGACCACAGTATGATAGTTACTTTGTCCCATATAGCATCCTAGTTTAACCTGGCCAGCAGATGGTTTCTGAGGAGGAATGGTTAAGAGCGGACAGCTACGTTGGGTAGTAAAGCCCAATGAGATTCCAGAGGAATTTCCTTCTCAGATCTCTATGTACACAGTGCATAGATGACATCTGGATTGTCGTTTCGGTGTTTTAATGTCTGATGTATGCTTTACATCTGTAAAAGATTAAAGAGTAGAAGTTTAAGGACGTGCCTCTTACTCTAGCCAATGTAAAATCAAACACCTGCAGCAAAGAACTTGAATGACCTTCTGAAGACAGTGGCTGGTACCCTGGTGTCCTAGAAAGTAGCTCTGAAATGGTGGAGTCTTGAACATAAATAGTTGAGTTCCAAATCTACCACCCAAAAAGGGTGAAACAATTATTGCACAAGAAAGGGGGAAATTGTAAAGTATAAAGGAGATACTAGTCACTATCACGCATAATGTTGGGAAGGCATACATGTAGTATGACGTTTTAGTTCTGGTGTCCAGCTGCACAGCATGAAAAGGTACAGAAAATAACTACAAGAATCAGGCTTGAAAAACACCAGTGAATAAGTACAATGTATTCAGCTTCTCTCAGAGAAGAGGTGATTTGATACTGATTTATAGGGAACTTCACAGGCTGCTAAGAACCGTTCCCTTCAGTTCTAGGAGGACCTAAGAGATACTGTGACTTTAGACAAGCCCATTTAAAAAAATGAGCAAAAATGTACATAATGTCTGTGTCATTGTATACTGGACTAGAACACACAGCGTCCTATCCACTCGCCTTTCACGCAGCCAGGCACACCAGAGGGAGCACGAATGTCACCTTTAAACTTCTGAGCATTTTTGCAGTGAACAGAGTGAAAGGGAGTGAATGGCGCAGAGGGTCAACACAGTCATTTCCACCTCGTATCTACTAGAATCACATACATGCCCACATACAAAATAGATTGCAAAGAGTTGCTTAAACAGAACTAGAAATACTAACTGCTCCAAGAGAAGGAACAACCAACCTATCTTAAATAAAACAGACAGGTAAGAGAGATTCTGGCCAGCACAGGAGTTAAAGAGGGATTCGGATTGCAGGTTTGTAAATCATTCTTTCTGGAGTTGAAGGTACAAATCCCAGCATGGGGAACCTGCCGCTACCTTGCACAATTGTGAGGTCAGGATGCGGATGGGAGGCACACGCTGAGTTCAAAGCAGCCAGGGAAAAAACGCCGAGCCACATTTGCTTTCTTGCTAACAGACTGTAGCAAAACTGGGCTGAGGAGGAACAGCAAGGGGTAGAAGAAGGAGAAACAGCAGATGCTGCTAGTGCAGCTTTCCAAAAAGCTCAATACCAGCAACCACTCGGTGTTTCCATCATCACACCTCAGCTCACTCTTTTAATTCCATCTCACCTGTCTTTGGCTTCTGATTTGCTCGTCTGTGCTTGAATAGGCTGCAATTTCCAGTGCTGCCCTCAATTCAAATGAGAACTCACAGCGATGTTAATCAGACCTGCACGGATGAATTGAGGGGACTGATATTTTCATAACCGGAGCTCTTGGAAACACAGAAAGAGCTGAACAGCAGACTGCGGTTTCCTCGGCACAGCTCTAGATAGAGAATATGCTAACATTTTCCAAATGTGCATACTATTTACCGGAAAATGGTCTCATCAAAGCTCCTTAAATTTGTGTCAAATTGATAAAGCAGTTCCAGCAAACACCTTGGATTTTTTTTGTTGTTTTTAAAACAGAATATTGCAATTTTTCCAAATCATTTTTCAAAATTGCCACTGGTTAGCAAACCGAAAAATTAATCGGTTCCACTATTCTAATTAATTGTATCATTTACATGATGTTTCCACACACCAACGTTAAGTCTTATTAGTTGCTTCTGAAGAAAATCCTCCTTCCAAGCAGCAGCAGACGAGAGCAGGCAGAGTCCTGCTGGGATAAAGACGTTTTCCTGGCAGGTCTGACTAAGGTCCTGCATGAACCAGAAGCCAACGGGGGAACAAGGCAGCAGGACTAAGTTTGCTTGCGCCAGTGGTTCTGAATTTATTTCTCCCCCTTGTCTTAATTATGGAATTGCTACCGGAGCACAGGGACTTAGGACTAAAAGGTCTCCACGGCACAACTGATTTTTTTGTTCACTTTGTACAGCTCCTCACACAATATGATGGTTTTTTCCCCCCATAGATAAAAATAAATACCATTAATCGAGTGCTCTGGGTTCTAAAAATTCCCTGTTTTCCTCACTGGAACAATAGGCTAAATACAGGGGGAAGAAAAAGAAAAGGAAGATATTTAAAGCCTAGAAGACGTTCACTGCAAAGCTACTGGTGCTTTGAAGCGGAGTAGGGTATGTAAAATTATGGAAACTAAGCAAATACATGTTTCTCCCTTAATAAAGAACTGCAAAGTCAGATTTTCCTCAACTGTAGATAGCACACAAAAGACCAAGGAGAAAGGCTCATGTGATTTCATAAAAGGAGCCAGCACTCAACAATAATTCTTCCATCAAATAATCAAAATTAGCCTTCAGTTGTTAAAATTCCGCACAGACACAGGGGAAATTAGCTCTGACTTTCTGTTCATTTCTCTTTTCAGCTCTGTCTAAGCCCACTGGCTGCAGTTTAAGAATTCAGGTCACTAAATTCCTCTCTGAATTTGCATGTATTTGAAATAATCTCACTTTATTAGGCTGGCTTATGCCCTGGCCTGCTGTCCAAGTGACACATGGTGACTTCTTTCAGGTCTTCGCTTCTTATTATTCACCTTCTGTCACTATGTTTCCCTCGCATCCATCAGGGGATGGAGATTCTCCTTGGCCCTCCTCTCCTTGCTAGTATGTACAAAGGGAAACTAGCTGGAACAGAGATTTGAAAACAGTTCTTAACTCCCAGTATATGTGCTCTTTTTCTGTCCAAGCCTGACTTTCTCTCAGAGGTAGTTTAACCCACACTGAACTGTATTAACTGGCATGCAAAGGTTTCTGATCACAATTAGAGCAGCTCGTGTAAGCAAAGCCAAGCCAGCTGGATCACATCTAAGAGCATTGACAGAAGAGTCTGGTGCACTTAACAAATCTGCTCTGGAAACTAATTCAGATTAACTTCCCTGAGAGCCTGGCTGTGTAAACACATTACAAGCTGGATGTGCAGCTCTTGACCCACTCTGCAGTATTTGCCATACCTGTGTTCTTGTGCCATGAGATGCACAAGGCAGCACCCACCTGCACCTGCAGCTTCATCTCTCTTGCTAAAGCTCGATCAGCTGAACTCAGCTGGTACATTTAAAGTACAATATTCCCTTCTCTCCTGCAAGCTGATGTGGAATTACACCTGCACACAGAGGTTTTCTTGTGGGAAATCCAAATGCCATATTATAAGGGAAATAAATTTTACTAGAGAGGTTAGCTGAATCTGCTGTCTTATTACCCATCTTAACAAACAATAATGAGTTCAAAAATGTAAAATGGACGATTCTCTATCTTTGCAAGTGGAGGTCTACCCTCCCTTACAGCTCAGGCCTGCCACTGATTGCTTCTCCTCTCCCATAAACTGAACAGACATCTTTCAAAATCTGTGGCATCTCCTTGAACAGACGGAACACAAACTTTAACTGGGCCAAAGTGCTGTAGGTCAAATGACACACGGTGAACAATGTTGTCTGATGAATCTCATGGCAGTTAAACAAAACTGAAAATCAGGTAAGTTCTTCACTCCCCCTCTTCACATTTTGTGTAATTCTAGAGCGCCTGTGACGCCCTGGGCTGCCGCACGCACGGTGTCCTGGCTGTTGCTTATGGCTGCAGACTGACACCAAAGAGCTGCCTCCTCCTCCAAGTGCTTCTGTCCGCAGCCTGAGCTCCTGCGCTCCGTCCTTGGTGCCTGCTGGAGCTGGCAGCTGTGACAGGGACACGCTCAGGCAGACACGAGTTTGCCATCAGCTGGTCTGGTTGCAGATAGCTGCTGGACTGCCTGCCAGGCAGAAAAGCCCCCTCAGTCTAGAGGTGCAGCTGGGAAACAGGCCCTACTTCATATAATTAAGGAGAGGGTTGAAAATTATCTTTAAAGGTGTTGGAATGGTAAAATGTCATCTGAACAGGTGTTTTATTTTGATGCAGATGCAAAGAGGTGTGGATGCGGCTCCCTGAATATAAAAGGAATCCATAACTTGGGGGACCCACAGAGATGAGGCACAAATATACCTTATCTCCTACAACTCCCTCACTTTTCTTCTTGTCTCCCAGCAAATCAACTACCCTTTCGTAGTCCTGGTGACTCCTGCCTAGGAGACCAAACTGCCCAAAGAAATTGCGCCCTGCAAGGTAGACATGGGTTGGGATAAACTGATGTGACCAAGGTCATTTACAAACTCAAATACAGGTCTCCCTGGACCTCATCACCACTTCTGCTGGGGTGTCTTTGGCTTTATTTTCCTTCTAGAGTTTTGCATGAGAAATGGCACTTCGTATTCAGGTGAACAGGGTTGCCGGTTCACCTTAATTAAGCTGAAGTAATCTGCATTCACGCACAGCTGGTGGGTTGCTGGCATCTTTCCTCAGGCTGAACAGCAAATACTCTGAGTCTGGGCCTTCACTTCCAAATAAAAACAACTTCAAATACTCCATTCCTGCTGAACTCCATGCTCCTACCTTGCACATCTGTGCTAGGCAGCATTTCCAGGGTGGGATTCACCTGAGCTATTTTGGATAGTCACCTTCGGAGAAGACAAATCACACTCTAAACACCTTTTTCTCTCTGCTGACTATAAAAGTCAGATTCAGATCTCCACACTGTTCTGTTGGAAATGATGGGAGAGGATTTCAAATCAGAGCAATACACACAGCGGTACTTTGATTCCTCATAGTTAGGTTTGTGGGTTATTCAAGCTATTAGAGAGGACACAACACTGAAGAACCTGTGTTATCTCTTGTCAGCCATGGACCCCCTCACCTGCTCAGTACCTGGATAATAAATAAGATTCCACCTCCTTAAAGGGCTGGACAGAGTTCCATGTGATTTTGAAATAAAGCTCTCTCCCAAAGCACACATACTCTGCCGTTGTTTACCTGGGCCATAGGAACTTGTATCTGTACATCACCTGTGTCTGTATCAGCAGCCTCAAGTAAGTATATACAGATATGTATACAGCCTTATGACCAAATCTGCTTGCTCATCTCATGTGCAGCTCTTCAGGGGTTACCCACCTGCGTACAGCAAACCAATCTGGGACTAGGATGCAGATACAGTGTAAAATTTATGCTGAGTATTTATTGTTTAATTTACACACTTTTCAGTTCGTTTCATTTATTCGGATGATCTTGCAAGGCCCCTGCCACGCGGCAGCTAAGAAGCATTCAAAGACAGAGCTCCACCTGTGTTGGTTTTATTTTCCCTGTGGAAGAGATGAGGTGCTGAGGCACAGAGCAAAGGCACGACAAGGACAAACGGAATGTGTGGCAGCGCTTGGCACAGATCCCGGCTCTTCTCATTCCCAGTTCAGCCAGCCCAAGGCAGGCCAGCCCTTCCTCTGAGGCAGCAGATCCCAGAGCATTAGGCACGACCTAGACAAGCGGGGCTGCAAACCCAACAGGATTTCAATTGCAAAAGTGTGATCACGAGCTGACAAACAGGGTGCCCAGTCAAAAAGTTTGGGAACAGCTATTCTTGTGGCTTGTTTATATGATAAAGCTTTTCAAACTTCTAGCACTCTAATATCTATCTTGAACAGACACTCTTGTACTGTAACAATACTATATTATTATATTTGGAGACTGGTATTGTGATGTCTTAGCTTTAGTTTTTTAGCATCTGCAATGCCTGGAGGAAGTGCGAGGCACTTTTAATCCTGGATTAACTGCAACATATGCAACTGGCATTCAAAGTGTATGCATTGCAAACTACGTGGTGAAAAATTCCTGTCAAAAATGAATCAATAACTTCCTCTGGCTTTAAGTATGCTCTCAGCTCTCACCAGTGGCCTTGGCACAGATGGTAAGCAACTTTATGCCATACATTTATGGTGTTTATTACAGCACAATGAACAATACACAATAATTGTCCCCCCATATTTTTTCAATGCATCAGTGAATTCTGACTCGACAATATCCATGACCTGTATTGTATTTACTTTCAATGAACATTTAAGCGGTTGTGTTTTACAAGTGCGAACAGTTGTGAAAATCTAATTTTAAGCTTCAGTGGTCACTGAAAGCCAGTTTCAAAGCCAGTCAGGAGCAGAACGATGTGACTTACGTAACTGGTGCATCACAAACTGGGCCGATTCACAAATGCTTGTCACACAAAGAATTACTCACTGGAGAACTGAACAAATATGACAAAGAATTTTACAGCTTGGTCAAGAACAAGAGGAAGATTCAGTCAGTGATAAAATGGTCATTAATCAGTGATCAACCTAATTTTCTTGAGTTTCAGCCTTCAGGTCTGGAGCCCATTGAGCGTTAGGCGTGTGATGCTCTGCAGGTTGAGGAGTTACTCAGAGTCTGAAGTTACTCAGAGCGCAGAGTGAAGCAGGGACACAAACCTCTGTGGAATCCCAGCCTTAGTCAATCCACGCAGACTAACGCAGCTACTGCACTGCACTTTCCGGATGGTGCACGTTTCGGGGGAAGGTGAAGAAATGCCTTATTTATAAAGACAAGGATTTCCATAGGATCTGCTGGTTTCAGTAGGGTGTGCATAACTCTCTTAGGTTATTTATGAAATTCCAGAGTGTAGGGCGCAATAGGGTTGGAAGGTGCTATCAAGATGCTATTTTGCAATAGCACAGGATGTAAAATTGAGAGAACAGGCAGCTCTCAAGTCTGACTGCCAGGGAAAAAGGGATTTTAAAAGTACAACTCTGAAGGTCTCTGCATTTTATATGGCACAGAACTGATGTTGTCTCAGGTCAGCAGAATGGCAAAAGGAGGGGAGGACAGTGCCAGAGCTCTGCTCCAAAGGGCCTGTTATTCCAGTAGCTCTGTGTCACCTTCTGACCTTACACTGACATTTTGCCGCTGCGCGTGGAAGGGAATTTCTCCTAGGGGAAGAAGCATGTGAGGCTCTTCACCCTGGTTCAGAATTTTCCATGAATTTTAGTTGTGTGTGCAGTAGCACCCAAAGCAAAAGCCAAGAGGCACAGGACGCCCTGCCCACGTGTATACACAGTCACAGAGAGTGTCAGACTAGGGTGCTGAGCAGCACTGACCGTCTAAAGGCGAAGAACTGGAGATAAACTCAAGCTGGCCCATCCCTGGTTGCACCTGACATTACATTTCCTTAGTGCTTTGTATAGTCTAATTTAAATAACCCGAGTGATGGGACTATTGCCACTTACACTAGGGCCTCATTAGTGTGGGCTTTGCCAAACTCGACATATTTAGCTCATAACCTTTTCCTCAGGGGTCACACTTTCTGATTTGCAGCAGGTAATGAGATGCACAGAATACAATGTTCCTGGCACGAAAAGCCCCAAAGGCACTGCACCCCTTGCTGGGATGCCAGCTTATTCCCTACCCCCTCACCCCATCCTCCTCCTGCCTCTGCATTGTACTCAGACCCACGCTGACCTTTTTCAGGCTGAAAAGTGATGAAAATGCAAGTGGTTTTAGGAGATATAGAATAAGAAGCTAAAGGAGTTAGACTCCTTTAGGAGTGGGACTCTGCAATGCCTTGTCCCATGCTCTGCAAAGACTGCTTGCACAATCTTGTCATTTAATCACTCTGTGTTAAACGTCTCTGGCTGTGACCAAGGAATAATATCCTTGGCTTTTCTGTTTAGACAAGGATATTTGCAGCACAGGTGATGTCTCCCACAGACACAAGATCATCCTGGGACGGGTCTCTATGAGCTAGAACAATCCAGTAATACTCCTTGGTTACCTGTGTTTCCTTTGGACTGTGGAAGGTTAGCTTTTTAGCAATTGTTCCATGCCTCGTTCCATCAAGTGCCTGTTCCTCCTGAATATATTTATAATTGGGCTCTGACAGTCAGTCTCCTGTGGTTGTGTTTGGTTGATGGCTTTGCACAAGGGTCTCTTTAGGATCACAAAGCACCCAAAGCTTTCCCTTCCCTACAGCACTACCTGCCTCTCCAGTTGCTTGTCAAACACGGCCAGAAAAAAAAAGGTCCAAAAAAGGAGCATTATGTCTGCATTTCATTATGCATTGATAAACGAGAGAAGAATCCTCTTCCTCATCAACGTTGCTGCCAGTTTTTGTCTTACAAAAAATTAATACCAACAACCATATCCCTGCAAAATCAGGTCACACTGTAACAAACACTTAAGTCCCTGTGCTGAGAGATTATTTCTGCCACAGAACACTCCAGTGAAATACTGGGGTTTGCTTACAGGACTTTGGGCTCACAGCCTGGGCTGTCTTCTCTTGGACCTGAGAGGCTGCAGGTACTTACACATTCTGAGCTAAAATTCAAAATGTAGGGAATTCATCAGCGTGGCCCTGATGGACTCAGATTGCAGATCTCAATTCTTCAAAAAGACCTCTTAGAAAGGGAAACAAATGAAAGCAGGAGCAGCAGAAATGTGTATGTGTGAAAGAAAAAGAGTGAGAAAGATGGGGATTTAAATGATTGTGAATGGGGCACCTTGCAGGGGCTGAAGTCAGGCAAGAAGAGACAGGCTGGAATCTCCTTCAGTTCACAACTGCAGAGAAGGAACTACAGACCTATGTGATCTTTGAGGTCCCTTCTAACCCAAATCATTGTATGATTCTATGGAGACAGGGTGCCAGGGCAGCAGGTAATGGGAAGGAGACCCTCACACCTTTTACTTACCAATTCTGTCCAGCCTGTCAAGAGCCACGGTTTCGAAAGCTCGCCGCATCATGGGATACTCCTCCAGCACCTCATTGAAGTTGTCCACGGAGAGGGAGTAGAGGCGGCAGTAAGTATCAGCTCGCACGCTGGCTGTACGGCGGCCACGCGTCAGCAGGCAAATTTCTGGAATGAGAGAGCCAGCCTGAGAACATGGGGACAGACACTGTCACCCTGTGACACAAGCCCTGGCACTGTCACACCCAGTCTCCTCTCGAGCTGGACTCTACCTGCTCTCCCACTGAAAACACAAACAACAGTAATATTCTCAATATGCGATAACATTTAAAAATACCAGGGGGCTCAGCTGTGGCAGCTGCTACACACAGTTGCACCCCAGGGATTCTGCTGATCTAATTAGCCAGTCAAGTTTTGTTATGGTGGATTATCAAAGATTCCATTCGTTCATTCCGAGTGGAGAAGCTGCCTTTCTCCAGCTCCTCATGGGCGCTGGGAGCAGGTCAAGCTGTGCTCTCATTGAAGCCACTCCTCTCTCTAGGTTTGTAGTAAAGGCTCTGTGCTGACCTATGGCTTTGGTGCTTGGCAGTAATTTTGAACCCCACACCTGGAACGTTTGTCTCTTCAAAGTCTGTGAAGTTTTTTGTAGCTGTGGCACAAGCTTACAGATTGTCAGACTAAACTGAGTTAGTGCTGCCCACTAATTCATGGTGTACTTACACTGCAGTCAGCTACTCCTAGGAGGATGCCCAGCTGGATACAGACCAGAAAGCCCTTGATTTTACCATAAATGCCTGACTTAGACACAGATGCTCCTTGAACACTCAGCGGAGAGCTCCTAAGGCTGCTTTCCTAAGGACATGGTGCTTACAATACCATGTCATCTTTGAATGTGTGTGCAGAGCTGTGTGTATGGTATCTAAAACACACCGAATGCCATCAGCAATTTTAATCAAATTGGTCAGAGTCAGGGTATCCTGAGTCCAAGCCTGAAACTCCAAATCCCAGCAAACTGACCCAACTTACTAGGGATGTGCAGAATCCTTGTACTGCAGGTAGATGCAGACAGGTTGTTTCACAGGACCTAAGAGACTAAGAAGAGTGTAGGAAATGCACGATGGGGATTTTTTAAAAAGAAAAAGGCCTTACAGAAGGGAATGAAAGGCAGGTTTCATTCTGTCCCCTCTCAGTAGGTCGTTAATTGCGGTGCATTCAGTGCTTGTACTGAAACATGCACCTACCAGAGTCCTGTCTGTCTTGGGCTGTCAGTGAGGTCTCTGTAGGTCTTGGGTGGGTGTCTCTGTGTTACTCAGAAGAACAATATCCTAAATCTTGTTTCATACGCTTTTCTGACCTGACTGTTCCAGATGATATATTACGCCTGCCTGCTGACCTTCACGACATCTTGCTCAGCCACAGGCTGGGGAGATGATGGACTATGTTTTTTCCTCAGAGTTTCTACAGTACCTCATATGATAGATGCCAGATAGCAGGACTAGGCAACACTATAAATGTGCCTGGAGAATTGAGATCGCTCCATTTTTTTTCTGTAGGTTCTCAGCTTCACAGACCTGTTCATTTGCTTGGAGCAAAAAGAAATGAACCAACAAGAACTAAGTTCCCCTTCTCTGTTTTGTTATCATTTATTATCTAAAGTCCTGCACCACCCATGAGTCCCAGTCACCTCTCATTGCACAATTTACTATATGGGAAGCTGCAAGACAGGTGAGAAGAACAGAGGGTGGAGGAGGAGGTTCCTGTGGTATCAGTTCCACATGTTGCCACCCTTTCACGCCAAGGACAGGTTAAGGAATGTATGAGCAACAGCAGTGGGTGTTGCTGTGGGTGATGGACCAACACACACCTCCAAAGTAGGAGCCATCTGCCAGCTTGGTCTCCTTGTTGCCTTTGGTGAGGACGCTCACCACGCCGTGCTGGATGAAGTACATCTTCTTGCCAATGGTGCCTTCCCGGATGATGTAATCCCCCGGCTGAAACACCTCGAACCGCAACTTGGTCAACATGGACGTCACAAAGTTGGGATCTGCATTGGCAAAGAGGGGCATGGAGGCAACCAGCTTCCGGCAGTTGAAGTTTATGATTTCCTGACCACAAAGTGAGTGTAAAAGAGAGACAGAGAGAGAAAGAGAGAGAGGGAGGAAAGGTGGGACAGGGAGCAGAAAAAACACACACATATATTTAGTCAATATCTAATAACCTATGAAGATCCCCCACTTGACCTGTACATTAGAAAGTTAAAAATAAGAAAAAAAGATGCTGTTCCCCATGTCTGCTCCCTCGAGCACAGGCTGGAGCGGGCCTCTGGATGCTCAGAGCATGTAGCAGAGCTAGCTGAGGCTGATAGCTTGACACCACGCTCCACTGCTTCCATTCATCTGCTTTCTCTTTGAGCAGGGACAATACCCCCCAACCTTCCAAGCAGACACAATATACCTCTTTCTGCAGGAAACCTTGAACTGCGAGAGAGGTGCATAGCATCCATGAAACACTGAATGAAAAAGCCCAGGGCTCCTCTCTGGGAAAATGTCATAACTCACCTTGGCAGCCCTACATTCTCTGTTGCCCTTCCTTGTCAATGAGATATTAAACAGCACAAATGCGGCGAGGTGCTCAGAGAAAGAATTATCCTGAGCAGCTGGGGACAGTGTCAAGGGAGGGGAGGGAGAGGTGCCCACCAGTCACTGGGGCATGGGCTGGATCATCAACCTTGCACGAAGAAAACCCAATTCAGCTTTTCAGCTGTCATACAGCAGACAGGGACTGTGCCTCCTCCTGTGGCTTGCTGTCACTCGGAGGGTGCGACAGCACTTTCTGCTGCACACGAGCTGCTCTGTGCCGTGTCAGCTCAGACTCTGAAAGCAGCAGAAAGTGATATCAGGTAAATCACCTCAGCATAACACTCCCCAGCCAAGCAGGGAAGGAGCATCTGTGCAGGAAGAAAGAGGGCTGGGGAAGCAGGTGCCTCCTCCTCACAGGGGTCCTTTTCAGGGCTGCCCTTCAAGACTATGGCAGAAGTAGTTTTAAAATACAGCTGTTAGACCCTCAGCTCCTTCTCGCTCCCATGGAAGTACATTACCCAGGGAAGGGGGGAAGACAGGAGGAAGACTGCTTCTAGTGCTCGTGGGTAACATATCAAAGGCATATATTACGGAGAACCTGCATTGTTGGCTTCAGCTGGGGAAAGGGGTTTTCTGTGGAGACTCCTTTCAAGTGTGGGCCCTGCTCCTCCTTTCCTTTGACCCTACATGCTGGTACAGATGATGGATGAGGCATAGATGAGGCCAGCACACTGCACAGAGGTTTATATAAATATATGAGCTACAGCTTAACGTTAGGGAGCATGTGGTGGGAGCTCACTGAGATGCTGTGGTGCACGTATGCGTGGGGAGAGAAGTGTGAGGTAACAGCAAGGCACTTTGAGAAAGAGGATGACATGGCCAGACATCACCATGGCCTCAAAAGATGCCCAGATGTATTAATAGCTGTTCACATGACTAGTGTGTGTCAGGGCCTGCGCACTGTAGCCCCCATGGCCTTTATTTCAGACAGCACTTGTGCTGCAGCAGTTTGCAGACTCGGGCAGCAGTCTTGCAAATGCCAAAGGCCTGGATTTCTCTCTCCACAGCGGTGGCTTCTGCCATGACCAAGGGAATCCCAGACATACATCAATGAGTAGGACAGTCACTCCCTTTGAATGAACATAGCCAAGCTGTGGACCATATTCCTCTTGGCTTTCCTCTCCCAGAAAGTTAGGCCAAGAGGAACAGGCACAATGTCAAGAAAAATGGGGCATTTATGGCTGTTCAGACACGTCTGCTGGGCATGACACTAGAGCAAAGCACTGGGACAGGACACTGCGCACTGGGAACTCTACAGCTGCCAAAGACAACAGCAACAAGCGCTGCCTGTTCACCACCCTCTCCTTACCTCGCGGAGGGGCTCACTGAGCTCTCCCAGGATGCTCTCCTCATCAAACATCTTCCCCTGGTAGCGGTGCTCGTAGTAATCGTGGATGCGCTGCCGCATGTCTGCGGGGAGCTTGTGGAAGGACATATACTGCTCCACTTGTTTGTACTGCGCAGGGGAGAGAGGAAGAGAAGGAGTTATCAGGACATGCAACAAACGGTGCCCACTCATGGACAAGCACATGGCAGACCGTACCCAGCCCTGCTCCTTTCACATTAAGCCATTAGGCAGATAAATCTGGTGCAGAAGACTGTCTGAACACATGGGGAGTTTGCAGACACCTTTGCTATATTCCCCAAATGGTTGCCCCATGTTTTAAGCTTTAAACTTCTCCCGAGCTGAGCAGCCCTGGTGCCTGTTCTCCCCTACGCACACAGCAAAAATTGGAAGCAGAGACGAGTAACAAGTGCTCAGCTGGGAATCTCCTCTCAGCAAAGAATGCCAAGGGAAGAGTGTCCAAACTCCATGCAGAATGAGAGCAAGGAAAGCACAATGTGCCCTTGACAGAAGGTTTTTCCACACCACACAGCAGAATGGCGGCCAGGGTGTGTGAGCAGTAAGGCCCCAGCCAAGCCCAGGGGCTGTACGGAACAGCAGAACACGGTTCTGCCTTGGATGGTCACCAGCACAAACCAAAGGACACACGTAGAAATGTGATGGTTCTTTGGTTGAAGCTGCAGCACCCATGGCCTGCGTTTCCTCCTCTGTTCTCGTCCGTGCCGGCTACGACGGCACCTTTGCTCTCCCACGTAGGGCTGCACAGGTCTGGCATTTCTTCACCTATTGCCCCATGCACTTGTGCTGTCAAACCTGTCTGTATTTTTACCTAATGTTTTACACTTCCATCATGTCATTTAGAGGGGAATACAAGGGCACACTGACGGATGCCAGAGCAGTATTTGGGGTTGAATGGTGCTTTCTATAAGCAAATGACACTTCCTCAAGGGCACAGGACTGTAAATGTGTGCACTTGCCTTGAAGGTGCTGCAGGGACATCGGGTGTGCATTGCAATGGCCATGCTCCCAATATGATCCTAAGCATGTAAATAATGCTGACAAAAGGACTATGCTCCCTCTTTTCCATACTTCTTTCCCCTCTTTTGTGTCTCTGAACGTCCCTTTACTGCAGCTTGTGCTGAAGAGCCTAATTACCAAACTTCTGCTCGTTACAGACCTCCCCTGCACACATCAGTGTCACTCTGCTCTCCGTACAGTCTGTGCTGGCGCTGCCTTGCATGCTAACAACTTGATCTGCACCAGAGAGGAGAAGGAATTACTCTAAGAAGCCAAGGTGGCGGAGGGGACACTCGGGGTTTCCTGGCATTTCCAGAGCTTTTTGTCTGTAGCTAGCAGCAGAGGAGCTGGCTGTAAATATTCATGATGACTACAGCATGATCAAAGTCAAGCGAGTCACCACCTCCCCACAGGCAGCCAGGCAGAGAATCGGCAATGAGCGTCGCACTCGATGAGCTGGATTGCTGAAGTTCCGTGCTGGCTGCTGCACAGTCTGCAGCAGCGAGTGAGGAAGATAAAGGGAGCAGAAACCAATACCTCACACGGGGACAACTCACTGGATTGAGCCCACGGAGGATTTTGCAGGTTATGTTCTTAAATGCAGAAAGTTTAGCGCCTTGCTTGGCTCAGATGCCTAAACACAGATGTCTATTGCCACTGGAGGTGCACTGCAGCATTTGAGACATATGTAGGACCTGGCAAATTAGACATCATACATCCACTCATTATGGAAAAGGAAATCCTTAGGCCCTAGCTTTTGCCGACTCACTTTTATTAAATTTGTCCTAAATCCACAAATGGTTCTGCTTGGTTTAATGCCACATTTTTGTTGAATAAATTATTTGCCAAAAATATCACCTTATACTCTGGGGTTTAGCCATGTCTTGATCTGGACCACTGACCAGTGTCACAAGATGCTTCTCACCGCCTGCTGCCAGTCACCTGCCCACTGCCCCTCTTCTCCCCAGTCTTCAACTGACCTTTGCTTCTTGGGAAAAATACTCGCAGTTTCCCAGATTCACAAGCACAGGAAGGATGGGGCGACTCAGACTCTTTGCTTATTCACTACTGTATATAGATTCATTGCTTTGTAACAAAGAGTGATAAATTACTGCTCTGCAAAGTCCCCAGGGCTTGTCAGATTCTCCTGCAAACGGTCCCTAGGTAAAGCTCAGAGTAAAAACAGGACAAGTTTCCTTCACCAGAAGCTGAAAGCAAAGGAGTAACAGGAACTGTGTGGTGAACATCAACAACAGAGCGCATGGGGATTAAAGACTTTGCCTGATAACCCTGAATTTACAGGTCTTCCTTTTCCAACTGAAGCCCTGATGCTGTGCAGACCTGGCGCTCTCCAAAGCCCCTTCACACCCCTCTGAGTGCTCTTCAGAGGTGGCCAGGACTAACCTCACAGCCCCTTTTGCTTCCTTTCTCCCTTGCACTTGTCTTGCTACTCATCTCCATCCATGTCCTCAGTCTGACCCGTGCTCGGAGGAATGCGCAGAGATTAGTGGCCAATCTGAGTTCAACTAAAAAGACTCATTTAGGAATTATTTCAATCTCTCTGAAGACAATTGAGTCCATTTAAATCCTAAGTCATTTTCTTAAGTCTGTTTTTCCTCAAATAAGCCCTTGAAGGAGGTATTAATATATCAAAAGGGAATCATTTAGCTGAGTACTTCTATAACTGGCCACTTTCTGCAGCTGTCTCACCACTTCCCTCCCCTTCCACCAAAGCTCAGATCATTCACAGTCCAAAGGGAACTAAATATTTTTAACTCCATCCGTGCCCTCAATCTCTGTCACGAATCCTCCTCTCTCTGGCAGTCACAAATCACTGTCTGAAAAGGCTGGACTGTTTCCTTGTCCTGCTTCTGAATATTAAAAAGATCCTGCATCTGAGCAGAGCTGCTCCCATCCCAGTCCTAGCACCAACAGCTCTTTGCATCCTCTGCCGGTCCACACACATCACTCTTCAGAGCCTGATTTCCATTTTTGCATCCCAGTTCGTTCAAACACACTTAGACACTGCCACAGCATGAGCACACACCCGTAACCTACTGTAATGAAGGCACTTGGGATGCTTGTCTCCCTCCATCCAAAAATAAATATACATTTCCTATACAGAGCTATACTGCTTGCACCCTTCCAGAAAGAGGCTGAAATCACCATGCGACAGTGTTTCATCTTGGTCACAGGCTTCAAATCTGGACATCACAGAAGTCAACAGAGATGCACTTGTGTAAGAAAAAGGAGAATCAAGCAGGGTAACACATTTTGAATTAAGTATGAAATTATGAGGCTCTAACAGTATTTCAAAAGCTGGTAGTATATATCCTGTGAGACTGGATTAAGATACACATAAGCAGCCACAATATACAATGCTGTGGCTCTCTCCTGTGGATTAATGCTTCATAGGGGCAAAGATCAAGTAATGAGATTCACGAGATGGAGTGTCCTGATGGGACACAGTTGCATCTTTGTCTTCTTTTCTCTGAGCTATGATTAGGAGTAAACCAGTGCTGCAATGCCAGCTCCCCAGCATTTAGTAATCATCAAAACTAAATAGATGTTGAATTCCATTTTTCATCTTCTAAGCCATTCATATTCTCATCCTCAGGATTTGTTCTACAACCAGGAGATCTCCACCTTACTCAAAATGATCAAGAAACATGTTCTCATGGAGACAAACGCTTCCAGGAGTGAGCAGTTTAAGGGAAGCAAAGTGAACTTTTCTAACACAAAACCAGGCTGACATTGCTGGGGTGATCTTTGTTGGTTTCCCTGTACAGAGCTCCATGCTTGGAGCATATTTAGTGTCAGATCTTGCTTCCAGAATTCCGCTCTTTTCCTGAAGTTTTGCTCGGAACGGTAAGTGGCACAGGCTATCACACTTTATCCCATGCCAACACTCAGAACGCAGCTGACTCTACACCCATACTCATGTTCCTGCTGTTTTCCAACAAGAATATAGACATTCATCAAATTAAATGTGCACATGGCCATCTTCTCTGCAGCAATAGGGAAGTGATTGAGGGGAGCTGTACTCAGACATATGCTGTCCCTTCTATGGCCTCCAGCCGCCAGGCAGTGAGAAGCTGGGCTTACAGCTGGATTCCTGACAGAGGGAACCCGAGGAAACTCCTACATGAAGCGGTAAGTGCACAAGAGCTGGGGTGTCTGCACAAGGGGAGAGCTGATGGGGGCAACCGGGGATTATTTCAGTACCAAGTCAAGCAGAACAACTCCGACCACATCCAGCACAGCACCAAAGATTATCAGTGCTACTTTTGCTTTTTTGATTAATGAGCTAAATTTAAACCCACGTCCATCTACTCTAGAGCTTTTGGAAGCTATTTGATTCTGCAAAAAGCTTTACGTAATGTCCTGGTTCTCAGTTCTTCCAAAGACTATCATCTCGATTTGGCATAGGAAGGTGATTTTTAAGTGTTGCATATTACATGCTGGAAAAGCATGGAACATGTTTACCCTTACTGCAGCGATGCATTCTGAAATTGTAACACCCTACCTAGAATCAG
Organism: Nesoenas mayeri; assembly: GCF_963082525.1. Classification (NCBI taxonomy): domain Eukaryota; kingdom Metazoa; phylum Chordata; class Aves; order Columbiformes; family Columbidae; genus Nesoenas; species Nesoenas mayeri. The sequence continues at coordinate 19,866,292 of NC_137563.1, read as the reverse complement.
GCTCTTTATCTTTTGCTGTGTAACAAAGACCACAGACACCAGCAGAAAATTCTTGGAGCTTCTTCTCCACTTCCCATACAACACTCCTTACATTGAGGATGGCTGTACTGATCAGCTGGGGTAGCTGCTCTTAATCAGCACCTATTCAGGCAAGGATCATGCTTCAAATATTTCTGGGCTGTGAGATGCCAACAGACTGAGCAGAGTCAATGATGAGCCTGATAAACAGTTGTTTATTTCCTCGCACATGGCTGCAGCAGCCACGGCGCAAGCCAGGGAACACACCACAGGGGACGGTGCCATCCAGCACAAGGAACTGAGCTTGCACTATGTATGATGTACAAGCTTGTATGTCGCGGCTACAGAAACAGCTTGTTTTCCAGAAGAAGTTCCAGCCTGGGAAAGGCACACGAGGAGAATGCTTTGCCTCGGTGGACAGGCCACATCCTGGTGGGAGTCAGTAGTTCAGCACAGGGAACTTTTGGACCTGCTCAATGAACCTTTTATTATTCATTAGGCACCGTGAAACATCACAGGGTGGTTTGGAGATGTCAGGTTTTGTCACTGGATCCACATATTTGGAGGCGCAATGGGGATAAAGAGATCAACATTACCTCCATCAGAAGAGCAGAAAGAGCGAGATGAGGTAAAATCTGCTACCAGCCAAAGGCTGGGATGGGGCAAAGGGAACAGCGAGTCTGCAATTTGCAATCAGCATTGCTGGGAGCAGCTTTCTGCCAGGAGAGACAGCTCAGCAGGGAGCCTGAGCTCTTCGCATTATGATGTATTTCTTTATTTATTTACAGTCCAAGTGACAAAATGAATTTCAAAACTGATAATGAAGTTTGAAATCCCACACTGGGATGTGAGGAACTGCTGAGGCGACAACCCTTTCCCTCCCGTGACAACACAGGCAGTGCTTGTGCGTGCACAAACACACTGCTCAAAGAACACAACTGTCTGCCTTCCACTTGCAGAAATAAGATGTCAAAAACCCACTTATCATCACAGTATCTCTGATACAGCAACGCAAGATGAATCTCTGGTGTAAACCTGCTGACAGAAGGCAATCTACCTGGCAGTTTCATTTTTATTCCTGTAAAGATGCTGCAGTGTTGCTGACTCCTTCCTTGCATTGTTCGTATGAGCACGGAGTGGGTACTGTGTGTTCCTCTGCACCTCAGGGCAGCCATACATTCCATATAGGCACTGCTATAACTATATAGTCCACATAGTGTCTGCTCTAAGTGCTGACTGATCACCACTGCATCCATATATAGAAAATGTGTTTTACAGTGGGGCTTCTCTCTAACACATGGGTAAACAGTTTCAAGAAAACGTTCACCAATGAAATATTCTCACAAGAATAAAAACTACTTGACCTCAGATTAGTTAAGACTATAAAGGGAAGGCAATTTGCACTGCAAGATGTTTTTAAAAGAAACCATTAGGTATTTCTTTCAGAAAACATATGCATTTACAACCAGCCCAGGATTCTATCATGAAAAGGATTAAATAACCTTAGAACAATTGACACAAACTTCTGATTTTTCGGTTGAGTTGAAGTGAACAGATCATTATTTATACTACTCCATTACCTATTTCTTATAAACACTCTAAAATCAAGATGTAATTGTGGTACCTGGAAAAGGAAAGCTGCCTTGCGTGCACAATCCTGAGCCAGCCATTCACACTGAATCCTGACAGCTCACTGCCTGAAAACACCTGGGGACTTTAAACCAAAAGAAGATCTAAGTTGGAAGGAACCTCTGGGGGGTCATCTGGTCCGAATCCTCGCTCAAAGGAGGACCAGCTTACGGCAGGTTGCAATTATCACATGTGGGTGGGTACGCAGAGAAGATGGGGATGGCGGACCCTCTATTATTCCAGCCATTTAGGGGGGGGAAGTTGGACCCCTCCTGTAAAATTAAGCTGGATCTAACCTTGCTCCTTTCACTTGCTGACTCTGGGCTGCAAACCAGCCAGAAAACTCAGTCCTGCTTCCAGAAGAAACTATGCAGAGGCACTGCTGAGCCGGCAAGCCCGGTGCTCAGCACAGCCCCTTCTAGACACAATCAATACAGCATATTATTTATTAGCCTTGTTAGCAACCCCAAATGCTTTGACTGACAGTAACACGGGACATAATAGTACTCAAGGCCATCTCTTAACAGGCTGAGGTAACACCAACTAGTGTGCAGTCACAAAAGGCTAAAGCAAGGCACCCCAAACTTTTTCCATTTAGGAAATGTGATTAATTTTTGCATTTGATTAAACTTTCCAGACACCTTTAATTTCTGGAGTGCTGTGCCCTCCCTCTCCTCTCCTTCACACACATCACTAGAAAAGTAAAGGAGCTTTGCAGCTTTCCTGACATGCAGAACTGAGATGCTACCTCAGGAGGGGACTTCTATATGATCCCTTTGGACTCTAAGAACCTGGGAATGCCACCTGAGAACCTACAGACATTGGTGACCAAACATCTTGGGAATGGCACTTCAAATCCTGGCCTGAGTGGTAATGAACATGAAATCTCCCATCTGACAGGTCTGTGGCAGAGTAGGTGTGGGAATAATGGGAGTTTTGGCCCAATTTCACATTAACAGAGCAGCTGACACTGGTTATCTTAATATATCTGCGCCGTGTCGTCCCCAAGGTAGCACTGGCTAAGCCAACCCTGGAGCCACGACAATTAATATCACTTTGGTACAGTGTTGTGCTTGGGTTAATTAGCTGTGCTTAAATGCGGGGTGGAGGGGGGCTAATCAGCAAGGGCATGTTGCCAGGGTAATGTGATTATACTGTACCTAGGACCCCAGCTAGGAGCTCTGCACCGAATTCCCTGTGCACCTTCATTTGGAGGCAGTTCAGAACACAAACTGCATAGTAAAACAGCCTGAAATCAGACTTTGGGCCCCCACAGCACCCTGTAGCAGTGAGCACCACACTTTATAATTACATATGATTAAAAAAATCACTCCTTAAATCTGTTGCCTATTAAGACTCTCTACTGCTAGTCTCCAAAAAAGGGCAGGGACTGCCTAAGCCCAGAAGACAGATCCTCAGCCAGTGTAGTAGGCAATGTATGTATCTCACTTCCCCTCTAGCAAATGCTGCTCTAACATTTGCTTTGTCATCCAACAGAGATTGAACGTTCCAGTTGCCATGCTTCAGCCTTCACAATTACTAAACTTTCCCCAATTACTCTTTCTTGAATTCATGCTGATGACAGAAGGGCTGAAATGTTGATAGTTGGCCAGTAAAGTGCTTTTTTTGCTTGGACAGCCAGCCCATGGGATAAAACTGTGGCAAGAAGGTCTGTGCTGATGGCTAAGCACATAGGAACCGAGAGCCGATGTCATTAGTGCTGCTGTAGGATTTATAAGGTGATTAGAGTTACCTGCTCACCTCCTTGCCACTGTGCTGCAGCAGGTGCTTCTTCGTAATACTGACAAGTGAATATGCAAGTGTCTACCTAGTTTCAACATATATTTTAAGAACAAGAGGCACTGAATGGATCATTCAGGAGGAAGGAGGAGCTGGGGAATGAATGTGGAGCACAGAGAGCCTGAGCGAATGCCAGTGTAGCAGACAGATCTCGAGGAGAGATGAGGCTCTGGAAGGAGAGATTACAGCTTTACTGGGCTCTGCGGTGCTGACAGCAGCAATTCCTACCTCTCATCAGTCATTCTTCCGTGTGTACCTGGCAAGATAAGGCGGGAGAGCTGAGGCTCTCTGCAGGATGCCCAGCACTGCCTGCATCCTGCTGGGATGGGAGAGCGAAGCCCAGAGTCCCTGCTTTGTTCCAGGGAGCATGGCTGCAGATAATCACCACTCCCCAAAGCCTCGAGGTTACCGAGTCTGCTGGGGAGGATGAGTGTGTGTGTGGTGACTTGACATAAATATTAATCCAGGATTAGAGAAAGAAATTACCAGGGGAACCTGCAAAAAACACGCAAATAACTTGCATATCAGCCTAGTTTATCCAGCTCCTGGGTAGGAAACACTCTTTCTCTCTCATGAGCCAGAGTTACTGCAGGTTGTAGGGTAATTTTGCAGTCAATTATGAATTTATATGTTATGACTTGAGCTAATCCAAGAACAGCTGCGAAGGGCCCTGAGCCTCTGCTCTTGCTTCTGGACCTCCCCCCCCAGCACCCTGCACTCTGGCACTCACCGGACTCTACAGTAAGATAATCCAACCCGCTAACCTGGCACAAAACTAACTTGGAATAAGGAAATCAGTGCGGTAAAGGTCTGAGGAGTATGAAAGGTGGTGCACAAGAGTGAAGAACAGCAGCAAGGAGCACTGGGTGAGAACAGATCCGTGAGGTTTCCCCTCCACTCAGAGCTGTCAGATCAATTCAGTTATAGCACAGAACTGTACAACGTGACTTTGGGAAATTTTTCTATTAGAATCCTTGTAGTAATATTGACTCACATGTAAGAATAGAAACAAGTCTTGGGTGCAAAGATATTTCAGAGTTAGACACCAGACCGAGATTAAGAGAGAAGAGTCAGGTCCTGATCCTGCCGTTGACTCTCTCTGTGAGCACGGGCAAGTAATGTAGGGCATAACACACTCAGTAATGCAAGACGGGACAGACAGGTCCCTCCTCACTTTGCCTCTGGGACTGGAAATAAAACAGTCACTTCAGAGTACCAGATCTAAAGAGCTGTTCTGATTCAGAGCTTTTTAAGTGAGGCTCAGAGACAGACTGACACGACGGCTGTGCCACTGACAGTGCCCGAGCTGGTGTGAATGCTCTGAGCCACATGGGACCCTCCACTCATACTCAGAAAGCTTAGCACTACGCTGTCTCGGAGAGTGCAACTTCTCTCTCCAAATTCTCCAGGCCTCCTTCCACCCCACTGATCCTACATGGCTTCCCTGCCTTGCAAAAACCAGCAGAGAATGAAGTCAGCTGCTACAGGAGGAGATCTGGAGAGGACAGGGATTGAATCTCCAAGTGTTCAATAAATCCACCCCCGAGCGAGACAAGCCTGCTGCTGAAGCCAACAGACAACACATCTTGGCTTTTATTCCTCTTCTCAAAAGCCCTGTTTGTACAAGTGAAGAACAAGTTGGTTTGGCAGAGATCTGGACAATCAGAGACTTCACCACGAACTTACTCCCGAAGCTCGTCCTGACGGTTACACAAAGCAAAGCCTCTCAGTACGGTTCCTGCCCGGGTATTTTGTTATTTCTGCTATTCCTCTCACTCCCCGCTGTCTCCCCTTTCTTTGGCTGCTCCCAGAACAGCTGCTAAAGTCTCTGTAGCCTGAGCCTCTGCTGAGCCCTGTTTGCAGCCCAAAGCTGTACTCTGCAGAGGTCTCTAAACTACTGTCTGCTTCTACCAATCGACCTCCAAACTTGTTGAGATTCTTTGCTTATAATATGCTTCAACAGACACATTGTCCCCTGAGGACCGAACTAAATTGAGTTGCAGGGCTGCAAATCACAAAGCAGCCTCATTTTAATCATGGCTATTCAAGTGCTAAGGAATGCAGAGAGTAAATACATATTTGTTTTGAGACCATCATTTGTCCCATTTGCAAGAGGAATATGAACATACTCAATCCCTGAGGCTTTATTCCTAGGAGAATACCTTGGGAAATGAACCTCTGATAACACTACAGATGAAATATACCCTTTGTTAAACCCTCTACCCACTGCTTTTGACACAAAGCTTTTCTTCTGGATCTGTTAACCCTCTCACTCACATCTCCACATTCTAAGGAGACTTTAACATGTCATGCTTCTGCCACCCCTGCCGCAGTCCCTGCTGGCTACCGATGACTGATTTCCCTGAGCACTGACTGGAGTCCAACTTCCAGGGTCAAGTTCTGCCCTTGTCAGGGGACCTGGTTTGGGAAAAATATCACCGTGTCCAGTCCTGCAGATGTAAACTTGGCTGCAGCTCGGCTGACCAGGTGGCTGGATGTGCAAATCAAGTCCTTGACTTCTCTGCCGCTTCAAACACATTTGAATAAGGGCTCTGCACACACAGATTTGATCAGCTTGCGTTCCTAGTGCTGCAGTGTCCTTCTCTTTGGCATGTCTTGCTCTCAATTAGCATTAGTCCAGCCAGTGTGTTACACAGTAGTAAAACTCTATACAAAGCCCAGGGCTCCAGTTGCATCCCAGTCCTCCACACTTCTTCTCCTGGGCTTCTTCCATCTTTTATCTTTAGCTGTGGTTTGAGATTTGCCCTATTCTCAAAGCGTGCTTCCACCTCTGATTTTTCACTCACTGGCCTGCTGCAAGGTCCTTCTGCAGCTCAGCGGTGTCATCTCCACGTCTCAAACCTGTTCCTAGGCCATCTAACAAATCCTTTCTCCCATCTTCCCACCCCCAAACTTAAAATTCATCTAGCCACAGTTTAGCCACTTGAACAGCTGCCCTTTCACCTAACTGCACCTGGTAGAATCAGAACAGGGCTAGCACCTAATTCTTCCTCTTCTTAATCTTCAGATCAAATGCAGTCCTACAGGTTGAACCAGAGGTTGAAGACAGAAGTTTTTGCCTGCCTGTGTCCTAGAGCGAAAACTATCATCGCACCAGCAGCCCCTTTGCTTGAGATAACTAAATGTCATTGTGCAGAGCGCAACACACCGACGGCATGGAAAGAGGGAAGGAATCGATGCAGTTTCAGGAGTTCTTCCTTATTGGCTGAATCATGGTGACTGACCCTGTTTGCCCCTTAGCACAGTATAAATTCACAGCATCGCCTTGAACCCACGACCACCAGTTCCTGCCGCTGCAGTGGTAACCTGATCAGTTGTGACATTTCTGTCTGTGCCCTACATTATGTAATTCAACAACCATGCAATTAATTTGATAGCTACTTGGGGAACCTGTTCGGTGCTCCTGAGCTTTGATCTGTGCTTTGGAGTTTGTTACGTAGTCTCATTCACGAGCACCAAAGTAAATAATCTGGATAGTTTTAAAGAAAGTACTTGCTAAACAAAAGCTGCACATTCTGGAACGTTCACTTGGGATTTGAAACAAGATCTCGGAAAGTAAAAAGTGATTTACAATTTTAGATACCAGTGACATTGATGAAGTTTATCTAAAAAGACAGCTTGCCCGATTATTATTCATCTAATCTTGCATCTACTTCCTCCTAAGGGTCTGCTTGGGTGAATGGATGGGTATGAATTCCCAATAAACGAAGACACGGCACCTTTGGCCTCTTGCGTGGATCACTCACAGCTCTGGCTTCCTGCAGCCAGTGCATAAACCACCCCGGCTCACAGAAGGGTTGCAAAGCCCAGTCCTTACCTTCTCCTGGTACTGACGCCGCGAGGAGTCCAGCGACTGGATGAGGGCTGTGGCGTGGCCAATGAACATGGCGTAGCAGGTGGCGCCAACAATCATGCTCAGCATGGTGAGCCACACGTCGGACATGCCCACGGGCGCCTGCTGCCCGTACCCGATGCACAGCATGTGACTCATGGCCTTGAATAGAGCGTAGGAATACTGCTTTCCCCAGGAGTCGTTCTGGAGAGGCAGACAGACAGACAGACAGACAAAGCTTTAGCAGTGGGACAACACATTCTCCAAGCTGAACACATTTCAGAAAAAGAATACCTAACATTAGACCCAAAACTCCATGTTTAAGGCATCTCTATATCTTAAACATGCAATTCAATTCTTTGATGGCTTGTAAGGGCTGGGCACTCTCGGTTTAAAAACAAAAAACTCAAATTTAGCCAACTGACATCAACTGACTTTGGCCAGAGTTTCTGCAGATTCCATGTACTCTTTCCAGCAAAACTTTCCAGAAAAGAAGCCAGCCAGTCTGACATACTGGTAACCTGGGATAAACTGAGATGATGCATTGGGGTGTTTTCAAAATGACCCACGTGTGGGAGAAGGAACTGAAGCAAATGATTACTGCCCTGGGAAATGGACTTGAAGGGAGCTGGCTGAGCAAGCTTGCCAGCAGCAAGATCTTAGAGTGGGGAAAATCACTCCCCAGCAATTTAAGAAATGGTCAGGATCTCTGGTCATTACCTGAAGAGATGGGAAGGGCAGAAAATTAAGAGGATAATGCCCAGACAGCAAGTTCTTCTCGGTGTTAAACAGGGTGGGCTTTCGGGTTTTTTCTTTTGCCTTTTTGTTTTTTTTCCAGGGCGCTGAGAAAACTACAAATGGTCTCATTTGAGAGATGCAACAATCCACTGTGAGAAGCCAGCTGAAGTCAACGGCTTCTTCTGGTCACCCTGTGCTCTCCCACTGCAACTATCACAAGATGTACCTCAGCAATTACATCATAGGATAGGGAGAAAAAACAGCGTAAGTTTCATGATTATTCTGATTAGCCTGAGTTCATGGAACAGCTAAAGGTACATTTACTATCCTATATTATATGCTGGTAAGTCCTTGCCACAAAATCTTGTAAAGTAAATGCACTGTCATCACACACTGCTGTTACAAGGTATGTGAAAAAATACCTCTGCAACAGTGACATCCATTGCAGCACATAACCTGTACATTCATCAGTCATCTTTCTGTTCCTAGGAAGGTGTTAACATTATGGATATAGCTGTGCAGATACATATACCACGGCAACTTAGAAGGTCATTGTACAGAATGTCTGGTTTGTGGCTTGTCAGACAGACAACACTCTTGTGAGCTCCACTCAGAGAGATGCAGCAGCCCCAGCACCAGTGACTGGTCATGCTGGGAGCTCTGGAGTTTACTGGGCACCTCCTTGGAGGGATCTAATCGCAACCAGGTGGATGGTTGATGACCTCTCTGCAAACAGTGTCACTAATGTTGGTGGAAAATTTCAGTAAATTTACAAGTAGTAAAGAGAATCTGTTGCTGTTTGTGAGCTGTGGCAGAGAGCTGGAACCTCTGGAGGGTGTTAATGCTCGGTTAGGAGATAAGCACATGGATAAAGATGGAATAGCGTTACTCTGGCCATATTCAGTTACATTATGCAAGACAGGCCTGATTCATGCTGCAACGAGAAGGGCAAAGCAACAGAAGTGACAAGGAAGCGGACACAGGAGAAGCGGCACATTCACAGCCCCGGTAGAGACTGGTCCCCGCTGGCGCCAGCCTGTCTGGGCTCACCTCCCCAACAAAGCAGGCACCTGTTCCCCTCCTGCACTGGAAAAAACTACCCTTGATCAACAGACAAGAGACAATGTGGCCATTGGTGTCTATTCTTGGTTATGCAGTTGTCTTGTGTGTCAGGAGCTGCAGCTCAAATTGGAGACAGCTACGGGTGAGGGCAAAGAGCATTTGCACTTCGCTGCCTGTACAGGGCAGCAGGAAGGATCCGACCACAGGGGCTGCCCGAGGTGTAAGCACCAAAGCAGCAAATCTGCTCCTCAGTCTCACCCAGGGCTGTATGTGGCTCACAGAGACCTGGCCAAAGAAGCAGGGGGGTTGGCTGTTTTTCCACCATCCAGGTTCTGTGTAACATTGCAGACCAACTTCTGATTTGGGAAGGCATCAAGCAGCCCACACACCTTACACAGGCGTCCCTGCATCTACACTGTTGACACACAGTCCCTTTCCCTCAGCCCTGTGGTACTTGCAGTCACAAAGCCAATGCGTCTGGCACTTACAGAACAGCAAATGCTGTGAACTCCATGGCTTTAGCCCATCTCTTGTCCATGTGAAGCAGGGAAGTCGTCATCCTGAGACAACAGGCAGCAGTAGTCACTCCTGACCAACCTTTGCTTAAAATGATGCATCACCCATGCAGGTGGGCAGCGCATTCACAGCTTTACTGGGGCAGTGTCCTGTCCCGTCCTTTCCTTGCTAAATTAATTCCTTTCCCATGCAGGCGCTTCTCAAAGGCCACTGCAGAAATGCTGCTGCCTTCAGAGTTCAGTGTGGCAGCAGTTAAATAGGGCAGCGCATCTCCATAACAGAATGGAGAACAGCGATAAAAGAAATACCAAGGTGAAATTCAAAAGGGAATTTGGGGAGACAGAACAAGAATAGCTAAGCTGGAATTTGATGTATCAGGAAACTGGCTGCCAAAGTCTTTAATGGCCACAAATGATCAGAGCTTAAGAGGAGCATATGGTAACAGGCAGGTTCAAGTTTTAGAAGCCATTTTTCCAGCAACTTGCTGTTTAGGAGGAGGCTTGCCAGCGTTTTGTAGGAATTAGTCATCCAAAACCACGACGTCCAACATGAGTGTGCCTCCATAGCCTGCAGAAACTCCTGGCTCCCTGGGAACTCTGCACTTAGGAGTCACAACCCCAATGCCATCAGCAGCAGAGCTCCGCGGGAGGACAGCCTGCTTCGTGCCAGACCCAGAGTGCTGAGTAATGACAGACCGAGGGGCGAGAGCTGGAGCAAAACACGGAGCATTTAAAAACATCCTGAGCAATGCGGTCTGCTGGGAGAAGAGAGCAAGGACTGCTGCAAGAGAGGCACTTCCATAAGGGGAAACCTTTCCAAGCAAGTACCTTTAGGACACAAACTCTGAGCCCTTTGAGTATCTGTAAAGAGCACTGGATCCTCATGGTACAGTCTATGGGATGACTCTTTGCTTATAGGTCTCAGTATATCTGTAGTTTTTAGGCCTGCTCTGCACTCTTTTTGTTTCCCACAGAATAAGCAGGCAGGGCCAGAATGCAGTACTTTAAGCCAGACCAGTAGAAGTGGTTCCAAATGTACTGCGGACACGAGTTTAATGGCATCACAGTGCCTTATCCTGATACAGCTTGTTTCCCTAAAAGCCATACTCCTATACTCAACATATGCCAGTCCCCACAATGGGAGGGTTGTACTTCTTCATATACACTGGAGTGGCCAAAATGGTCCATTAGGGTAGGTAAATAAGGCCTTAAACTGCAGAAAGAAAATAACTCCATGTTAACCAGACCTCAAAGCAAGCTAAAATGCAGCTACAGATCTGTGCTTGAACACAGTCAAGAGGGATGTTATTTCAGCCACATCCCAGGCACTAAGAGCATTTGCAAAAGGGAGTTAAAGCCACTTTGAAGTGGTTTCGCACACCAGCTTGTTTTTAACATCCACACTGGCAGGACTATAAGGGTTTCTCTGGGATTAGTGTCTGGACTGTAATGCCTCTGTTCAGATCCATCCTTGAATACTCGGAGACATGTTCCTGGAACTCTTCAAAGGTAATGTTCTGCAGGACTTTATAGAAGCACCTAAAGACACAGTACGGTGTCTTATAGGATATTCTGAGTCTGATGTATATGTGAGTGCACCTGGTTGAACCCTCACAGGAGAAGACTAGACAGAGAGGAGTAAGGACACAGAGAAGTACTGGCAAATTCTTGAGGTAGGGGCACAATGGGCACAATGTTATGTCTGTTTTATGCCACTAACATTTCACAGTATTAAGGAGCTGTCTGTAGTGACAGGCTATATTTCAGTCTTGTGAACTCCGACGTTTGTGGGAACAGTGACTTATCTGGCCAGAAGTTGTTTCTCGAGGTTTGCTACTGCACACCACTCACATCAAGCTGTGAAATAAGGCCTCTGAACATCACTGCCTTTCTGTGGACAACAGTGTAGCTGCTGGGCAGGGAAAACAGACCTTCCCATCCAGTTTAGAGGAAGGGAATAGGGGGACAAGAAATTGAGATGATGGGTCAGACTTCACATCGGACAGAACTTGCCTGTTCTAGGCTTATTTCAAAGAAGAGCTTTGCACGGCCTTCATCTATCAGAAGAGAAGATTTCTCAGGACTCTGAGTACACCAGTATGTTTTAATTGCCCCAGTCAGCCCATGCCCCCATGGCTCCTGGAGCTCCGTTTCAGCTCAGGCCTGGGCATCCAGGCCTAGCTTGAGCTGGCTGTACCTCTGCCCGGTCTTCGGCCCTGAACATCTGTTTAACTTTGTTTCCAGCCTTGCCTCTGATCCCATCTCCTGCTGCTTCCACCTGGACTCCCTGGGAGGACTGAGCCATAGTGGGTGAGGGCACTGCCTGTGCAAGGGCCACCCTTGGCTCCTGGCTCATTTCCCATTGTGAAGCAGCCCTACTAGATTTTGTAAAACATGAGAATCTACTACACAGCTTCCAACTTGAAGTATTCTGTGATATGGCTGCTGGGTGAGGATATGAGGGATCTGAATGACCAGAAGCTTGGGGGGTGGTTAGGAATCACACGGGAGATCTGAATTCCACAACACAAGCTGCATCAATTTCTCTTCCTCCTTTCTATAAGCAACACCACAATAATGTGTTGGGTGGCAGGGAGGGGGGTATAAGCTCAAAAGGAATGCTTCTCTCCCTCTTTGGGTAGAAGGGAAGATAATTAGTATTTCCTATGCAAGGTCGCTGCATTTGACATGGGGATATTTGCCTTCCCTGCAGGGTTTATCAGTTCAGCACAATACCCAAGGGAGGGAGCCACGTGCTTCCAGCAGCTTTTGGGTCTCAGGAGAGCTCAGAGTCTTTTGATGCGAAGCTGCCAGGAAAGGGTCTTGGGGAGATGCTCTGCAGCTGACTCACTAGCGTTTCTCTTTTTAATAACGTGCCCTGTAGGGAAGCTAATGCTGAAGCCTATGAGATTGAGGGTGAGCAATTAATACTGAAAACATCCTTCCCTACCATTTCAGAGCCAGCTCAGAAAGAAGTCCTACAGAGAGTCCTTTGACAATTGCTAAAGATGAAACACAGAGCATGTAGAAAACACCAAGATGAATTGGACTCGGGGATTTATCGAGCCCCTGATATGATTTTGGCAACAGCAGACCCTTCACAGGTCCCCTGGAAGAAGATCAAACCTTTAGGAAGGAGATGAGAGGTGATGAATCTTCTTTCCCTGCTACACCAGAATCAGAGCTGGTTTTATGAACTGCCAAGTGGCTGGGTGGGAAACTCCGGAGCAGTGGAAAAGCAGCACCAGCATACTCAAGGAGAAAGCCTCCAAAGCATTTGGCACCTCACCCTCAGCTCCCCTTGGCTGTAGCAGCTCCAGAACATTCCTTTCTTTCCTACAGTGGTTCCATCCCAGCTTTTTGGCTCCTGTGTGCAATTAGGGCAGTCATGCACCAAGGATATTTATCTCCTCGGAGCCGTGACCAGGTCAGTACACAATGTCCCCAAATCCAGCCTACTGACTCCGTCACAGACAGGTGCCACCCTGGCCTCCCAACCCTGTCCATCACAGCTCTCCAACAGAGAAACGGAAACTACCAGCAAGATCTTGGCACCAAAGTCTGAGAACAGCCCAAACCACCGTTTTATTCTTTTTTCCTGACTCAGTGACCTCTAATATTACTTTGGTATAAACACTATGTAAGTTGTTGCACTAGTGACGCCATCCACATCCATTGCTGGTCCCACTAACACATCTGGAAATCTTCTCAGGAGATTAGGGGACAGAAACCTTACTGTGAGAAGAAACTATCTTATTCCAGAACTAATTATTCTCTTTGTTAAATATTCTAAAACCAAGCTATTTTGGGGCTGGCATATTCCTGTACAGCTTCTGGAGCTGAAGTGAGGCATATAATCATCTCTCAAGTTCTTCATCCCAGTTTCATGAGGCTCCATTTCTGAGACAGTCACTGAGATAATACATATATTTTTTTTCCCACTTTTATTAAGTGGAAAAAGTGAAGGTGATTTAGCTGCAGAGGAGAAGCAGAAAAAAAATCACACAAGGCAAGTTTAATTCCCAGCTTCACAGGCTCTCAAGGCTGGAAGACAATTACTGCAGCATGAGTCTTTGCCTGGTACAGCTCTGCTCTGGAAAGAAACTGTCTACTCTGCCTGTCCTGAAGACTCTGCTGAGCCCTCCTGCCTGTGGGAGGCATCTTCACCCCCGACTTTATTTCTATGCCCTGTCTCCTGCCACCTTTCAAGAAAGTACCTGGGGAAGGAAAACAACTCTCAGAGCCCCCCATCTGACTCGCCTGGAATCACACCGAACTGAGCTGGGAACTGAACCCAGCTGCTCTGCTTTCAGTCAGTGCTCCAGCCATGCGATTATTCTTCCCCCCGTCATGCGTGTCCGTCATTGCTGGTTCTGTGAAGGTTCTTCATGCACCAGTTACCAGTAGACCTGGTTGTTTTGACTCTTCATGTCACTCTGCAGTTTGTGTTGCAGCTTCCATCCAGGTGTGTAACTCTGCAATCCTGGCTTTCACCTCTTCCCCCAGGGTCAGATGGGAAAATCAAAAGAAGTTGTTGCCATCAGACAGGAGCCTCCACCCCCAGTGTTAAGGTAAAGGAAACACGACCCAAACCTGCTGCTCCGAAGCTGTCCTGCAAGGCCACCATGGCCAAGCCACTTCATGGGATGAGGATGATTTTTGTCTGCACCTCTGAGCTCTCCAGGACGAAAAGCTCTATGTCCTTTTGAACCCGAATAGCACAAGCACAATGGTGCCCTGATCTTTCATTGCTCCTGCCATATAAATAATAAAAAGGCAGCATGGGGGAAGATAAGGCAGCTGCTACATGGGTTGTTCTTCTGCTGGAGATAAATAAAGGACTCTAGTCTCCAGAACTGTCAGTCTGGCGCCTTTCAACAGCAGGCAGTGAACGATTATTGCAGAGGGAAGAAATGAATAAATAAACACCAAACAGACGACTTTCTCGTGGATGCTCACTCTTCTCAGGCATGGGCAGCATGTGCCCACAGCTCTGCATGTGGGAGGCATGGGAAGCTGGCAGTTCTTTTATACATTTTACATTTGTTCTGTTCTGCCCAAGTGCCTGATTATATATTTTTTTTTAAGAAGAAATTGGCTGGGGGAATCCGGAGGTTAAGAGCTGCAATAAGAGGCAATTTTTTAAGCTTTGTCAGTTTTTGCTGCCTAATCAACTGGACATTGTCCCTTTGAATAAAAGATCCTGAATTCTCAGCGAGATGGCTGAAAGGTACCGTGAACTCCCCGTGCATTTACCATATGGTACAAATCTCCCTCACAGTAAATAGCAGAGTGAGCAGCACAGCTTGGGACGTTATTGGGAAGTCTGGCAAAGGGAGGTTGAACTGTGCCTTGGCAGAATGCTTCATCCCACTCTAATGGGATATTGTGCAGCTCCCTGGGGTGAAGTGTGGGTGATCCACCCTTCCATTTTCCTTGGGATCAGCAATGGGAAATACAGATCAGAGCCAGCCATGGCTCTAGGACCCCCTCTGCCTCCTGCCCTTGGCTCAGGATGCCCAGACCCCAGAAGAAAAGCTTCCATTCTTGCTCTTTGCTGTCTCCTGCCAGGAGAGGGAGCCTGGCTCCTGCCTTCTGCTTTAGGCAGGCTCTGATGGGGCTGGTTCCTGCTCTGCGTCCCTGAGACGCACAGACTGCCTAAAAGGAGCCTCCATGCCCACAAAATGTTCCTTGGCATGAGCGAGCAGCCAGAAGAAGGATCCTTCCTATGCCAGGTCCCTAGCATTTGTAACGTGGTACTCCATGGAAATCCAGACCAACACATACAAGATTTGGATAAATTGTCTGTGGCAAGGTAAGGAAACTTAGTGACTGTGAGAGAACATCAAGGTGAATACCTTTAATTCGAATTCAAGGTCTTCTTTAAAGAATGCCATGAAGTAGCCAAATTATTAAAAAGAAGTCTTATAAATTTTGAGCTGCAGAAAATATCTCATACCATCTGTGGATGTGAACCTCTGCATGAACCCTGATCGGGTGCTGAAGAGGTACTGTTTTGGAACAAAGCAGTTCTTTAATTTTCTTCTCACTAATGTCAAATCTACATGACGTATTTGAATGGTGGTCTTTCCAAATGACCTTAATGTTACAAACGTACCTGCTGCCTCCTAGGGGTTGCCCTGGCTTTTCAGCCTCTGTCTGTGGAAAGTCCTAGTGCTTTTTTGTATCTTTCACTCATTTTTTGCCAAACTAAGAACCTCTAAGGTAGCTGTTCCTGGCTGAGGCAGAGGCATGAATAAGAGGAAGAAACCCCAGGCACGTTGAGTCCAGACTGATACAAAACTTCATCCACACAATTGTGGGTGGTGTGGCAGAATATGTACTGGGATCCCACCTGAACACACTGCTGGAGAGTGGAGAAATGCCCTAAAAGGACATGGGTTTAGATGGGAAGCTGGAGGGTGCCACGTTAGCGCTGGGAGGTCGATGCCATGATCGAGGGCCTGGGTTTAGGCCAGGCACTTACCACCATGCGGTTGAGGGACACCCAGCAGTCGTCGGGGAAGTCCTGCAGCATGGGCACGAGGAACTGGAGGCAGCCATCCCAGTGACACAACAGCAGCATCATCCCGATCAGGTTCACAATCCGCACCACCGCACTGGCCAGATCGTAGGTCATGTGGAAGATCTGCAGGGGCCAAGAGGGAGCGGATTAGATGGCAGGTCCCCAAACGACCAACCCAACATAATTAAATGCAGTATCAGGGTCAAGAACCTTGCTAAAGTAGCAGAAAAGGCTGCATCAGCTCAGCTCAGGTCAATCACAGCATGCAAGCAGAACCAGCTGAAAAACAGATTAAAAACCAAAACACAAAATCATAGTCATTCATCCTTTCTGCCCTTTGATTTTGCCTTCTAATTTATATTAAAAGCTCTGTAACTAATTTTATAAAATAAGTTGGTTGCAAATATTTCTGGAACACCAGCCACTCCTCAGAAATAAACTCTATCATTACATCTTTTTAACTGCAATGCCCTTCTTTGATTTCTGCTCTTGGTGAATGTGTGCTGGGCACTGACCCATGGTGGAAGCTGTCTTTGTACTGCACGGCAGATGCAGTCCCTGCAAATATCAAACGCAAGAAAGAATGGCCTCAAACTCAGCAGAGACTTCTAGAAGAGGATCTGAATCAACCATTTTCTTGTTTTTCTTGTATTCTGCAGCTATATCACTTCCAGTCTTATGTGCAGGTGTGCAAGGAAAAGAGAAACGTGGCAGAGCTGTAAACAGTTCTTAGCAAAGAAGCCCAGAAACCTGGAAACAGGCAGGTGCAACCACATCTCTGCAGCCAGTTCTCTAATGCAAACGGAGTTTATGGCCACGTTGTCCACAGTACTGGCCATAGCAGGGCACACTGAGAAATCCAGGTGACCTATTATCAAAGCGGCACATACAATCAAGAATTACTTGAGGGACACTTATTTTTTTCCCTATGGGTGATGTGTTTTGGAGTTTTGGGGGTGCTTGTCATTTTATGGCCAGCTTTGTGATGACAGCTAGACACACAGGGCATGCCGGCGACTGCTCTACTGAACCACATATAGACTCAACGTTGGATTTCCCTTCTGTACAACATGCCACAGTGAGGAGAGCTGGGCTCTGGTGAGTGTGGGTCGGCACAGAGCCCACCTTCTGGCCTCTTTTGCCATTAACACAGTTCATGAAGAGACGAGACCTTCAACCCGTCGCTGGGCAATGGTTTGGATCCAGTAAGGACCAGTCCTCACAGTGTGCTGGCTTTCCAGCTAAAGAAGTTCACTGTACCACCCTGAAAACAGAGACCCCAAACACACCTGGCATCCTCTCCCACATGGTGCTGTGTCACCATGGCAATTTGTGACAGAGATGTGATGGACAGAGGACTATTAGGCATGTCCCAGCTCTGCCAATGTGTCCTGCCCTAGAGCTTCACCTGAAGAAACGTTAATCACATCTCCCCACATGCGGTCTTGCCGTTTCTGGGAGAGGAGGAGTGAAATATTTGGAATGTTGTGTGTGAATGAAGCGGAATGAGCTCAGCCTTCTCGGGAGGCACATCCAGCCCGGCTGGTTTGCAGCCCAGCCCGCAGTCTGGTGACACAACATTCTGGTTGGACTGAATGGAAGGGAACAAAAAGCAGAGGAATGGGAGGAAGTAAACAAGAGCACTATGAAGCAGATGAGGTTGCATGTCCCAGCTCTCTTCCTGCATTAACTATCCATTCTTCAGATGGAAAATAAATCTGTAAACAAAACTCTCTTATGGGGCACCAGGCAGTGGGCCAAAAGGCACAGAGACACTGACACAGGCTTAGAGAAGACAGCGGTTTGCTGCAACAGGGACTGAAACCGCAGGGAGCAGCACATCTAGCAAAACCTGAGTGCTCAACACCTATGTACCCGTCATATCTGCCCAGACCAAGGATCAGCCTGCCCAGATCCCATTGCAAGTTGGTTCAAGCAGCTAAAAAGGCAGAAAACTTTTGTTATAAAATAAAGGAATCGAGGTTTGTCGGTTTAGCTGAACTGGCTCATCGCTCTGCTGTCAGAGCTAACCATTCAATTTGAATTTCTGTTTCCCCACCTAATCGGGATGCCACGAGCTCGTACGTGTTGACAGATGCCAACGTGCTCAACTCGGACCGGGAGGGAGCCAGAGAAGGGCGCTGGAAACCACAAGGACGAATGTTTTGGTTAACTGCTTCTAAAGCCCATTATTTCCACCACATTCAAGATGCAGGTAGAGTCCACAGTGTCACCTGGTGTGAGAAAGGCCATTCTAGCGATATTTCTGGGCTGAAGAGAAGAAAATATCCAAAGTACCGCATGAAAGGCTGTTCTAGGAAATCTGACTTTCAATGCCGACTCAATATGAAAGCTGAGCGCATAATTCCTAAAGAATAATTCCTACTGGTTTCACCTTTTTTTTTCCCATTGCAGAAATGATCATTCTCATTTAGATAACTCAAAGCGAATCCAGCCTATTTGAGCGACAGCCATGGGCTATGCTTTTAACAAAGCCAGAGCAGCAGTTTGCAGAAGGATCACTGAATGGATCTTTTGTATCGCCAGGGTTTTACTGTGCTAATGACTTTTCCTCTCCTATCTATGTGTGTTTTTTAAAGAGCTGCAGGCCTCCTGCAACCCAGCGAACTGCAGCCAGGGACAGGGATTTAGGAAGTGGTGGTTTCAGCGTCTTCAAACCTTGAGAACTAACCTATCATTAGAGCCACTGGATGGAAACACACATCCAGTGTCCAGGGTAGGACATCTAATTTGTGGCACCTATTTACCAGAGAAGGAGATGCGCTAATCATACACAGGAATTCCTGTTTCTGCTGCCCATAAAGTAAGCCTAAATAATGAACTCCAACTGTAAATGTCTGAAGTGCAGGTGAGACAAATCCTATTTCAAATGTCAGTCTCAGGAGTTACCAGCTTTGGCCCACTCCCTGGAATACATTTGCATTCACGTGCAAGAGAAAAACAAGAAACACTGACTGTGTGGCATACAGGAATAACTGAGAAGAAGCTCCTCGTGTAAATGGGTGGCTGTGTTGCAGGAATATTAACTCCATTGGTGTGCTGGAGAGTGTCTAAGTCAGAGCTGCAGTGCCCTTAAGCAGTCCGGAGCTCACCAGGGAGACAGGGGGAAGAAACATTTGAGAATAGCTGGGCCACGAGCAGAGGAATGTGGATGGTGAATGGAACTTCTCTGGTTCTCATCATTAACACTCAGGGCTTTCTTGTTGTGTTGTAACACAATCCAGGCTGGGTCTCAGAGCTTCTTCTGCCCCTGGGACTGCTTGTGCTTTCTGGCTTTCTGCTGCCTCTGATTGGGAAAAGGGGAGCGAGGAGGAGAAGGAAAAAGCATGGATTCACACTTAAAGGCACCTCTTTCCAAGGGTATTATCTGATAGAGCTAATATCCCTGCTTCTTGACTGTCCAAAACAACCTGTGTCTTCAGAATCTCTGTTACAAAGCTGTCTCTTGCAATGCTTGCAATGCTTTCTGAAAAAACAGCTTGGGAACCAAAACTTTCCTCAACAAAGTCATCTCTACTTAGAGAAGAACTCCATCTTGGAAATCCTGCTAATACAGAACAAGCTACCGGGATCCCATCAGTATGAATCTGAAATCTTGTCAGCCCCAAACGGCTGCGTACAGTTGTGTACTGCAGCAGGATTCCTCCAGCCTGCTCCCATGGGTTGGAAGAAATCAAGGACACCTTGGAGAAGTAGGGACCCAGCTCTGGCAGTGAAACAAGGGCTTTGCCTGAAGTCCAACTCGTATGTTTAATTAGGCGCCTTGTTTTCTGTTGGCACGCAGCTTGGTGTGGCTGCCCACACCAACGGGTCACCAGAATTTCTCAGCTCTTTGAAAGCCATGGTGCATCAGTATTCCTGTAGCACTTGCAAACTAAGAGAGCCTGCAGGTCCTGAGCCAGTGCTGGTGTCTGTATCCTCGCTATGGTTAATAAACAACTGTGATAAAGCCCCTGTGGATAATCAAGTAGCTATGACACTATTCCAGCTTCACAGAAAGCAAAGAATTGACTCTTAATTTATGGCTTCAAAAAACCAAAGACCTTAAAAGGAAACACAAATGTCAAAAGAGAATCAAAACAGTGTCATATGTTATTCTGAGTGCTCTAGTCACAGTTAAGGTTGTTCTGCTGTAAGGAAATACATATTTACTTATATTTCAGAAGAGTATTTGTGAACTATGGGGGAGAAAGTTGAGATGTCTTTCATTCTTCCTTTCTTGGCCTTTGTAGATAACAACAGAGGTAAAAATACATTTTCCTCATAGAGGCATTAGCTGCCTTTTCAAATCCCAGTGCTAATCTCTTGATATACTGGGGACAGGTGGTTGCTGTGCAGAGCTTTTCTGAGCGTAAAATACTGTTAGATTACTCTAGGGTGGTTGTACTAAGTACCCGCATCATGACTGGGCCTCATCCTGTTTAGTTCCAAGAACTGACTGGACAACAGTTTAAGCTCTTACTCATTCTGGCCAATGTGCAAACTAAAGGCAGCTCATCACAAAACCAGTGGTTTTTCTCCTTTAGGGATCACTACCACGAATCAGCGCAAATTCTAGTGGCAAGGGCCAAAACGTCACCTTCTCCACACTCAGCAAGTCTTGACTGACACAACCCACGTAAGAGAGGAAGGGTTTGGGAGCCTTGGCGTGCAGCTCTGTCCTGGGAGGCTGGAGCAAGGAGAAAGACAAACAACATGTGGAGCTCGCAGGATGGGCTTCCCCAGGAGGAAAAATCCTCTCCAGGCCCACACAGCGTTATGCACATTGAAGCACCGAAGCGTGGAAGCTCTAGCATACACAAGGCTCACACAGAGCAAAAAGCCCCGAGCAACTCAAACACTGTGAGGACACACATAAAAATCTGAGTTGAGAAAGAAAGGGCAGCTCCCCAAGAAATCCAGCCTGCTGAGGAAACCCACACTGCTGGGAAACACAATGTTTCAGCAAAGCAAAGCAAAACATCTCAGTTGCTCTTCCCCTCTCCTTGATGCTGCAAGGAGAAATGCATCAACAACCCCTCTACTTGCTCCTTCCTCACCCTCCCCAACTTTCTATTCATTATTCCAGTAATGTCATGCCTAAGCTGTGCCAAAACATAAACTAATTTTACTACAAAAGGTTTGTTGTCTTGAGTAACTCACCGGGACACACATCTGGTTGTTTTGGAAGCGACAAAATGCTGCTAATGCTGCTCTTGCCACTAAAACATCCAAAGTCTGAATTTCTGAGGCAACTGTTGCTCAGGCTGGCCTGCTGAAAAGGGGTTTAGTTAAGGAAGAAAAATTATGTAAAGGACAGCAGTTTGGGCTTATTTACAACTCCAGAGTGTACTGGGAAGCAGGAGTCCCTTACGAAGGATCAGCTTTGGGTCAGACAGCTTTGCGCCGTGCTCATCACCATGTGTTTGGCAGAACGGCGCAATGGTACAGGAGGGAGAGAGGGAGCTTCGAGATCCAGATTGTATTGGGACAACGCTGAAAGCACCAGCCAGCACAGAGCAGATGGGCTGGAGATGGGAAGTCATCTGTGCCGCACAGATACATCTGCAAGCAGCGTGCAGAATCAGGGATGCGCTCAACAGTTTGAGACAGTGTGAGATTTGGTTTTGCCTGCTTTTTGCTGTGCCAGCAAGGAAAACTATAGCCAGAAGATCAAGTTTTAGATGAAGGCCAGAGTTTGGGGTTGATTCTCTTTTTATGCTTGCTTTGCACCAAATGACATAATCAATGTCAGCAGAGTTGCTGATGCTGCCTTGAGTCAGTGCGAGAGGAGATTCGGGTCTGTGATTCATTAGGTTTAACACTCACGGGGGAACATATTATGGAGTGTGCTTGTCTCAGAGCTGCCTGGAACAGCGAGTTTGAGAGAAGTGCACCGAGTGCCAGGTGTTAAGAGAGATACCCAAGTAGATTTTACACTTAAAATACAATAATCCTTTGTGCTGCTGTGGCAGATTTCATCTGAAGGTCTCAAGGGGCTCGGCTGACATTAATCTGGTATGCTTCAATATCTCCAGCGAATGTGTGATCTCCATTATTCTAGATGGGCAAAATGAGGCATATAAAAGACAAAAGCCACTTCCCAGAGGTTGCAGAGAAATCTGAGAGGAAAGTTTGGAGTCAAATCTAGGGATGCCAGCTTTGATCTCCTGCTCTAACCACTGCCCAGGTATTTTGTTGACTAACTGGAGCCCAAGCAGGTCCCCTTGATGGTCATAAACAGCCACTTCAGTGCCAGGACAAGCCGGAGTGTGTATGTGCACACGGGGCAGGGAGAAGTGATCTTGCAGCAGCCTGTTAAAGGTCTGTCAGAACACGATGCAAGGCTCTGCCTGCTCCCAAGGTGATCTAACTCTTCTTGCCTTCTCCCTCAGAGACTTGTGTCTGTTGGAAAGTATTCACAGCAGAGAAAGGTGAAATAGCAGGACTAATTAGCACTGAGAAAGCTGGCGTAAACGGCAGATGTTTATAGATATATATATAAACCCCAAAGATCCCACCACCACCATGTGTTTTGCCTCTTGCACTCTCAGAGTGGAGGTTGTCAAGACAACAGCCCCATTTCCCCTCCCCATGCCACCATTCCCAGCCTCGACTTTAATCTTCAGCATTTTAAGAACTTTCGTCACCACGGCAACACGCCACAGACTTTTAAAAATATTTTCTAGCACAACTCGAACGACTGTCTTTCCTGCATCGTTTTCTTTAAATCTCTAGGGAAAAATCTTCAGGGTTGGATTCTGCCTGCACTGACCTGAGCTGGGAGCCTCCCATGGATGCTAGTGAAGAGGGACAGGAGTTGGCCAGTGCCACCAGCACAGAGGGACAACGGCATTGTCACCTCCCAGGGAATGTGTCCCAGAACAGCGATGCAAGGACTGGGGCCAGGGTTTTTTTATGAACCTCTATAACTTTGAAGGATGCACCCCTTTGCTTTTCAATGGGGCTTATGTTCCATATGCCTACCGCTCAGGTTTGCAGCAGTATCTCTTGATATAGTTAAATGCTTTTGGAGAAAAAAACTCAAGCCCCTAGAGCTGTAAGTAGGTTAGGTGTCTCGCTCTCTGTGGGAATTAGATATCTTACCTCCCTAGGCTTTTTTTTTTAAATCTCTCGTGGCTCTTATCTGCATCTTTGGGAATTGTAGCTCTTACGAGAGGCTGGCAATGAATCACTTCTGGAAATAGGTCACAGGCTTTTTTGGAAGTTTAAGAATGACCACAGTCATCAGGCAAAAGGTCTGTCTAGCTCAGTAGCTATACATAGATACGCCTAGGGAAAGAAATATCTGGGAGGTTGAGAGGAAAGGAAGCATCAATATCTGAGAAGGAGACGAGAAATGTAACTGGTTTGAAAGTGGGCATTAGGAAAACATGGGTAGCACAGGGTAAGAGGTGACACCTGTCACAGCCTGGACACGGCATCGAGGAGCTCAGAGTGGGGGGAGAGGCTGGACCGGACCAGGCGCAGGTATCGAGCAGCAAGATGAGGTAACTGCTGCATGAGTCAGACCATGGAGGTGAGTCCAGGCTGCAGACTGTGTCAGAAGGACCTCGGTTGTGGTCTGATCAAAAATTCACTGAGCTAAGGGGGAAAACACTCCCTGAGTGCACTGAGCTACCAGGGACAAAGTCAATTAAAACAGTTAGAATGGACAAGTAATGAAACAAAGCACTCATGGCAACATTGATCAGGTTATGCTATTACCTAGGTCAGTGACACCCCTTCCATTGGAGCACAGACCTATTTTCAGCAAGTGAATTACAAATTCATATAAATAGGTGTTCTGAGGAAGGGGATCCCCATGGTCTTTCCTCCCAGCAGCAACACCAGGTGTCAGAGCTGGGTGCTGTCACATACTGTTGTGAAGCTGTTTGCCTTCCACTGACGGATGGCTTTACCATAGTTCAAAGATTCCTGATTAAGGGGTAGGAGTTAAAAAACAGTAATTATATTATAGAACACCTTCTGGGACTGTTTGGTCCAGGGAGAAAATGCTGCCAGGCAGGTAAGACACAAATATCCCAGAAAGACATCAGTATCATGTAATCCTCTGGGCCAGGAACTTGGCAGGATATTAAATGCATGCCTAAATAAATAAATGGCTGACTAAAAATAACTTTAAAAAAATCTGTTTATATTCTTCCTTTTCAGTGCTTAAAAAACCCTGAGGAATAAATCTTACCTGTGAGCAGATTAATGTATAGCTGTTGTTTTGGAATTCATCGCGTGCCCCCACTGAAACATTTGCTGATTATTAAGAGCAGGAGAGTGGACTAAATGAACATCTGGTCTGCCACAGTGCCTTCCCGTCCCCATTTACGGACATGAACGAGCCTGACCCAGAGACCTAGGGACTGCCAGCTGTATTTGTATCCATAAACACACAACCAGAACATGAGAGAAAGGAAATCACATCAAGAGAACAGACCCTTCAAATGAGAAAGAAAACTGTCTTCTCAAAAGAAATTAGCAGTGACCTTTATCTTTATATTTCTTTCAGTCACAGCTGAATTTTTTAGTTTAAGATTCCTAACAGGTTTTTAAAAATCTAAGATTATCACTTAACGTATGTACGGATTCATATGACTACCACCTGGGATATCATATAAACCCATTATGTCCTGCCCAGTAAGTACAAACTTGCTGAAGAACTGCAGAACCCATGCAGTTTACTCTTCATCAATTAGTACTTCTTTAATGCATCTTGCATTTCAATTGAGAGAGCAAAGCACACACATATTAACCCATTATTCAGCCCTATTTGGATATCTGTAAGAGTGAACTGAAAGATGCTGAGCCAAAAAATTCCTCAATGGAATCAGTATGTGCCTGTTCGTCTTCAAAACGCTTTTCTCTGCATTAACAAAGCAACATTTGCACAGGCAGGTGAGGCCTCCAGCTCACCCTAGAACGGGCTTGAGCAGGCTGAAGCACAAGTTTATAGGCTCTGTCCCTACAGAAATCTGGCCTGTGGATCCATAGCCATGGAGGACCCTATAGAAGCAGCACACAGAGATCAGGGCATCGGCCAAAACGCTGGTAGCATGTTACGTTTGACTATATTTATGTACAAAAGCATAAACTATTGATGCTTACAGCACAGCTCGCATTCTGCAGGGAGGCTGCGAACCTTCCACCTAACTCAGTCCTCTAGCTTAATTCAATTACAACCACGGCAACCAAGCACAACTTCCATCCCTTGACTTCTTATACTGTTAGCAATTGTAAGACCCACGAAAAGAAGCGGCCTGGCAGGCCTGGACACTTGGATGGTTCCACGTGCCACGAGGCAGAGTGTGTGAGCAAAGATAATGCAAAAGCTCCTGTGGCTGTGAACTCGGTGACACTGTGTTTTAACAGAGCCCAGAGTTCGCAGCCTGAGGATGCTCAGCACACGGCCTGATTTGCAGACAGGCTGAGCATTTGCCTGCACAGTCTCCATTGATCCCCGTTGGGCACTTTTTCTTGCTAGCAACGTTTCAGCAATGGCAGATGAAACGACGGGTGCACTTCACACCACGGTGATGAACAGTTTTCACTGCAGCCCTGGACAAATTCAGAAAAAGCAGGTTTGCTTGCTGGCCAGGCTACTCTTTGGTCCCCAGTAGTGCAAATTTAAATTGCTTTGTTAGTGTTGGGTTTTTTCCCTAAATTGCTTTGACTGAGGCTTGCCTGAGTATTTCCAGAAAAGATCTGAATCATCTTTTGGGGGACCTCAACAGATTGCTGACAGAGCGCAAACAATTTCATTGCAGACGGATACAAATTTATTTCCATAGAGTATGTCATACATGTCACATCCGGCCCAAGACAAGTAAGAGGAGAGACAAGCGTCCTCCTACTCTTTTAGAATAATAATAGCAATATAACCTTTTCAGTTAGAGAAGCACCTTAGAGAAGACATCCTTAAAAGAAAAGCGCAGTGAAAATAACTCTCTGAGTAATATACCTCAGAAAACCTGTACCCTCCAATAACCTTCACAGAGCAGCAGATGAGGAGGCACAGAGAAATTAGAGGAAGAGAAGCTGGGTGCATTTTTTATTTGCTTTAAGAATCTGGGGCAGGGAAAGCTGTTTTTTAACCAACAGGCAGCACAGATGATATTTATGAGAAGTATGACAGGTTAATTCCTGCTGTGGTTGTATATAGACACTTCTGGTTGATTATAGAAAGTCAGAACACAGATGTTGAAAAGCAGTATTTAAACTCTACCTAAAATGTTCTTAAACCTCCATTAATTTAAGCTGGGCAGGAATATAGTCCCCAAAGGCTGCCATTTTAATTAGAAATCCAACAGGAAATGCTGCCTGACGACAGTTATCAAGTAAAAAATCCCCAGAGCTGGAGCCAGCAAGAAAGAGATTTGCACAGTTCTTTTAGGGGTATAACATTATATTATAATAATAATAGTAATAATAATAGTTTGACAGGGATGTTGTACATTCAAGTAAAATACAAGGGTGTTATACAAAAGTGCTGCTGTCCCCCCTGTGCCTCAGAGACACGTCACCAAGTTGAAAACGCAAAGGGGAGTCCCTCTTCGTATTCACAGTATGGGGCTTTGCTGGTCTTGAAATCAATCTTCACAACTTTGACACCCTCAATTTGCAATAAACCCACAGCAACCAGGCCCCCAAAAGGCAAAAGATATTAGGAAGTGCTTTTAAAAGGCCCCACTCTCCACAGCCAGGTTTTTATCCTTTTTCCCCTGAAAAGGAAGAGGCATTTCATACCAAATACTCGTCTGTCAGTGCCGGAATGGACCCAGACACTGCCAAGGCATTGCAAGATGCTCACACAAATATTAACCAAATCCTAACTAAACCTTTTCGTCTTGCTGCATCACGCGATCAGAAAGTATTTTGTTGGTGTTTCTCTCCCAAAAAGAATAATGCATGATAGAATTATTTAAACAAGGCTACTTGCTCTGGCCCAATTTTGGTTATTTTCCTTCTGAAATGGCTTTGCTGCTATATCTATTCAACTTTTCCTACTATCCTGATGGGAATGGGACCCACCACTCTCTCTGGATTCACTCCTCTCTTGGCCTCCTTCACACCAGTGAACTGAATAATTTCACCCGCTTCAGTTGAAACCACAACTGAACAAGGTCAAACCACATCAGATGTGGGCCCAACTGCTCCAGAAAACTCTCTTTGGCAGCAACCAGGATCAGTTAATTCAGAAAAAGGCCTAAGAACCTCCCATCAGGCAGAGGGATGCTAACCCAGCTCCTCAGAAGACTTCACCTGAATGTGTAATAGTGAGAGATTGATTTAAACTTGGAAGCAGGAGTGGTTTTTAACCTTCCAAAGCTCTTGTCTACCTTATAACTCTGGACATACTTATAGCTCACACAAACATCCAACCTGCCCTTGAATTGTGCTGTCTGTGGAAGCAGCTCTGATGTCTGAGTACACGCTGTCTGAAAGAACCTTCCCCTGAATGCATTTGGAATTTGCTGCCTTTTCAATTTCATTGACTGCTCCATTTCTTTCCTGAATACAGCAGGAAAAATATATACAGCCCTCATCTTTTTTCTAGTTCACTTATTACTTTACAGGCTTTTTCTCTTCGCCTTAGAGGAAAGAATTTCAAACTTTTCATTTATTCCAGGTTCTCAATCATTCTCATCAGTTTTCTCTGAATCCACTTTACTCCTACAGTGCAGAAGTAGCCCAAGTAATTCAAATTGGGATATTTTTATCCTCAGTTATGCTATGATGGTCATTTATATTATTTTTTAATGCTTGTCTCCACCCTGTGCACTGTCAATCCCCATTCTGCTTTTCTATCCCCTCCAAGCAGAGAACCAGCCAGTAAGAAGCTATACAGAAGCAGCTTCTATAAAGAAGCTATATGATGAAACAGAAATGGAGCTGCTTTACCAGTTCAGCCTTACTCTGCTCGGCTTCTTGTTCAGCTTTAAAAGAAACCGAGTCCTCTGAGAATTCACTTCATAACCTGCTCATATGTCCTCTCCTGCCTTGCCCTCTGCAGTGTGGATCATTCCTGAGCTTCTGCTGCCATGTCTGACTTAACGACACCTCATTGCTGTGAAAGCCCCTGGTCCAGCGGTAGGAAAATTTGCCCCCATCAGTGTAAGAAGAAATAGCCAGAAGAAATGACAGTAGCAGCACTGAAAAATTAGCAGTGGAAATGAAGCACATGGAAATGACAGCACTGATCATTCTTTTCAGTCCCCTAGCAGGTCGCTGCTGCAGCACAGCCTGCCTTGTCAATACCTCGGAATATTTATTCGGAGAAATTAAGTCTAGGGTAGAATCTGCTTTACCTCTGTGACTGGCTGGGCTTCACAAGAGCTATTTCTACACGCGCTATGTCTACAAAGGCTACAGAATAAGTACATAGAGGCTATATTTACACCAGAAGGTAAGGAATGGACTCCAAGCAAGTGACAGGTATGTGGAGCCAGCCCTGCGCCACACGCTCTTCCATCCCTTGCAGTGGCTGGGGCTGTAGCACCTGCTCAAAGTATCAACCCAGAATCAAGAAAGGCTGACATTGGCTTTCCCCCCAAAAAACAAGTACTAATAGAGCGGTAAAACTATAACACAGGGCTAGATTTCTGCCCTAGAGAGCAAGCCACGCTGTAAGAAGGGACAGAGAAAGGACTGGTACAGCGCTTCAGTGGTTTGCATTTACTGTAATGAGTGTCTTTTCCATGAGCACTTCTAACCTAAGGCAGAATTATTATTAAGTGTCAGTGGTGATTATAAATGAAGCCGGATCCCTGACCCCAGAAAGCCTTGGCAGAGCAAGAAATGTGAATCAGGACACAAGTCAGGCAGAGGATGGAGATGCCAGGAGCAGCTGCAACATATGGGATCAGGCAAGGAGAACAAGCAGGGCAGCAGGGACATTCTTCCTAGCCAATGTGAAAATACTCATTTCAGAAAGCTTCAGTGCTGGGACTACATGATTCTCTGCTTTAAATACTATTGGCTTCCTTCTTTGTATTCACGGTGCTTTCCCCTCCACTAAGTGAACAGGGAGTTAAGATGCAGACAGGGAGCTCTGCTTGAGCAACACACGGTAAGAAATGCTGTTTGGAAACCCACCGTCTGGCAAACTTGACCCTTCTCAGGCGGCTGCCATCCCGGCAGTGTGAGAAGGGGTGGTGGGATGCTTGAAAATGACAACAGAGCACAGGGTGAAGCAAACACAGGGCACCAAACTTGAACCTCTTCAGATTCCAAAGCCTGAACAGGAGAACCCAGATATGAGCCCGGTCCACTAGTTTAGGGCTCAGCATGAATTCAAAACCGTGGGATCTGATTTCCCAGTTCCATGTCTGATACAGTTGAAATCTCACAAGATGAAAGATTTTGCATCCTTTCACCAAAATATCATCTTCTGGGTTCATAGCACCATCATATTTCAGAATTCTGTGCACATGGTGGGCAGCTGGTGAGACATGGGAACCGCACTGAAGTTTCTCTTCGTGACCACCTACGAACCAGTGACTTCCTCAGGAGAAGTGGCTCTGAAGCACA
Source organism: Nesoenas mayeri (assembly GCF_963082525.1). Classification (NCBI taxonomy): domain Eukaryota; kingdom Metazoa; phylum Chordata; class Aves; order Columbiformes; family Columbidae; genus Nesoenas; species Nesoenas mayeri. The sequence continues at coordinate 19,836,609 of NC_137563.1, read as the reverse complement.
CAGATGGGTGTGGGCACTCTGAAGAGCAGTAAACAAAATAATCTGAGGGATCAAATATATCGCAGCCCCCAGCAGGGAGACTGAAAATGGAAGAGAGTTGGGAAGAGATGTCTGATATCCTAGTTATTAGTTTGGATCTCCCTAAAATCCCAGCCACCTCGATCTCTGGAAGAATTAGACTGGTGTCTAAAGTTTTAACAAATGATCGGTGTTTGAATCTGAGCTATGTAAGAGACAAGAAATAATCTGAACATCAGGATTTTATTAGGGATCCATCTCCCATCTGTAAATTAAATATCGTGGAGGGTGCAAACACTTTTGACAAGACTAATGAGAAGGAATTTGGCAATTGTCTCTCCTTCAGATCTGCCAGATGTCAAGAGGGAGGTGAGAAGGCAAGTGTTGAGGATCATCAGGGATGAAAGGCATGGAGTAGAATGTACTGGGATGCAATTAGGGAAAACCCTAAATGGAACATCAGGGGAAAATCCTGATTGTAAGGCTCCTTGAGCAGCTGCTAAAGGAAAGGTAGGAAGACTCATCACTTAGGGCATCAGAAATGAGGGCTGCTCTGGAGTACAGGAGGTTTCTGCGAGCATCTGCACTAGCACCTGTGTCTGCCCAGCCCAGCGTATCCTCACTATGACTCAGGACACCCAAGGTGACCTGGCACATCCTTCTGTCGCAAAAGACATAAAGGGAAGACCAGGCCAGCGACAAAGACAAGCGTCTGGCCAGTATGTCCCATCACCCTCCAGCAAGCCAGCTGGGCTTTGCTAAGTTGTCAGCCTCATACACACAAATATATATTTGTACGTAAGATGAAAGGATGCTTCCAGCAGAACTGATGACCACAGATGACCTCCTGCTGCCACCGCTCCAGGAATCAAGCGTCTCTCTCCCTGGTCAGCCTGTGAACCGGCCAACAGTGCTCTCCTGTATTTACCGACTGCGGGAGCTCAGTTCTTCCCACCTGGCTTCCAGTCTTCCCGGCAGTCAGCAGAAAAGCGCACAGCTTGCCGTGCTGCTCCCAGGAGGCTCCAGACCAAGGACTTGGAGCACTCGGCTGCCCTCACAGTCCAGCCTCCCAGCCAGCCACCTGGTCTGCCACATTTCCTTGGCTTTTAACAGAGTTATGCACTAATCCCCCTCACATGGTTATGTCCCAGGCTTGTTTCCCCACTCCCACCCCAGCTTGCTTCCTGGCCCCTTCTCCTGTCACTTTTCTGATGCCACTGCTGGCATCTGGAGCTGGCAGCTGCCTCCCATCCATCAGCGCGTCCCCTTTTCTGTGCCAGCTATCAATTAAGTCGGTGCATTGGTGCAACCTTCCCACCTACCCGGCTCCAAAAAGCAACCCACGGTGCACTGAAGTGCCAGGCTCAGAGGCGAGGAGCCGCTTGTTAGCTGTCAGACAGGGTCAGCTCTGGATCAGCTGCACACAAGTGATGGGAGCGAGAAGTCACTGTGTGCAGTGCTGATGCCCAGCCCTCATGCTGAGGAAATGCCGTGTCTGGAATTAAATATGCTCTGTCCTTTTAAGCTTGGTGGTTCCACGTCAATCACTGCGGAAATATACTCCATATACTCCCCCTCCTCATCTGTTTGAAAGATCTCTCCACAAAATAGTTTCTCCCCCCTTCCAAAATAGTTCTGGGGTGGTGTCCTACAGTTCATGTCTTCCCTAGGAAGGAGAGAACTTTCCTCTAAATGACCAGAAAAATTGCTAGCTAATCAAAACAGGCACTGCTTCACTCAAATGACTGATTGTAGCACTGGCTCTTGTCCCTTCTCTCACCCCATTAGCTGATCGGGGTCAAACGCTGGGCTCTGAGGCTGCTTCCCCTCTGTCTGGCCAGATGCTGCAGAGGTAGGAAGGAAAGGCTGAAATGAGCAGCCCATCCTGTTGCCGGCAATTGCTCAGGCTGGGGCGACGTTTATCAGGCAAGGAAAGGGCAGAGCAGTCCATGCTTTCACCCTCAGGAGCTTGCCGCACTGCACTTGCAGAGGTTTGCTAGAATACAAAGAGCAGGGAAGCTGGAGCAGTCCAAGCCTCCCCGGGGCTGCGCAAATCTCACCAAGGCCCACGGGTATTTGATGGGGTTATGATCCTGCTCTGACCGGTAAGGTCCCCCCTCCGTGGTGCTATTGATATCCAGACTTGAGCAAAGTCAGCAGAGATACGTCTGCATTTTTGTGCAATGCTGATGAACCTTTAAAAGCAGGAGGGATGGCTTTCTCATGAGAGTGCACGGCTGGTTTAGCGGGTGCACTGCTGCAGACAGGCTGGGAGAGCTTCCCTTTGCAGTGGTAGATGGAAAGCTGCTGCCAGCTGCTGCAGGTCCCCAGTCAGCACTCTGTGCAGCACGTCCACAGCTGAAGGCTGTAGATAAGGGGAGAGTGCTTTGCGATAAGGTTGCTTTTAAAGGAACCATCTCCTGTAGGAGCTTGCAGCACGCTGTGCCTCAGGAAGGGGGGAGGAGGGAAAGGAGAAAGGCCAGAGGAACATGTTCCAGCCTGGCTCCAGACCTCATCATCTGCATTCCCAGCACTCACAGCGAGCCAGGATAGAAACCAAAGGGTTTTTCCATCTTCCTAAAATGGGTTGCATTCTTCCTTCCCTGCCAGCTACTAAAATGACCTTGAAGAGGGCAAGGAGAGGGGTGAAAACCTGTATATGAGAAGCAGCAGGATTGTGTGCTTGCATCTCATCGCTAGCAACATTATTGCCTGGGTCGTTCCTTAGGTTCCCCCGAAGCATTGCTGCACTGTACCCCCACACACTCACGGAAGGCAGCAAAGCAGGACGGAGCTGCAATCTGCTCACTGCTGCATGCTTCCCCCTCTCTCTCATTGTGGATAGGAGAGCTCTCCTTTGGCGTTGCGTGCTGCAAAAGTCAATCTCTTCCCCCTGGCAACGCAAAACACACCTCTCCACTCTCTGGCCCACTTATGCTCTGGGGCCAAAAGCACAGTGAGACCCTGGCTAAGCACAGCAATCTACAGCATTGAAAGTAATCAATCCCCTTCACAGTATACAAGACAACGCTACAAGATGAACGTCTCAGAAAAAGTGACAAGGTATTGCTACCTGACACATTTAAAACTTATCTGACAACAGCCCTTGAAGATGGAACAGACAATTCTGTGCCACACAGACCAGATGATGCAGTGAGCCTTCCCTATCTCTCATTGCTACCATCTCATATCTCAGAAACCCTCTGCATTCCGCTTTCCTCCCACTCTGCTGGCCTTCCTCCTGATTCCTTTTGCATTCCAGAGTTGGACTGGGTCTGCCTTATGTTCAAAACAAAATACAAGTTATGTATTTGGAGGGAAGAGAGCTAAAGGGAAGAGTTCTTATCTGTCCTTCCTCATACCTACAAGCCAGAGGTGATTTAGCAGCGGAAAAAGGTGGTTGGTAAGATGCCTGTGCATCCTGGCGGGATCAGCTTTGGGCAAGTGCTCGAGTGCAGAGGAGCGAGGAGGCTCTGGCACAGGCCAGGCTTGTCTGGGCTCTGGGATGTGCTGTAACAACTTCAGGAAGACTTGTAAGTGTGGTGAATTTAGGGGGATGTTGCATCCTTCTAGCACCGAAAGAGAAGAGCTTTCTCAGTGCCATGGTCACATCGATGTGTCTCATCTCCCCTAGGGACACTCTGCTACGTACACAAATCAGTTAGAGCTGGGCCCAGTAGACAGGACTAGTTTTGGGTGGTGGTGATGAGAAGATGACCAAAAGCTCCTTCTATGTTCACAATCTTTCATTGGCGATCACTGCTGGGCCCTGACAGAAGTCTCTGGACTTTGGCTGCACCTAGTTTGTTTAATTAACTACACAATTTCAGCTTAATTCTTAGTAGCATCAGAAAAGCCAGGTGCACTGTGGGATAAAGTGGAATTAGAGGATGTTTGGGCCATGCATACTGGAGAGGAATTTAATCAACCCTATTTGAGGGACAGCCTTTCCAAACTGGGCTGCAGCGAGACAGAGCAAATCAAGAGGAATTAACACCCGGCAGTTTGCTGGGTGAAAAAAAAAAAAGTATATAAATGAAAAAACACACAAACACAGCTGCTGCATCTTAACTGCTCTCCACCCCCTCTAGGGACTTGAGGAAGAGCAGGCCTGTCAGCTGCTTTAAGGGACATTATCCTCACTGTTTCTTCCCAGTGTTTACAAGGAAGCGCTGTTGCTGCTTGTTTGATTGCTTGTCACTGCCAGCGCACAGAGAGGTTCTGCAGAGTTCACCCTCCACGGGCTCCACCACGCGATGGCTGAGCCAGACCTAACGTGATCCTGGGCAAGGGCAGACCTAACGTGACACCATCCTCTGCTGTGCTCATCTACCTCAGTGACCCCAAGTCAGCAGGTCACAGGAGAGGAATTAGATACATCACAGAATGAGAAGATAAAGATATATATGTCCCACTTTGGTTTAGGGCTCTGTTTCTACAGAAGAGTAGAACTGTGTTCCCTGGCCCTGGAGAGTGCTGAGCAGAGAAGTAGATGTTTATGTGGGATTGCTCAGGGTCTATGTCAGAGCAGATCCCAGACCCAATGGCACCTCAGAAGCGTGAATGAACTGCAGCTGTTTAAGATCTGTGAGGTGACTACATTATTATCTTTGTTGTATGGAAAAGAACATTGTGGTACTCCAGGCATGTGGCTTATCCTAAACCCAGAAGGAAGCCAGAGGAATAATTCTGGTGTTTCTGTTTTCAGATCACAACTCTTACTTTCTTTTTCCAGCTGTCACAAAAGCAGAACATTTCCGAAGACTGGGCTCTCCCCGATTTCTGGCTTCTCCCTCATAAATACTGGATGAGCAAACGGCAAAGATAAAATCACCAGCAGCTCAGCAGGGAACTGCCTGCTACACGGCCATGCCAAGGTACATAGGGCAACCATTGCCATTTTACATTGTCAGGGAAAATAATTTCCTCCTTAGATTAAAAAGCCAAAGAGCAGAGTCTTCATTCCCCTTTCCGTCCGTACACCCAGCGCGCGTCCCTGGCAGCGCTGCTGAGTCACGCTGGGACTTACTCCAGAGCCTTGGGCTGCTCTGCGCTGCGGGACCAATGTGCCATCAGTCCATGAGGAAAAGCTCCAAACAAGGGGCCACAAAGAAATGTTTTTCTCAGCTTCTGTGATTAAAAAAATCCAGTCACTGGGCACTGATTGGGCAATGGGGGAAGTATAACTCAGATTTATCTGAAAGCATCAAAAAAGTAAAGCACTTTTACTTTCTTGAACATAAGAGAACCACAGCGGGTAAGGTGGCAGCACAGTGAGCTTGGGCTGAAGATTTTTGTTCTGAAGTTTATCTTTAGTCTGCAAGGAATTTGCATGTGTCACTAGACTAAAATACTGTACGTGCGGTGCAACTCACTTCAGAAGTGCCAGGGAAAGGAGAGTGGGCATATTAATGAAAAGCATGGCAATTACCCTACTTTCTTCAATTTTATGGCACATTCTTGTTGAGGAACTTCTGGCCAGGCATTATCCAGCTCACAGGTAGCAGCTGCTGTTCTGCAGGACTTCTTGCATACGGAGGGGAGAAGACACAAGGGAGGACTAGTTACCAGAATATCTATTGCCATGTGGGAGTAGAGAAGGTAACAGACGCTGGAAGAAAAGAGAAGAAGGGGACAGGCGTTCCTTGGAACAAAAAACTGGGGTGAAGATCAGCACCATCAACACCACTTTGGAATTGTTCCTGGTGAAGTCATGCTGAATGAAATGAATAAAAAAAATTCATGTACTAAGGTCACAGATGTACTTCCAAGTCCTTTTCCAAGAAAGTAATAAGGAAATTTTTGCCATCTATTGCAAAGATATTTCAGAAATATTTTCCATTCTAATGTGACTCTGTGAATGTGGAAATTGTCTCACCCGTTCCTCTAGTCCCTGGGGTATTCCTGTTTAATCAGAACTGGGAGAGGGAGGAGTTAAAGTAGAAGAGGAAGCTTAAAAATATGCATCCTTATGAGAAAAGCAAGAATAAAATGTCATCTCTCAGCTGTGAAAAAGTTACCACATTGATTTCTGCTTCATAAAAATGAGGTTAAGTTGAATGCATTAAGCTGGCAAACTGGATAATTGCATGTCCTGAAACTGTCTTCGAAACAGCTCTTTTCACAGCAGTGCTCAGAAAATAACTTCATCAATAAGGCTCTTGCCCACTAAACCTTCGCACCTCCCTGTGCCTTGCTCAGGAGTGAAGTTTGTCCTTCCCCAGAAAGACAACTTCTTCCTTTCAGTACAAACTAGTAGAGAAAGTAAGGCTGGTTTGCATTACATCAGCATATTTCTTGCAAGAAGAAAAGAGGGTGAAAAGCAAACATGTTCTCAGGGCTGGGCTTTCCAGCTCCGGTTGCCCACACATGGTGTGCTGCAGAGAGTCTTGCACTGTGCCTGGCAACTTTTTCTCCGGAGTGGAAGTGAGAACTGCTCAGAGCCAAAGCCTGGCCTTGGGTTTTGCTGCCCTGCAGAGGAACTTTCCTTCCATCCTTCTTTCCCCAGTCTGTCTCAGCAGGGCCAGGCCATTCCAGCCTGCCGAGCCCTCGTGCAGCCCCGTCCTGCCCTTCTGCATGGCTCACAACGCCCTTTTCCCCTTCCTCCGTGCACAGAACCTTGGAAAGGCAAGCGCTTCCATTCAGCTACCTTGTTTGCACTGCAAAGCATACGAATTCTTCAACTCACAGAATTATCTAGTGGTGGTGCTGGAGCCTGAGGTCTGAACACTGCATGCCATCCTACTGGGCTTTGTCTGGGAGAGGGATTCAGGTTTCTGCTCTGCCTTGAGCTCCACAACACAACAGCACTTGCCACATGGTTTTGTGTCTGCAGACAGGGAGGTGTACTGATAACTGATTGTTCTGACCCACCATCCCCATCCACCTACTAGAATAAAATGGACCGGGTAGGTACCCGCTGCCGTGGATTCCTCTGGTGTCCGGTGGTGCCTCAGAGGGCCCAGCAGCTTCGAGGGGGAAGACAAGCAAAGCAATCCAGACAGAAGAAACCACACACATATCTAAAGAGTTGTTCAGATACAGATTCTTTTCCAGAATCCAAGCCCTTAATTATGGCAGTGAGTGGGGTATTTTTCTTCTCCCGCTGGCAGAGCTTTGCTGTCCCTTCCACTCCAGCTCCAGCACGAGCAGCTGTTCGGGTCCCCACCTGGCGCTTGCCCAAGCACTGGCTCAGAGCACAGGAGGATGCTCTGTGGGAGACGAAGTAACCGACTTCAGTCTCTCGGCAAAAAGCAACACCACACTGCCATCCTCTTTCTAACACTCAAAAATCCCCTTTTCTTCCTTCCCCACTAACCAAGTTGAATTTTTTTTTTCCATGGTCCTATTTGGGCCAAGCTCATGCTTCATTCACACAACTCACGGATTTGGCACGTTCCTTTCCAACCCTGTCTTGCTACATATAAAAAATGAGCTGAGGAAATGCTGTTCTCTTCAGCTACCTCATTAAGGTTTTTCACTAGATATGAATGCAATCAATAGTGCCTTCCTGGAAGAAGCTTCAACAAGAGGAGCAATTAATTTGCTACCACTTGCCACTGTGCCTTGGAGACACTGGCCTTAAAGTACAGAGTGAGTTTGGCAGAACATGCTTCCCATACTGCTAAAAGACAAAAACCAGACTTGGCGTTGGATCAGCAACCCAAATGGTAACAGGATCTCCCATGGAATGGCTTCAAAAGCTCTATTGGCTGTCCCTAACGTCACCACTATCTTTTCCTTAAGCTTTGCAGTCAGAGCACAGGGTCGTCAAGACCCCTCTTTCTGTTCGAACATACTTCATATAGGTCACAACACCTTGTATGTCACCTATATGGCAGCAACACGGCAGGCTGTGTCGATACGCTGTGGGCCTGGGGCCCATATATCGCTGGAGCACGCCCCACCACAAGAGTGTGTAGCCTCCGTGATATTGCATCTCAGAAAAGAACACTGATTGCAGGAGGAATCCTCACACATTTCTCCTTTGAGGACCCTCTGTTATTGTATCACCACAGCAATAATAAAGCCTGCCAGAAATCCCCCTCCAAAAACAATGGCCTGAAGAAAAATGACAAGCGGCTGGCAAGATATGGGCACAGAGCTGCAGGCAGCTGGTGCTGGCAGAGAAATACAGAGACGTGAGCTCCCCAAAAGGCAAACCCACCACCACGTCCAGTGAAGGGACACGTAAGGAGCAGGCTAGAGGAGTCTGAGGGAAGAGAAAAGCAAAAGGCTGGAGCAGCGACCAGCTATCACAGCGATTAGACATCATCAGGAGAGCAGCCCAACTCTTTTCAAAAGCTTTAGAAAACCCCAGACTGACGGCCTTTGTGATACAGAGAACCAGAGGATGAGCACAGGCAAGATCCCTTATTATTAATAACATGCCTTACACCCTGGTCAGTGGGCCTTTCAGTCCAGATGTGGGGGGAATTTAACCCCCTTGCTGCAGCTATGGGGAGCCTGAGGCTCACCAAGGCCAGTCCCCCAGCTGATTTTGTCACACAGCCACCTGTCTACGCACAACAGATTAGAGAAAAAGCATCCACGAGAGAGCAAATGCCTTTCAGTTGCTACATGCTGGATCTGAACTACTGACCTAGAGACAAATGGCTCCATGCCCTAATCCCAAGCCCTCAAGCCACCGATTCCCCCTATCATACCATCCTGGTGACAGAAGACACATTAAGCACTGCCAGAAGGTGACTGTAAAAAAATGAAAGGCTTTTTCCTTTTTATGGCAACCCCCGTAGCTGCGCAGCTATTCAAATATTTGCCTGGCTCCTTATAATTCATTATAACCCATTTTTTATGGTATTCTCTTTGAAACTGTATTCCCATTGCCCAGGTGGGAAACTTCATTTGCATTGTAGCACTAGAACTTCCTGTTAAAGAGAAATTCTACCAGAAAACTTTCTCAGGTTTCTTTCTTCTGAAAGATAATATGGCACAGGGCAGGGGATGGATCACTTGCCTGTGGGCAACTGAGGGAAAACGCAACATCTGTACAGGAATGGAAAACATCTGTTTCCTTCTGTTGGCTATCCTCCCTCTGAAAGGATATTACGCTGCACAAGTGAAAACTGTTCAACGAAAAAGGCTGTGGTGAAACCTCCAACGACCTTCTCATACATGAACGAGAGTTTTTTGCCATTGATTTCAGTGTAGCTGGGATTTTCCCTACAAGGAAAAGATGCTCGAGCTTTGGGTCACTTTGTGCAGTGAGAACGAAAATTACTGTAACTTGCATGACGGTTCTAATAAGCTCCAGTAATGACATTAAAGACAGAAGCTTGATAATGCTGCCTTCAGAAATGAGGTAATGCAAATTTAGGAAGAAACTCAGCCCATTCTCCCCCTCCCTGCCACATTACCAGTGTTTGTTGAGCCTGATTTTACTCAAGGGTGGCCAGAGGTTTTAATGAGTTACTCTCGTGGGTCTGCCTCGCTATTTAACATGACAGAATTGCAGATCATATCGATAAAAAATCTGCTAAGCTATTTTGAACTGCTTATGGAATGGGACCTTGCTGTGCTGCTTGAGAATAATCATTTTGCCGAGCTCCTCCCCTCTCAGGATCTAGTTATGGATTTGGCCTAACATTACATCCCCCAGGCCGCTAGCCACGTTATTTTAATTTAATTTAAGGAAGGCTACAAATGGGTCAGAAAAAAATGAGGGAATTAGCTGTTCAAATCCAATAGAAAATCAATTGGGAGCCATATTCTCACAGTCTTTGGAAGTTCTCTCCTAGTCCTTCCACATGGGTCTTGTAGCCTTTGAATCAATGCTCTGAATATCTCTGAATCTGCTTAAAAGTGAAGTCATCCTTCAGGTGATGTAATCTGAGCCCAGCAACGGACCTGAGAAGATGCATTCCCTCAGTTCTACAACTTCTGTGTAATATGGAAAGTCAGGGGAAGAAAAGGACAGCATTCGGGAAAGTTTTCATTGATGTAATAGTTTGAAAATCACCTTTTCTTCAGGTTTCAGTTGCAAAAATTGAAAACTATATTTTTTCTGACAAAAATCTGAAAAAATCCTCTCCTGATAATGTTATCATTGTGCTATGTATCAAACCCAGTTAGTTCCTTTCCTTCCCATCACGAGCCCTTATATAGATCCTGAAATAAAAATATTTTATCTTAGCGTATGCGCTATTTCAAAACCAGTTTATAGGAGTAGGATTTCACTGTTGTGCCAATAAATGTTTCTTGTTCATAAGTCAAAATAGTTTGATCTTAAATGTAAGTTACTGCGTCCTGGCACCAAACACAGGGGGAGATGCTGTGCAGAAAATAGTGAAAGCTCAGCAAATCAATCTTAAGAAAAAAAAAATGCAATCATTTTTGCCTGTGAAAACCTGAAGAGTTTTTTTTGTCTAACACTCACAACCTGAACTGCATTGGTTCATTTTGATTGAGTATACGGATTACATGGTATTATTCTGCTTTTGCTCTTGCTGCTGGGTGACCTTTGCTGAGGTTTGTAGTGTGTTAATGTTCAGAGTCTGCTTTTGTTTGACGAGTTCCTCAGAGAAGACCCAATTCTCTGGCTCCGTGAGCGACAACGTGCCTCTGCGTTCACACGGTCAAGAACCACAGACCGGCCCAGACACCCTGAAGAGCTGCTGGGGTGGTTCGAAGGCCGAGATGACGAGAGCTTCCACGGGTATGACCACGGTGTGACCAGGGTGCGCAAGTTCATTGCAAACCAGGCAGCGCAGCTCCAGCCACAGACCACGCCAGCCCTCTTGGGTCTCTGCTTACGGACTGGCTAACTACCGCACTCTGAAGTTTACCATACGATATTCAGGCAAGGTTGGCTCAAGCCAGCGCGAGTGTGCCTTCCTACATTGCAATCGAGCTTCCTACTGCAGGGTAGATACAGCAGACACTTCAAAAAGACTCTATTTATATTCTGCCCTACTGGTAAATTCATTCGTTGGACCACTCATGCAAAATGGATAATGCAAATGAAACTGTTACATTTGGAATTAAGCTTATTTTCGTACTCCAGTGAACAGGAGAACATTAGACTGTTTTTCTTTCTTTCTTTTTTTTTTTTTCTTTAGGGTGTTTGCCCAGCTGTAGCGCCCAGAGCTCTTGTTTCAGAGCTGGGGAGGATGTCAGACCATCCTGCTGCTGAGCCACAACGGTGCAGGCACTTCAAACCACTTGCTCTTGAGCCCACAGCCTCACGAGTAGCGTTGATGTGGAACGGATGAGTGGCTGGCTGCTTTACAGCATTGCAGCCTCGGAGAAGGCTGCTCTCCTCACTGCAGGGTGAGTGATAAATTCATGCAGAGCATGGACAATTGCAGGGGAAGAAACGGAGAGGCTCAGGGTGAACTCGGGAAGTAGCCACTTATCCCTGTACTCACTCAGAGTTACACTAAAGCACAGACGTAATGTTCACCTAGGAGGCAGAGGGAGGAGATTAACATCTCTCTGTGTACTCAATCCCCTTCTACTCCTTGTACAGGACGCATAGTCTCAGCACTAGTCATAAGGAAGGAGCTAAGTTTCCCACGGCATCAGTTTATCTGCAAAGAGCCTATGAGAGAAGGAAACTACCAAGCATATGAGGCATAGGGTGGGATAGTGTGGGGAGCAAAGGAGACTCGAAGTTTTCAGCAATCCTCTCTCCCAACAGTTCTCTAGCCCTTTTGTAAACCCAGAGTAAGTCTAGTGCAACACTGCTCCATCCTACAGGAACTAACACTTCTAGATCACCACTGCTGATTGGTGCAGTTAGGAAAGATGAACGTGAACTTCCAGAGATGGATCATCTGCAGGCACTTCAAAGAGGAAAAAAGAACTGTCAGTGTGGTTCCAGTGAGCACAACCATTTACTTCCAGACAAAGATGAAGCAGCACTTCTCTCCCCCATCTCCTCATTGCTTTGTGGTGTGCACTGACTGCACCAACGACAAGGATCGACCCTTCTCTCTGCATCCCTCCCCCATTTGAGAAGGTGGAAAACCTCCCAGCATCATACTCTCTCTGGGAAACTGCTGCTTGGGTTAAGCCCTGTTTGAAAAAACGACTATCATGTTTGCTCTGCTGGGCTCTGCAATGCATAACAGCGTCTGCATTGCAGTGTCAAACTGCAATCCAACACCATCTGTCTCTTCCACTTGCAGCACTGCATCACTTCAGGGACTCTGTTCTTCGGGAGATCCAGAGAGTGCCCGGCTGTGCTGTCCCCTGGTACCCATGACAGGCAGCAAAAGGGAAAAATACCCCACCGATTCGTGTTAGAGCACTGAAACTGGAAATGGCTGCTCAGTGAAACAGTATGCAAAGCGAGGCGGGAAAAGGGTGCTGATTTGCTTTGACTTCATTATTTTTTAAAACAAGTTCAGTACACTCAACAGCAAATATACTTAAATCCTTTTCAGCCACCTTATGGAAAGTAAGTCACGGAGCAGAGACAAGCAAGCACGGAGCTCTGCGCTGCTGGGGCTACATGTAAATCTGTATGAAGGAGCTACTTGAACACCAGCCTAAGCCACCAACTCGCCTTTCCCGAGCGTGCCCAGATTAGAGGACAACGGACGTGGAGATATTTCATTGCTCTGCTCAGTCTCTGACTTACTGAGTCACACTGAGAAAGACACTTTTGCTTTATTTATCTCCATCTCTCTATGCACTTCCTGCCTGTCGTGTTATGAAGCAAATTAACCTCATAGTGAATTCTTCAGGGCTGTAGCCATCTCTCCCTATACATCCATAGAGCACCTTGCACAATGTCATCCCAAACTTCAGCAAGGCATCATGCTCTGCTCTAAGTGAAGCATTCGCAAATTATAACGCCACAAAGATGAAGCCTGAAATTTGTAAAGTATGCACCAGTGCTCTCCCTCTGAGTCTGTGATGCCGGGAGGAGGAAACGCTTCAGCTCTATCATGAATTAGCGTTCCGACAGCTGGGTGCAATCTAGCCATGACTTGCATGGCTGCTTTCCCTTCACGTTCCCAGGAGCACACTCTGCATTAGATCATGCTCTGCATCAGGCTCTGCTCCAAAGCAGGGGAGAAAGTACAGGGAGGAAGACGAAATTGCCTTGACCAGCTTTCCTTGTCCTGAAAATATGCTCCTGCCATGTGGAGAAAGCTGCAGGGAGCTTCCTCTCTGCTTTGGGGAGCACGAAGACAGGAAAAAATAACTAATCGTCAAGCTACTTGTAAGGTTGTGGCTTTGCTCACGTTAGACCTGACAACTCACTCTGAGTATTGGAACTCCCCTGGAAACAGCACAGGAGTTCCTCTTGCTTTTCACCAGACCTTTATGTCTTTAAACAGACGCTATTTGTCTGCAGAGATTTTTTTCTTCTTTCCTTTTCCCCTTAACACAGTGTTGGAGAATTTAGAAAGCAAGAAAGTTATAAATACATCACCAAGCCATTTATTCAAGAGATAAGCATGTAAAAGAAGATGATGCTTGGGTAAACAAATGCCACAGGTTCTGAAAATGGTCTGTCTCTAGACCAGCTGTTCTTGGACATTTTGGGGTTCTGAGAGGACAAGACCCCGGTGTCTGGCTAACTGCTCCCCTCCCAGGCAGCTCTGCTTACTTTCATTCCAGCCCACGCATCATCTCCACAAATTATACGTATTATGATCGTGAAGCAGATAGTACAGCCTCAAGCGACTATGTAACAATATGCTGAAGGCCCTCTCGGGAACCTGCTAAAAGCAAAGCATTAGACTCAAGACACAATTCTTTAGCGTTCACACTGGGATGAAGTAGGAGAATGGGCATTCAAAGAAAGCACTTTTGTGTAATAGCGGCATAAGTGGAGAAAAGATTTAGGATGCAAGTGCATCACAGGCTGTGCTCACCTCCTCCCACTGGTGAATATAGCGGATGAGCCGGGAGAGCCGCAGCAGTCGCAGGAGGCTGAGGATCTTCGTGAAGCGCACGATGCGCAGCGCCCGGGCTGTCTTGTACACCTCCGAATCAATGCGGGTCTCAACAATCAGGAAGATATAGTCCACGGGGATGGAGGAGATAAAATCCACCACAAACCAGCTCTTCAGGTACTTCATCTTGATCCTCTGCGGGTCTAGGATGATTTCGGTGTTGTCCTCCACCACAATGCCTGTTCGGAAGTTGAGGACAAGGTCGATGAGGAAGAATGTGTCCGAAACCACATTGAAGACAATCCATGGCGTGGTGTTTTCGTCCTTGAAGAAAGTGATGCCCACAGGGATGATGATCAGGTTCCCTACCATCAGGAGCAGCATGGTCAAATCCCAGTAAAACCTGGACAGCAAGACAGACATGTGAGATGAGCTACAGAGTGGGAGATCAGGGTGCCCAGGTCAACAGCACTAATGTGCTTTATACATCTCTATTGTCATTCATTCCCTACGCTCTGCTTGTCCTTCTGATGTACTCAGAGTGCACCAGCTGCTAATGAGGTACTTAATATCAAAGGAACACCCATCTTCTGATGGAATTGGGTACATGGCTGGACATGGCCACTTGAAAACTTTGACAGGGACTTCAGAGCCACCCAAGAGACTGACATTCTGCAATTACCACAGTGCCTGTTAGGTGGAAGGACAGAGAACAAGTATTTGGAAGGTCTCAAAGTTTGTAGGCCAATAAAGCCATTTGCGGTCAAAATCATCAGGCTTGCTCCTGCTGCCTGCTCCTTCCTTAGAATTTGCTAGCACTGATAGCATTGGGATCAGGATGGAACTGGAGACCATGCTGTGACCTACAGTGTTCAGTTTAGATTTCTTGCGGAGCCAAGCTTACACTGAGCCTGGACTTGAGGAGGTTAGTCCACACTCTATAGACTCCTGTGTGGTACAGAAATGATCGATAAAGCTTGGAGTCATGTGCCTGGAAATATCTATTTCATTTCTAAAGTAAGCAATGACAACATTTAACTATTGTTCCATGAAGCACACTCTCCAAGAAGCTTATCTTCACTTTAGTGACAAGTCCATGTTATTCAGTGGGCCTTACAACATTCATTTTTGATTTTGAAGACACACATAGACTGAATTCAGTTCCTTATTAATTTGTTGGGGATTTTTTAAAGATTTTCCCTGGGTTTTAGTGTAAAAGATACACAGTCACATTATGGTGCCTCAGTTCACCTAGAGTAAGGACTACAATTTTTTTTCTGGGTCTCAGTCTTTGTTGAGGAAAGGAGAAAGAAGCCTCATTGCCCCACAGAGTCAATGGTGCTCCCATCCCCTCCAAAAGTTTCACACACCAATGTACTGTGGTTTCACTTTGCCAAGATTTCATCAGCTCTACACTGTACACTACAGGGCAGCTCCTGCAATATTGTGAGGTATCATAAATAACTTGTATGAAGATGTCACAGCAAATGAGCCAAGTACACAGAGCAAACTGATTATCAGGTTTGGCTGCTTAAACCTGAGGACACAACATTCAGAAAGCTGCTGTGGCTGTTCCAGTCAGTCACACAAATTAGCATGGTGTTTTTATTATTATCATTGTTGATCTCTTGAGTGCCAAGTAGGCCTAATAAGCCTACAATACCCTTGAGTACCAAATAACCCTTGAGTACCAAATAAGCTTAATAACTCTAGACCATAAAAAAGGTGAGAGCAAGTTAACACAAGAGAGAATTGTGCCTTCCTTTAAACCAATCGTCTCAATAAAGTCAACACTGACCTTGGATTTACAATGAGGTACAAACAAAACTGTTGGGTCTGCTGGAAAAGGATATGCACATGCTGCTTCTTTAACTGACAGATTATGTTCCAAATCATTGAAAATGTTTTAAGAGAAACAGATTTGCCTCAAAGATCCTCACAATCTAGTTTGGTAATAGTTGTTCATCTTAAGCCTGCGCCCTGGACCAGGCTGAGCTGCTGCAAAACGGCATCAGTAGAGTGAGGCAACTACGCTCACTTGTTAAACTCTCAGCAGGAAAACAAAAAGGGCAGAATATGCCTTGAAAGCCTTCTCTGGATAGATGCTCTCTCCCTGTTAAGAACGTAACACTTTAAAGCACCTAAAAGCATATTTAAGATTCCAGCTATTACACATGTACAGAGGGTCACAAACCAGCAGCACGCCAGCAATTCTCAGAAACATTCAGCAGAGCCTGATGGAAACTGGCTTTAGTATGAACAAAGTTACCCGCTAACGAGGTTTCTAAAAAATGTCATCAACCATCTCTTTCTTGCTCTCAAGGTGCCATGCCCCCGCAGGCAAGGTAGCAAGCAATCCTTCACTTAGAATAAAAGTATAGTTGGTGCTGGAAGACACTCAGCAATGAGATTTGTCCATATGTTCTAAGAGCAAGGCTGTGTCACGCAGTAATGTGCATTAATACCGTATAAATCCATGTTGCGGTCTTCCTTATTAAGGGCCTGAGATGATGCTGCAGCTTTCCTAGTCAATTAATCTAGATAATCACACAATAGCAGGAAGTCTGGAAGCAGCGTGTATATTATTACTGAAAATAAATAACCTCCCAGCCATCTTTAATTTTCCTTGGGGAGATACAGAAGGAGATATGCACACAGAAAATTATTTTTCCCAAGTTTCAAATTAACGGCATGAGGCGGACATGGCCAGACATGCAGAGATGTAAAGGTAAGCGGCTTTCTTCAGAGATCTTGGGGTTTTTCTGCCACTTATTTCTACACTGGCTGGTGATTTCAGTACTTAGTGGGAAGTGGCGACAATGACAACAGTGGCTAGGCTGGTTTGTAGTTTAAGTCAGATGTTTTCCACACACACAACCCCAGTAAAACACTTTCTGCCTGCACCTCTCCTACCCCAGTCTCTTCTAGTCAAGCCTGCTCATACCAGAGTCAGCTGTCCTGATTTACAGCATTTCTTGCTATTCCACTTAAAAGATCTTCAAATTCACACAGGCTCTTCAGTCCCAGTCTGCTATTCCTGCTAAATTGTCCACACGGAATCATGGTTTACAATGTGGGCAAGCAAAGATGAAGTGCTAAAATTCATTGCCATGTGTTTCTTAAACCACAGTTCTCCTCAAGGGTGTACTAGTGACTCAAGATTATTGTCACAGGCTCCCCTCAGTTCTGACCTTTAAAGCCATCACTTACAAAACACAGAAGGCAAACTTTTGTATCCAGTGCACCCCTGCTAATAAAAGGGTATCCAGTGTGTCAGGGAGGCAATAACCTTTGGACCCTACGAAGGAGACAGAAAAAGCTGAAAACCACTAAGAATTTGGTCTGCAGGCTCATTCCAGCACAGAAAATTACAGTTAAGATTCCCCACAGCTCCTACAGATTTTAATTTTACCCACACAGGAAGTATGATCTGCTCAGGGTGGCATCATTGGACTGAGACAGAATAGATGCTCACGGGTCTAATATCATCCGTGTGTCATTTTTGTATTTACACTGAGGAACATCTTTTCACTCCCTGTAAATTATTGGCCAGAATGACTAACGGTGCATGTGATGTATGTAAGGGCAAGAACCAGCTATTAATAACCCATGTTTTCTGTATTTCTGTTGTTCCTTTCACCCAGGGATTCCACGGAGCTGACAGTGATGAAATTGGCTCTGCGGCATCCATGAGAGGCAGATAGAGTTATTATCCCTGTCTTGCAGATAGAGAAGCCACATGGCAAAATTAAGAGAATGGGATTTGTCCACAGAAGTCTGAGGCTAAATAAGGGTTAGGACCTGAATTTGGTTCTTGAGTCTAACCAGATCTGAAGCTGTTTATATGGCTTGAAAAAAAGTGTTTAATAGAGATGCATCTCATAGACAGCTTCCTCCGATATCCTGGCTTCTTCTCACTTCTCTTCCTGCTTTCGAAAGCCTACATAAAAAATTAATAAATAGGAATGTATTGTTTTATTACAGTTGACTCAGTGCGACTGAACAGCTCACAGCACAGGGAACAGCCAGTACTATATAAACCAGATGTCTTGTTCAAACATACCTGTGTTTTATACAACATCCTACTCTGCGCACGCTTCTTAGATCTGAAAATCACATTTTAACATGCACCGCTACCTCTCATCTTTTAGTTCTTAATATATTATTTAGTTGTAACAGAATGCATCTGAGAATTAGCGTGGCAAAGGCATTTCAAGAATATATGCTCTTTAAGTGTAGTTGGTGTCACTCAGTTGATTTGATAGTATGTACACTTTGTAGGTATTAGTCTGTGGTTTCTGATCAGAGTCAGATCATCTTTCCGCTCTGTTGAGTGCATGATGTAACAGGAGGCTAGGAATATTGCTTTCGGATGTCATTTTTTTAATTAAATAAATCTTGATTTTTCAAAGCTATGCAGTGTAATCAATTACAGTGCATGAGCTCAGGAAGGAGAGTGACCAACTGGAGAGCAGATTGTGAACTGTCGAGGTCAGCCGAGCATCTCTATGTCGGTCTGGTGTTCAGAGCCTTCCCAAGCGAGGCACATTCGTGGCCTTAACTTCTGTTCCTGCTCTGTAGTGTTTGCACTGTCAAAAGAAAATAGACTCTAGCAATCTCTAAATTAGCAAAGCTTTTTGGATGTTTCCAGCTTCTGCTGAAAGGCAGCCAACTCCAGGTTGAACTGAGGCGCTGCCTCAAAGTGCACACAAAGGAAGCAAAAATAAAAATGCATCTAACAGAAAATGCCAGCGAGCCAGGGCATTTTCACCAGCAACGGAATTCAGCTCAGACACCGTGACCAACCTTCCTAACCTTAGTAGAACAGACCTTTAATGAATGTATCTTGCTAAAACCAAGCCCAAAGACAAATCCAATTGCTCTAGAAGCCCGGGCAGCATTGGCTCAGCGCTGACTCCAGAAACAGAGTGCCACCTACTGAGTGACAAATGACAGCTCCAGCCTCTGACTGGCATGGCCAGGAATTGCTGCGTTATTCTTTTGAAGAGCTGCTGAAAATCTGCCCTTTTTTCCCCAAGTGGCAGCTCCTTTCCCCCTCTCTGCATTGCACATTGAATGAGATGCTACCACACTCTCCAGCAACTATCCTGACGGGAAAGAGGTCGCACTTTAATTCCCAGGACTGCTAGTTAGGCTAGAAATAGAAATCATCTTTTGTAAGGAGCATTAGTGGATGTCAGTGTGGCTGGAGCAAAGTTTACTCCAGAACGCAGCCGTTCCCATAGGTAACTGAACACAGAGGAGAGAGAGAGAGAAGCAAGGATCCTTCCCTGCCTTTGGAAGCATTACTTCTCCCAGATATGAGTAGGCGTATTTCTACCGGAGAGTTACAAACTTTGCATTATTCATAGAGGTAATAGGAGGAACATGGTGATTCACTGCTCCTAAACGCACTAAAGGACACTTAACCAGCTACCGAGTCCAAGAATTCGCTTGCTAGAAGAATTCATTTATTTATAGTGAGATATTCAAATACCTGTGCACTTGAAAACCTCTTTGAAATGAATATCCACCAAAAAAAAAAAAAGTCAAATGACTTACCAAAATATTCTGTGTGCTGTATAATGGGAAATGATTAGAGGGACCTAGCTAAAGAAGAAGACAAACAGTTTTAATTCCTTCTGACCAACCTATGCAAATAATATGTGTCCTCTGCCATCCTGAATAAACCCCCTGAGAGTGCTGATAATTAACCATGCATTATGGCAGCAGGAGGAAAAGCAAAAGGAAAAGCTGTGCTGTGTCCCAGCCTCCTCTCCAATCCCCTGGCCTCCTATTTCGATTGTCCTTGGCTGGTACAGAACATGGGCTGCACCCAACTCCGCTTCACTGCCCACTGCTGCTGTGCAAATACGGAGAAAATAAAGAGATATACCAGGGCTGATCCACTCAGATTACCAGCATCCATGGGTCTCAGTACTCCTAAAACTCATGTGTTGTCTTTGACAAAATTTTAATTGAATTCAACTGTCAGTTTTACTTGAAGCAAGATATCTTCTGAAGTCTGGATTTAGCCTTTCGCTTAGATTATCTCCAGTCTACAGAACTGCTCACCTAATCCCCTCTGAACAGTGCAGAATTCCATACAATGTTTCCAGTTTAACACGTATGCTCATATTATTATCTTGAAATATATTTACATGGATTTTGTTGAGTGGAAAATTATGAAAGCTATTGCTCATGTAATAGTTTAAACCGGCATTTGCAGTCCAAGTAAGGTAGCATGTTAGCTTCTTATTGCTTTTCTATCGTCAATTTTTAAATCTAACACGATGTTATTAAACAATAATCAACACCTTGCATTTTTTAAAGTAATGTTCATACATTAATTACATCCCAACATATTAAAGTAAGAAGGCATTAGCAGCCTATATTACAAATAGACAGACTATGAGATACTACAAATTTGAGTAACTTATCCGGAGGCAGAACTACTATCCAGAAAATATGGTTGCCTAGTTTCAGAAGAGGTTTCCAGTCTTGCTATACACTGTAATCTGATCAGTAGCAGCAAAGGGGAAATTTCCTTTCTCTTCCATTGTAAAAATATAAATATACACATTACTTAGTGAAATTTTTATTCCAGCTATAATACTTGACAATTTGCAAACAACATGTTTGAGGCACTGATGCATTTACCCAATTATAACATAGTACACTATGAATTATGCCCTTTCTTTAACTTACAAAACACAGTACATTATACCAATATGAGCTAGCTTAAATTATTAGTTCTTTGATAGTACCTACAATACACCCACTCTACTGTCAGGCTTCTTAAAGAGATGAAGACTTGCGTGACGGAGATTTTTACAAGAGAATTCAAAAGAACTGAGAACTAGTAAAGCAGACCTTATGTCGATGGTAATCTCCCAGGGAACGTGTTGGTCTGACCTATAAAACAGCTCGATGCTCTGAATAAACAGTATTAGCAAAGCAGAAATTGCAAAGCCGTCGCCTCACATGGGCTCTGGCCACATGCAGGGACCTCAGGTGCAGGGACCTTGGGGGACATGTCCCCCCATAGCTGGGACGCCCAGCACTGCCTGTGGGAGCTGCTACAGCAGCCACCAAGAAACAGACTGTCCTTCCCCAAAACTACACTTACCAAGATACAGACCTCCCTCTAGTCAGTTTAGAACAGGCTTTGCAAATCGGCCAAGGCAGACAGTCCTGACATTGTAACTTCCTTGGAACAACTTAATTCTGTTTCCTGTTCTTCTGCCTCCAAAACCCCAAGCGCTTTCTATTATCTTTGCGCTGAAGGGCACCAGTCGTGAACCAAAACGACATCAACTATTGTTCAAGCATGTAAAACAATACAGAACCTTCTCCACAAGAGCTGCTGACACCCCATCTCATAAGAGTATTTAACTTTTACTCCAACAGGGATACTGACGATAGGATTTCAGTGACTTGGTAGGACAAGAGCTCTCTAACCACTACAGTGCTAGCTTTCACTCAAGTCCCCCCAGATGCCATTCGGTGCATGCGACAGAGCAGTTCTCGGAGGCTGCGGTGCTGCCGCCTGCCTTGGCCTCGGATAATGAGAGTTCTGGATGTCTCATCTGTAAAATCAACCTTGCAGTGCGTCTAATAGAAACTGTACATGCATTTTCAAGAGTTTTATGTGCAATCTGCCATTTGATAAGTGCAAATGTATTGGAACCCTTACACGTCATCCTTGGTCCGCAAACATACTGTATCACACAGAAACAATATGCTCCTGCACTTCTTTGCCAATAATGCTGAAACATAAACATGTCTCAAGAATAAGAAAAGCCACGGTGGATTCTGCACGAAGTAGTCAATTGACCACTCTCCTCAACTCCTGCCTTCCTGCCTGCAGATATCACCCTAACAAAGTAAACCGTATCTGAAATCTATACTTAGAATCTGATCTTCTCAGAAAGGTAAAAATAAATAAGATTTCATTTCTCCCTTTGGGGAGCACACACGGACAGAAACAGAGATAGCCACAAGAGATTTTGTTTGTTCCAGTTCTAAATTTAGAGTACGGAGGCCAACAGAGCACATATCCCATTTTCATTAAAAACAGCGTCAGTAATATTTTCTCACTTGCCTTGATGCAGCTATTCCGAGCTCACGAAGAATTCACCTGTAACAAGCTGCAAAAGCAGTGAAATTTTTGTGGGTATTATCTGTAGGGAACATTATTCTCTCTCTTCTTTGAAGGCCCAAAGGAAGAACATTTACACATTCAACCTAGACAATTTATTATTGTGCTCCCAGCACCACTGAGATGGTCAGATATATGTTGTTTTGCAGTGGGAATTCATTGCAGCAGTGGCTGGAGGTAACCACTGGGAAGATAAAGTGGGACTTGTATTAGCACAAGTTTCTTCTGGAAGGAAATCAGGGCAGAGAGCTCAACCCTCTCTTCATATCCCACCCTATTGCACTCATCAATGTCTTGACAGCCCCCTCCTTTGCACCCCCTCCTCTGAATCCCAAAGGTTTTCAAGGTGTTCAATGTGTATTGATTCCATAAAGCTCCCAGAATATATTATGTATGAGACTGACATGCTAAGGGCCTGGCCATTCTGCATTGTTTGATCTTCTGAAATCTCTCGTTTGTATGAATATGGAAAAGTTCCTTTTTGCTTGCTGTCCATTGATCCAGACATTGACCCTTCTCTGTGTGCATTTATCTCCGATGATTTAATAATGAAAAAGACCAATAAACTGAGGAAAGGAAGGAAGCCCCTTCAGGGGGACCTATTGCCATGGAAACGTGCCATATGTTGTTCTTGTAGAGAATGAATCGATCAATAAGGGCTGCAGCTTCCAAGTCATCATGAATACGTTGCGGAATGTGAAGGACGAAAGCCTAAAGACATGCTTAAGTTGTGACATTAGGAAGTCCAGGCCCTGGCTGATATCCAGCATCTCGGATGACTCAAATTCACATGTTTGGGCAGTCTGTTAGAAAGGTGGATCTGCACCAGGGAGTTCTGAATTGTCTCAGCAAGCAGTGATATTGGGCCAAGAGTTTGATTTGTACCCAAGGATACAAAGAAAAGGGAGTGTGTTTTATTTCAGAGCACGCAGACTCCAATTTCTGGGAGACATACAGGTAGAGATTGCAAAGTCTACTTCTCTGAGCTTGATCTTTCACCTTTACTTGCCAGAATATTAACAGCAGCTCACACTTACAGTATTTGGTGCTGCACGTACAAACTTTACATCTATATAGACGATACAGATACATGTAGGTATGTCTATTAGTTCAGTGTAAATGCTACTGCAAGAGCGGCAGAGGACACATGACACCAACTGATGTAAGAGGTATTTTCCACCAACTTATCTTCTCAGTATGTTACAAGGATGACAGGCCAGATTCTTAACTACTTAGTATTGATATGGCTCTCTTAACATAATGTGAGTTCACATGAGATGAGGATATCAGCCTCACCACTAGGAACCCAAATTTACTAAAATTAAGACTAAAACACGGCAGAGAGATGGCATGAGTCACGCAACTAGATCAGAATCGCAGCTGAGAAAGTGGGAGACATTGGAGGGGACGTATCTCGGCTTTCTGCCAGCTGTTCTCCTTTGGGTTGACATATTTAAGCCCTCATGCTCTGCAGCAGTCCACAGAGAGGTGACAACACATGCGGCAGGTAGCTAAGTCATCTGCCAGGCTGAGAGAAAGACTTCTAGCCATCTGGACTGCTAAAAATGTTCCTCCTAGGTGTTGCTGTGCCACGGCTTGGTGTTCATTAGGAATCACAACTCCAGTCTTCCCAGATGGAAAGTGGTCTCTTATTACATCTAGGCTCTCACAGAGGCTCCTAGAGACCCAGGTTTGGGGTACTCACCGTAACCTTTGAACCACGCACCACCAGGATAACCGTCTGTGCAGCAGGTCACCAGTGGGCTTAAGCAAAGAGACAAAGATCTATGTCATTTAGCTGAGTAGCTGGCCAGTTACATCCAGCTACTTTACAATGAAAGACTGAAAAAGAGAGGAAGAGCTTCCTGTGCCTGAGGATGGATCAGATCTGAGCCTGATCCAGCTACATGAAGCAATTTACTCAGATACATCTCTGCTTGCAGGATAAGGCACACGTGCTCTCTCATAGTGTCTCTTCAACTTTTAAACTTCCCGGGATTTATATCTGAGATAAGCAACGGCATCTGCCAGACTTGAGCACCCATGCACGCTTATGTCTACCGCTCTGCATGAGCCCTGGACATGCCAGCTGGGGCAGGGGAAAACACTTTAACCTTTCTCGCTTAATGGCACGATGAGAATCCAAAACGCTGCCAGAGAGAGGTAAGAGAAAGTAGTGTGAGGCTTTTCATCAGTCTGCTGGAATTATCACATTCAAAGGCTCAAAACTTCCTAAACCACATGCTCACTGAGGAAAGAGAAAGCTGAAGTGACAGAACATTTCCCTGCGTGTAGCCTTCATCTCCAACAAGGACACTTCACCATAGACCTACTGGTTGTGCAGCACAGGGGGAAGAAGACCTGGAAGTGAGAGTTCACTCCCCATTTACACTCCCAAGTCACGTGTGGTTTAGTTTCAAAATCAGAAAATATTTTTCCTTCCCAACTCTCTTGCTGCTAACATCAGATTCCTGTTTGCAGTGAGTTATTCAGGCTGGATTGGAGCACAGTGAATCCTCAAAAAGACTAATGCTGCTGGGATCTCGGGGTTATTCAGGTACCTGAGACCCCAGACAAGAGATGAATCATCATCTAAAAATGCAGCAGTTCAGGGGAAAAAAAAAAGTCCAATTGCCTCTGATTATTTCAGGTCTCAGAAGAAACATACTGTGCTGAGGCTATGCTTATCTAAGGCATCCACGTGAATCCACTATCCGCTCCAAACATCGGATGCTGAATTAATTACTGCATGTACTGAAACACTATGTAGCTCACAAGAGATTTTTTCCTTTTGACCTCAAAATACTCTATGGCAGGTGGCCGAGTCTCACCATCAGCATGTGCCAGCCGGGGAAACTGAGGCACGGAGCCACAAGCATTTCCCAAGTGCCTCACTCACATGCAGGTCCAGAGAGCCCAGGAATCCTAACACCCACTCCAGTGTCTGAAGGACACTCAGCTCACAACTCAGCTCCACAGAAAGGCAGTTCCTTATGCAAGTAGTCGCTGTGCTCCAAAGACCTTTTTGGTTTCTGAGAATCTATTATTTGCTGTCCCCACAAACATTTCTGCATTAAACTACCTGAAATGAGGAAACTCAGCAGAAGATTAAGGGCAGACGGAGACCTGGGGAAAAATGAGGACGACTTGGTGCAAGCTCTGAGATAGAAGACCCAGAAACTCTGGACATTTAAAATATATTATCCCCTAGAAATGATACAGTCAGACCCACTCTTCACCCACACAGGATGCTTTGAATCACCAATTATAGAGAGTATTGCAAATTCAATGGCTAGATTTGGGGTGTTAGATTGGCAGGTGTGTTAGATTGGCAGATTGGTGTTAGACTGGCTTTTCACCCTCTGTGTGGCATAGAACATGCTACGTAACTCTCCTGTAAAGGACATGGCTGCTAAAGGATCTGGGCATCTTCAGTGAACTCCTATCTTGTCTTTTGCCAACACTCAGGATGTTGACAGATCTCTCCTGCTCTTTCCAGGACATGCTGCAAATTTCTTTTGCACATCTGTGTGGTATGGTGGGGATTCTCAGGGGATTCTCCATTACCAAAGTTCTAACCTGTGTTGCAGGGTCTCGCAGTCCACTCCAGCAGTTTGCTCCAGTCAAGAAACCTCAAGCAA
Source organism: Nesoenas mayeri (assembly GCF_963082525.1). NCBI lineage: Eukaryota > Metazoa > Chordata > Aves > Columbiformes > Columbidae > Nesoenas > Nesoenas mayeri. The sequence continues at coordinate 19,810,918 of NC_137563.1, read as the reverse complement.
GTTAATTGCAGCCTCTCCTCACCATTCCGAATCCCTGTTACAATCAATGGGAGTTTGCAGAATACCTCTCTTTAAAAAGCATACAAAACGCTGGTTCCAAAACACAGCAGCTTGCGGTAACACTAGGGTAACGTCCAGTGCTGCTCCTCCAATATATACAGCGCTTTTCTGCCAGAGACATCCAGACTAATAGTGATGGGCACCATTAAAAAAATGCTTAGATAAATCTTTTCCAATATGGGCTGGGCTTGATCATCACTATTTAAGTCAATGGAACACAGCCATTGAGCCTTGGGGGAGCAAGTGCCAGCCCTCAATAATTTCTTTGATTAATTGTTCTTTGGAAGGAAGAATTCATTAAGCATTCCTCTCAGCAATTATAAATAAATATATTTTTAGAATGAATAACCTGCCAGAAACAAGTTGTTTCAGAAATATATTCAAATTGATGCAGCCCATTTTCCATCAATCCATAACAAGGAGGCTCCAGTCTGCCCAGCTCCCATCTTACCTAGAGGGGCAGTCCTGTCACCGAGGAACGACTTGTGCTGCCTACACAACTCAAGTTCGGATTCTGTGAGCAACTTGCTAGAAAATAATGTAGTTTCTCTGTATATTAGTTTTCCAGGCATAAAATGGGAATATAAATCCTTGTTATTTCACAGAAATATTACAAAGCCATTTCTATAAACAGTTGGGACAGTGAAGATATGATAGTCATGAAAACCCAATAAATAAAGAAAAAAACCCCTGTATTTGCACTTCAGCATCAAAGCTTAGATGTGCTACAAACTGAACGTGAAATAAGGTTCTCTTTAAAGATTTTTGGATGTGTGATCAACATCATTCCCACAAAATTCAGGTATAACTGAAACACACAAGTAGTTTTATTGACACAGTAAACAATTACCAAAAGGAAAGCAGGACAGGTAGCTACACCAAGGCAGTGATATCTGAGCACTTTCCTGCCTCTTCAAGGTGCAGACTCCACTGACAAATGAGCAGTAAGTGATTATTTTAAATCTACCTGATCCTGTTGTAAATTTTAAATCCCCTTACTTGAAGACAGGAACTCATCACAGAGCTCTCTCTATTTTCTTTGCTTCTTTTGGTGAGGACAGGGTCTATTTGTGCCCAGAGAAGCATGTCCAACTGCAAGATGAGCAATGGCACTTGGTGGATGCCACAGCCCTCCTCCCCACTCTAGAAAGATGTACTTGTCCCCAGGCTGGAAGAAGAAACCCCAAAAGAACCTGAGCATGCTCTGGATACTGAAAGTTACAGCCACAAAAGACTATTCCGGATTTTTGAGTCTTAAAATAAAAGAGATGTCTTATACTTTGCTCGTGGTGCCTAGAGGCAAATCAGTTCCCCGCCCTGGTTTGGGGACCCAGGATGGCAGCAATGTCTCAGTGAATTCCAACTTTCCCAAGAAGCAACACAAGAACACACTCTCAAAAGCCCTTTTCTCTAAAATATGAAATATACTTTTCTTTTTTTACATCTACACATACAGGACCCAATTTCAAGGCCACTGTAGCAGGCACTGACTTAACCTCTGATTTTGACAGGAGCAGGGATGTGCGAGCATATTATGCAAATGAGCTGGGAAATGTGCACTTCAATAATGCTTGATTATGTTATCTTAATGTTTTTCTTCTTTTTAGCTAATCTAGTCCTTCTGTTTAAGATTAGTAGTTAGGCAAAGGCTAGGGTTTTCCTCTGTGTAGTTTCAAATTCATCCCACCAGAAATATATGTGGTATGACTCAGCCCAACTGGCTGGCACTCAACGGGAAGGCTGAGAAAGAGAAATAGAAAGATGGTTGAGTGCCGAGGGTACCTGGAAAAAGCTCTGCAAGTCACTCCAGCCAACATCCGCAGCGCTCCCTGGTTTCAGCGGGGAACAGCACAAGGTCTTTTGCTGGAGCTCAGGAACAGCAGAGAGCAGATTATCTCTGTTCTCAAACATTTGAGCTCATTAGATATTCAGATCGTAAATTAGGGATCTCCTTTACAAAAGATATCATTGAATCAGAAATAGCTGCTTGGTAGGCAAAGAGCAGAAAATTCAGTGCTCTAAAATGCTTCCACAGCAGCAAGAGAGAGCTATCCTCACTAAATCCTGCTTCAAAGATCCATTCCACAAACATCCAAATGTGAACATCACCTGATGTCTCCCACTGTAGTGCAATATGTGCTAGACATAGTGCCCGTATGTGCCTCTCAGGTACATATACAGGAGAGACAGGCCAGAAGTAGCTCCAAGGATTGAAATGGGTTCTCAGTGTCACTCCCACTAGGTGCGATGGAGTCTCACCAAGGAATTTGGCTCCATATGTCTACTAATAAAAAGACATTTCAAAGAAATGATGATCTATCCTTCTGCATCCACAAGAACCCCAAAATACGGAGAAAACATTTTACCCAGCACTGTAGCACGGCTAACGCTGGGGTGAAACACAGCAGCAAGGCAGTACATAGCAGAACATACAACTAGTGCTTCAGGGCAGGGTATGAATAAAAAGCGCATCATTTAAACTGTACTAAAATTACAGCATTATTTGGCTGCTTATAAGGCTAGTAGGCTGCTCTGTCAACAGCCATGGATTTTGAATGATCAGGGTAGTTCATATCACTAAAAAACTACTTCATGTGGAACATTTTCCCTTCTGCGTTCTGAGCTAACCAGGACCGTATATGTTTTTCCTTTGAAAAAGAAGTTTTCAAAGAGCTTGTGAAGAATTCTTTCCCCTCCTGTACGAAAGCTATGCTCCACCTTTAGCCATTCCAACCTGACATACAGCTGACAATATGTCTTTTTCCCTAACCAGACTGCAGATCCAAGTATCCAAGTACGGGGCAGGCACAAGTTGCTGCTTATCTGTCCTTACTTGAAAGAGGTGCTCTTTCCATGGGAAAAAATCCCCAGCCACAAGGATGTGCACAGCAAGCAAGGCCTAAGGCTTATTTGTGGGCCAAGCTGAGGAAATGTGAATGACTAACGTCAAGGCATCTTGTTCAGCTCTTTCACAGCTTGTCTCTGCACATCTTATCTAAGAGGAGTGGAAAGAAAAGCTGATGGCCTGCCATTACTGAGAAAATGTGTGTGTGATGATTACACTAGAGGAAGTGTTTAAGAACAGCTCAGCCTTGTGAACATAATATCCTAGAACAGCTGCCAAGTCCCAGAGGGGTTACATCTCCCGACTCCCCAAGTCATGCATGACTGATGTACATTCGTGTCTCCAGCAGCTATTGCTCATGGATACGCATTGTCTTGCATCTCCATGGACAAGCCAACACCTCCATCACGTCCTATTCACCATGGGGTGCTCTGTCCTGCAAAGAGGGTTGTGTTGACTGGGAGACTGAGCTTTTGAGAAATGTCACTGCTTTTTTTTTTCCCCATGGTTTTAAATTTTGGACTGGAAAGACATTGTTAGTGTTTTAGGGTGGGAGCAAGAGCCAACAAGGGGTAGTGGTGGTCTGGACTTGGGAATCACCTTCCTGTGGTATCAGGGAAAGTGATCTTTGTACAGATGTTTGACACGCTCAGCTCTGTTTTACTCTTCTCACATCCACATCACTCACAAGGTATTGTATTATAATATTAGATGCACCCCTGATGTTATGTATTCATTTCCCAAGCAGATTCATTTGCACACACACAACACATCCACCCACATGCCGTGATGGTTAGACAGACACAAAGCCATCAAGCAGCCAATTATTTGGGATGGGAACAGCTTGCATTAGCTCATGATGAAGCTTAGCCTTAATTCTAATGAGCTAGAAAGGCTGAGAGCTGTGCACTGCTCTCCTGACTGCGGATCTCAGAGCAGGGCAGATGATGTCAAGGCAAATATTTTTTTTGTCTGCAGTGCAGATTTTGCTGGGTGAATTTACTTGCAGATGAGGCTTCTAGATCCCCTGTTCAAAGGCAGGAGCCTTAGGCCATACCTACATCTGCCAGTGCTAGCCTAAATTCTTCTTTGTGCTGAAAAAGAAGCACACAACCAGCAGAAGTAACCTTTGGCACCACTTTCAATCAATGTGTGTAGACAAGAAGCTGGAGGAATTTGCCCCATGTGGGTGATGGATCAGGAGCAGATGACAGGAGTGCCTGTGGTACTAAGAGGCAGCAGAGGAGCTCAGTCACAACAGGAATACAGCCAGAGAAGCTGAGAACAACCTAACTTTACATGAGGTTTTGCAAAAGTAAGGACCAGAACCTTTCCAAATGCAGTCGGGGTTGAGCCAACAGTCATTGCCAAATCTGGTATTTAAGTATGTGTTAGACCCAGGCATTTGTCCCAGCTCCCAACTGTGGAACAAGCCTAGCTGCTCTCTTACCATGGCATACACAGCGTATCACCTTAACCATAGCTGGCATGACCTGAAGCACACATGTCTTTGCACTAAAAGCCAAGGGTCACAACAGATTATCCGAAAGATTCAACATTTGGTGAGCTTAGACACTGCTTTCTAAAGGTGCCCCACCACAGAAATGGACAAACATCTTGCCAGCTCCTGTGCCTGACCTTTTATTCAGGAGTGTGTGCGTAAGTCAAGCAATCACATATTCTCAAAGAAAAGGGTAGCACACCTTGCAGTACACGTGACCGCTGAGAAAAAGATGAAACGTTTTCCTTTTAGACCATCTTGAAACCCCATGCAGGGGCTGTACCATTCTCATTTACGGATACAAAACGTAAAATTCATCTTGTCTCCCTACCCATGCAGGTCTTTTTCTATCTTTTTTACCAACCTAGTTCTAAACGTGCCCCACAATACTGCACAATACATACTGTACAAGTGTTGGTAACCAGTTTCCTTATTAAGACAAAGGGACCAATTATTCACAAATCACTTAACAGTATATGGATCTACTCATTTTTGCAGACCTAGCAAAGAAATTTAACCGAATCTAGAGCAGTACACAGAAACGGATAAATATGAAGAAATTCTCGTTAAACTGCCTTGTAGATATTAACCACACCCTTGCTGACATCTACTCTGGCATCTTCTGTTACATTACAAGATTTCAGACTTCTACAGCATCTTCCATGGCCCCTGGCAGCACCATCACCCCCTTCTGAAAGCTGGAGAAATCAAGGTACAGAGTATTCTGTTGAGGATGGGTCGTAGGGTCAAAACTAGATGTCTGACCTGCCTTCCAGTTTGTCCTTCTATTCGTTGTATGTTGTGTATAATTCAAAGGATATCAGCAGCTAAATGAGCATGGAAGAATGATACAAATGGTTTGTACAGGCATTAAAGAGAACAGACCATGATCTGTAGTCTAGACTGTTCCTTTTTCCTGCCATCCCCACAATTCACAGAAAACCAGGGATGGAAAACAACATTGCTCTTGTTATGAACAAAAGTATAACTTGTGTGTGTATTAGTGCTTTAAAGCAAAGGGGGAAACACCAAGCATCAAGAATTTGTGCTTAATGAAAGCGAGTTTGCTATTGTTAAAAAAGCTGCATAGTTTCAGTCATCATTATCTTTTCTGTTATCATTTTTGACTGTTGGGAGAGCTTGTCCAAAGCCTGACACTGCCAGAAAACGTCACCTTTGCACCGCTTCGCTATGCCTAATGCAAGTTCTGCTTCTCTGCAGAGAGCCGAGATGTCACTGCGCTGGCTCAGCCCACACCTCTGTCCCTGCCCCGTCCCCCCAGCCTGGTCACAAACGTGGACGGAGTGGGGAGAACCCGCGAAGCTTCCCCTGTTCCCCAGAGACACACACACGGCTCCTTTGCAGATGAGACACTGCACGGGGTACGGATGATGTTAACGCTGCAATGAGTTAGCATCGCCCTGAAATCACGTGTGAAGCAATGGCTGGGAGGAAAGGACCTATTAATGTGGAGTCCCCGAGTCTTTGGAATGCAGCTGTTATCTCACTCGCAAGCTTTGGAGCGCTGATAACTTTGCAAGACATTTCTTTCCCACACCCAGACAAATTCAAATGCACTTCACTAGGATTTCCATCCCCAAAACACACAGAGGGTGGAACTGAGCATCACACTGCCCCAGCGCTCAGCACCTCTGACCAGGAAAACTGAATCCCGTCAGAGCTCCCGCGCATACAGTCTCATTGGAGCTGTGTATAGGGATGAGGAGTTACTCAGTGTACAAGTATTGATTTCCTGGCAGTCACAAGAACCCCAGGCACAGCGGTGAAAAGAAAAAAATTAAAAAAAAAGGACTTATAGCTGCTACACTACCGTCAACTGGCAATCTGCAGCACCTCCCCTGCCTCTAAGCTCTTTAACAATAGGTGCATAAACACAGACAACCTCTCCATTCAAAGAGGCAGAGATTTAAATCCTTAATTAGCACATTTGGACGAGTCGCCACGAATGAGATTAGCTTTTGCGCATCGCTGGGGAAGCAGTTGTGCCCCTCTAATGTCCAAGTGGTGGGGCCTAGAGCTGACCTTGGAATTCCCCTGGGGATGCTCATCTCTCTGCTCTCAGTGGCACCGTCCTCCCCTGCTGCATGCAGCAGCTCTTTAGGAGTCAACAGCCCGGTTTTACTACAGTCTGGTGCTAATACCAGGCATGGGGTGACCATATTTGATGTCAGCCACTATGAATATACTGCATGGAATGAAGAATTTCAATTTGTAAAGGGACTTCCCAGGTAGCAAACCATTCAACAAGGAAAAGGGGCAGAAAAAAGGTCTCTATGATAGCGCCTTGTTAGCCCAGCACACATCTGCTCTCTCATGTGTTTCTCAAGTCCTCACGGCTTTGTCTGCTGACAAACCCCTGGTTTTAGTGCTGTCAGCACTGCAGAGCTGTAGAGCTGCACAAAGCCAAGCTGCGTTCTCATCTGCCTTGTGCTTCACCAAAAAAAGCAAGGATACCTGAGCAGTTCTTGCTGCTTGTAATATATAAAGCAGCTTTGATTTGGAGACCCCAGGAAGGATTTGCAGTGTGGCTTAGAGAAGAAACCTTGTCCGGACTTGTAAGCTGAAAAGCAACTATTTTACAACTGTCTCACTAAGAAATGCTCAGACAACGTGGGAATGAGCACTGTATTGCTGCTAGACAAAGAGGCTACCTAAATGTTTCAGAACAGAACTTGAAATTAACTCCTATTCACCAGAACAACTCTCCTTAAGCACAAAGTAAATATCATGAAGTTATAGATCACTGCACAGCAAAAAGGTAATGATGTCCCCAGCCAGGTGCTGCCTGACTTGAAAGATGGCTGTGGATACCACACCTGCATGTGGGACACTGGGAATCCATAAAGGAGAAGAGGATGTAGATTTCCACACAGGGAAATAAACCCCAAACCATGGAAGGGGCAGAAGAGCATTTGTCAGAGTTGGTGATTTTCTTAACTCTTCCTTTTGCCTTGAGGTCTGCAAATCGTCTCATCTCTGCGCACACACAACAGCCTGGACCTTGTTCAGCCACAGGCCTCGTGCCATAAACATTTAGGGGTGATTTTTTGGTTGTTGTTTTTCAAGTTCCCAAAGATAAAGAAGGAGCTGGCACCTTTCTTTTTGAGTGACATTCATCTGTAGGTAAATTGATTTAATAGCTTGTTAGAGTGCCAATTAGAACCAACAATAACTCAATTGACCTATAACTGCCTTGGCACCAACACAGCTTTTAAAAATAAGAGAAAGGAAGAAATCTGTGCTCTGGCAGAGATGAGAGCCCAGATAGCTGGTTTCAAAAGCAAACTGAGGGATTCATGGGCTTGCTAATGAGATGCTCATAACACATCAGAAACAAAGACAAATTTCAATGGTTTCAAGCTAAAATGACACTATGTTATCTGCAGACAAAGATCACTCTTTTATCTGTATAATAAATGGATTTCAGTGCAGCAGCAGTGACTCTACAGCAGAAAAAACTCAGTGCGACAGAAAGCACTAGCACAGCTATCTAACCAGAATAACACTGTACCAAACACTTCAGTTTACCTGCTTACCGTAGTACTGACAATTCCGGCACTGATTCTGTGTGTGCCTACTAATAAACACCTTTAGAAGACACATTTTTCCATCAAATAAGATCTGGTTTGCATTAATGCAGTGGGGACTGTGTTTCTATACAAATTCATCATTTGAAACATCTAGCTCCAAGGACACAGGTATTTCAACTTTAAAAAATAAAAAAATGGGTAGAGTTTGTCTAAATATTGCTGGGCTGGTGGTCTTCAAGGATGGAAAGAGGGATCGTGTGGAAGGGTTTTAAATTACTAGCCAAAATGATCCATTCTTCAATCAAGAGGGAAAGCAGGGACCAAGAAAACTGAGATTGTTTGAAGAGCCAGAGGGACAATAGCAACTAAGAATATCTAGAAGGAGAGGAAACTAATTTGGGGGGGACCCACCCAGAAGAAAAAAAAACCTGAAGGGTAAGGATAGAGACTGGCAAGAGAGGAAACTGGACTAAATGAATTGCCAAGCGCAACGTTCTGAAAGGAGAACATGGGGAGCGGGGTGGAGAAGAGAGGCAGTACTAAAAACAAAGGTGAGAATGAAAACAGTGACCAGCTGAAAAGCTTGGTGTTGGGATCCAGGACCGGCTGGAGAAGAAACCTACCACGGGAAGCCCAGAAAATGGAGATGGACCTGGTGGGTTAAGAAACACGAACTTGAAGTGAGGGATGGAGAAAACAACAGGTTGGAGAGAGTGGGGCTGAAGGCGTCATGCTTAGGTACTGAGGAGAAAACAAGCGAGAGTTTGTAATAAGCAGGATATGTTTCCCTTCAAAGCCTGGAGAGTAACCCAAGAATCTAGTGCATCGTCGTTCTTATGCCATAACTTCTTGCTACAGCCATTGCTTAATTCAGAGCAGAGGGTAGTGCAGCATATCCTCAAAAAGATCCCTACCTGCTAACGAACCCAGAGATGATATTATGACAAGGACGAGGACTGATTTATTTTATAAAACCCTAACAACTGTACAAAGCCACTATATCAATAATTATACTGCAAAGTCAAAAGTGGAGGTTATGAAATAGCAGGACGGATGCTAGCTGTACATATATATTGTGTTACAGTCATTACACGATGCAAAACAGTTCCTCCCATAGAATCCGGGCCCGCTTCAAGATGAGAGGAAGGGCTCGAGGCAGATGTGTGCAGGAAAGAGATTTTCTATAGGAGCTCATTTCTTGCACAATCTGGAAGGTTTGCAGTAAGAGATAAGGAACTGCAGAATGAGATGTGATGGCTGAGGCAGATGAGCGGTGCCCTGGAGATTCCATCTCTGCCAAAAAGTTCCTGCAGAGGTGTCAGGCGAATCGCTCAATCCAAAACTGTAATTAGAACAATATTCTTAGGTGATGATTAAAGAGAACACTATGTCATTGTTTACAGCAATAATTTTTTTTTCTTTTCTTTTTTTTTTTTTTTGCTATAAACAGATAAACTAACAAACATAACAAACCGAGGCTTCGGAAGAGGGTGGGTGGGATCGGCATGTCTATTTCTCAGTCTGGCTGCTCACCAAGCTAGCCTAAGAAATGGTCCAAATCAGAACGTCCCAATCCTCTTCAAACACCCATTAGCCTTAAAACAGGTAGTTATCTCTGTGCCTTTGTCTTCTGGGTCACAGGGATGTCTGATTTCTTACTGAGCACCCACAGAGGCAGAACTTTGAACGTTAGATACAACACGTAATGCTACGTACTCTGCAAAACAGGTCCTCAAATTGACTACACCAAGCCGATGGATGTTTTTGACCTTAATCTCTAGGAGTCTGTGCCACCTCGCTATAAAATGGGAATGATGGTACCAGTTTTCCCTACCCCAGGTGTCAGGAAGCAAAATGAACATTTTTTGCTGTTATAGTTGAATATTTTTTAAGTGTCAAAGAAAAAAAAAAAAGGCCATGAGGAAATTAACCTGTATTTTTCAGAATATGATCTGAATGAGATGAAATAAATACACGGAGAGATGGAGAAAATGTTACGTAGTTTTTCACAAAGAAACCATCACTGTGTGCACTGAATGAGACATGGGCTTCTGCGGAAGTGATAATGTGTTCATCTATTGGCAGAGATTCGTACAAAGGGCCTGAATTAAGTTTATGCAGAAAAACTTAATCACATCACTTCCTTACATCCCAATGCTTGCTTTAGTACTTTTACTCCTTTATCTCATGTTCCTCACATGAACATACACGAAAATACCATAATAATATACAATTATAGTCTTAAAACATATTCTGATGATACATTGAGGTGTTTCATTTACTGAAGCCATCCTGTTTTCAAACGCTGCCCTTTGTAGCAACTGAACCTGTCTCATACAAAAAAACTATATCCCCACACTGATCATCTAGTGTGGAATTTTTTTATCCTTTGACTCATGATGTGAACCACGGCATGATGTCTGTGATAACCAGCCTATAGATATGGACAGTATGGCTGCACTAGTTTGGTCTCCTTAGTTCATCGTCCCAAAACTGTGATGCTTCTCCTGATTTGTAGTCCACTAAAGGCAACAGAGGTCAAATCCATGCTGTTTATTTGGATAAGCTCGAGACACGGGCCCATGCAAACCTCATGAGGTTCAAAAAGGCGAAGTGCCAGGTCCTTAAAAGGAGCCTATACGAAAGATGGAGACAGACTTCTTAGCAGGCCCTGTTATGGTAAGACAAGGGATGATGGTTTGAAACTAAAGGACCGGAGATTCAGGCTGGACACGAGCAAGAGATTTTTTACAATGAGGGAGGTAAAACACTGTCCCAGGTTGCCCAGAGAGGTGGTGGATGCCTCATCCCTGGAGACATCCCAGGCCAGGCTGGACGGGGCTCTGAGCAACCTGAGCTGGTGAAGATGTCCCTGCTCATGGCAGGGGTGGCACTGGGGGAGCTGGGAAGGTCCCTTCAACCCAAACTGTTCTATGATTATCCCTCATATTATTCCTGTTTGGATCCCCTAGTTTTGCTTCAGCAAAACTGCCCTGGGAATCAGCAGGAAAAGTCATCTGCAGTAAAGACAGCAAGATCTGACTTCAAGAAAGCATCTCCCCTTCCTCAGCTACCAGTGTCCTCACACTATTTTGAGGCAACTGCCATCAGCATGAACAAGAGAAGAAGACAGCCAAGCCTACAAGCTGCCTACCAATGAACCTGTGCCTGATCTACCCTTTGTAGTTTGTTTCTACTGACAGGCACAGGTTCTGCTACTAATGCAACTGTTTCCCCGACCTTCAGAGGTTTCACTGAACCAGAATTTCAATTTGCTGTACATAAGGCTCACACAATGGGTAGCTTTCATTTTCCTTTGCTATGAGCAGTGGGCAAGTCACAAGATCAGGGTTTGCCACTGTGGGCAGCATCTGAATGCGGGCAGGCTGACACGAGCAGCAGGTAAAGAAAAGGGCGTTATTATCTGAGAGCAGGAACAGCAACGCCCATCCAAGTGAACTGCTGAAGTCCGTGAGCAATGCTGCACGCTTCACAAATTGTTTATCCTTCTAACAAAATAGTGCAAAGCTGACGAATGAAAACAATCTCCACAGACAGAGCAGCACTCCATGAGGCACTCTGGAAATCAGTTCTGCTCAGGAGAGCGGAAAAGGTAAACAGGCATCTTCCCCATTTCTGCTTAATCCTCCCAGTGCTATTTCATTTAGTATTTAGAAGTGTGATTAGTAAACTTCCCAGATTCCCTACAAGAAGGCAGTCTGAACAACACTGCCTAGAAGTCCAGACATGAAGGGAAGCAAATGATTTTGTTCTTCAGGAATTCCCCAACTTTATACATTGCACTTGAAGATCTATTTGTTTTGGTGCCACAGAAACCTCGCCAGGTTCCCAAGCAGATAGGAGGCTCTGGCGGGGGAAGCAAATGCAAAAGGGATCTGTTTGCAGACAAATATTATAATTAAGAGAGACCAGCGAAAAGAAAAATTCTGAAATCTGAAGTTGGGATTGTTACCGAGTGGAAAATTTTCCATTGTTTTCAAGGAGGCAACCGCTTCTCTTTTCTGTGAAGAAATTAATAGATTACTGGGCAGTGAATAATGTGCAGTTATATTTACTGTTTTGGTCCTTCAGATAGTATATCTGTTCTCAGGCCTTTCTAAAAGCAGCATGCTACACTTTTTTGCAAGCAATTCTGGATAGCAGCGACAACCAATATGTTTTAGTCAGCTACGGACTAGATAGATCATTGTTTGTCTGGAATTTTTTGATTAAACCAATTTTCCTGGATCAATGCTTCCTCTAAGCAATAAGTTACAATTCTACCTACCCAGTGAAAAAGCTTTTGAAGTCACAGATAAATCTTGATCTAGGTAATAGTCCAGCTCTGCACGGATGTGCCATCAACCACAGATGCAAATAAGCAGCTGGCACATACATCTGCACCTCAGCACAGGAGCTGGTATTCTTATTTTCATTAGAAATTGCTAAGATACCTTTTAAGTGCTTCTAGAACTAGTCCACTGCATTAGTCAGGAGTACTCAGGGGCACTGAGTTTGGTTTTTATAAAGGTCATTTGGCGTCTTTTCCCCTCACAATGGACTAAAAGCAGAAATCAACAGAGCTTTAATCTATATTAATCTGCTTTACTCTTGGAGGGTCATAGATTTGCCACTGAAATTAGCCATATTAGATGCTAAAATGATAATTTAATGAGACTATGATGAAAACCTCTGTTCTATTCTAAACCAGGAACTCCTCTCACAGTGCAAAGGAGAAGCAGCTCCATAAAGTTGGAGGAATTACACCAATGGCATTTCACAGCAGAATCAAGCTCCAGTAAATAGGGCTAGAGTGTTCAGTCCCAAGCTTCACATCTCAAGCTGCACTGAGACAGAAGCCACGAGGTCTGGAGCTCTACCAAAGCACCTGGACATTCACCTCATTCTCACAGGTGAAACTGGTTTCTCTCCAAAGAAGCAGAAAACAAGATCTGGGTCTAAATATTGAAATATTAACTTGAAACTTGTACACCAAATGCTGCACGGCTTCAGTGACAGTGCAGGATAATGGAGACTCGTGCCTCTTACAACATCCTAACTCTCCAGAGTCTGCACCCATCTGTAACAAGGAACAATCACGCATCACACTGCGTAATTTGCAAAGCAGAAAATAAAAGTCCTTTGGGTCAAGGATATAGCTTTTGCAAATATTTTGACAATATCTGCTCTTTGGTGCAATCTGCTGCATTTCAGAGGTCAAAAAATGTTACTCAGATTCATGTGAGTTGTTTCCAAGACAGATGCTTTAGTAGCATTCAGAGAAGGGGGGAATACAAAACCCGAACAGAATTCGGGGAAGCTCCCACTCTTCTCCTTCAAGGCAGCCGTTGTTCATAGGTCATTTTTCATGGAAGCCCACACGTTTTCTCTAAGCAGCATTCATACTCAAACAGATATGCTGCAAGTGACCTAGAAACAGGAGCGAACAAAGTTTCCCAGAAAATCCATGTACTGACCATACAGCAGCTCCTCCTGCTCTCCTCAGATGTCTCGCTGTACAATCAATACCACTGCCCCATCTGATGTCGATATACAGTAGGAGGGCGAAGGCATTTGTGTGCATCAGTTTAGAAGAAACAGCAAGAGGGAAGGTATCAGCCTACGTGGAATTTGACCCCAAGCAGAGAGCTTCTTGCACCACGGCACACAGATCCAACTCACTCCGCTTTCTCTGCACAATTGCACAGCTACGTAAGGGGAGGATTTTATTATTAATACTAACAAGTCATACATGCATTCGTATATAACTGCATACACAGGAACATCTGAGCCTTAGCAGACTCAGTGTGGTCAGCTGGCTTGGGAGAGTCTGGCTCGCCCACGTATTTCATTCCTTTGTGTAAGACTGGGAGTAGCCCTATAGCCAAGTACCTCAGAACTAAAAACCTCCTAATTTATTCTGCCATTTTAAGGAATAAGCACAGGTGCACTAGGAATCTTAAAAAAATGAACTCTTCAGACCATCTCACCTTGGGCAAGGTGGCTACCTCAGCAACTGCTACAGTCCTTTTACTGAAGTTTGCCAGTCTGCTTCTATGCTGAAAGCGTAGTCATGAAGATGGAATAAACCCACTACACAGACATATAAAAGATATGAAAACGGAACACTACTTTGTCATAAATCCAAATATAATCCAGATATTAAACCACAAACGCCTTGAGGGTGTGACACACAGGAAACACCTTGGTAGAATAACCCAAGAAAGCAGAGGAGTTAGTTTTTAACTCCAGACTTGGGGCAAATACAAAGATCTAGAGCTAAGAGAATGAAATTGGTTTTGTTCTTTATAAAGCTAATAACTCTCGCATTTCACTGTGTTTGTGAGGTACTACTTGATCACTCGCAACAGGGAGGCAATTTTAAACCCTTTTCAATCTGAGTTTCAATAAGGTTCTATTTGCAAGGACTATGTATCATGATGTAGCTGCTGGAAACCCGCATGTGCTCGGTCAGCTGTGCGCTTGGGACACTCGAATGCACTGAATTCAAACGACAGTGCAGTCTTCCAATTCACGGAGCCTTCTAATAACATTTGTTAATCCAAGCAAATATTAAGGAATCTGCTCAGTGCCAGTGCTGAATCTCTTCAGCGTGCGGACTACTTGCTAAATCCATAAAAGGTAGTGTCAAAAGGTTTGGCATTTCTGGTTTTGGGCACCCAAATCCATCCCGGAACTCCTTCCTGCAATTATCTTGCTAACTGTGTTTCAGGGAATAATGCAAGGTTTCTTCAAGAGTCCAAGAATTCAATAAAATCATGCAGTATGACAGATACGTGTTTGAATAATGTTCTTCTACTGTGTGCTTTTAAATGTGAGATATAAGCCAGTTGTAATTAAAGTTGAAGCAATAAACCTTAGCCGTTGATTGCACTAAGTAATTAATTATTGATTGCAGTACTTTACATATGTATTGCAGAGGACAACTCACCTGTGCAGTAGACAGTACTTTACTCAGAAATATCCAAACACAACCCCTCTGCTACACAGAACTCTACAAAAATTGGCTCTAGGGTTTACAAGTTAATTTCCTTATTAACCTTCATGGAAATGTTGCTGAGTGCAAGAAAACCATTGCTTTCATAAAGACAATGTTAACTATTCCCTGTCCAAATGAATTTTGCAAATAAGGATCTACATCTGTAAAAGAGAGAATCTTTCTCGATAAGACTCTGAAGGTGTCAAGCTCCTTCTTAATGATGCCGCTATCCCCTGCACATACCAATTCCCCACAAGCGATGCTGCAGTAAGAAGCCCTACAGAACAGCAACGGTGGCAACATCCTCCCCTAACTCTTGGGGAAGGAGAAGGGAGAGGACTTGGAGGTACAGAAATGGGAACTGAAACATTAATCAACCAGATCATCTGTTCTGAACTGGAGACGTAGGACTAGTTAGGCAGCAGAGACGCTTTTAGGCTAAAGTTGTGCATCAGGTGGAAACATCTTTCCCCATTTACACTGAACTTATGGAGAGGCTTTCCCTTTTAAAAAGCCAAAGCAAAAGACTGGCTGTTGCTCTAAAAACACAATTTAAAATTAATGATAGAGTGAGGAATCTAAAATTAAGCTTGAAGAGAAATGAAACCTGCAGACTGTTTGACTGGAGCAGATCTAAGATGTGTCCTCCAGCTCCTCTGAGAAGGAAATGAATAAGGAAAGTTATGTCTGGGTGTGTGCTCTGTGCAGAAAGGTCTGAGATGGACATGGCAGGGGAAGGGGCAGGCCAGGTAGTTTTGAATGGGCCAGGAGGGGGGGATTGTACCTGAAGTCGCTGTAAGGATGGATGATCCAGAACCCGGCAGACTTAACCCTTTCCTGCTCCCTCTCCACGGCCTTCTGGCTGCCAAACATCCTCAAGGAGAATTTGTTGACCCCCGGCTGGAGCATGGCCCCGAACTGCCTCTGAATGAAACCGGTTTGGCCCAGCCTCTGCTCCTCATCTGGGGTGATCTGGTCGCATCCTCCACCTCCTTCCACTTTGATGGAGGTAGAGGAGCAAGCCCTGGGGGGCTGCTGCTGGGGCTCCGGCGGGGACGCCGGCGGTGGGGACGCTGGCAGTCCCTGCTCCAGCTCCCCGCTGCCGGGGGGGCTTTTGTCCTCGCAGGGGGAGGCCGGCTCCCCTTCCCCACCGATCAGCCTCTTCTCCTCGGCCGCGTCGTGGAGGTGCCTGCTGGTCAGCGAGGACAGGCTCCCTTTGAAGCGGCGGCAGTCCCCATTGGTGCTGGTCTTGGCACTCTTGCTGCCGGCTTCCGTCTCCAAGAGGCCGGGGTCCCCACCTCTGCTGGGGTCTCCCCCGAGCGCCCGGGTGCTCCCAGCAGAGGGCGAGGGCAGCGGCTTCAGCCTGATGCTTTTCCTCCGGGTGTCCTTGTCGCTGTCTTCCTCCTCGTCCATGATCGACGCCTTGGGTCCTATCTGCTGGGGCAGGCTGTACAGCCTCTTGCGCATGGAGGGGGGCAGCTTGTCCATGGCCGGTGCTGCTGCTGCTGCTGCTCAGTTAGAAGGAGACACCCCCCCCCGCTCTGCCCAGTGAAGGGAACTGTCACTGCCCCCAGGCCCCTGCCCCCAGCTCAAGGGGCTAAAAGGACCACAGACTGGCGTGTCATCTCCTTACCAGACTGTGGTATCCACAGGCTCTGCATCCAGAGGAGAAGGAGAAAGAAAAATAAAAAGAAGGAAGGCAAAAAAGCCCCCCCCTTCCTCTGTTGTCCCGATTTGGCTACTTGCTGCTTGTCGCCCCTTGGTGAGTGTTACTGCAATCCCTGTCTGCTCCAATCCAGCGCACCGGGCAAGAAGTCTAGAGGAGAGCCACACACTTCTGGCTGGAAGGCGAGGGAGGGCGGCAGCAGCGGCAGCAGCCGCCTTGCCATGTTGGCTTCGAGATGCAAATGTGCTGGATCTCCCGGCGGGCAGACATCATCCGGAAAGCCAAGCTCAAGCCCGGTTGTCTCCAAACTCCTCAACCTGCCGGCCAATAACACAATGAACTGCAACCTGCAGCAGCCACCGCTTGCTTACATCACTGTCATCACTTATTCCTCATGCAGCCCCAGCTCCTGGGAATATTCATGAAGCGATCCCGTTCTATTGGGTTGCCATAGGAGCGACTACTGCACGCAGGCTCTGCCTACCTGAGCCAGCACCCAGGCTTCTTAAAAGGGCAACGCCTGCCTGCCAAGGGTGTGTGGGGATGGACGGCGCCGCATCGCTGCTGCTGCTGCCGGGCTGCAAGGACCGCGGCGCCCTGGCGCTGCACAACTGCTGAGCTAAAGTCACTCGCGGCTCGGCTTTGCTGCCAGGCTTAGTGTCAGCCTCGGCTTAACAGCAAAAATTAGCAGGCAGTCGTGAATTTAAAAATAGCAGCATCATAAACATTGAAATAAAAAAGACTACGAAGATGGCTTTTAGATGCTGATGATCCTTTCTCCTTCGGGAGTCGTAGCTGCTTTGTTGCGGGTTTGCTTGTGAAGCCTCAGGGGGTTTTGGGGGAAGGGGCACACCCAAACCTAAAGGAAAAACAGCGGTTCACCTTGAAAATCTCAGCTGCATGCAAAGCAGGGGTGTGGGAACTGTGTTTTTTTTCCGAGCAGAAGTTTGCCTGCTGGGAAATACGTCGTGGTTTGTACCTGTCTGCAAACCACCGAAGGTTTGGAACAGTTCTTTTCCCTCTGCTGCTTTCCTTCCCCATTACACATGCAAACCGCTACTATTTCTCCCCTGCGGGGTTGGATCTGTAGAAGTCATTCAAAAAAATAAAAAAGGCAGCATCTCCAAGAGCTCCCCCGCTTGATTGCGGGAGGCTGGATGGGGATGGGAAGGAGGAGAGCGGGGATGCCAGGGATGGGAAGGAGCAGAGCGTGGGCTCTCCCCACCCACCACACGGGAAACCCACTTCCCAGTGGGCACCTGAGTCAGCACTTTGTGCAGCTCAGCCTCGGCTTAGGGAAAATAACAGCTCTGGCTGGGAACACTCCTGCCTTGGGCTGCTGGCTGGGGTGCATTTCATATAATAGAGGCCAATCAGTGTAGGGGGGAAATAAAAAAAAAATGCTAAAAATCAGGTATTTCTCTACCTTTTGTTATTTGAGATAGTGTTTTTCGGCAAAAAGAGGTAGCAATCAGCCCTGTCCTATCATACACTGTTTATTCTGTTATGTTTAAGAAGCTCTTAGACTGATAAACTAGTTCAAATTACTTCCTACTGTAAAGCCTTTGAAACCAGTGGAATTGAGAATCTGTTTAGCCATGCATATATTTTTGCACAGATTCAATATGTGAAGCTTTCTAGAATGTTTATTGGTTTTATATACTTTAAATTGTGCCTCCTAGGAAAAGGAAACCACATGAACTGTGCAGACAGGCAAGGAGGCTGAACACAGGCAATGAATGCCCTCTGTGAGCAGCAAGGAAATCCTCACCCCATCTCTTTGCTTCTGCTCCCATCAGTAAATATCCATCTTTGCAAATATCCACCTTTTCCTTTCCAGGAGTCACCTGCCACTGGCCTAAGGCAACTCTGCCATTTAAAGCAGCAGGAGGTTACTTAAGCTGTTGCTTCAAGGCAATGCAACCATCAGCAGTGATTTCACCCCACAGACAGGACATGCTTCCTCATCTTTGTTTGCCTGCCCTCTCACTCAAATCCTTTCTCTGAAATATTCACCTGCTCCTCTTCTCCTCCCACCTCCTGGCACAACTGAGACTGGCTGTGACTCACTTGAAATACTCTCCAGTGAAGCTACCTAGTGGAAATATTCTTTAATATTATTATTTTCATCACAACTTCTGGTAGAAGAAGGTTTTCTGGGGAAACAGATCTCTATTTTGAAATGCTCCTGTAGACTATATCACGTGAACTAAGCCAGTGATAGCATTAAAGGTCTTTTTCCTCCTCTTCCCTCCTCCAGACACTGGGGATGCTGAGGTGTAAGCACTTCTGTGCCTCAGCTGCAATCAACTGCCTTCCAAAAGGATGCGTTTTGATTAATGAGGTGCATAACATCTGAAACTGATGCAGCTTCTTAAACACAGTCCCTTATGTTCCCAGAGAATGACAGAGCAATAAAGGACGTGCTCAAGGAATCAAGCTGTTCGTCCTCTTTCAGCTATAGGTATTCTAGCCAGCTCCCGGAAAATACCCACACTCTTTATTTCCTGGCCTATCTGGGATTATTCTCTGAGTGCTGCCTTATTTGATGACACAAAGAAGATTCTCTTACAGCCCTGAAGTGGGGAAAGAACAGAACGGAGCATCCAAGCAGCAGAATGCTCCTTTATCACTTCCGTAGCTGGGAAAGGCAATTCTCAGGTGCAAAGACTGAGTCAGGCTGACTAGCACGCTGCTGCACAATCACAGAAGCACGATGGTATCCTCATGCCCACAATCCTGCCTGGCACTCCCCAGCCACCAGTGTCCAGTCGATATACGATGCAGATGATTCCTCGGATAGAGAGGAGGGGTTTTAAGTTACTTTTTTGAGACCACGTTTGTTCACCTTTACGTCTATCTATAAAGCATGAAGTTTCACTTCAGTGTCACACCTGCTTTGAAGCAATTTTTCGAGCACATCATTTTAGCAAATACTATAGTCCCATTTTGAAAAAAAAAAAACCTGAAATAAGAGTGCAAGTGCTGTACTGAATCTAGGCCTTGTCCAGCAGACAGCCCAAAGGGCATTCTTGGGTAGTTCTGTCTCCAAGTGTGGATTACTAAACACTTGTAAAAACTTGGCTCCAGAGTTACAGCAACAACACTCAGCGGAAGTTTTAAAGTCCTTAAAATGGAATGACAATTTTGTGTCCAGAGAACTTGAAAGCAATGACACTTTATTTGAGAGCCTTCCAAGAACTAAGTGCAGGAGGCTGGGAATTATCCTTGTCTAACAGTATGAAACTACTATCATGGACATTATTTATTGTTGGCATTATGGCGGTGCTTTCCATGTCAGCAAACGGACCTTTACAGGCACATTTTTAGAACATTTCAGAAAAGCTAGGACTGTTGTAGGACTGTCTTGCCTACCACTGGCTGCACAGTACATTCAGAAAGGGTATAGAGAACCCACCTGCTATAAAAAGGGAGAAGTGTTTTTGAGGGAAACTATCTCCTTTTTAATAATATTTGTCAGATATTGATCCAAGAATTGGCATAGATACAAAGGGAATGGATTTAGTAGGGAGAATGCAGGTACAGGAGCCAAAGATTAATTTGTTTCTTAGGGGATTTTGCCAGCTCATATATACATATATAAATATGTGCTAATACATGCGGTGCTACTTTAATAAAAATCCAGTGCTGCAATGCAAATGTGAAAAATCACATTCCTAATGAGCTCAGGACTTTAGAAGAATAGACTGAGAACCATAAAAAGTGATATCCTCTAGCTCAGGGTACAGAATGCAGCATCACAAGCTTTCTGCACGTTGGCCTGTTACAACCACGTTTGTTTGGGTCAGTTTCAGTCATCACTCTTGAAAACTTGGATTCACAGATAAAAAACATGTGGTATAGATTGGAAGAATGGGAGCAAGTCCTTTCAAAGCTGCCTATTGTTCCTAGCAGGCAGCAAGGAACTCATAATTGGCATTTGAAATTCATGAAATATTCAACACTACAAAACAGGGGAAATTCTACCTCAGAGTTTTAGTGGTAGAGTCAGCACTCGCCGTCTCTGCAGCTCATATCATACCTAGAAGATAATAAAGAAATAATCACCATAAATACAGAAATTCTACCCGCCCCCCCCCCCCCCCCCCGCCTCTATTAATTACTAAAGTGTGCTGTCACACTTGTACTCATTGAAATTCAGCTGGCTGAAACATATTTAAGGTACAGACAAGAGGGCACCAGAGCATCTGGCCAGAATAAAGAAACAGCTGAAGGACAGGAAGCAGGATCCATGGCAGGATGCAGGAGTCAGGGAGCCAGACCAGAGGGCAGGGGGACAGGGAGGAGTCCCACAGAGTGGGACATCAGGATGGAAGGAAGAAGTTCTGCTGTGCAAGAATTGGTTTGCGTTGGGTGAAAGAACGGTTCAAAGTCCATCAGTGGGAGCAGAGAGATACTAAACAGATCCCTGACAACAGCAGACTGTGGAGCCTGGCAAGAGAGGCAGCGGCAGGAGACAAGATACACAACAGGACAGGAAAGCTTGAATCAGGCAGTCCTTGGAAAGCTTCATTCATTGCAGTGGTAAACAAATCTGCAGCAATCCCACTCTCGTCACCCAAGACGAAAATACAGCACTTGGTGGGTTACTGGGAACGTGCTTATAAATAACAAATAGCTATGCCGCTGCACTTCAGAAAAGGAAATGCTATCCAAATAATCAGCCGTGTTGGTTATCTATGGAAGGAAGATACAGACTATGCAGAAAATAAACCTCTGAGGTTTTCAGGATGTTTAGACATTTGGCAAGAGCTGGTAATCCTCACTGGAGCAAGTAGCTAAAAATCGTGGCTAGAAACAGATTGATTAGCAGGAGCATCTCACCACCTGACCGTTCATATTCCCCACGGAGAACAAAAAACTTAATAGAAATAGAAAAAAATAGACCGGTAATGAGGTATGAAGCTATGAGAAATTACACAGAATCTGAGAAGCTGCTGAGAGCAACTATATGATTTACTCACAATTACTTTTAGTTTACAAAGTATCTACATTTTTACATTATGGTCTGAACTCTACCAATGAATTTTCCAATATTCACATTGAAATGCTCATATTAAGCTTGTATCTTGGACTTCAAGAAAATTTGCCTTCCGAATGTATAATGCCATCAAATTTCTATTTAAAAATCGAGCACTAGCTTATTTTTCTGCCCTCAGCTGGAATTATTCAGGAGAAGGTTGAGGAAGCATGGGGAGGTTTGCTTAAACCGGATCAGTTCCATGACTATCAAAAGACTCTTTCTCAAAATAGTGCCTTTCACCAGCATTTAATGAGCTGTAGCTTCACAAAGAATAATGGATCCCTCTTCACGAGTCTGTCCCAAACGATGTGTCTTCCATCTACATGAACTGTGCTATTTTTGATGATCATGCAGTGCTGGATGAGGCGCGGAATGACCTTACAACCCTTGAAGTTATAAGGAAGGTATGCATTTATTTACGATGCCGGACACACGGGGAATCATTTCACCTAATGCGTGTGCAAAACTACAGTACCTGTGAGCTTGGTTAAATGCAGTAAAGCGTTACATATTCATGAAAGTTTTAGGAACGCCTATACATATTCATAACCTGTCCCCGAGAAGGTGGTTCTTATGACAATGAGTTCTGGGAGACCATTTCCATAGTCTCCACCTCTGGCTCCTCCTGGTTGCAGCTGCGCAGTGATCACAACCCCGGGCCCTCTTTCTCTGTACACGGTCACCTTTGGTCCAGTGTGATGAGTTGGTTGGGTCTCAGACTGCTGAGTTGGTTAAAACTGGCGTATCTCCTGTCCTGTGCCCAAGTTTCTGTAATCTAGTTCACCCAAGGATGCATCAAGGATGCACCCAAGGATTATTATCCTTGCAAGGCGTCAGAGAAGTCCTGTTTCTCGTACAATAAGTTACACAGAGTTAAGCAAGGCTAGGCAATAGTGATGTGGGTTAAAGGGTCAGTTCTCTAAATGTCTTTAGTGATGTGGGGTAGGGTTAGTTCTTTAAGTGTCAAGTGTTAGGTTTTTAAGTGTTAATTAGTTAATTGTCAATTCCCTGTATCATGGATTCGATGGGAAATATGTTGTCTCCAACAACAGTAATGGCAGCCTCCAAGGTTGGGAAGGCTGGACTCGGCCCTTGGTGAGCTGAATCATCAGGGCTGACTTCAACCCTTTCTCCTCCTCAGTAAGTGAAGCAAACTAACTCAACATCGTGCTGTTGATGCAACTGCAAACCAATGCTTCGCAGTCATACCACCTATCAGACATTTAGACAGCTCTGATTTAAGAACTCATCATCCTAATGGATGTATCTTAACAACACCTCCCCACAGCAAACTGCTGAAGACAGGCAGAAGATCTAAAAATTTGAAAGAAGAGATTAATTAGAAATAAGATGCTCTTGTGAGCAAAATGGCTATGAAAGAAATGTTCCATAGATTTGCACCTTGTGACCGGAGTCTCCCACGTCCAATGTGCAGGATTCAATACAAACTTTTCCTCTATAATTCATAATTGTACTGTCACCCATGGATTCCCTGATGTGTAGTAATTTATGATGCCAGTGCTGTAGGCTGCAGCAGCTTTGAGCAGAAGACTCTCAGAGGTCCCTTCCAACCTAAATTACACTTTAATTCTATGACTCAACAGGAATTCTCTCTTTACTCCAGCTACCTACATTCACAAACGTGTAGGAAGATTTTATCTTCAAGATAAAATCACTCTGTCAAATTTATTTTAAACGATCAAACAGGTTGAAATATTAGTAGGAGGGAACTGACAGACTGATGGATACAAAGCACGACTGTATAAGCTTCATTTCCTCAGGTAAGCAGCAAGAAGCCATTTCATGATTTTGGAGAGCAAACTCAGACATTTTCATGCTTATTCATGATTTCTGAACTCCTGAACATTGCAAAATTGCAAAAGCAAGTTTAGCCTGCATGTCTAAGCAATACGGCAGTAGAAGAGCTCCAAGCAGAGGATCCTAGTTTATCACTACCCCTTACACATCCCCTGGTCACACACGACCCACAGCGAGATGTTTCGGGCAGTTACTCGTCTCACTCAGGAACTGCAATGGAGTAGAATTCCACTACCAACAAAATCAAGGCCAAAAGCAAGGGAGATACAGTATTTCTGTCTGCATTTCATTCCTTATTGGCATAAATGTAATATATCCTCTACAACCAAGCAACCAGGCGAGGCCAGTCTGAATCCTCAAGACATTCCCATTAGTGCCGCAGAGAAAAAGAGCCATTTGTGCCACCGCCACGTTTGCTGCTCAGCCACAGTGTCTGCGCCTGTCAGCAATGCCGAGTGCCTCGGTGAGCCACCAGATAAGGGAAGAGGCTTCACTTGACAAGGCTACGAATAATTATAGGAGATTAAAAAAAAAGACCTCCTCTCTATGGCCTTTCCTTTTAGAAATCAGCCCTTTACTGATATTGCATGTAACTTGCTCAACACCAGAGAGATCTTGTGGTTAGCCTAAATCTGGATATTATTTCCTGAGTTTGAGCATGTCTGTGTCTACATATGCACGTTTGTGCTTGTGCTAATCAAGCTTTTACCTCAATTTGGCATCAGAAAGCACTCTAGGGCCTCTGTCATATGTTAGTTTTGTTTAATTGTGTTACTGAAGCATCTAGAAAATTCTGTTGATACCAAAGCCCCAACAGAGGAAGGTAGTCCCTCCCCAGTCTAAACAGCAGAGGAACGGAATGCAGCAGAGTAAATCTCCTGGTCTTCAAATGCCAGTTCAGTGCTGTGTGCTTCCTTTTTGCTTGTTTAGTTTTAGCAAAGGCTTTGTTGAGAAGAGCTAGAGCAGGGAAAAAAGACAAAGAAGGGTGGATCCAAAGCAGAAGAGAAAAAACAAAGAATGTGGCAAGAGTTCAGGGACAGAATTGTCTCCATTGCATTCAACTTTCTGTATGAAGTTGTGCTGCAAATGCCACCGTTATGGACAGCATGACCTCTTGTTATGCACTTCTTTATGATTGTTCTTATTCTCAAGCTACGGAGCTGACAATTCTGGAAACATTATCTTTACCAAAAAGTGAATTTCATTTTTTGGTGAAAGTTCAAGCAAAACCTGCTGGTTCTGGCAACAAGAAGGTTGTATGTGTAGAAGAGAAAAACAAGAAAATGCACTTTTCCTTTTTTAAAATGGTATTTTAGGAACCAATGTGTTACCCAAGAGCCTAATAATAAAATGAGATCTGGACTTCCTAATAAAAAGATATGCAAACACTGTACACTTGACAAAGATTAAATACCCAGCAAACCCAGAAAGTTCATTCAGCGTTTTCTTATCTGTGCCTCCCCTTCCCTGGCTGCTCCTTATCAGCCACATCTATTCAGCCTGTATGCCCTTGTACTAATTACTATCTATCACGCAGGCATCTCCCTAGTTCTCAGGCATCCAGACTAAGGACTAAAGCATTTATCTTGCAGAGTGCCACACGAGCTGTCCCCGATTAAACACTGTCAGATGCTCGGATGCTCCTCTGCACAGGCAGGAGTGACCAGCCCTGCCCCACACTGTGGCAGCTCCACAAGTCCACCCAGGGACTCCCCGTTGATTAATTTTCACAGCCTGTGCTTTCATTTGTTTTCAACACTCCGCTGACCTTTGTGTAAGAGTTTAAACAAAGCTCTACAGACATTTGAGGCCATTGCTTTGATAGTATCAGTTCATCATTGTATAAATTTGTCTCAGTGGATGGTCCTTTTTTATTTATGTGTGTGTGTTTTTGTGAAGGGGAGGGATCCTGCTCACCTGGCTCTTCTGTGAATACTGACACTTCTTCAGTGAAATCAATGAGAAAACTTCACACTGCATCTAATGTTATTGCTCTGTGCTGCTTAACGCAAGGGCAGGACAATACACAGCAGTTCTAGATGCTGCTTCCTGGACTCTTTTTATCCTCTTCTTTTTAGACAATGCACTTTCCCGTGTGATTTGTAGAAACCTTCCTGGGAGCAGGACCAGAAGTCAGGCCTGCCTGTTTTCCCCCTAAACCATTCGCTGACAGAATCATACTCCCTCCTGTGTTCTCCTACCGACTGATGGAATCTTAAATCTTCTGTTCAATGAAGCAACTTCACAAAGATGCTTCCTGTGGGACACTTGGGGAACAGGAAAGTAGCATTTGCTTCACCAGCTGCAGTTTAGGAAATAAGAGTGAGAACTGTTCTGATTTTTTTTTTTTTAAAAAAGGCTTAAATGCAGCCCTGCACATGGCTGAACTGTGGTGAGATGATAGGGAGAAGCATTTGGCAGCTACTTGATGTTGTCAGCGTTCCCTTCCTGGCTGGGTGGCATTCTGCTCAGCACACAGGCTGGCCCATAGGTTCCTATGGTCTACCAGAAAGTTCAAGCAAAAACCTTTTATTTCTGCTTGCTGTTCCTGCTTACTACTCCTGTAAAGAAAAAACTGCTTATGCACATACATACATATTAAAAAAGTAGCTTAGAGTAAAGCAGACCTAGACACTGCATAGAGGGATGTCAGACTAAACAGCGCCGTGAAGCTGGCGACATCTCAGTGCACACTCTATCCCAGATGAAGCACTTAAGGTTAAAGAACAGCAACAACAAATACCACCTTTCGCTCTTCTGAACAACTTCATGTCATAGCGGATGTTCCACAGGCTGCTGTTCAAAGTCTGCTCGAAGAAAAAATGTATCTACTATTAGCCACTTCTGTGCTTGTTAAGAGTTGTCTTTGTTTTTCACCATTCTGCAAAACCCTTCACAAACCCCAGTTTCAGTGGAGCAACAAGACTTCTACTTGCTTGGATTTGCAGGTTTCACTTAACAGGATTAGGTGTTAGGATTTATTTAGCAATGTGTGGTGATAAAAATACCCAGTTCATGAGTAACAGGGGGAAAAGCTCACAATTTTGTTGCTGCTTTTTTGAATTCAAACTTCTCAGCAGGGGAAAAGGTTCAAATCAGGTGTTTGCCACCCACAGTTTTCAGTACTAGAGAATGCTTAACTTTTTCTAGCTGGGAGAAGTCTGGAGCGGAATAAATAGAGAAGACTGAGTCTTGCTGTGAGACCTAAAGAATGTGAGATTCAGAATGACTTGATCTTCCCATCAAACCTAGGGCTGACACGGAATTATGTTAAAACATCTTCCTGGGACTTTAAGTAGTCTGAAGACTTTGCTACCCTACTTCAGCTTTTCCCAAGAGGCAGATCCATTAGTCTAAACTAGCTAGAACATGTAGCCCTCAACCATGCATTCACTCCCTGCTCAACAGGAGGGTGGTATCAGAGCTGCTTTGGTGATTCTGTCCTTCTCCTGTTTCTGGAAGGCCTCCCCAGTGCAGAAGACTCTCAAAAGGTCGTCAAACTGGACTCGGGACTGTCTGTGCCACTTGTGGTAGATGTTAGCACCAAATCTAAGCTGAAGATCCTGCTCAGTGGAAAAGAACTGGAAGACATACTTTAACAGAAAAGATCCTGAGAGTCTAATTTTTTTATTTTTTTTCTTTTTAGTCAAGCAAAGGGAAGTATAAGTAATTATTTGATAATAATCTATAAGTACCCACACAGAGAGGTGGAGACCTGAACACAGAGGAATCCTCACACCAGCAGACACAGTTGCAAAAGCGATGCTGCCTGGAAGCTACACACGTTCAAGCCAAAATGAAGTTAATAATTTTTAATGGTGAGGGCAACTGACCTCTAGATTAACATGATGAAGTTTTTGTAGATTCTCTGTCACAGGAAATTTAAAAAACAAGATTAGATATTTTTTATACAAGATCCACTTTAAACTCAATCCCAGATACTAGACTCGAATCTGCAATTAATTTGGGTTAGTCCTTCATCACATCACACAGGATGTGGAAAACTGGAAAAGCAAATGACCACTAATAGCAGCTAGAATGCTCGCACCCTCTTCTGGGTCATTTCCGAATATGCTGAACTGCCTACACCCCAGCACAAACGCCTAAAGAACTCTGTTGGCACTCTCCTTCCAATGTGAGGCTCAAAAATTTACCATCTGTTTCTACTGTCTACCCAACTCCTTACCCGTGCTAGGACCTTCCCTTACCCTCTTTAGCTGCTTAGTTTCCTCAAAAACTTACTTGCCAAAGCCTTTTGAGAATTCAAATGGACAGTATAAATCAGATCACACCCTCACTCCATTTCTTAATGGCTCGTCAAAGATGTCTGAGAGGTTTGTAAACTATTAGGACTCCTCTTTACGAAAGCCACTTTGACACTTCCCAAGTAGTCTGAACTAGATCATATTTATCCAAGTTCATGTCCTGTAGGACGTTTCTGGTTTTAGTTACAGTGATCTATTCGACTATTAAATATTTCCTTCTAAGCTGGAAAGCCATTCACAAATTTTGTTGTGCTGCATTTTTAATAGGATTGCAGCATACTCTTGACGGAACTCCTAACATGCCTACATGGAAAATGACAGTGTCATATGGCCTTTGGGTCATTGTCCCCCAAGGGTTCACACACACTTGTCAGATGCTTGTGCCCATATGAAATGGGAGTACATACACACTTGTTCATCTTTTATGGGCTGAGTATTGAGTTTCTACCAGGCTGGACCATTGCAATTTCAGTTTCAATATGGACTCACGTCAAAGAAAGACTCACGATGATCATTTTCCCATAGAAAATGAATGCAAAATAACAAGATTTCCCAGTCTGTGTAACCATACTGCATGGATTTCCAAGTGCAATGAAGTCAGCTTGAGCCTTTCATGTTTTATTAATGCCTTGTAGCTAAGTAAAATGACTAATAAACTGGCATTTTATAGAACGGGATGGAGCCATTCTGAAGACAGAATAATAACTAACCATTCATTTACTAAGCTCCCTCTAGCAGTTTTTCAGTATACATAGAATGAAAATCATGGAGGTACTGAAATAAGTTCACTCTACCTTGCACCACAGATGCTACTTAACAGTAGGCGCACAAATTCACTCCAGCACTTTCTGTCTGGTTTCTGTGTAGGGAAAAGGAGGAAAAATGGTTACCTTGCCCAGATTACCACAACAAAGTCCATGCTGGCCCCAGAATTAAAGACCTGGAACAGTCTCGCTGTCACTTCCTAATTGGTAGCCACCATTCTGCAGCATATTACAAAGGAAGAAAGTTAAACAGCTAAAGATCCCTCAAAATCCAAATTAGTTTGAGGGGTTCTTTCCTTATAAATCCACTCTTTCATTGTAGTTCCTCTTTACAAAGGGACGAAAGAGAGAGGATTTCCTGAAACAGGGGAAAAGCAGATGGAAGCGCTCTTAGATCTGTGGTTTCCCCCAGAGAGAACAGGAAATTCACACATATTATCACTCCCATGTGCACTGCTGGGACAATGCTGATTGTCAGTATTTTCTTCTCCACTAAAAATTAAAAGAGAGAAAACATATGCACTGCTTAATTTTCTAAGCAAGGCACATTTGTAGTGTGTCAAGCTGGTAGCCTTTGCGACTGTTCACTGAAGCAAGTTTTAATGCTACATGAGACACAATCAGTAAGAGGCTCACTACAGAGAATCTAACAGATTTCATCTCAGCAAAGCAGTGGCAGGGCAGAAACCAAAATTTACAAAATTTCCTAATTCCTCATCCCATAATCAGTCAATTGGAACAAACTATTTCTCTCCATTTGTGCTTGCTCAACACTGTCTCTTAAACCCCAAATCCAGCTGTTGTCACTGAACTCAAAGCAGCTTTTGTTAAGCATTTCCCTAAATGCATTCCAAAACATGTTTTTTGCACTAAACCTGATCTTCCAGCTGCCAGACCACTGAAACTAGAACAGCTCACTTCAATTTCCATCTGATATGAATGTTTGAATGTTCTAAGGAGACATCTCTGACCAAAAAAGAAATCACTGGCTGGAACTTTATGACTAGATAGTCTCACCTTTTTTTTTTTATAATGTATTTTTTGGTCAATGTATAAGAAAGGAGGTGACAAATGCAGTATGCAAGAGATTGTACTGCGTTATTCAGAAGGCCTCATTCACCTTTGATTCCTGTGCTGCAGATATCGTACAATGACAAGTATAGGGTTAGGAACTAGAACGTAAGACAAATAGAGCAAGTGGAATTAAAAGAAAAAAAAAAAGAGAGACAGAGAGACAAGGCTTATAGTCAGAAAAGGTAGCAGCACTGCTGTTTCAAGGTTGTTCTGTGTTTCAGATCAATAACAATGAGCAATCTCCCAGGCAAAGTCAGCTAAGGTCTCTGAGCCTCCACCAACAGCCCCCTGGGTCTCCCTGCTTGTATCCAGCTGGACGCACCGTGGGCCACTTCTGCACGTGAACATCACTGACCATATACTGAGAAAGCTGATGAGAAGACACAAAATCAGAGAGCCTTCCTGAGGTAATGAAACGGGGATCCTCAAAGCCTGTGTAGCCTCTGTTGAACTGAAACATGCTGCAGTCAATGGGAGTCATTCTATTAGGAGACAGTTGATATCTTTTTGCCCTTGACAGAGGTCAATTTGGAAATGCTTGAGGTGTGTGTTTCCCAGAAGGAATGGCAGCACATGCATGACACAGATTTATGCTTGCAATTCCAATAATTCTGCCTTCTTGAATTCAACTCTAATTGTAGTGTGCCTCTCTTATGATTTAGAACATTTCATTTACCGATCTTATTTTACTTTTCCTGCAATTTCACCTCTCTGATCAGATCTTGCCAGCAGGTTTTCATTATCAAATAGGTGGGGTTTTTTAAATGGCACAATTGCAAGTCATCATCTTAAATATCAATCTTCATAACTCATCTGAGCACTTTACGTTCTTGTCATGTCGTGTGTCAGGATTCTGCTGCGGAGATAAATCCCCATCTGCGTGGCTGCCAGCTTCTCATTCCTTTATTGATTCTCCCCTATTTGCTGTAACTGAGTTTTTATACTTACGTTGTTCTTCAGTATATAAACGCCTGTCAGAGGCAGGAAAAGAGAGACAGACCAGGGACTTGCACTTCTCATCACCTCTCAGCAGAAGAGGGTGCTGTGCAACACTGATTAAAATAGATGCTTTAGCAACTGAGGCAGTTTAGCTGAGGATTCCCTACCCAGGTACCAAACCACGTATTACTTACGTGTCAGGAGGTGACTGTAGGAAAAAGCTTATATTCCTTATTTTCCACTGGATAGGGAAGGAAAAGGGAATAATCTGCAATTTTCCAGAACTGACCCATCTGTTCTGAGTTGCCCACGTTAAAGCAAGCTTTAAAGGGAACTTTTTGTTTATTTTATCATACAGAAATGTAGAAAGGCTCCAAAACATGTCATTGCTCTGAAATGTTTGCATGTTTAAAATCCAGATTCACCTTTAATTAAGTATGGCCTCAACTATATTTATAGGTACGTGTTCAAAGGTTGTGTCCCCAGCTGGCGGGCAGGCACTGAGCTGGTAGCCTCCCTCTATTACTGCTTTTACTACATGAGCCCAGTCTTACATGGAGTGGTAGTTACACGGATCACTCCCCGTGGATCACAGTAGCTACGCCAGCATAAGGGATGTCCTCAGCAGACACTCACGAGCCACAATTAAACTCTGAGTTAGCCACCCCTGAGATAAAGGCAGGGAGATGAGTCAGGGCTTTATTTCTAGTTTTGCCTCCAGTTTCACTGGCTGATCTCTGAATTTTCTGCTGATGACCACCTTCTACAGCAGGCTGGCTCTTTCAGCATGCACGATGGCCTCACTTTTATTCTCTAATGAACCACATCACAGGACTGTTGAACTCTGGCATGAAACAGACTCTTGCTCACCAGGTGCTGCTCTGCCTGTCCTGGCACAAAGCAGCAGCAAACCGCTGAGTCTGCTTACTGCTGCTATCTACTGGTTGTAACCAGTGAGCAACTGTGTATCCTGGGCCATCTACTGCCTATGGCACTGAGAAATCTTCATTCTGCAAAGTAACTCCTGAAAGGGCTCCCAGAAAAGCATAAAATTCTCATGTTAAAAGCAACTACAATTCAGCATAATGATTGCTCTAACCCTACACATGTAGATATACACTGCATTAAATTATTTATTGTTCTTTCTTTCTTATGTAGTTTAGATACTTCCATTTTCCAATTTACAAACTTGAAATCTGGCAGCCATTTTCAGGTCTGCACAGCAAGAATTAGGCATGCATGTATGAACTTATTCTGAAGAAGCAGGATACTTTTGGCTTTTTTGTGCTTCTACCACTAGAGAGCAGGAGAATGGACCCTTGCAGCTCCAGCACTACAGCTGCTGTGACACAGCGAGGAGCTCGTTGTTACATCAGCGAGTTTGAGCCGACACTCACAGTGAAACTGGACAACCTTTCAATCCATTTATCAAACCTTTGCAGTTACCATTCCAGACAGATGAAACCAGGCTGAGTATGAAGCAGAAGAAAACAGTCTGCATGGAGAGTAACTTGAAATTCTAACAGCAATACAGACATACAGACAATCACCATCCTGTGTTTCACTGAGACAAGCTAGGTTGCTGTGTTTTTTTTCCTTTTAACATCCAAGTCTAGCCTAGATTCTACCCAAGGAGAAGAATATTCACTATTAAGGGTTGAACCCTGCCAAAATATACCTAGAACTAGAATTAAAAGAGAAACTACATTCATGTGCTTTGTGGTCTGTGATAAATACCCTGTAGATATTTTTGCATAATTAGGAGAGAGATTTCCCTGAATCATGAAATTTGGTCCTAGGTTTCCAGTTTTTCCTAATGTTTAAAAAACCAGGGTGAAACTACAGTTGTGGTTTCACACTCTGATCTACCAGCTGGCAGATGTCGAAAGAGGAGATGTCATCTTCAACCTCGAGCTTCCCCTTTCCTTGCACTCACAGAACCTTCATGAACAAACATTTCTATTTCCTAATTCAGAAAAAAGTGTGCGTTTTTTGGTTGTCTGACAGATTAGTGGAGTACATCAGTGTATTAAAGCACCTGATGAGAGCCAGAGGCAGTAAAGAGCAGCAGAATGTGGGAAGCAGGTAGCTGAAGAAATAAAGCTTCCCTCTTTCAGTAGCAGTAACCTTTTGATCAGCTTGGTCTGACACATGAAATAGCACAGTAAGACAGAGACATCAGGAAGGGATTCCTTGCCAGGAAAGCTGCTGAGGTGTTTTCAGAAAGAAGTGCTGGGTGCCCTGAAGAACATTCTGTACTGGGCTCTGAGTGGGCCGTATCAGACGGTACCTTTACAGGAGGCTCAGGGCTCTGATTTCAGCAGCAAACAGAACTCCCTGTAAAAGAGGGCAGAACAACTGGGATTCACCTTCCAGGATGAGCCATCATGGAAGAAAGGACAAGCAACTGATCCAGACTGTATTTCCCACTCCACATTGTGTTAATTCTTCTATGTAAGATTGTCCTGCCCACTAGTCAGCATTATCCTGCAGAACCTTCTGGAAAGAATGCTGTAAACCCAACTTTTACCAAAAGAGTGGTGCCTGGGCCTTGAGGTTATGATTGGTTCTGACTGGACTTCACATTCAGCTCAGGTAGAATTCCTGCAATTTTACAGACCAAGAAGTATTGGGCTTGTTCCTCTGCTAGAGCAGGGATGTCAAACTCATTTTCACCGGGGGCCACATCAGCCTCACAGTTGCCTTCAAAGGGCCAAATGTAATTTTAGGACCGTATGAATGGTTTAAAGCAAATGCACTGTTAGGCGGGACAAAGGCAGGCAGCTACCAAGCAGAGTTTCTCAGCTACTCTGAAGTAGATTCAAATTCCTCTCTGCTTTGTTCCTTCACAAAAGTAGCTTTTTCCACTGAAGTCATTTTCCCACCAGGTTGTATCAGCAGATTGTGCCGAAACCCAAGATACCAATTTTCTCACCTGCGATAACTAGCTAAGGTTCCACTTTCCATATTGACTGACCTATTTAAGAAACAGGCAAGTCCTAGGGAGCGTGCTGCATAAATCAAATGTGGCAGGCAGGGGAGCAGAGGCTCGATTCCTACTGATAGTGAAGAATGTGCATTTGCTTGTACACTTGAGTTGCAAACTTCCTTAAGTGGACTGATGCAATCAAGGGACAAATTATCTCCATTATGACAATGTGCTCCTGTTAAAAGTCTTGACTGTGAAGCCACATGTTCTTGGGTTTAGAATGGACAGGTCACACTCTCCAATCTGAGCTGTTTATTTCACAAATGTTTTAGATTCTTGTTCAAGGTAACTGAATGAAATTCATCTTCAAAATTAAAGCTAGAAAAGAACAGAGAAGGAATGAAGACCTGACATAGCTTTGAGATGAGAAAGGAAGATGTGGAGTAGGAATCTGTCCTTAAACTCTATTACTTCCCCATGTTTTAATAAAGCATTAAGCAAGCCCTATACCCTGTTATTAATGAACGTTAATGAGGGTATTAAGAGTTAGTACAAAAAGTTAGGTCTTTTGCCTCCAACTTCCTCAGTGGGAAACTCACCCAGAACATTCGTGGCTTGATGCTTAAAGCCTTTTCAGCCCAAATTTTACTGGCAGCCATGTATTGTCCCAGTGTATCTTAGCTCATACATGTTTTACATTACTTAAATCCCTCTTGCTGCCAGTCTTGTCCTCAGCAGATTCTGTGGGATTTAGCCCCGTTGTAGTTCAAATAACCTAGTGAGGGGCTTATCACTCTGCTCTATTTCTGTAGTTTGTTCTATTGTGATGGGCTTCGTTATGGTGATTTACAGGAGAATCCTAGCTAAAACCAGGCCCTGCTGTGCTAGGCACTGCGTAAAACATACCGTGACAGGCAGCTGTTGTTGCAGAGGGCTGATGTTCCAGATGAAGGGTCAGAGAGCAAAGAGAGGATGAAGGTGGGAAGGTGATTTAATCATGCTCAGGGAGTCACTCAGCGGTGAAGGCAGCTGTAGGGCCAAAGTCTCCTGAGTACCAGCCCCGTGTAATACACCAACTGTTACGACATTTTGATACGTCAACTAATTTTCCATTTGCACAGTTTCACCTTGTCGCTACCTGTGTAATAGGTAACACCTAAACCAGCTCCAATCTAAACAGATCAGTTCACACAGTGCAGTTTAGAATGTGAATAGCTGCTTTTGCAAATAAACTTTGCTTTCCCTCCAGGGGTTCACAGACAACCAGCTCTGGTGTGCCTGTACACTAGATAAACAGAAATTTGTAAGTGATGCTGTTTAGTTTGCCCCAGGCAGTTAAAAGCAGGCAGTTTCTGATAGGAGCCATTCGTCAGGAAGATGTCTGTGTATCTGAGGTGTGAGATCAAAGGCTGATGCAGAAAATTAGTAACTAGAGTTCCTGTCTCCTGTCCTCAGCTCTGGCCATGACTCATTACCTGAATCCAGTTGTGTTTAAACTGGTATGCCTTGCGGGACTCCTGCCACTAGCTCTGTCCACCCTGATAAATCAGACCACCATCCTTTCCACACACACACACACAAAACTATCAAAAGCAGTTGGATTGTTCTTACAAATAACTTAAGGGCAATAGCTTCCCCAAGAACTACATACTATGTGTGACCATGGGCAAGACCTGAGGCCTTAGGATAAACAGAAAATTTTTCAGAGTTTTCAGAAAAATATATCAGCAAAAAGGGAAGATAAAGCAATTTTAAAGGGAGAATCTGCAGCAGTGTTGTATTATGAAACAAAGAAATAGGAAAATGTTGTCTTTCCCCATTGTGGTGAAATTGTATCTATAATGTGGTGTTCTGTGATGGGGGGGTCCTTATTATCACAAAGACATTGCCAGATTTTGTAGGGAGTTCAGATAAAAGCATTGCAAGTGATTAGGGACCTGAAGGGATTGACTTGTGAGGAAAGATTACATTTTTAAAAAATCAATATATATAGCTTGGCTCAGCAATGACTGGGGACTCATGACAGCCACGTGCCAACAGCTGAAGGGTTTGAATACAAGGAGGGAGGGAAATTCAGCTTGTTTTGAAGCGCTGTAATGAGAAGGAAGGGAAAGGGAATGGAGTAAAGGCGGCATAGGCTAAAGCCCAAGAGAGCTTCCCAACAGTGAGATGTCACTACTACATGAACAGTGCAACTGGTAAGAGAAAAATGTTGAAAACTTGTGGAACTGAAGGTCTTGAGCACAATTGCATAACCAGCTGTGATATACAGAAAGGGAGCACAGAAAGGGAAAGCACTGTTGCCCAGGAAGACACTCTGAAGTCACTGTAAAAGAACACTTCACCTCCTTCACATTCCTGGACAACTCTTTTGAGTCCTTAGCTGCAAACAGGCAACAATGGGTTGTCAAGAAAAAGAAAGCACCGGCCTCTCTGAACTTGGGCAGTGTAATATAACAAATGTGTTGGCATCAGCGGGAGGCTTCTTCACGCACTGAGTGACAGCATCTGTTGTGTAACAGGGACTCAGGGTGACAGTCACCATCAGGTGTTTGTATGAAAAGGCTCTTGAATGAGTCTCACTATTCTTCATTTTCACGCTCCTGTCCTTAAATGCAGCGGAGGAGCAGAGTCAAAACTGAAGGAGGTAACATCTATACAAGTGTAGCCTTCAAACTCACCCCTTGGTTTTCTTTTACCCACCTAAGGTAGAGCAAAATGAGCCTGGTCCAAGACTTGCTAATTGCCAGATATCCCACAGAGCTCTCACAAAACCAGAGACTAACGAGAGAACCAGCAAGGGAGCACGTGTGTGTGCGCACCCGTGTGAAGCACAGCTAAACCTGTTAAGTTCCTGCAGGCAGTCTTCACAACTCCACTATAAAGCGTAATGTTGCCCTAATTCAGGAAATCATTTCACCTTATATCTGTAAAAATGGAAAGAATTACATTCCCCCACTTCCTCACAATATTATGAACCTGATAAAACCTCAAGAGATCTCTGGATGAAAGCACAAACAGTTCATGTTTTCAGAATTCAGAGCAGACTCTCTACATTAACAGCTCTGCAGGGAGTTAGAATTATGTTAGGGACAAAAGCTAAAAGTTCTTGCCTTTCTACAAATTATTCCACTGCCACTAACTGGCATTTCACAAGCCAAAACCAATCAACCTAGTTATTCCAAAATTTATTTGGTTTTGGGTAGTAAATATATATATCCAGTCATACGGTTTGAGAGGCCTGTACGAACTCCAAGAGGTACAGTGCCCAAAGTGTCAGGGACAACTGATTTTCCAAAATCTCATTAGACAGTCCTTTTCAGCAGACGCTGATTTGCAAGGCTGAGGAGATCAGCTCGGGATATCTTTAGAAATTACAAAGTATTGAGTGCACACCTTGAAGAAAAAGCAACACAGATAAAATCAGGCTATCAGTTTCAGCTAAAACGTTGGGATTGTGCTTGAAAGAAATAAAATACCTTCAGATTACTAAAGTTATCTCTTGGCCTTGTGTTTTTCCTATGCCTTGAAGATGTCTGTGCTCAAAGCTTTTTCCTTTCTTTGGACAATAGGGGCTGCAAAGAAGCCTTTTCAGTGTGTCAGGTCAATAGTCCAAAGACTGAGAAGGATTTATTCTATAGATAGTAACAGCATCAAAGAGGCCATTACATCTTCAGCACCAGTAATCCCCATTTTAAAAACTCCATTATCTGTCTGGTTCTTCATTTGCTTGTCACGTAATCCTTGTTGTTGTGGTAACTCAGAAACTAATGCTGTGAGCTTAATAGAGACAGTGACAGAATTGCCTGTCCCTGGATTCAGTCAGGATGGTTATGGGCAAGACAGAAAGAAATCACAGACTAATAAGGAGTTCAAACATGTTAACTGAACAACAAGAATAAAGTCTGTGAAGATGCTGCTGCAATTGTGAAATACTTGTTCTTGCGGGTTGACTATTTTCTGATTTTCATTAATCACTCAAGATCAAATGCCTGACACACTAGTTTTTTTAGCAAACCTTTCAGCATAGGTCATAAATTGTGAAGAGATCTGTTCTCTGGGTCAGAGGTTGCTGGATTTCTACAGAAATCAATGTCTGTTCCTGGGATGATGGGAAATGGCTTCCTTTATTAACCAGAACACTAACTATTTGTTAATATTTATATCCTCTTCTATGAAATTAGATGTCTTGGTAGAACAAAAAGATGCAGCATCCCCCCTCTGCTTCTGGGCCACCAGTTGTAGTCTGGTTCAAACTGGTACAAGATGCAATGTATTGACCTACACAGGAATATTTAGTTTATTTTGGAGCACATGAGCTTTAACTCAGGCAACAGGCTTCTCTATGGTCAGTAAACTGAACGCAGAAGTGGGACTCATTTCTCATCAAAAAGGAAAAGACTTGTAAGCCGATCACAGCTTATCTGTGGAAGAATCCCTGGCTCTCAAAGGCTCTTCTTAGTAGCCAAAAATAAGAGTGAAAAAGAAGAAGCTGAGAATCAGAGTGATCATTCCTGGGAAGACCCTGTCAGGAATAAGAAAGACGATGTTCCTGAATGCATCTATATCCCAAATCCAGCCCTTACAGATCACAGCCCTTGGCAGCCTAGTAAAAAACAGGTTTCTGCAGGATTAAGGAGAGATTATCATAAAGCTCTCTTGCTAAGAATGTGCTAAAATAGGGAGCACAAAGACAACCAGTTATGGCCCTAAATGTTGTCAGATCATCTTTAACTCTTAGGAATCTGATGCAAAGTATGTTTTAAACCAGCATTTTTTAGATGCAATGCCTCAGGCAGAGCCAAGACACAGGGCCCCTGCCTGAACAGTACCTCGTAACAATGCCACCAAATGAGCAAACAGCTTCTCCCTTAATGAACAACTTCTGTAGGGCTTCTCCTGTATGGGCCTGAATGGCCTCATCACTCAGCTGTGGCACCTGACTGAAATATGGACTTTCTTTTTTGGAGAACAGCGTAATATTTTAGTCTGGAATTAGAGCGAAGTATCCTGTGAGCAGAGGCTAAGGTGCATTGTCTAAAAGGACAGCTCAGCAGCAGCCCATGGAAGAGCCTGTAAGATATGAAGACTCTGGAGTGGTTAGGAAATAGGTTAGATATTTAGTTGACTCAAAAAGAAATACTTAGGAGTTAAGGAAGAAAATACAGCCCCACCTCAAGCTACTGTATGTATGAATGAAGGTAGAAACAAGTTGTTTCCTTTAAAAAAGGTTCCCAGTTGTTGGTTAGTAAATCATATGTAGTAGGGATGTATGCAAATTCTCTATTGCTTTGTAATGAGTGGCAGCTGGCATACATCACAGACTAAAGATATATGATAGCTGAATTTTCATGACTAGAGTTTAGGGTAGAGGAAGGATCGTCCTTCACTGACTTTACTGTCACCATAACAATGATGTGACATCTCCTTCTGTCTGCAGTTTTGGACACTCAGCAGCCTCAACAAGAGTAATTTATTACTATGTGCTCTTCATTTATTCTATCCTGTGAATTTGCAGGAAACAGCAGTTAAAGAACTGGGAGGATACATAAACCTGCATTGCAAATTGGCCTGTGATGAGACTTTGGAAAACAACAGAATTGCTTCACCATAAATTGCTTGAAATGGTCGGGCTGCGACTGGCTTCGGTAGATTCATTTCATTTTAATGAAGGAAACGGCAACTCTGCATTCACAATGCCAGAGAGCACTGTGTGAGGGGACAGGAAAGCAGATGCATCTTTTAAAGAGAGATCACTATTCAACTTGTAGTGTCAGGGTTCTCATGGCACCAGTAGGCCCTAGCTGCCCCACCAGCCCTGCCCAAAGATGCTTGAGGGTGGAATTAAAGCAGCGATTCCTCCACCATTACCTTCTCACTCACAGTTCCCTCCTTTTGCATATACTCATCATGTAATTCATTGATGAAATTATAGTCTCAGGACTAACTGGGATGGGGGATAAAGAATGTCTTAAGAATTTGGAATAGGGCTAGAGTGAGTAGAGAATGGCACTGGTAACTAGAGCCTCGAGAACAAATGTGGCTCACATCAGTAGAGAACCAGAATCAATGTCTTCTCCTGATTACAGGATAGAAAGCATTACACCATTTCAGTTCTGTTCCCAGACAAAAACTGCCTATTAAGAACTGGATGAGCCATGGAAAGCAAACTCTCTCCCCTTTTATAGTAGCCTATGCAAGGATAGGCCAAGTTTTTCTGCTTGAATCATTTGAAAGATGTGTGAAAGTCTGCAGTTCTTCAGGGATGTTAAGTATCTGTCATTAAGAAAATCACACATACTCGATGGGAATGCTGTAATTTCAAAAATGGGACAAGCTTTGGGGCAGGTAATCTGAAGGATGTGTGTGCCTCAACTTCCCATATTAAGCTTTTCACAACATAGGCATGAACTGCTTCCAATGGGATGTACCCCTGTCTAAAGATAACAAAAAGTATGCACTGAAGTATACCTCCATTCCATAGGTTGATTCGCCTTCATGTCATATTGATTTTAAAGTAATAGCATTATAAAATCTCAGTACAACAGAATGAAGAGAATATTGCTAATGCTGTGGAGCTCACACAAAATTGCACTCATGTTTCACTCAAGCATGTGAATTTCAATTATATTCACTTTCTCAGCAGTCCTTCTCCTAGGAAAACGAATATACTTTTTCTCCCCCTTCTTCAAGAAGAGGATTAATATGTCAAACTTGCAAATAAGGTCATATGCAATTTCATGACTTCCCCGAGGTTACACTCTCTTGGTTGCCAGTCTAAACACTAGACAGTTACTAAGTTTCCAGTGAAACTATTGCATTGGGGGAGATCTGCAGAAACAAAACTGCCTTCAAGCCAGTGCAGATCTAACTCTGGAAGGATTATTTGTCACACACACACTCATAAGCCATTTGCTTCCCTTGCTCCCAAATTAACCTAGATGAAACAGAGGTCAGGATTTGTGCACTGAACTCCAGTAAGATTCTAGAACTATTCAATGGACAATATAAACTAGATGAAACCACGCTGTTCAAATTCCCTCACGCCCTGTGCCTAAACACGGAGCCTTAAAATTAGTCAAAAGCCTTAGCAGGCTTGTGTGGAGCACAGCTTACAAGGACTGGGGATTCTGGCCCTTACCGTACTTAAATGCTTCACTGCAGTTAGAACTAAATGACACTTTTCCCTGCAGTTATAAACGGCCTTATGTACATCTGTGCTTTTCAGAGTTCATCTTCCTTCCTGCTGTCAGTGACAGTAATCTACAGCAGAGGGACCCAAAGTCTTCTGCAGCTGTGCTGGAGCTTTGTGTTCCACGCAGCAGGAACGCGGCCAGCACAGCAGTGCAGGAACTGGGACACAGACTGACACGGAAAAGGCCTTTTGAGCTCAGTCACCCAACACACCAATTAAACAGGAGCAAGGCATGCATATATTTCTAAAGGCTTTTTTTTCCCTGCCATTGTTACAGGTTTTTGAAAGGTAGATGGATGTATCAGATCAGTGAATAAGTGGGACAGTGGTAATGCTTCTAAAATAGCATCCCCTACCACTAATAGATCCTTTTCTCTGTACCTGAAGGGTAAAATGTCGGGGGTTTTTGCCCTTCTTCCTCTTGTTGCTACTACATACAGCTCTGAAAATAGATTTTTACAGTAAACAGCTCTGGGGAAGGAAAGGTATAACTGATGATGATGTCTTAGACAAAGAGGCACCCCATTGATAATCAGACTGGGATAAAAAGCCATTTTCTACACCATGTATTTTCACTTTTTTTTCTCCCCACTGAAGTGAAGTTTTTGGGGTTCCTTTGAGTTTGTTTGAGGTCTGTATTATCTTTGAAGTATGTGCAGTAATACTGTCCAGCTTTGCAATATTTTGTACACTACACTGGTCTGAGTATGATATAAATTTCCTTTTGTGCTCCTTTACTGGCAAGTATTTATTTCTCTAACTTGGTCTTTTAGCTCAAGCTGAATTTAAGAGTGGTGGTACAGCATTTTATCTCAAGTCAAAAATCAAGCTGCACTCTCAATGGAGTCCAAAGTGTGATGTTCATTAAACAGCAAATGCATGAATGACACAAAACCTTCCCTTGCAGTTCAGGCACCTACTGACTTGGGATATAACAAAGCCAGTCCCCTAACTAGTGCCACCAATGAGCAATGTCAAGCTGCTGAACAACACACCTCACTCTAACTGCAATCTTAGACTGCAGGTGAGACAGAACACAAGAAGCCATAGTGAGCTACAAAAATTGCAGCATTCAGAAAACACAACGATCCATCTCTGGCAGTCATCTGAAGTCTCAGCTGTACAGTCTTCTAATCATACAGGCAGACTGGCAAGCAAAACACAAGCTCCAAACTGAGGTTTCATTTCCAGAGTCGATATAGGTATGCATGTATATGTGTACATTTATACGAACATATAGGTATGTGCATAGACAATGAACAAATAAATCAGTGCCACATCAGTGGCAGGGTTTCTTATCCAATACATGCCCAATCTAACTAGTGCACTTGAAAAGAAAAGACACCTCCACTTTATTCATACATCACATCCACTGCTATTCAGATAGAGAGATGTACAACAAAGCTGCATACAGCCTCTATTTACTCACTCCTTTGATCTAGAATACCAAGAATTTGCTTATTTTTTGAATCTGTGGTAAGGATTTAGGCTTTCTACAGATGCTACAGTTACCATAAACAATTACTTCTTGCAGCTACAGAAAGAAGCCCTCTAAAGTGAAATCAGGAATTACACAACAGCAGAAATCTACCTGCTCCTTCCCCCAACCCATGTAGATATAACTTGTGGCATAAAACAAGTGATGCTGAGTAACATGGACTAGAAATATGCTAGGAGTCAGTACAAAATGAATAGTTTTGTTCCTTGATTGTGAATGGCACCTCAACATCTTTAACTGTCCTACCTCATTGTTCCAAAAGAAAACAAGTTAATGTTACTAAGGAATATATTTCCTTTCACTTCATCATCATCTTCTCTCCTCCCTCCATCACACTTATCTAGCATCTAATACATGTGTACAAGGATGCCCTCACAGCCTCGCTCAGGTTCAGACAGACTTTTGCACAATACTGAAGCTACAACTTCATATCTTTTCAGAAATAATTAATACTTTAGCATTATCACTTCAAGTGTTTTAAACCATGCCTTCAAAAGCAAGAGATCTATTTTAATACAATGACTGCCCAACTTGATGTGCTTCTACATCTACAAATGTTATCTTCCACCACCATCCCCAAAACAAGTAACAACATGCACCTGTGATGTTTGGCTTGTACTCTTAAGTTGGAAGGTGCTGCATTTGAGAAGTACCAAGTATTTCAGATTTAAAAGAAAAAAAAAAAACTTGAGATCTAACTATATTGGTGAAGAAACTGTACTTACTGTGCTGTATCTGACAAGCTTAGAGAGATAAACTTAAAATATACCAGATTTCTACCAGTGGGCTGTTCACTTACATAGGAAAAATGATCTGTCTTGCTTACACCACCACACAAGGTAAAACAATGAATTCTGAAAAATCTGATTTAATATAAAAAACTCTAAAGTAACTTCACTGGTGACACTGGGAAGAATTCCTGTGTATCTACTTGGTGAGACTGAGAGCAGAGTTGAAGCCTGTATATTCAGACCCAAAGTTGGCCATGCTTTGAAAAAGATTTACTGCAAATAAGCAGCCACTCAGTCACCAACACCTTTCTCTTGAAGGCAGGTTAACTGCCTAAGTGAGCACTTGCCTTGCAGACATCAAGAAGCAAATATTTAAGGGTTAAATTCTTGCATTTCAAAGAAGTTGTACCAGCAAGAAATGCTTATTTTGATATCGAAGTTTATGAAAAACTGTCAGACTTTATGTTTGGCATTACAAACATGTTTAAGTATCATTGAAGCCAATACTTAAAGTTATGTATACATTCCAAAATCATTATATCAGCCACTACACTTCTGAGAATGCACAGGTTCTTAGGGCCTCAATTATTTCCTTACACATGCACAGGGCAAAACACAAATGGGTCCAAACATTATGGAGAGCAGGAAAATAACCCTAACCAATTCCAAATCCCACAGACAATAAAAACAGCAAAAGCACTGATTAATTAAGCTGTAAAGTTTTCACCTTCGGACCTCAGGAGCAGAAGGAATGGTACAACCACTTACTATCCAAAAGCAGAAATAAATACATCAGGCAACTATATGGAATCCCACGAAATTCTAAAAGAAACACAGTGCTGAAAATCATGTTTAATTTTATTAACTTTTAAAATACTTAAGGACTAAACCCACTGCTTTTAAAGGTCTGCTTACAGCTCCAGTTATACTGCTTTTTGTTTCTGCTGTGCGTTACAGTGCTGTGTGACCAATACATGGGTTTGCTCATTTATTCTTTGCAACCAAGACTGAAATTTACTTGGAATTTAGATTTTACTTGAAACAAATCTTACTTGATCAGTAAAATCTGTCCAACTAACAGGATGATTCTCAGATTTCACACTAACAACAACATGAATAATAACATCATTTAGTTAATTTATGTATTTACAGGGTTTAATATAATAGTTCCTACTGAGGAATTTGTGACATGTAGGTTACATCTAGCACTTATGTATATGAAATATTAGTTAGTACTTGAAATTCAAAAAGGACATAGCGTAATTCTTGACTTCTGGAAGACAGAAAACATTCTGAACTGGTTCCTTTCCCTTGGCTCTACGCATCGAGTTTCTGAACTTGTTTTAACAGTGAGATTCCCAATATTGTTCTTCCACAAACTATAAGATTCTGAATAGCATTCAGTATCTTAATGGATAACCTCCTAAGGGCCTTGGTGCTCCTAGAAAGCTGTGGCAGGGACTCAGTTAATCAATAAATTCCAAAAACCCACCATAGGCCTAAAATCTCTTCTGCAAGAAAACGTACAAAATACTTTGATTCTCCACTTCTATTCTAACCAATAAGTAGATGAGACGGCAGAAATAACCATTTCTTTTCCTTGTTTGTTTTGAGACTTAGCGCTCTGTCAAGCAGTCTTTTGAGACTATGATAAGCAGTAATGTCTTCCAAGGGAGTCTACATAACCACATAGTAAAGAGGGCTCCTGCAATCACACCAACCATGTTAACTGCTGTAATACTTTATGCTGATTTACCTAGCCCTCTTGTGGCACCAAAAAAAATATAAAAATCCAATGGTATTCACAGCTATCTATACCTTCCAGGA
Source organism: Nesoenas mayeri (assembly GCF_963082525.1). Lineage (NCBI taxonomy): Eukaryota > Metazoa > Chordata > Aves > Columbiformes > Columbidae > Nesoenas > Nesoenas mayeri. The sequence goes on along the minus strand of NC_137563.1, from coordinate 19,766,211 downwards.
CATGCTGCTCTGTCCACCAAAATACACCTGCCAGAAACGGTCATAAAAAAAGAGAAGCCTTTATGAGTCATGGGCAGAATTTTTCAACAGTTGCTAAAAGAGGATTTTAGAACTTCACAGAGAGGTAACAGTTACCTCTTTGTGGCTTTTAATAGCTGCAAGTCTTTCCACTGACTTTAGTGAGCTTAACAGAGCAACATAAAGGTGACTGCTTACTTTAGTCAGTACAGCACTCCAGCAGTTTTAATGCACACTTACATCTTACTGAATTCAGTAGGAATTCTATACATCTATACTACGTCCATTACCTTGCATCAAAATATCTTCCATCAGTGCTTAGAGCACCATGAGTAATAGATGTTACTTGTTTTTAAATCCTCTCAGTGGTGGAAAAGTAGATGCAGGTGAATTGTTACCCATCTACACGTGCATAGATTTGCTGTCAAATGTCAAGGTGATGCATCCCTTGCATTTGAAACAAAAAATGATCAGATTTGTCAAGGTTCTTAGTTTCTTTCTAGAGGATAATAGTGATGAATGCACCACTCAGATGTATGATTTGTTCGACCAAACATGGATGTCTGCAGTGTAGATCTATGTAATTTCCTCACCTCTCCTCATAATCAATGGAGGCACAGGTCCTCACTCTAGCTGTGTATATCTGTGTCTATAATGGGCTGGACACTCTGGTAACGTGATTATATACTGCCTTGAGTGGGAACCAGAGCCTCTGGACACACAAGAACACGAACCAAAAGCCTGGAGTTTTTAAAAGACTAATGGAGGATTGCTACCGAAAACACAGAGACAGACTGAGGAGACAAAGGGAGGATGCAGAGCTAACCTTTTTTCTTCAATAAGATGAGTCTTCTCTATATTGTTTTGTAACTACATAATACTACAAAATGGACAAGTTTTTAAAGGCTTATTTGTACCTTTTAACCGCACTCACCTTAAGCTGATTTTATGCAACCTTGGTATGGGTTTTCAGAATACAATGGGAGTATGTTTGACATCTCTGTAATGGTTTTCTGCTGGGAATGAATTTGCCCACTCACAAGAAAATCCTACTCAATAACCTTCTTGTGTCAACACAGTCAGAATTAATCATGTCCTCCGTTACACAGAAGAGAAGTTTCCATGTCCCACAGGAATATTCTGCAGCCTTGGTAGATCTCCTCGCCCCGAGTTAGTGATTGTTTTGACAAGTAGGGTCAAAGTGTGTATCACAATTACCCTGGATTTCTGAACAGCTCCAGTGTTTGGTGAGTTGAGGTACAGTAGCAGCATCTGACTGACTGGAACATTTTCTATATTATCTGGAAACAAACAGGCTGGTTGGAATGAAACAATATATACTTGGTAGAAATTCCTGACTTCTCCTGCAATCACAACAAGCAACTGGAGCTGCATTCCTTTGTAATGAATAGAGATCTAATAAAATAGTTTAGTATTTCTCAGGAAGCAGCTTTAACCTATTGAGTGGCACTGCTCTCTCCACGCCCTTGCAGCAGGAATGCATCACAACTGTGGACTCATTTTCGCGTTGCTTCTCCCTCTTCACAACCATAAAGCAGAGTCGTATCATTCCCATTTTCTAACTAGAGGGCAGAAGTATGGCACAGAGTGAGGAATACAGAATCTTGCTACTTCAAAGAATGCTTGGGGACGAACCAGGAAATGCCCCTCAGTTCTGTACAGCTCTGTGTTGTACAATCCTCATTCATTCATTTTCACAGCTACACAAAGAACATCTGGCCATAGAGATTTGAACAGGAAAGGCAAAGACTATCACTCTGTTCTGCCTAGCAACCAGTATCAACAAGCGGATTTTATAATCTTCTTTCTTTCCCTCATATCAATAACACCAGAGAAATAATTACCCTATAATTTCCCCCCACATCGTAAGAACGGTTGTGTACTTCAGTTGAAATGAAAAGCTTCGTGCTACCTATTTTCTAGAAATGACTGGACATCTGGGGCATATACATGTGTTCAACAAAATCCTGAGACCAAACAGACCAGTATTCTACTGGCTTATTCACTTTGGTACTGCTGCAGCTACCTGTTACAGGAGAAAACCACTACAGTCAGTTGGAATTGCTGGATAATACACTGGTCTGTCAGCTTTCTGAACACAAAGCAGACATCATTTTAAACTCAATGAATGCATGTTTTGAGAGGCAGGATACGGATTACTGAGACTTCGACAGTATTTCAGAGCAAGGAAAGACTGCTGCAAATTGACTGAGTGGAATCCAAGTACTCCCTTGTTCACAATTTAACAAAAACTAGCACCTAAACTGCATCCATTTGTACAAATGATGCACAAACCCAGCAAATGAAGGTCTAACTGCTTTCCTGGGAACGCACAGGTTTTCCATTTGGCAAAGCTTCACCACGTAGCTTGCAGAGCTAGAATTGGACTTCCCTACACTTGAAACGCAACAGGAACAAACAGGAAATCAGATTTCCAAGCAAACCTGTCTTGGTAGAGTTGCTGTCAAAGTTTATCTGGGAAAAAGAGACCAGAAATAACAGCTCTGGATCTGACATTTATCAGTGATAATAAGGCAAACAGAAATGCGCATCTGCACACATAAATACACACAAACACATTCAAACTAACATCCTGAGAATGCACATATATGCAAAGTCTTTGCCAATTCCTCTTGTGAATGAAACAATGATTGGCAAAGTGATAAATAATTATTTATCTGTCAGCACAACACAGAGAGCACTTTGGTAAACTGAGACAATTCAATGAAGTGTTTTAATACAGCAATTTGCGAGGCCATACATATAGAAAAAAGGAGGAAGATTCCACCACCTTCCTCCAGCAGTCAGCAGGAATTATGATTCCTACCCAAACCTAATTCAAAGGGACTACGAGACAACACAGTTTCTTCCTTGAATTTCCTGGTAGACTAACGTCTTCCTTTTTTAACCCCAGCACCTGTACTTATACATGAAACCCCACAGGAATGTTTTTCACTGGCCACAGCAATGGCTCACAGGGCAAACCAGTCAATTTATCCTACTCTGTATGTCACCATCAGCAGCTAATGCCTGGCCTACTCCTCACAGAGTGGTGAAGAGGAGGTACTACTGTTTTTACAAGGTGATTTCTTTGAAAATATTTCTTCTCTTAATTGAGATGATTAAATTGAAATGGTACAGCATCATTTAGTGTCTTGAGGGAAAAGCGGGCACTGTTGGGAGTGTGTTGCTCAGTGTTCCCTCAATCCTCAACACTCTCTCTTTCGTTGTTCTGTTGTTCCCTGAACTTACTTGGTTTTGTACTTCTTCCTGGTCTCTGTTTCCTGGACCTCTCTCCCTGCTTTTTGGCTTTCACTAGGGAAAGGCCACTAACTATTCTGAAGGAAGGGAATAATGAGAAAAGTATATAATAAGAATGGGAAAATCCTATAAAAACATTTCCCTGCAATATCCTCAAAGCTTCTGGCAAGCTGTGGCTCAAGGACTTCGTTGTTCTAAGGCCATCTCTATGCTTAACAGCTCATTACAAGTTTTTTTTTTTCCTTTTGCATTTGTCTAATTACTTTTCAGATCCATGTAACTTTTGGCCTCCACAACACTCTGCAGCAAAGAAGCCCACAGATGAATTGTGTGCTGCTGTGCAGTCAGGTATGTGTTTTGTATTTTTATCCATTTTTCTTAAAAAGAATGAAACCTTTAAACATATTAAATAATACATTTTTCCTTGCATTACAGGAAACTCTCAGCTTAATGTGGCCTACTCTTCTTTGCTTTTCAAAACCATAAGAAACAACAGTCTTACAAAACTTAAAGCTGCTGGAGAAGAAAAGCTACAGATTGCATCACCTTGCTATGCTGCTTTGAATGCAAATGAAAAGCCCAGACAGATTTAAAGCATCACTTCCTCTCAATATGAGTGCTTAGCATTACTTGTAAGTGTCTAAGTCTGCGGTTCTACTGAAAAGCAAAGTATTCTGTGCTGTGCACTGTCCAATAATACTTTTAAAATTGCCAAACACTCTAAAATTGTTTCCATGCTACTGTTTTAAGTACTGAGCCTCTTTGGTACGCTGGCTTGCACTCAACTAGTGAGATATCTACACGTAAAAAGATAGCACCCATGATCATACCAGTAGGGTCATCTTGCCCAGCACCTTCTACATGGCATTAAACACTGTGCAAAATCCACAGTGAAGAATATGTGAAAATCATACCAAAATAATCTTTTTTTTTTTTTTTCTTAAGAAATACTGGAGTGATAGAAAGTTTAGGTGATTTGTAGATACTCTGCAACAGTGGCTTTCAGTCACAGAGCCACACTACACAAAATATGGAACAGACTGTGAAGCACTGGAAATGTTCGCACAATCTAAAATCCTTCTCTTTCAGTCCTCTGTCCTTCAAGTCAAAATATTCTCTGTCAGCATCTTGAAACACAGACACAAACCTATTATTTTACATTATCACTGTTATAACTAAGACATTTTTACATTGACCTTTACAGTGAATGTAGTGAAGCCATGAAGTTGTTTGACTTTGGAAAGGGGTTGTCTTTGAAAAAGCATGTGAGGAGAAAAAGCAGCTTTAAAACAATCTCCAACTTTCCAGTGTGACCCTACCCTTCACTTCTGTTCAGGCAGCAGAGATGACTATTAAAAATTACATTTTTCTTGATTTATGTGAGAGCTTATGTCAAATGACATCTGAGTTTTCCACTGACATCAGGCTGTTGCTAAATGTTAGCAAATAACCTACCTGTGGAATGCTAAGATAGAAAAACAAAATATCTTTTATCACAAATGGCATTCCATCCATCACACTTGGGTTTTTTTTGCTGAGAATAACAACTAAAATTCTGTTTATTTCCATACCTGTCTATTTAGGGCTTGTGTAACAACAACAAATATGACAGAGAGGCTCTCTTTCTTACCTTCTGTCAAACAATATCAAGAAGAAATCAGCTGAAGCTGGCAAAACTGTTCTGCTGTGTATTTGCTGGACGATCAGAATCGTATGCAAGTTCTGCAAAGAATTACAATAGTTTTCATGCAGCAACAAAATTAGACTGAACTAAGCAACTGTATTAAAACTAACAAAAATGTAACTTAGAGTACAGAGAAGATATTACATATTTATGAAACGGTGATGCAATGCTTGGCTCTATAAAAACATGGGAAAACAAAACCAGTTCTTCCAAGATGCACTAAGGCAAGCTCAGAGATGAAAAATGGGTTATTATAAAACTATATCTTGAAGAAATGTCCAAAGCTTAATAATGCTTTCCTATTTGGCAAGGGGCCTCAATGAAACTGGGGACAATGGATGAGAGTTATGTTTGGCCACCTGTATCATTCATACAGGAGCATGAGAGATTGATATCTGCACTTACCACAACAGATTAATTTCTTATGATACACAGAAAGATAAAGTTCAAGAATAGGGAGATATCATATGCCTGATACTGACTGGGGGGAAAAAATAATCTCACAGAATATTCTCTTACATTTAATGTCTTTGAATGTCAGTCAAATGCTGAGAGACTGTAACACTATTAGCAGTGAGATTTCATCAATGTAAGCTGAAGAGAATCTGGCCCAAGGTGCTGACAGGAAAAAATGATGGATCTCACATATTTTAATTAACAAGAAAACAACGCTGTACATGACAGTATAGCACAATTTCTACACTGCACCATATGCGAGCCAAAGCAGAAGCCTTTGAGGGCTGGAGAAAGACCAGGTCTTTAATTTTTGTTTGAGGCTGTTAGAGCAAACAAAGATTTCCCGTGTAACACCGCATGCTTCTGATCAATACTCTCTTTTACACATACTGATTCTGTCATCTTTGGTGCGATGGGAATGCCTCCAATATCTAATATTACATGATTTGGGGAAACCACAAATACGTGATATCCCATTCCCTGGCGCAGAAACTCCTGGCACAGAATATAACTCACTCTCATTGAAGTTACTTGTATCCTGCTGCAGGAGATTCAGACCTCGATTTTATGTGCGGTAAATATGAGTAACTACATTAACCTTAAGCTGAAAGAGAACATTTTGTCATATAAGCACACCCCTGCTCCTATAATGCTATTCATATTAATATAAAACACGGGGGAAATTAAGCAAGTAAGTTAAGTTTGTTGGCATTCTGCTGCTTTGCTTCCCAAACTGTGTGGGATTCAGGGTCTCACAAGGTCAGAGGGACAGCTGAAGGTGGCAGGGTGGCTTTAAGTGTACTACACAGTATCCTTTTTATTCGAAGATGCAGCAACTATATTACACTAGACATAGAGTCCGCTCTTCACCTGCTCAGTAAGTCCTAGGTTGAACACGACACACCAGTCGACTAGAAAGCAAATTCAGAATTAAGGTGGGTGTTGGGGAGAGAATATCCTTCTTTGAGAACGCACAGAAGTTTGAGATGTATTTTCTTCCTTCTCTATGCACACCTAACTCTCACTGATGTGAGCTGTGGGGCTGAAACTTAAAGAGATAATCAAAGAGGTATTTTCCCCTACAAGCTCATTGCAAGAACTGCTAAAAACAGTTAAATGTAGCTTGAGAAAAAATATCTGTTTTTTTCTTTGCCAAATCTCTTAACAGTCTGGTATATGTTTGGGCAGAAACAAATGACAGAGTCATGTAGAAGTCCGAAGTCCCTTTCATTATTGCTGCATTTATAGCAGTATACATAGGCTTACGCTAAGAAAAATCCACAGTCAATCGGCATAAGAATTAAAAAAGCAGAGATGATTACAGTTCTTGTCCATATCCAATACTGTCAGAAATTCAGTTTACAATAATCACTTTACATCCAGACTCTTCTCTTCCTCCTCAGGTCCCTATTTAACCAGCGGTTAAATGAAAAACACAGTTGATTGGAACAGGAAATCTTGGCAATGGTGAGGACTATTTCTCCTTCCACAATCCTCATCAAATAAGGGGCATACAACAAATTGCTTATCTCCAATCTGCAATTCTCCACTCCACCCATCTGTAAATTTGAATTAATTAACAAACGCCCTTATGTTTTCGAGGTCATGGAAAATGAAAGGCACTCAGCAAAACTGATGCACTGACAGTAAAGGGTGTTTGTGGGTGGTTTTTTATGTAAATGTGAAAGGTGTGAGGCATAGGCTCCTTCCCTCTGTGCAATGAGCGATAAAGTTAGAAAACTCAAAAGGAAGGCAATGCAAATAAATTATGCTTTGGATAAATGTGACCTTCCCTAGAAAAAGTCTAACACTTCATGGGACAGAGTCTCAAAAGAAAAGGCCAAAACCATCATTAAGCCAGGGGTCTTTATCCAAATGCAGTCACCCTGTCTTTTGTTTGTCCCTGCTGATCTCTGCTTTCTATTGACAAAAAGAACTGGCACTCGCCATGGAGACCTTGTGTAAACAGACTTTTTTACATCTATATCCACCTACCAATTTAAAGCCTCTGACTTGGTTTGCAACGCTCCAGCAAATCCCATGGCTGTGACAATTAAGATATGCAAACCACAGAACTAGGTGGCTACATTTTTCTGTCACACAACTAAATGTGCACATCAACATATATGTCTGTATGAGCTTCCACACCTTCCTTGTATATCTCAAGCATCTTCACAAATAATATAAATTAAGGAGTAAGATGAAGTTGTCATTTAAGCATACAACACTTGACAAGTTAGGAGTGTCACCATCAGATAAAGAGAAACAATACATGAATTATGGACTCAATTTCTGGAGGCATACTAAAACTGAATAATTTGTGGGGAAAAAAAAAAGACAATTGAAGACTTTCCTTGGACAAAATTACTTCATTGGAGAAAATGTTTTGACTTTGGATCAGCTGCTTAAAATTCTGAAAGACTCTGAGCCAGGAGAACCTTTTAATTATTGTGGTATTTAACTAGTGGATTCTCAGTCTTAATCTTGATATGGCCATTGAAAAGAGGGACTATGAAGTGTAACTGCAAATTACAATTTGAGCCTGATGCCTAACACAAGTCATCAGACTTCACTCCTACCTTACAACAATACTTGAAGTACATTCAGTCAGGAATGCACTGATTTGGTTTCTGGTTTTCACTTAAAAATTTAAAGCTTATTGCAAGGGGTAGATTTTGGCAAGGAAAAAAGTGAAACAGGATAAAAGTGATGAGGAAAATTCAGTGAGTGCAGCTGGTGCCAGCTGGGGAATGAGGTTTCCTCAGACATGTGTGAAAGTCTGACATCCTCAGGACAGCAGAGGCCACACCAGAACCCAGAACACAACTGGATGAAGGTATTTTTGTGATAGATACAGAAGTGTTATGTGATAATCAAATACCAAGATGCTGTAATTTCATTAGCACTAAGAGATCTGAACAGTGAGGTTGCCCAATGTCAAACAGCATTCAGATGAAAGTAGGTACAACTATGTGAAGTGGTGATTAACAGAATGAACCTGTCAGTTACTGAGAGTCTCACAACTACTAACAAAGCAACTACAGCATAAGGTAACACTGGTTATTGTAAAAATCAAAGCAATCAATCCAGTATTCTGAATATAATGTTTTCATTAGCCTGTTATTTATGCCACTGTGAATAACCCTATTTATTCCTTTAACACAGCTGGGTAGAAGCAGATGGTAAGTTGTCAGTACCACATGGAAACATCCAGAATTTCTAAAATGTACCTTTTGTTGCTCATTTTATTCATTTCATGCATCTGGTAGCCTCAATTTTGTTAATACATTATTTGTTCAACTTGTATAAATTACTCCAGTCCATCTTTTGCACTTATGGGCAACCGACAGACATACTTTACAATAAAGTTATAGTCATAGGATTTTATTATTGCTGTTATCACCACCATTATTATTAAAAATCAGTCATGTAGATGGCTCAGCAAAATGCCTAGTACCAAAATCAACTGTTACACATATAACAATTACTAGCACACTATCAAGTCCATTTTGTTCAGGAACAGAACAGACCTCTCCTCCTGCATGGATCTCTCTGCTCCTGGCAGTGTTTCTCTAACTTATTAACAGGACTATGGACTTTTGCAGTGAGAGAATTAACTTTTACCACTGCTGGCTGGGAAGTCTCAAGCAAATCTGAAGCAAACCACAGTGATAAACCCTCAGCACGTACATGGGATTTGCTATCTCATCTCTGAAGAAACGCATCCTAATTTGTCAGGTTCACCTACCAGTCTCCTTCGTCTACATTCTACTTGGTCATTTTAAAGAACTGGCAACCTCTGTAGCCTTTTATAAAAAAAGCATTTTAACAATCTTCCTACATGTCTGCTCTCTGAATACAGAACTAATCATGCAATTCCCTAAAAAAATCAGAATCAGGCTTAATACAATGCTCATTTCTCCCAGTTCAAACTGTAAATTATACACATCTAAACCCATAACGCATTCAAGTCCAAAAGCTAAAAGCAAACTAATAGACTCTAGCCAAGCAAAAAGCTACGATCAGAAACTAAAGGGTGCTGGAATCATGTTTCAGGTTCAGCCTCCCAAGTGAACATGGCTCTGACTGGTACGTTTGGGTAAGAGTGGATTGAGATTCTGACCAATCATAGTCGTCCTTTTCACATGCCATTCCAATAAGAAGTTATTTTTAAAGGATTTGATGGGACAATCTGATGTTCTTGGTTTACTTTCGCCTCTTTTTAAACCACAGTTTCTAATTTTTGTTTTGGTAAAAGCCTGAGATTTGGTTTCCCTCCAGCACATCCGCCAGAAATCACTTCTGGAGAACAGACACTAGAAGATGCTGCTAACAAAGAGTTTTCCACACAGCTTCAGCTGAACTAGGGGAAAATCACTATATGCACCCGTTGTGTCTTTCTCTGACAATAATATTTAGCTGCTGCTGTAGCTTCCGAGAAAGTCCCAAGTTTACAGTCCAAGTCTGAATGTTTGACAAGCACAATTTGAGAAATCCTTCTGGGGAAGCAGCGATTAGAGAAAACTGGCAGCTTGGAGGCCCACACTGTATTCCCTGTTTCATTACTGACTTTTCTGAATGACCTTGTCAAGTTATTTAATGCCTTTCTGCCTGTGCTTCCCTATCTGTATTCAGATAAACACCTTCCTTTAGAAAACACTGTAAAATTGTTTATTATGGAAACAGTTCCTCAGAGCTGGTGCTCAGGGTGATGAAAACCACAACGGTCGCATGACATAAATGTCAATCTAATATTTTCCTAATAGATTGAACCATTGCAGTTTAAGTAACAGCTTAACCTTGTCCTAGAAGGTTTTATTTCAAATGAGACAGTAGCCACTTGTTCCATTTTAACCTTATTCATATCAGCTAAGCCAGCAACATAAGCACAAGCCATACAGGTTAACAAAAAGGAAAAAAAAAAGCATTAACTTCTTTATTCTGCTTCATTTTAGAAGCGTGACTATTTAGCCAAGCTTAATGTTGATCAAGTATGTGCTGCTGGTGGTAGACAATGCTGAGAACTGGGATTAGAGCTGTCGTCCCTCAGCCTGTTCAGGTCAATGGACTCTCAGGAACATCTCCCTGAACAGTAACTGCCTCTTCCATGACCTTGACTGCCTAATGCACATATTTTTATCATTAATTGGCCAGGATATGTACTATAAATGGAATGCCTAAATGCAGTCTTATTTATATGAGTCATTTCACCCTCGCTCTTTTTCTGGAGAAAGTGTGGCGTTACATAATTCTAGGAGCAACCTACTGACAGAGAAAATATGAGAAGGGAGAGAGTGTGATTTTAATAATCCAGCCGTGCAAACCTGGACTAATAACATGCAACACCGCAGTGGAGGGGAAAAAAAAAAACATAAAGAGAGCTGCTCTTGGACATTTAACACAGATCCCACTCCAAGCATTGTTTAAAGTTTTGTATAGTGAGCCCAGCTCCAAGAAATGAAAAGGCAATTTAAGAGCTTAGGACAGCTTTTGCACATGGACTTGAACGTTTCACCTGAGAAAGGCCGCCCTGTGAGGGGCACAGCCCTGGCTGGCGATGCCGCCACCTCCATTGTCTGCGCCGCCTGGACCGAGTCCCTCAGACCCACAAAATGGCGGCCGCACGCGCCCCAGCGCCCTGCTCCTCCCTCCCGCGGCTCACGCCAGGCGGTGCCGCTACTTCGGTACCCCGGCGGGTGTTCGGAGGAGGGGGGGCGGCAGACACGCTCCCCTCGGAGAGGTGGAACCCTCGAAAGGAGACGAGATACGAGGGAACGTGAACAGACGGCACGAAGCGCCGCTGACGAAAGCGGAGCAGCGGCACCGAGAGAGAGACTTGCGCGAGCCCGAGCGCGCTATTTGATTGGCTCGCCTTTCCTTTGCCTCCCGCTGATTGGTGAACAATTCCACCCTCGCGCTCTCTCTGCTTTCCGATTGGCTTCCGCTTCCCGCTCAGCCCCTGCCCGGTGTCGCTGCCTGCGGTGCAGCGCGGTCCCCTCAGGCCGGGATGGCGGCGGCGGGCGGGGGCGGCGGATCCTCTTCCCTCCTCGGCAGCGCCACAACGTGGCCCTTGAAGCGGTACGGCCGCTTCCTGCCCCCGGCAGAATCCGACGATGAGGGGCAAAACACCTCCTCTTGGAAGGTGCGGGGGGGTGCCGCTTGGTGTGGCTGTGACTGGCTCCAGTGGGTATCCAGCAGTAACAACTGAGGCCTTTGCAGGGGTCTTGTCGCACTAATGCAGCAAACAGGAGAGATTTAGTTTCATCATTAATGTAAACACATCCATGATATAATAGTGGCTTTTTTTTTTTTTTCTTTCAGCAGTGACTTGTATCAAAAACTATAGATCTTAGAATCATTTTGATTGGAAAAGACCCCTAGGATCATCCAACCCAACCCTTAGCACTGACACTAAACTACATCCCTAAGAAATAAAGTTGGAAGAGTCTAGATGTTTGCTTAAAGTCGTTCAAACTTGGATATACAGTTTTAACTAGTAAAAAAATTCTTAAATGTGCTTCCTGTCTGGGAGAGGGCAAGTTGCGTTGCTGGGAGGTAAATGATGCACCTGAATTCTAGTGCTGACCTTTGAATTACTTCAAGTTACCTTATTTTGCATTAGAAATGGAATATGTAGATTTTGTGCATACAGGGCTAGGTTTTTATTTTGTGTATCTTTTTAAAGGTTTTTGAATCAAATGAAGAATCAGGCCATCTGATCCTTACCATTGTGGTATCTGGCCATTTCTTTATTTCCCAAGGGCGAGCAGTGCTGGTGAGTTTCTCATGTATAAAGAATATTGCTCCATTCATGTTAGCATCGGCATTAACTTAGTTTCCCTTCTCAGCTTCATGTTCTCTCCCACTAAAAGGAAAATGCCCATTTTATTTTCCTCATGGTAATTCTCATGTGCTGGTTTCTCTCTGTGTTTATCAAAATAATATTAATTGTGTTATTTCATACTGAGGAACACTGTTTCTTCTGTGCCCCTAAAAATCTAGATTAAGATGTAATACTAAGCGCTGTTGGTGTTACTGTTTTTTTCACTATTCTTCTGCCTAGAAAACAGAAAAAACACGCTGTTAAGAAGTAGTTAAAAATATAACTATTAGTCCCTATAAGATGTGCTGTATGGTTTTTTTGCCAATGAACTGTGAGTAGTTTGGTTTTGATAATTTGGTTTATCAAAGTTTATGGTTTGGGTTTTTTTTCTATGTTGGGTAATATAATCTGACATACATGTTATATTCATGGAGACAAAATCACAGCTTCATTTTCCTGTAGCCTGTACTTAAGCAGGAGCAGCGACTAAACTGTAAAGATTTCACAGTGACACTGAAGAGGTTAAACAAAACACCCCATCTAGGAGGACAGAGAAGGCCTGTGCTGGAAAGTGGAAGCAAGTGTGTTCCATGCTTATCACCAACACTCAGTGATGACAACAAGTAGGAATTGGCTGATAAATATATCTGAAAGCTCTTACGATCCACTGGAAGATGCTGCAGCATTAGGATAGCAAAAACTTTTATATAGAATATATTAAAGAGCATTTTCTACCTTTAAATATGTATAAGCTTATAAATCAGTTTTTGCTGTGCCTCTTCAAATGTCTTAAACTTACAGAAATATTTTGTAAGTATAGGGCAAGAACCAAGGATACCGTTTAAATTTTTTGTCCAGTGAATGTGTTAGGAGTGTGGAATAGATGAGCTAACGGTGAGCTGTCTGTCTGAATATCCCTCATACATCCCTGACACAGTATTTGGCTCACGTATGTCGTGAGGACAAGCAGAATGTTCTTGGACAAGGTAAAAAAAGAACGTGGAAAAGTGTTTCAGCAGTTGTGCTGAATAAGAAAAAAGAACGGAGTAATTGAAAGTCCAGATAGGTGAAGAAACACAACTGAATTGAGACTCACCGCCATCTCTTGCCAAATTCTGCTTGGATTGCACCTCTCCTGGGGCTGGTCCTGTTTCCAGTATCCCAATGAGATGGCTGCAAATGTTTAGTAACTAGTAGACTCATATTACTTTATAGAATCTCCCTGAAATAACCAAATAAAGGCTAACAGAAAGTAAGTTTGAATAACTAACTAAAGAGCAAAAAAGGCACAGGCAACAGCTGTAGCCCTTCAAAGGCTGCATCTGGCAAAGACTGAATCTGGCAAGTGCCAGCGGGCAGATAAAAGCGCTGTCCTGAGGGATGAGCACGGGGAGTATGAGAAAAGCTTCATAAAGACTTGGCTGAGAAAAGCACTTTCTTGCAGCTCCCGGGTTCGGTGGCCAGTGAAGCTTTCAGGCGGCTGCCTGGCTTGAAATGCCAGCTGAGGAATTTCGGAGCTCTATCAGCTTTTAAGAGATACTGAGATATTGCAGTAACAATCACAGCTGAGAATAGTGCAGAATAGAGGAGGAACAGACATGCTTGGTAAAATCTGAGAGTTTAAAAGAAAAAAAAGTTTGCTCTTTAAATTATTCTGGCAATGCTTCTCTACCAACCCCAACAACATTTTATTAAGTTTTAGAGAAAAATTATATGAAACCAGTGTCGTATGTGTTTTAAAACCTGATTGATGATTCTTTTGAGTGCACTTGAGTTGATGTAATTGGGCTCATTCTGCAGGTGTATTCTGTGCATACAGAACTAACCCAGTGCGAAACACTTTTGTAAAATTGTTCTTCCTGGGACAATCCCAACCTACAGGTATCTTTTCAGTCTTTGAAGAACAAAGGCTGTGGAATGTCTCTAGTGAAGCAGCCAGGATCATCAAACAGAGAGGTGATGCGGAGGGATTGTGCTGGAAAAAGGCTGCACGGGCAGTGATGCTGATAACAGCATTGCTATAAAAATAAGTATGACCATTACTGGTTCTCTGAATGCTTTTCTTCATTGTCCAAGGACAGTTTACACCCCTGTCTTTGGCCAAGTGTCTTCTAAAGCCTGTTGACAACAGGATGTGGAGAACAGGAGCAGCTTAAAATGCAGTAGACTCAAAGCCAGCCAGAACTGCACAGGCCCCTGCTGAAATTTTGCAAACTCCTTCATGAGTTGCACTATAACAAAAAAACTGCAATACTGTGCAGTCTGTGTTATTGCTGTAGAAATTATCAGACACTAGAAATGGTTAATCTCACGGGTTCTATCTCCCTCTAGTCTCCGACTCTCAGGAGCTGTCAGAAACCTGTCACAATATCTAAACAGGGTTTGCACGACTAAGTACATATAGTTCTGAATCTGTCACAGACCAAATCATCTCACTGGAGTCCATCACAACGGACATTCTGTCACAGAGGATAATGTACAAGTTTCTGCTGCAGAGGGAATGTATGAAGTTGAATGGAATGCTGCAATTGCTGGAATGATTCAGCTCATGTTTTTACTGCCCACACTCCTTTCTACTTGTTGGTCTGGGCTACTGAATATTTCCTTTTATTGCCAAGGAATTCTCAACACGTCCATGCTGCCTTACTCGCATTGAAATTCCCTCTCATCTGCTTAACAGAACTGTTTCTTACTATGTAGTAAGTGCGTCTTTTAAGTTGTTGATGTCTAGGCTTTTGATCTATCTTCTAATCCCTGCTTTTCAGACATGTTGATGTACTACAGGCTCCCAGTTTTGAGGGGACTGGGTAACGATTATCACAGCTTTGTACGTTGTACCGCCGCATAGGAACACAGCGGGGCACGAGATCTGTGTCACAGGGGCACCTTTTCCTTCTCACCTCGAATAACTATGCTGCATTTTTGTACAATTTCTGCGGATGAATAATAAAGGGATTTCTTCCCCTCTGACAGTAACCCAAGAACAAACTGCTAGCTAAATTCAAGAATCCATTCAGTGGTGAAGGTTCTTAACTTTGTCTTTCTGACTGCAGCAGTAATGATAGAGCAGGAACCCTCGTCCCACCCCAAGAATTTTAACATGATCATCCTAGGTAATATTTTTTCTAAAAATAGTTTTAATCCAGCATCTGTAACAAAGAAAACTTATTAACTGGATGCTTTTAAAATAGATAATACTGTAGTTGATATATTCTGATCTCTTCCAGTTTAAAATTGGCAAGGAATGTAGTAAAATTAGTGCATTAATAGATGCAAACTGTCTTGGTTTGTACCTTCTATTTTCTTTAGGAAGATAAAAGTCAGGGTGCGTCTGTTCTTCGGTGGTGCATACATTTTACAAAAGCCAAAATGAACGTTTGAGCTGCCAGCAAGCTCTGAATTATGCTGATAGTACTGCAAGTGGCTGCTTTTTAAAAAGTCCAGCAAAAAATCGAAGTCACAGAATAAAAAGTGTGAACTCCCAGGGTTCGGCTGGTTTGTATTTCACACAGAACTCTCCTTTGTTGATTCTTCTGCGGTGGACAGTGATGTAAACTGAGCTAAACGGGGCAGGTTGGTAAAATACCTTGTGCAGCATACACTGCTGTGTGGGGAGGTGCTGTAGGTTTGAAATAATTGATGACGGTATCTAAGAAAGCTCCAGAACTGCTCATTAAAGCACTTCGATGCTTTTTTAACAATTAATTGTGGACATGCTCAGTGTTTCTATCAGAAAACAAGTTAGGTATTTTTCATGGGTAAACTTTTGAGGAATGGGTGTGTGTTCGAGATGACTTTAAGCATTCTTTAAGAACACTGAGACATGTCTGTAAACTATCTTAACATCCGTTTTCCTTTAAAAATGCAGTCTGCTTGTGATCAGGCAAATAGAATGAAGAGGACGGTAATTCTGCAGAGCTGAGCTGCTCTAAGCCATTTCTTCTCCTTTTGCAGGTATAATACTTGTGCTGTGTATTGCTGGAGTACTGCACTGAGATTTCTATTTGATTTAGCTACTCTTAATTATTTCTGCTTGGCAATACGCAATCACCCAAAGGTGCAAGACAAAACGAAACACTTTCTGCTTTGTTATTCAGTTAATTAAACCTGAACTAAATTACATTTCAGTTAATTACGTTTTTGAAGTTGAATTAATATGAGTACATAACTAAAAATTCCAAATGCTGGTTTTTTTCCCAGCATTCTTTACTGTAGAAACAGGACGTATAAATGGATGACAGCTTGGGGAACATCAATAAAATAGTTGGTAGGAATGTTAAACACTGGCTGATTTTTATGATTTGCAAACAGCTATTATTTTAAGGAGAAAAATGTTTGTTCTACCTACATTTACAGTATAGGGAAAACCCCTATAAAATAAGACTGACTATGGGAACAGCTGTATTTAAATAAACATATTTGCTGTGTCTCAAAAACAGCAACTATTTGAAATGAACAGAAGCAGCACAAGTAACCACAAGCTAATGTGGCCGTTGTGTTTTGAGAAAGGATGGATATTCCCCTCAATAGAAGTTAAAACATGTTCCAAGATTTATGGCTTTAAATGGGGGAATTAAGTCCTTGTGCTGATGTGGAATTTAAGTTAAGTGTTTATTTCACAAAAAAATAAACGCACTTGGTCTTGTATTTTGTACTGCCATGTACTGAGCCCTCTTTGCAATGCGTGTGCACATTTAATGCCAATTCTTTGCCATCACAGGTGCTGCTATTTCCACGATGTTGGCATGACCGAAATTTGTGACATTTGACATAACTTCTTGCTGTGCACAATCACTACCTTAACTTGCCCATGCTTTTCTATTTTCAGCTTTAACCAGTATTTTGGAGCCAAACTCTGCCCAGCCCTGGACAGCTGTAGCCAAATTTCAAAGTAATATATTGTAATGTGCAGTTTAACATGAATATTCTGGCAATGTTGTAATAGTGCTGTGTTCTGTTCTTACCCCACTAACCTCATACTGGTGTTTTGCTCCATATATTCTCTGCTGTCCTCTCCTCCCTGAAGAGACTGACAGGTAACACAACTGCAGTATAAAAACCTCTTTATCAAGATGCTTCCTTTACCTGAATTCCAGATGGAGAAAACGGGCCTGAGCTGAACGAAATGTCCCCTCGTTGAGGTTTTCCTGCTCTCTGCTGCCCTCTTGGGCAACTCCATGGGATGCAGAAGAATGTAAAGCTCTGATGCAGCTGGTTTATTATGTATTTCATAACACACATAAATAGAAATGTAAAATATTATAGAGATTGGAGTGTACTTTGACTCAGTGTTGTTACTGGAGCTGCAGATTCAGATTTAATTCGTCGTGTGGTGTATTTTTGAGAGGCTTTGTGTTAATGTACTTAAAGGAACAAGACACGTAAAGATACCTCTCACAGGTCACTGCTGAAACTCAGCTGTACTACTTGAAATATTACTCAGTGAAGCACACAATTCCTAGCACAGTAGAAATCACATATAGGCAATTTTTTGACAGATACAAAAGACTAATTGCATTAGGGATTAAATTACATCATGTAACTTCAGTGTGAGCTGCTGAGTGTTGTGTGTTTGTGCTCTGCTTCATTTCAGGAAGGCTTTTCGTTAATTGATTCCCATAAGTGGTTAAAGGTAGTCAGAAGAGCAGACTGCCTGCTGCTCCGCGCACACTCAAAGGTGAGCTGCTGCTGATATTTCTAATAGCTGACACAGTTCTGTGTAAGATCTCTTAACAGTGGATAAACTGCGAGATACTGTGAATTGTCTGTATCAATTACAAGATTATTTTTTTTACTCTAAACTACAATGGATTGAATCATAATGTCTTTGGTAACTGCTAATACCATGTCTTTTAGGCTTTTTCTGAGTTATCTACTCAAGCAGTTAGACCAGTATTTATTTTAGAATCTATCCTTAAATATAAGGACTCATTTCAGAATAAGCCGAGTCTAATGCTGCCACTAGGAAATGCATAAGTGTCTTAAACTATTTTAAATTCACAGGCTATGCTTGCCTGAAACCAAAATACCTTGGCTTTCTGATTTTTGTCAATCCTTATGAAACGTGTATTATCATTGAACTACTGAGCCGTTCCAGTAATTAGTTCTGATCAATCAGTTTTCTTTACAGTTAACAGAACCCATTGCCCAGCAGAGTGTTGAGAGATTCTGCTGCGCCTCACAGGAAACATTAAATCAATATCACAATCACTTTTTGAGGCTTGAACAGAAGCTCTGAGGGACAGCTCAGAAAAAGAGAAATATTAACAGAGCCTTAAATGAGTTTAATGCATCTAGATGTTTACTGACCATAAAGTCACCTGCCTTGAACTGGATTTAGTGGCACTGCAGTGGTGCTATCATAGTTTCTTGACTTCATATCCTAAAATGTAGCTGAAGTGATCCCTTAAATGGCATCAGTGTATATAACTTCTATGCCAATCTTCAAAAATATTACACCATTTCTGACTTACCTTGTGCTCCTCCTCAGTCTTGTTTTACTGCTTCACTGGTTCCAGTTTCTTTCCTATGTTTGCATTTTTGCTGCCTGTTACCTGCTTTGCAGCTATTGAGTAATCCATGTCAAAGAAACATGGAGCTTAATGACTGGGATCGCGTACTTCAGAAGAAACTGCCTGGACATTAACTGATTGGTTTTCTTAAGTCATTAATATTGTGTTTATAGCGAGACTTACTCATTTCTTAAAAAGTATTATTTTAATAGGGCATTGTGGACTCTTAGCTAGCAGAATAGGTTTCTAAACTACATTTTTGAGAAGCTCAGGATGGATGTAGGGAATGTAGGGCTAACTGAAACAAGTGTGCTTTGAAAGCCTCCAAAAGGCATCCAAATTAAGACACATATTACTTTTTTTGTCATTTTAATGAGATCTTACCTGTCCGGCAATTCCACCAAACAGTTCATGGCGATGCGACGCTGAGCCAGTTGAGTTGACATCTTAGTTAACTGGAGCGAATGTCAGTGGGCACTGGTAAAGTGAGTGCTACAGTTTGAATTCTTTTGACATTTTTTCCCTTTAAAAGGCACCGATACGAGCTTTTATGCTTACAATGCCAATAAGCTACATCAGTCCAAGGAAAACTTGCTTCTTTTCTAGTACTTTAGCTGTGTTTCAAATTCAGAATTTCAAGATCAAACTGAAAGTCCCATTAATTCGCTCCTTAAACAAGAGCATTCAACGTGTATCTGCCTCGCATCAGCTGAATGCACTTGGGACAGCTCACGACAGACTCCCGCACCTCTCTGTTTTTGCTGGACCTCCTATACCTTAAAAAAAAGATTCTATATGGTACAGCACAACTACCTATACAGAGGGGGCAGATCGATCCAGTTTTTCTTATTTTTAGTATTATTTCACTATTTAAAGTAACGCATTTGAGTTTCTCGTGTTCCTGATCCAACTGCTGACTTGCTATGTTTAGCCGCTTCTAGTTTAGATTCCAAAGTTACCGTCTCCTTACTGTACTGTCATTTTATTTTATATCACGAGTAACTGTTTGGAGTTGGCACGTCCTCATAGGATACTCCTTGCAGCAAGTGTAAGAACCCAGTTTCCCTGTTATACTTGTAAAAAACTGTGTTATCATGGCAAGGTTTGTTCACTTGGCTGACAAGCAGCCCTGTTCACTCACCATTTTCTTGAGGGTTTTTTTTTTTAAGTAATTTTCAAACTAGCTGCTGGGATAAACGAAGATACAGCAGCGAGAACTTGTTTCTTTGCATCTAAGTTGGTGCAGCGATCCGAAAATTAATCGCCTTCTTCCAAACCACAAGAAATAGGAGTTTTTAATTAAATCCAAATAGTTGGAGGGGATCCACGATTAATTTAATTTCTCCTTGGTTGTGGAGCAGAACGAATGCCGCCTGTTCCGCGTGCAGTTTGGTGGCGATTCCAAGGAGCAGATGCTGGAACGCTGCTGCAGCTGCGTTCAGAAACTCGCAGAGTACGTCCCGGTGCAGGTCACGGATGAGCAGAGCCAGCAGCTCTATCACACTCTCCACCCACTGGGGAACGGTGAAAATCAAGAGCAGGACACCGAACAAAACTCATCAGTTCTACTTATGGTAAGTAAGAGTATAGAGACACAAAAACAATCAACTATTAGCGCTAGATCTGTAAAGGACAACAGTTAAACTAGGAGACAGTCTATTAATAGTGGAAGTAGATTTGGGAAATGCAAAATTCAGTTTACATGCAGGGAAACTGAGTTAGTGACCAGGGAAGCAGCTGCTGACACTGGTCATCATCTTGCTCTTGTCTCAGTGTGCCTGAAATAAAGTTAACAATGCTCAAAAACATGGTTCCAGCTCCTCACGCTTATTGTAGTATACCTCAGAGCAATCAGATACCTTGTTTCAGTCTCCAACAACCAAAATTAATATATACATTTCACATGACTATAGGAAGAATATTAGCAAGTGTATTCAGGGTAGGAACAGAGTGTTTCCCCTTTCCAAGACAAAGATCCAAGGTAAATATGGAAAAGTGTTTCTGAGGGTGACTAATTCTTAAATATCTGCTCTCCTGGGTATCCAGAGGATCATTTTCACTCGCTCTAACAACACATCCCCCAGCCAGCTTAGCCAGGATATCCTCAGGTATGTGATAAAAGTATCAGGACCAAGACTGAGCCCTGAGAAAGGAACGGCAAAGCTTTCAGCTACATCATTTTCATGATGACAGGAAGGTCCTGCTCTACTGGACACTGGAATCGTATTTGGTAGAGAAAGTCTGAGGAAAAAAAATATATATACAGTACTAATCTCACACCATTTCCAGGAAGGAATACAAGAGACCTTCAACAGCTGATAGTCAAGATTTGTTGTTTGTTCTTTATGAGATAACCTATACTTTAGGCTTTGCTAATTTTCCAATAAGCTAAAGCAAAAAATGAGAGGTAAAGAAAGTATTTGATGGCAGAATGCTACTGAACAGCAACAGTCAGACTGTTGGTAGTAATGCTTTTGCTCCAGAAGCTAACACTGAAAATATTGCTCAGAAAATAGCAACTTCTCAATGATGTGGCCCCCAGGAAGGAAAAATCCTCCTGGGGAGCATTCATACTGGAAGTAACTTTAGACAACACTGTGTAAGTAGTTTAAAAGTTGTCTTAGTTTTGACATGACAGTTTAACTCCAGGCCCATTAGTTCATGTCTTTTGTTTTTAAAGATTTGAGCAGATGTGCATTCAGGTTCCAGGAAAAACACCCTTTTACTGCAGAAGGTAGCTGAGCACATGCTTTGCGTTATCTCTAAAAATGGAACCACTTCTCTTCTTGCACAAACCCACACTCCGCTTGCCAACCAGCCCTCATTTGCATTGGATATTTTTTTTAGCCAGATGAGCCTCTACCAGATTCCTGCACAAGTCTTGGAGAAAGAAGATCTGTAACACAGCTAGCACAGGTAAGAATAATCTCGTATTTAGATCCTGTAACTGAATCTCATGGGCACAGGAAGTTATTTGATATGCTGGAAACATCAGGTAAATATCTTCACTGAACATCAGGATGCCATCATCTACACCAACAAAACCCCAGGATCTCCTGTCATGATCTGGAGCTAGGAAATAAGCCACAAAACCAGGAATTTTGGGGTGTAATTATTAAGCCATTTGCATAAGAACAAAGCACCACACTGAAAGCAAACAAATACCCAGAGGGCACACCCAAATGAATGGGTTTGTACCCCCTCTGACTGCAGAGATGACTCTTCTTTTGTTGTAGTTCAAGTCTGAAAGGATCAACCATGCTTAACCCACAGCAAAAGATCCCATAATTGAACTGGCAGCTTCACCGAGGGAAAAGCTTTAAAAATAACTGAAAGTTACCGTTGCTTGTTTACTGTGAATCTGGGACTGTACAGAACCAGATGATTAAGGAGCAAACTCTTTCCAACCTCTTACTTTTCTGCTCGTACAAAGCAGTGAGAGCACATCACCAAACAAGCAAACACGGCACTTTGCTTTTAGCAGCTGTATTTTCATGACCAACCTCTGCTTTAAGAGGCAATCCTAGGAAATGTAAATTAAACCCAACGTAATAAACACCCTAGCTTCTAAAAACTATTCTGTGGTCCCTGTATAAGATGGGAACACGATACCTGCTTCAAACAAAGGGGTTCAGTGCTCCTTTTCCACCACTGCAGGAAGCAAGCAGAGACACCAATTTTAAGCATTTTCTTGCAGTTTTGTTTTTAAAAAAAGCTCCTCAACCATCTTTTACAGATATTTTTCTGCACCAGGAAAAGAGCAGTAGTGCAGTGTGAACCAACAACCATTAGCAAAAATATTAAGGCCCCTGCATGTCATACTTACCTTCAGCATTTCAGTGATTTACGTCTGCTCTTGTGTACAAAATTATCGATAACCATGCTGCAGCTTTAACGCCTTCAGCACAGACGGGTACAGAGAATTAAAGGTGAGGAGGTCTAGAGAACACTTGCAGCCCGAACGATGGAAAAATGTAAGTTGTAGTCAAGCTGCTTCAGCTGGTTGTCATAGGAACTGCAGCAGGAAAGCACTCGGGGGTCACCAAGTAACCTATGGGTGTGCTAGACACATTTCATCCTGTTCCAGCATGGAGGTTCACAGGGAACCATGCTACCCATTTCTGATTTAAAATTGATCAGGATGCCATCCTCTGCACCAACAAAACCCCGGGATCTCCTGTGATGATCTGGAGCTAGGAAATAAGCCACAAAACCAGGAATTTTGGGGTGTAATTATTAACCCATTTGCATAAGAACAAAGCACCACACTGAAAGCAAACAAATATTCAGAGGGCACACCCAAATCAATGGGTTTGTTCCCCTTTACTTGCGTAAAAGCAAGACTGGAGCTGGGTATTGCAGCAAAAACACCGTACTGCAACCCTACCCAATGGAAAGCGTTCAAAACAAGGCAGATCTTTATTAAATACTGATGGCTTTAATGGAGCTGTGTTGTTACCAGAGCTGTGCAATGGTACCTTGTGTTTGCTAAACTTGGCAGTGTGTGCTGAAGCGGCCGGCCGAGCTGTCGCTCGCGTCGCAGCGCGCGGTGTGGCGCGCAGAGGAGCTGGGGCCCTTCATCCGCCTGTGTCTCATGGATCAGAATTTCCCCGCTTTTGTGGAGGATGTGGAGAAGGAATTGAGAAAACTCGCGGAAGGCTGAGAAATTCCAGCTTATGACACGCTGCAGGATACCCAACACTCGGGATGCACACGAGTAAGTGTCATTAAATATCTGAAAAAGCCTCATGCCTTTTTTTTTTTTGGTCAGTGTTTTATTTTTAAAAACAGGTGAATCCACTTTTTATACATCATTGCACTTCAACAAATACACAGAACACAAGTTCATGCATCTACAGTTACGCACATCATGAGAACCCTGTTAGGTCTATTTCTACAGTCTTTAAATCATGAGAAATTACAGTGTCAAACTAAAGAGTATAACTAGTTGCATAGAATATCACCATGCTGTAACATTTCATCATTTAAACAAAACAAAAAAAGAAGAAAATTATAAAAGTTTGCCTGAATTGAATGTACAAGAATATGTTGAACACATCAGTGCAAAAGGATTTGAGAATTTACATGAGTTAACAAAAAAAAAATCACTTAAAAAGCAATCATATATATATATTTATAAACTGAAGGTTTGTTTTCGTTTTCAACTGCATTCCACCACCACATCGAACCATTCCAGCTTTTGAAGCCTGATTATAGGACACCCAAGTCTCTCTATACAGGTTAAGCCCTTAAGATAATTTCAATTTATATTACGTCTCTAAGTACCAGAACACTATAATTCTCTCATCTTTCAGACATACAGTAAGGAATGAATATCAGCAGCTTAAAAATGAAACACAATTACTGTATTTTGGTTTTCCCCCTCCCCCAAAATATAAATATATACTGTATATATTTTTAAGTTTCGCTGTACTTTACAAAAAGTCTCACTAGATGGCAGCGGTGCGATTTAGAGCTTTGCCAATTTGAACAGCTACAGGAAGTAAAAAATGGCGCATGCGTGAACCGGCTTTACTGCTCCTAATGTTTAAATAGATCCAGGAAAAAAATAAAAATTAAAATTAAAATTAAAAAGAAAAAGCAACATTCACAGCACATCAAGCCCAAAATAGTTTACACCTTCTACACTGAAGCATTATTAAAATTTATCTGGCTAGGTCATCCTTACAGGAGAGGCTAAATAAGGCATGCGTTAGACAGTCATATTGTTGCTCACTTGAAAAGGAAAAATCAAATAATAAAATAATAATAAATCAGACAGAACTGGAGTTCTAGAACCAAGAGTTCCAACCCTTAAATTTAGCAGGTCATATTGCCATCAGTCTCTCAGAAACTTAAAGCTCTACAAAAGAAACGAGAAAAGGTGCCAGTCAATGCCCGGCGGCGCTCCCAGCGTCACCTCCCGTCCCAGCGTGCAAAGCCAAGCGCTCCGCGGTCACACCAACAGAAAGGGGGGGTCATTATTATTATTAGCGATAGCGATGATTGGTGTCATTAAACTACCTGCATCACTTATGAACAATCTCTTTAGACCCCCCCCAGTGCTGCTGACAACATGGCAGGAAGGCCAGCGCCGTTCCTAGTGACTTTGGGATGGTTTAATACAACAACAGATCTTTACGCACCCCAAGCGCTACAGCAAAAGGGCTTTAGCCTGAGCGGAGCCGAGATGCGGGCGAGTCATACTTACATGAGAAGCGTTTTTAATTTGTGTTTCGCTGGCGTAAGTTTTTATCTTTATGATTGTTTGTAGAATTGGTTTTCCTGGAGAAAGAAAGAATTAAAAAAAAAAAAAAAAGATCACACCAAAATAAGTCGCAAGCAGAGGAAAAAACGTTTAAGTTTAATAATAATAAATAAGAAGTTAAATGGCATTTAATTTTTCCCTCCTCCTCAGTGGCCAAGGACAACGTGACTTCTGGACTTTGTATCTTGCCGCCTTCTCGCCCAGTGCAACTCCTGCCCCATCTCTGGCATTTTCCTTCCTAGTTTTACCACTTTATTGTTGGTGCTGTTTTTTTGGTTTGCTTTTTGCTTATAATATTTATAACAAGTACATCAAATTGGCTACACCAGCCTGTCAGGGAGACCACAAATACTTGTTTCTAACTCCTTCAGCACTATTTTCCTTGCAAAGACCTTGCCCACAGCACTTTTCCTTCTGTCAACAACAAACCAAAGGGTCCATTACCATCCATAACCTCACACAAAATATCACAGAATCCCAGAATGTGAGGGGTTGAAGGGCCCTGGAAAGCTCATCCAGTGCAATCCCCCCATGGAGCAGGAACACCCAGATGAGGTTACACAGGAAGGTGTCCAGGCGGGTTGGAATGTCTGCACAGAAGGAGACTCCACAACCCCCTGGGCAGCCTGGGCCAGGCTCTGCCACTCTCACCCCAAACAAGTTTCTTCTCAGATTTAAGTGGAACCTCCTGTGTTCCAGTTTGCACCCATTGCCCCTTGTCCTGTCACTGGTTGTCACTGAGAAGAGCCTGGCTCCATCCTTCTGACACTCACCCTTTATATATCTGTAAACATTAATGAGGTCACCCCTCAGTCTCTTCTTCTCCAAGCTCAGGAGCCCCCGCTCCCCCAGCCTTTCCTCACACGGGAGATGCTCCACTCCCTTCAGCATCCAGATGTGGTCTCCCCAGGGCAGAGCAGAGGGGCAGGAGAACCTCTCTGACCTACTGACCACCCCCTTCTAACCCACCCCAGGTACCATTGGCTTCCTGGCCACAAGGGCCCAGTGCTGGCTCATGGTCACCCTGCTGTCCCCAGGACCCCCAGGTCCTTTTCCCCTCCGCTGCTCTCTAATAGGTCATTCCCCAACTTGTACTGGAACCTGGGGTTGTTCCTGCCCAGATTCAAGACTCTACATTTGCCCTTGTTCTATTTCATTAAATTTCTCCCTGCCCAACTCTCCATCCTGTCCAGGTCTCTGATGGCAGCACAGCTTCCAGTGTCACCCACTGCTCCCAGCTTGGTGTCATCAGCAAACTTGCTGACAGTCACTCTATTCCCTGGTCCAAATCATTGATGAATATATGGAATAACACCGGCCCCAGCACTGCTCCTGAGGCACTGCACTGGATACAGGCCTCAACTGGACTCTGCCCCACTGACCACAACTCTCTGGCTTCTTCCCTTCAGCCAGTTCACAACCTATTTACTGTCGATTCCCAGAAACCCTCAGATTACGCTCATTAATATTTTTTTTCCTTAAAACGCACTTACATTGGCCCAGCTGGTTCATCATCTGCAGCAGAAATTCCGATGCGATCCGGGGGAAGACGGGAAAAGGAAAGAAAAACAGAAACAGAGTGAGTTTTGGCCCCGCGCGCCGGCCGAACCGCGAACAGCAAACCGATCTATCTACAGCAGGAAAGGCCATTCCACTGGGTAGTGCAAAGATTCATGGAGTTATTTTTCTGGATTCAGGTTTTAATGGCAGGTATGTTGCTTCAATGGTTTTTAGTTAACACTTGGAATGCTGGTCATGAAGAACTGCAACTGTAGCGGACAGACTGGTGCAATATGGTCAGACTCATCTTGTCCCCAAGTTCCAGTGGTTCAATCTCATAAAAAATAGATGAGAGGACAAACCAACGGTTCAGTTGTAAAATCCTGCTGGTTGTTTTCTTGCATTGATTTTTTTAACATATATACGTATATATTGTTTTAAGCGATTCAACCAGTAATTACTGGTATATACACACCAGGGTATATACACCATGTGCTCATCTTCCCCCAGGGATGATACAACCTCTACATATTCCATTTTTCTCAAGGTCTAATTACAACAGGCCAGGTTAGGAGGAGGTTGAAGGTGCAATTACTTTAAGATGCAATTAATTTAAGAATCCAAAGGCAGTCCTTGGATAGCAATGGGCATCGCAAAGGGCTCCAACACCTCCGGACACAACAGACTTCAGCTACAGAAGACTGACGGCATCGTTCTGCCTGTGTCTCGTGGCAAAAAAGATTGTCTTTTGGCAAGAGAATTTTCTTGGTAATTGGAAAAAGATCCGCCAATGAGTAACGTTTCGCACCAGCTTCTTTCATGACCAATTGAACTTTTTTAATGAGAGAATACCTTATTTTGCCCCCAGAGCTGTAGTTCAGAAGACAGAAGTGCAAAAAAATCAATCCAGAAAGTCAACGCTCCCATAGAAGGATTTTTTTAGGGGGACCAATTCAGGACCTGCTGGTTTTGGCACTCAACAGTTGCCATTCCCACCTCGTTCCGGAGGGATTTTTGTTGGTTTGTTTCACTGAAGTCTTTAAGAAACTCTCAGCAGGATTCCACAAGGGTGCTCAGTGCACATGAAGCAGTTATGGAAGTTACAGTCTTAAAACAGTGTAGGCATCCGCATGAGCACACGCCGGGAGTAATGTCGCTCACAGGGGACATTACTCCACCTGGACCTTCAAGGCAACGGAGAGGCAAAGCCACCGCTAGCACGGACAGTGACCAGAACAAAATAAAGGAAAATATTTCGAAAAGAAATAAAGAAAAATAAAGAACTAACCACAAACCAAGAGCTTTACGGCCAAAAAATAACACACTAGCGACACACCGGTGTCCACAGAAGTCCATTACCAGCAACAGTGACACTATCGGACAAGGGACAGAGAGAACTGGGACTAATCGGGACAGCCGGACATCAAAGTGCTGGTGTTTGTACAGCGGGATATACGGACACATCGGGCACTGAAACACAAAGCGCGGGAGATCTACGACTGTCCTCCGCAAACGGCTTTTTGGTTCGGCCAAAGATCTGAAAGCAGGTGGGGCTGTGCGAGCCCAGCGGGGCGGACGGACAGACGGACAGACAGCCCCCCGCTCCCCCGCTGCTTTCAGACTTAGCTCCGCTCTCTAACAAGCAGCATCGACACCTTTGAGAGTTTGTTTTGCTTGACTTCCGAAATAAGATTCAAGCTCTCGCTAGGAAATCTTTAGCTATTTCAGATAGGTAGTTTTGTGGTTGTTTTGTTTTAAAAAAAGCCTCACGTTTCTAAAGGCTGCCCTCGAGTGTTTGCCCAAAAATGCCTATTGGAATAGTTCAGATTACACGGTGGATTCACCACCTCTCGCCCCTTTCCCATCTAGAACCTGAAGAAAATAGACCCGAGGACAATTTTCCTGTGCGTTCCTCCCCTGCTCAGCCATTTAACTGCTGGAAAAGTGTCCCCAGTACAGTACAGACAAAGACCGAAACCTCAGCGAAATCGGGGGGGCAACAGAACAACAGAAAAATAAGTACAAAATTAGACTAAATAAAGATTAAAAACAGCAAACTGAAATCCAAATTAGTCGTGAACGTGAATGAAGAAGTTGTAAGAAAAAGTGTTAACATTATGACTTGTGCATTGTATAGACTAAAGCGGAGATTAAACAAACTCCAAAGCATGCAGATCTCTCACTTACCACCATTTTTTAAAGGTATGATGCAATTGAAGGGGGGGGAAATAAAAACAACAAAAGAAAAAAAGAAAAACAACAAAAAAAGAAGTCATAGTAACCGACAAATATCAATATAACTCAAAAGCTTTATGCCAGAAGACCTGCTCTAGTCACCGATAGTCTAACAGTAGGTAAAACCTGTGGCCATCGAGAACATCCTCCCCGTACGCTGCTTCATTCCATTCTGCTCCCAAAATGCTGCCAGGGGAGCTGTAATTGTATAAAAAGCTCCTCCTGTGGCAGGAATTTGCTTTTGAATTCTGCAGGCTCCAAAAACCCCACTGTTGATATCATACAAGGTTCAAAAAGCCCACCAGCCAAGCTCTTCTTGTGGCTATAACGAGGAATTATCTGCTTAGTCTTGCCCTGAAAAAGCACATTTCTGAACCAAAAGGTTAGAATCGCTGCATCGTGTAATGCATAATCAATCCTTCCAGGCAAAAATATCTGCACATTAAAATCACGAGATGATGACAAATAGATTCATATTAACTTGTCTGGGAATGTAACTCCTGCTCCAGCCTGAAAAGGGGCTGTGTTTTGTGTGTGTGTGTCCTCTTTCAGAATTCATTTAGAAGGTATTTTATATGCTACTCAGTTTCTTCTCCCTCCTTTGCAAGATTCAAGTGTTTATTTTTAATATCAAATTCATCTTCTGTAGAATCTTATGACTGGCAGCAGTTTCAAACGCAATGCTGATGGGTACTTCCAGCACTAAGATTTGCACCCAAAGGGACTCAAGCGCTTCCAAACTTGCACAAACGTAATATCTATAGAAGCGAAGAGTTGAGACGGGTTTGGAGTAACGCTCTTCTCTTTGGCTTCATTAATGGGATATATTGGAGGGATGGGGAAAGAAGAGGCGAACGGAGACGCTCGTCTCACTCCGTAAAGCAAATCAATACAAATAAAAGCGGTCGCTCTGCAATGGAATGAAGGCAAAAGCGTATCGGCAACGGAGACTCTCTGGCCGAGATTACTTACATTAAACTGGAGGAATTCGCATCCCATAATAGCAGCTAAGAAATTAGTTTATAAGGGCCCAGAGGAGCTGGGTTATTTGATTACCACGGTGATACAACACTGTAGGGTATAGTCAGAGCTACGCAATGTGCCTTTCTGACCGTTTCCTCCCTTTGATGAATATTAAGCTTGGAAGGGAAAGGTGCGGGTAATAGGAAAAGAAAAACAAACCTAAACAAAAATTAACTCATTACAAGGTAAACGGTTTCAGCGAAAACATTTTGTTCTTTAAATTACTTACAGCAACAGCAGGAACGGGGAAAGTCAAGAAAAAAATATGAGTATTAGAAAGAATGTGGGGATATGGATGGAGCTTCTGCAGCCGGAGCAGAAAAACTTTTAGGGGAAGTCTTTGTATTAAGCTGAGAAATGAGAAGGGAAGAATGAAAAAGGACACGTTATAACCCAGTCACCTCATGGCTTGGGACTAAAGTGCATGTAGAATATGGATTTTAAAGTAAAAACTGTTTACATTCCAACGGGGGAATGTCGCCAAGAAGTTTTTACTTTCTACTTACCCCAGCACACACCCTTTAAAACAGCGTCTTTGCTAATTTTAGGCTATTTGATCCAACAACAACAGAAAACAAACCCGAACGCTTTCTTTAGGAAACTTTGATATATCCCACATTCAGGTCGCGATGGCTGGTCGCTACAGCTCTCAAAAATAAGCAGCTTCAGCCATACCAGAGAGGAATGAAAAGCTATTTGCTTCCTTTTCTTGTTGAGCAACTTGCATTCTGAGCCTGTTCCTGGTGCATGCAGTGACCCTCCGCAAAGGTCTGTGATCCATACATTGCTCTCCCACGTGGAAAAGCAAGTTTAAAGTCACGTTTTGAAAGGATGCAGAAATTCAAGCGCAATCTGCTTTCCCTTCCTCCTTCCAGCACATAATTTGGATGCAAGGGGGCTCACAGTTACTGGGGGTCATTGCAGTCACCGCCCCTCCCGGGAGGACAAAACCACCCCTAAATCCACAGGTATGACAGCGAGAACCTGCGCTGGGCACCACCTTTGCACCATTTCTGGTGGAAATGGAGATTTCACGAGTGCGAAAGGTCCTTTTTCTGCTATACAGCAGTAGGCAACAAAAAATAATCAACTAAATTATGTGAAGGAGGAAATATTAGCAAAGTAGCTACTGAGCAGCCCTGTTCACGGCATAGCAAGCAAATAAACTAAAGACAAAAAGCAAGGTCCATGCGGAAATAAAACCCAAACCCAAAACCACGGTTAGGAAATGCCAAAGTTAAAGAAGCATCCTTGCCCTCCCAGCACAGCAGCACCTCTAGATGGAGGTAACGCTTCCAGGGAATACATTGCAAAAGTGCCTTAACAAGCAGCCCTTTGTCCACTTTTTTGTTTGAACTCAAAAAGGTACAGCCCACAAGCCTTGCTTAACTTTTTCTTAAGGCTGGCCCAACTGTAAGACCGCTCGCTTTTCTGAGAAGCTCGTACAAATACCTTCTTGTACGGGCTTCCAATGAAATGGGTGAAATTGTCGGTAGGGTTTGCCAAAGGGAAACATCACGTTCCTCTCAATAAACCTGTTCTTTGTCAGTCTGGGTGGGCTGGAGGGGACACTCAGCTGATGCTCGAGAGATCACAGCTGTTGCCAAATAATCTTTATATTAATATGATGTTTAAACTAATGTGTGCATGAGTTGCTGGCTCACTGATGTTACTGCTCAGCTCGCTGCAGCATGTAGAGGCAAAGTATGATTTTGGAAGCAGAGACTTTCAAGTCCAAACAACAAGCACGCCATTGCATTAAAACATTAACTTCGGCATTCCGTAACAACGTGTTTAAAATAATAAAATTAAGATTAACCCGAGTAAAACATCCAAGTGTGGAAATCAGCAGCCTATGGAGGATTTCTCACATACGCATTTGTAAAACGCCCCTGGTTGTGGGGTGTTTCCCACCACGATACCACAGAAAGCTTCAAATGCCACTACAGAAAGTGCAAGAACATCCAAGGGAACGTAGGACCCAAGTCGGCCTTTAGTTGAGATGCGACGCTGATTGTGTCCCTTCAGCCGGGCAATAATTGCCCAGATGTTGACTGTGATACGGGATTTCGTCCTCCAAGAAGGTGGAAAAGTTTTCCAGCCAGGAAAACTTCAGCCTTTGGAAGCAAAGTCCTCACCTCCACCGTGTGCTTAATCACATTAACACGGTGGGTGCATCGCGATCTGGGCACATCAAAGCCCATTTCTACTGGATTAAGCCCATTTGAGGCTGCTTGCAATTAATGTTGTCATATCAAACGATAATTATTGATACCTTGTGAGACTTCACCTGCGATGCAGGGAACTCTGAACAGGCACCAACAGAGAGGTCAGATACCCTCTGGCCACCCTGACACCAAATTTAGGCCAATGTGAAACAGAGACCATCTCAAACTGTTCTTTTTAATACATTTGAAGATTTCTGGGCTGGTTGAGAGCCACTCAAAAACCGCTGGCAGAATAAGTCTCTTAGCAACTGTGAAGCCGTTAGTTATGCAGAGGAACATGCACTACATGGTTTAAATTTTGGATACACACCCAGAACAAGGCATGCTCTGTAAGCAGTTAGTAAACGCTACTCGAGTGGTTAAGATCAACAGCTAGTTTCCTCTAGGTATGCACTATTTAAGAAAGTTTCCATCTGCTACAGAAGGGATTGACACCTCAGCCATTCTCATTTGTTATCTGTTTTGTAAGATTATTGTTTTTCATTCTCCAAAACACAGCTCAGCAACCGTGAAGTTTTGCCCAAACTCTACAGGCAGATCCCCGTTTCAGCACCTCTATTTCCATACCAAAAGGCAAACGTCGTGCTGCGTTATCAATCCTTTGTGCAGCTCAGTGGCAACTAGTTATTGCTGCTTTTGGAAGTTCTCTCCCACAGCACAGGGCTGGGCCGACCCAGGATGGCACTGCTGACTCAGCGCTTCCCAGGCTGACTCAGCATGTTTCCCTCCACCTACTCAAAAGCATTGGCTCCATTACTTGGCCGCGTCATGTTCCTACAGCACGATGGCATAGCCAGCCACTCCTCGCAAGGATTTTTCTTGATAAACACTGTAGTAAGCAGCAAAGTGTCGTATTAACCTGTTTTTCGATCTGGTTCTTTCGAGGACTCATTTTAGGCTCAAACTGCCTCTCTTTCTGTCTTTTAAAAATGAAGGTATGCAGAAGAAGCTCAGAGATGAAACAGTGACTACTTTTGTGTGTGTACCCAACACAGTTTAACTAATTACTGCTACCAAACATGATAATAAAAACCTAATCTTTAGAAAATATCAACTCAGTGGCTATTACAATAAGATACAGTTTCCAGAGCATTCCTTAAATACAAGTTCAGTTACACACCAATATTAGAGCCCTAGCCCCACTCTTTTAACATTGAAAACATATTTTTGAAGCATCTCTGTGGTCCCAATCTCTTTTAAATGTAATGTTTCCTTCCAAAACCTGCCCAGTGTCCAATGCAGATGTGACACGGAAGGAGTGCAACGGCAGATCAGTCTTTCCAGCTCCCCTGTGCTGCCCTATGCTTCTTAGGGCTGACATGCAGGATTTTTCGGGGCAAAGAAAGACGGGAACGCTAAACCCCTTGTGCAACAAAAGCTTTAGAGATATCAAGATAACTACCCTCCCACCCAATAGTCTGAGATGTTGGGGAAATCCAGGGTTAGGACTTTGCACAGCACTTGGACCCTCTGCGCTTGCTGGGCTTAATGTCTGGAGAGGGAACGGATGAGAAAGCAAAGAGCTCGGAGCGGAACGAACTGGGCTGCTGATCCTTCCTGCCACAAACCCCACTCCGTTCTGCTTCCGCACGTTTGCTTTGCCTTCATTTTCCTCCTTCCGAGCGGCTTTGAGCACACTTACCGTCTGGGACTTCATCCGGCCGCTTCCTTTTCTCATAAATAACTATGATGACAACGAGGATAACGATTTCTGCCAAGATCCCCAGAAAGGGCCAGAGAGGAGCCAAGTGGCTGCGGACGCGGAGGATGGTGGTGACCGAGGCAGAGCCGACCTGGTTGGTTGCATTGCACTGGTACTCGCCGGGATCCTCGTTGATCTGTAGGTTTGTGATGCTGAGCTCGGTGTAGTTGTCTTTATTTGAAATAAAGAATCTGCCGGAAGAGTTGTTGATGTCCTGATAAAAGAAGAAAGGTGGAAGAGGAAAAGACCAAGAGATTTAGGAAGTTCTGGTGCCTCTTTGTATCTATGGCACGGAAACTAGAAGAGATTTGAGGGATTCTTGCAGAGAGGCTGGTCCTTAACATGACAAAAAAGCCCACTGCCAGTGCATCTCTCCCTAAAGTGAATTGTGTTTCAAAACAACAAATACCAGCTTGACTGACAAGCTGTATTTTTGTTCTTATTCTTTTCCCTCTCCTTTAACAGCATCAGCCATGAAATGCCAGTGGTTGTGATTGTGGAAACTACCACGGCCTCAGCCTTTTGCTTCAAGAGAAACCGCTACGCTCCACCACCGGTTCACAGCAATAGGATCAAACAGGTCGATCTAAACAGGTGAGACAAGTCACAGGAGAGAGGATACGCTCCCTAGGAGGGGACAAAACCATGTCAACATACAGGGGCTACAAAAGAAAAAGCAGCGCCAGTTAAGG
Source organism: Nesoenas mayeri (assembly GCF_963082525.1). Classification (NCBI taxonomy): domain Eukaryota; kingdom Metazoa; phylum Chordata; class Aves; order Columbiformes; family Columbidae; genus Nesoenas; species Nesoenas mayeri. The sequence goes on along the minus strand of NC_137563.1, from coordinate 19,731,788 downwards.
TTATTCCACATTAGAGAGCATTTTCTAACTATTTAAGGTATGACAGCCCTAATAAAACTTGGCCTTTGGTCACAGATTTGACGTCAGGGCAGCCTAAGCCACTGACTTCAGCAATATTGAGAGAAGCTGGAATTCAAAGCATCGCATTCTTTCTACCCTTAAGAAAAAAAAGACTGGCGGAGTTGCTTATGTTTAAAGAATTTAAAAGGGACAAAACTTAGGCAAAATATGGATGTTTGATCATCCTGAAAGTTCATCTTGGATGAATTCATTAACTTCAGAAATACAGTGTAAAGGGCAACGTGCTTTACACTGGAGGACTCTGACAACGTGCAGCTCTTGGTAAGTCACTCACACAGCACTGTCTCGTAAAAATTTAAGCTCACACTTGACAGGGAACAATCAACTAACATTTTTCTTTATCTACCAGCCAAATTGCTACCTCCCATACAGCAATCTAACAACAGCTGGGGTGAGGACTTCACAACATCCAGCTGCTCTTCTGCTCTTCCCACTGCAGGTGGAATTGCTCTGCTCACTTAGATCAGCTGCCACATGGAAAAAAATAGGATCACTTAAACACTAATAAGTATCCCTGACATCCTCACATTAAGTCCTGTGAGCTCAACCAGTAAAACTGGAAAATAGTTTGAGAAATTTATAATCAAATGCATTTTAAAATCACATTTCATAACTCACATTTTGCAATTTGTAGCATGTACCTTGAACACCACTGGCTTTCTGGACAGTTCATAACTTTGCCCAGCGGCAACGCAACGAGCAACTCCGTTCACATAGCAGCAATATAAATATCCATTTTATCCTGAAAAATTTCAGTTTCACTCAGTAACATATCAGACTCTGGAGGAACTGCCTTTCAAGAAGTTATAAGGCACCCTAAATAATGTATCTCTAAACCCAAGGTGCTTGTTTCCTTCCTTACTGGGGGTCCTGGCAGGTTAATACGTGCCTGGTGCCACGGTTTTCTTACCTCAAATATTCCATTGACCTTCTTACGCCAGACCCACTCGGGATGCGGGAAGCCCACGGACTTGCAGTACATGAGTGCCTCCTGCCCCTCATTTTTGTTTTCACTTCGCTTGTGGCCAGTGATGTCAGGAATAGCTACGGAACAAAACCAAATAAACCCCTCTGCGTTTACAAGCTGCTCATTCCAGTGAGAGTTAATTCAAGCTCTGAGAATTTGAACAGAAAAGAAGTGACAAGTTCCCCGGAAGCTGTTGCCTTGCCCACACTGAACCCACCTTACAGAAGAAAAATTGTCTTTCCAAGCAATATCTCAACTGAATATCTGCAAGAATGTCCTTCAGGCTCAATTTGGCACACAAATTGAGGGGCAAGGGAGAAATCTCAACTTCAGACTTGAGTTATTTGCCACAAACCGGTGGCAGGGAGCTGAGAAACACCTGCATGTCCCTCCCTGTCCCTCAGGAGGTCCCTGCGGCTCTGCAGGACCTTTGGCTTTGAAACTGAGCTGTCGGAGACTCTGGTTACAACTTGCCCACCGCATAAGGACTCTGAAGTGACACCGTCAGAAAGCTAAATCAAGGTGTTCTGCCTCGCAGCAAGATTTTAGGTTGGGTCTGCGAACGTGCTACGACTTGTTATGCTTTGTGCTTCTTATACCTTACAGGGAAGCTACTCTTGGGTATCTGGAATGCAGCAGAAGTCAAAATCCCTCCAACAAAGATAGTTTTGTTCATCCTACCCACAAATCCATACATTCTAAGGAAGGCTGCAGGTGAAACTGCGCAACCACGCACAAAACACAGCCCTGAATATCAGCAGAGGGGCTTCTGAATTCAGTTCTCTATAAATAACGTCCCCGCCATTCGCCACGTTTGTGGCAGCGCCCGGTGCAGCCTAAGACCTCACGAGAGATTACGCTGGATCACTGGAGCGCCCGAGCTGAACCTTCGCTTAAGCAGATGGCTTTGGTGCCGTGCCGACCACCTTTAAAGCCCATTCGCTTTCTAGCTTGCTAATTATGTCACACGTGGCCTGCTGTGTGATGGCAGGACTATGATCTGTTAATCCAGTCAAAGTCCAATCCCAGTGCTCCAGGAAAAAAACAACAGGCACTGCAATTTATTATATATTCAAGGAGAGTTCCCTTCGCCAGTAGCAATGCCTGTACAAGTGTACAGAGGGAACGTGGGTTCATGACAGCTTATTTGCAGCTGCAAGCTAAAAGAATTAAGCAAATTTCATAGGCCTGAGCAGTCCAAGAAAAGAAAACCAAGCAATATGTCTTGTGCAACAACACAGCATCAGCTGAGTATGCTCCTTCCAAAACTTACATCATCATTCTTTGGGAAAACGTTCCGCGAGTTTAAGTTCTAAAGGAATTATCATATTCCAAATGCAAAGGCTTTGTGAATGCAGAAGGTATCCCACGCCTTACTCCTGCAGGATTCTTTGTGGACAGTAATGCAGCCGATTGATAGTGCTGTCAGAGGCAGAATTGAAATAAGCTTCTGAACAACTGGAAAGTCATGGTTGTAAGAATATTAAAGCTACAGCGTTCCTTAGTATGTGTGTAAAGACAAGAGAGGCTGATCAACCCCAGCTTTTCTCAAAATGCCTGTGTAACTTCAAACAGGATTTCCAATACGATCATCAGCTCCGCAGAAGTTCTGCCCCTTTGCCATGTGAAGAAACGGGCACTTGCTGCTTACAGAGTTATTCATTCTTAGCCGCACTTTCGAATGGATGATTTGCACTAACAAGATGCTGCAGAGCATGAAGGGGCTGGTTCCTCAGCAGAGATATTGCCCATCAGAAATTAGAACTAACTCCAGAACTTCTGGCAGTACCCTCAGGAAGTTATATTTTAATGTGTTAAGCATGTTCTCTTTTTCCTCCTGATTTTAGGTAAACACTTTTTCAGCTGGGAGCTGAAAAGGACTTCATTACTATAGAAAAATACTATGATTCTATCATTCCATAAAGAAGGTGAAACAAGTACTTGATCCAAGCCACACAAGCAAATAATGGCTTTGCTGACAATATTCAATATACGTGACTGTATAGCAAGACCAATGGATGAAATTAGACAAACGCCAACTAATTGCAAGATGATGTTGACCATAACCACAATATATAAGAATAAGAAGGCACTAAGAGTTTTATTTCGCAAAAAACCTGACTCTTAACATGTATCTTTACGTATCAAGCATGAAAATTTTGAGAGCCATAAAACATGAACTGAACGAAGACACCAGATCAGAACAGTTCTCTGGTCTTGTGCAAAAAGAAGCTGCCAGGTGTAGAAACCGCAGCAAGCTGCAAAGGAAAGAACATCCCACCCTTGCTATGCGGTCACATACCTGTGCCTGCGAGCGGCAATAACGCTTGGAGGAAATTCAGTTTTCAAGCTGAAGGTCTCCAAGCAGAAAATAAATCAGCTTTAAGGTTGAGTGTACTGGTACTAAGCATCAGTACGCACCCGCAATGGTCCTTCAAACCACTGTCTGCAGCCTCAACAAGGAATATAATTATTCCAAAAGGCGATGATTCTTTAGCAAGAAGCACAATTTCATCTCGTGATCTACTGAATGGTGTCACCTCTGCCTCGCTAGGCTTAGAAGGTTCTCTTTTAGGCAGGCGCTAGGTAAGCCGGTAGCTTTTGCTTACTTGAGGATGATTTGCAGAGATTGCATCCAACCCAATAAAAATGAAAGGCTTGCACAAGAGACAGACGTCAGGCAGCAAGGCGACGGTCCCAAAACCAGCACTGCCAAAAGCGCTGGCAAATTAGCCTCATTGGGAAAAGGAGAAATGAGATTTATCACCGCGGAGCCGAAGCCCCGCGCAGTCTCCATCTGTCAGCGCTCTGGTTTTTGCTGCCGCGTACCCGCAGCCAGCGAGCCAAAGCACAACCCTGCCGGGGAAAAAGGGACAGGCCGTCAGCGCTCCGCAGCTGGCCCACTTCTCCTGTGACATGACATTGCTGATAGAGAAAGCAAAGAAAGGAAAAGTAAAGAAGGAAAGTGTTCTAGGACACAGTAACTCGTACTGCAGGGTGACCTGAGCGTCCTCCTGCAGCCAAGAGATAATTACATTTCTCGAAGAAGAGGGCATCTTCGTTGCGTTATCCTAATGAGAGCAAGAGCGACAAGAACACGCTGAGCTCTTTGCTGGGCGGTGCAGCAGCCATTTCCAGCTCTGCTGGGGAACGCACTATTTTTGTACGCACTCCACGGAATATTAATATTTCAGGGCATCGCATGCTAGCCAGTCATAAGCTACGCCTGAGATATTAATCCAGTCCTTATTCTACCAAACTGTTGGGCTAGTTGCATTCTGCCGCACAAACGACATTTAAAACATCGCTGTGAGTGACCTCGATCACAGATTTAGCAACAGAGCGATGTTTCCCCGTGAAGCTTTTCAAGTCGAGATTTTTCTTACACCGTTCAGCTCCAGTGCCAGTGAGGGATAAAGCACAGAATGAAGCGGGTTTTGCTCAGAAAGGATTTAGATTTCACTTCAGCTTTTAAGCAGCGGAATCCACATCTCTGTTCAGACACAGTTGGCCGTCGAGACATGAGCACAACACGCTACGTCAGCTCCTAATTGCTGAAACCAAGATAATGCCCCGATAAAAGAAAGCAAGTTTTATATTCTTACACTGTGAAACTGCAGAATTCAATACTGAAAGTTTGTTTAAAGCAGCATATGAAAGCAGAAAAAGGCACGGCTAGTTTAATTGCTATTAAAAGAGACTCAAAATAAATGCAGATTTAGTCATTCTTGATACGAGTAAACTGATAAGCATCGTTCTTTTGATAGTTTTAAACTGAATCACAGAAAGAGGTTTCGTGCCATTTGGGCCTTTATGCTGCGAGTACCAAATATGTCCAAAATGCACCGTGCAGCAAGTGCTTTCTGAATGATATGCTTTTAATACAGCCCTGAAAAGAGGGTTTTTTCTTGTTACAAGGCATGCAATGCCATTTCTTGATATATAGGAGGTATTCAGCCCTTGATTTCTGGGTATTTTCAAGACATTTTACTAGCATTCCTAAAAAGGAGAGGAGAACTAATATGCGTAACACCTCCAAAGCATGTCCCACTTAACAAAACCCCTTCAAGTTTTCCCATTAACAGCCAAAATTAAAGCAAGGGCAACAGCACCTAAAAATATTCTTGCATGTAAAAACTATTATGTGCAATGGGTGACCTAGTAAAAGGGCAGGGGAAGATTGATTTCTCTGCATTACGATTCTAATCCACATCTACCTTTACAGCCTGGGCAGGGAGCTAGAAGACCAAAGGCACCGTAAGACAGGAGAGCGTGATGCGCATTTTCTGTGTCATGCTTAGGACCACTCTAAAATGCAGCTGTGCTAAGATAATGTTCGATTTCTTCATTAATTTCTGGCCCAAAAACTGCTGCAGAGGTTTCTTAAGGCAACCAGGAGTCAAGACACCGAGAGCCTTCAAGGCTGCTGAAATAACCACTCATTTTCCAGCACGCTGCTTGGGCTGGAGCCAGAGTTTAAGTGCAACAATTAAAATTCTCAGTGCAAGTATTGCATGGGAAACAAAAGCTCAGCTGAAGTGAAGGGGTATAACAAGCACTTGTCAAAAGTGGTGGGTTTTATGTCTCTCAGAAGCATTGAACAGGACTGGCCTATTGGGAAATCAATAGCAACCGGGGAGGATAGAAAAGGAAGGTGCAAAATGAGCGAGGGGCGAGGAGGGAAGTCAAAGAATCGCCTCAATGCAGTGATGGCAGAAAGGCCTTAAACAAGAGGCATTTAAAAGCTCGACCTGTCCAGGTGCACAGAAGAAAGGAGCCTTTGGTGGGAAGGCAGGGAGAACAGATGTCCCCAGCAGTCATGCTACGTACATCGACATCTCCCTTGACGCTTGTGCTATTTCTGAGCAGCCAGAGGAACTGGAAGCGCATTCTTTCCCATCTGGCTCTCGCTGCTGCAGACGATGGCCGGGAGAATATCAGAAGACAAAAAGAAACTTGTTTCTTCCTCCTCCTCCCAAGGTCTTGATAAGAGCAGAAAGACTGCAGAGGCAGAATTCTTCAGAGCTGCGCTCTGAAATAATTGGAGCAATTCTCCAAGTCTCCGTGAGATGTTTCATCTGAAAGTCGACTGTATGAAGGAAACCAGACCTACAACATTCTTGGAAATCTGGAGAGACTGACATCAAACCCAGCATTTTCAACTGCTGCTACACTACTGCTGTCCTAGCAAACTCTTTACCAAGAAAATCTGCTTTAAAGATGCAAGCACACCAAGTAATCCTACCAGTGATGCTCACGTTTCTGCCTTTATCTTCTTACATGGCACATGGAGAGATTCAGGAAGAAAATAGGCAGCATTACATAAAAGGCAAATGGCGCTGGTGCATCCTGGATTACATCTGCTGCGAGGCATTTGTTAAAGTTGTTCACAAGTTGTCACAAAGTCACTATTTTGGTCCACAAGCGCTTTCGTATTCAGAACCATCTTCTCTGTGTGCCTCAGCAGTTAAACATTGCAATACAATTACAACTAGCAATTAAGCAATTACATTTGCATAAAATTGCCCTCCCACAAATACTGGGACACGTCACACGTGCAGGTGAGCATTAAATTACAGCATCTGCATGGGCAAACAAGATTCCTGCATCACCGATGCACTATGTACAACTCGACTAACAACCAGGTAACCTGTCCGCACATGAATTAGTGTCAAAAATCTGTCTGCTTTGAGAACAACAACTGCTCTGGCAGAACACAGAGAGTATTTACAGTGAACTGCAGGAATCACACAGCAAAGCAAAGAAACACCTGCAAATTCTTTGCATCTAGCACAGATATTATTCAGAGACATTTACATCCAGGAAAATATGTGTGATACCATACCAACATACCTGTATGTCTCTTCCAGGAGCAGTGACTCAAATGAGCAGTGTCTCTGATCAGAAATTAAATTACGTACAGCACTAGGACCGCAAGGAGACCACAAAGTTCTCTTTAACTGGTGCTTTCAATGCAGTCCCAATTTATTACTACAGAATTTCCTAACAACGGGCATGAGAAAAGCATCTTTTCAGCTTAAAAGTGCAAGCATGTTCTAATTTGTTTTGCAGAAGACTTGACAAGAAGGTGCTTTTTACCCTAAACAAGCTCCGGTAGTTCTCTCTGCTAAGGAGGAATTCAAGGCCCACCAGGAGGAGCTGGAGAATGGGATTACTTAGTCCTGGCTTTAAGACTGCTGAGAAAGCTGCAGGTGTCACACCTCCCAAGAGCAGTACTGGAGCCATTAACTTCTGACTAATCATTTATATTTATAGATAAATTACCTGTGAAAAGTTGTTAGGAGGATTAATTATGGTTCTCCCTCTGCCCTTCGTGCCAGCACTTCAATCAGATATATATTGGCTTTTCTTTCTGCAATGTTACATCCCGTGTCCCTGTAAATCTCGCTGCCAAGTTCTCCTGGTGTCCCCGCCTGCCACCGGGCAGCAGCGGAGCCCTAAGCCAAATGTTTCTAAAAGGCCTTTTGAGAGATTATACAAAGCTGGAAAAGGTCTTCATCTATTATCAAAGCAAAATTTCCTGTCTTTGGAAGCGCTTTGTCACCCAAAATAGCCTAGGGAAGGCAGAAAGTACTTAAGATCTTAATTAAGATAACATTAGAAGATTTAGCAATTAGAGCATAACAGCAGAATGCAAAAAAAATCCCTACACCTACGTTCCTCAAACACCTAAAAGACAAACTTACCAGAAGTATAAATTAAGGTTGAACTCAACTTGCTGTAAGAGAGGCAATAACTATTTTATGGGTGCAGTCAGATTTTCAATCAATAAGTCCCTTTCTCCTGTGTCCACACGCCGCACAACTTTCCGCTGGGCCAAGAGGAACTTGCGGTGCGTTCACACGAGCATCTATTTTAGATTTCCTTTTCCCGTGCAGAGCTGGCTTCTGCACCAGATTTGATTCAACACAGGGCTGTTTCATGCAAGATCATCAGCAAAAAGCCTTTAAAACCGACACAGGAAATCACCAAGCTTTTCTTGGTATGCTATCAGTCAGAACGCTTATTTATGTGGCAATATCTTTCTTCCCCAGGAAACTGTTGGTGTGGTTCAAAAGATGCTGCTCCCCGGGGAGGAAGGATGGCATTCAGAACGCCACTGTGCATTTGTCACCTCACACCGATAGAATTACTCCTACTCCCTCGCTTTGGCTTCGGGATCCTGGCCATGCAGCGAGCACCAGAAATTCCCAGCAAACAGGTCAGGTTTTGGCTTTTGCTACCGATCCGTGGTACCTACTAGAATTTAAATAGCAATGATCACTATGTAGAGCAGGACGGGCTGCAGCGCTGGGGCAGGGATGCTAAGAAATAGCATCAAGCATCCTCCTTCCCATTTGCCTTTTTCGAACAGCAGCAGAAGCAGCTCTACTTTTAAGCTGGGGATGTAAGGAAGACAGTAAGTAATTCTTACTTAAATTTCTAACAAGTTTACAGTATACCTTCATAAAACAAGCATCAGTATAGTCCCAGACACGCACAGGCTGGTTGCAAGACTTCTTAAACACATTTTCACATTAACTCATCTGTCTTTAACTAAGAAAGCTGCCGCGATGCATCAATTCCATCTTAGTGCGGCACAGAAGGGATAAACCACGGCTACTGCAGTAAATTCCAGTTACTCAATGAACAGCCAACCATTGTGGCAGCAGTTTAACACTCTATCAAATACCATCAGCTCTGTGTTACTGCTGTTTTGTATGGCCCAAACACTGTTACATTGTTCAACAACTACAATAAACCCCAGCGCAAATGGCACACTTGCTGCAGTGCAAGATTCTCCTTCACATTTTGAATTTTATACCCGTGGTTTTAGGATCCTAAAGATACCAGAAGAGCACCAACACGCACAAGATGGAATAAAAAAGAGTATGAAAGTAGAAAACTCCAATCTGGTCCAGGGCATCTGTCCTAACCAGAACCCAGGCTTTCCCAGCAACTGAAATAGTCCCTGCAGACAAAAACCAGTTCCAAGCTGCCACACGCAAGATGCTGGTTCTTACTTTTTTTGGGTATTCAGAACAGCCAAATTCAAAGTACATTGAATACATTTCCGATGGCCTCATTTACAGTGAGACAGGGAGGAAACCACAGCTGTCTTTCCACGAGCACAGACATGTTCTACAGCAATATACCCTGCTGGCCGTGCGCTCTCACCATAGCCAGGTTTAGCAAAAGAGAGCAGAAGTGTGCGCTAGGAGGTCTTTTAGTAGCCTCCGTGCAGACCAAAAGCGCAATGGTCATATTCCCATTATCTGCAAAATCTTTCCCCTGCGACTGTATGCAAAACCTCCCCCGAAATTATAACCAAGGATTAGACACAGGTTTGATTCCATGAGGAAAAGCCTTTCGTACAGGCTCTGAGCGAGGTGGCAGAGGCAGTGAAAGCACTTTGGGGGAGAGGAAACAAAACACAACAACAAGAAAAAAATAGTACCTCTCACTTCTATAGTGGCGTTGGCTATAGGAGAGTTTGAAAACACAAACACGCACAAGTATTCCCCTGACTCTTCTGCTCTGGGCTTCAAAATCCTGCAGACAGGGAGAGAACACATGAGCCGTGTTAGGTACTGTGTTAGCAACCAGAAACGAGCAGGCTAGGACTTTTCTTTCCCTCCCCATAAACTTTTAACTGAGTTTCGCAGCTATTACTTGTTATTCAAGGTATGTTGTACAGATTTACCTACTTGAAATAAAGGATGCTCGCCTAGGAAGTGAGCTCTAGTCTGCAAAGTCAGTACCAACTTAGCTGGAGAAGCTGCATTGAGTTAAAAAGCAAAGAAGGAGCCCAACAACTATTAATTATGCACCAGAGTTAGTTTGATTTAGCCTATCAGGCAGATATCACCTCCCACTGAAGGAAAAAAAATGTGATTTACATGTAATATCTGGACAATCGGAAAACAACAGACTACAAACACTGTCATACTGTCATCTCAATCTGTTTTCATTGTCCCATAACAGATCTGAGGCCGGTCCATTCATAGTTTTCTCCAGCTCAGCCTGGATGTAGATAAACTGCAAAAGCTGGTGAAGGAAAGCACCACGCAGGAATGTGCTGCCACTTTAAATTAGGCAAGACTAACGCAATAACAACTAGCAGAGGGAAACACAGATGCAAGCCAGAAAGAAGAAAATTAGAGCTGTAACAAATGCCAAAAATTAAAACAAATAAAATCACGATGAATTTACACTTAAGATGGTATTAACTTTAAGTCCACCAGCTTTTGCTGTCCTTCAAAAACCTTTTGGATACAAATGACTTAAAAGCCCTACGCATGTTCTTCAGATATTTACCTACAAAAGACATATTAAACTATAGAGAAGTATGATGGTGCGATGCAGGATTTACATCTCCACACAGCACAGAACAAGGCAGAGTTCTCCACAGCCCGCCCTCCGTTTACTGAAAGGTTTCTTGGTGTGCTTTGTTTTATTAATATTTGTAAAACACATTAAGTAAATAGCACACAGCAACCTCATAGAACAGCACCGCAATAAAATCATTTACATTTCTTAAACACATAGAAAGAGCTGCTCAGTTTAACACGATATTTTGACTCAAGTCTCCACTTTGTTTAAAACACGTACTTTCCAGAATTGCTGGTGGAAGTCTAAAGTTAATTATAAAGATAAGCAATAATATATCCACTTCTCACAGAGTTAAAATTAAAGATTATCTTAACAGAAAGAACTATCATTCAGTATCAAACATGATAATCTTAATAGTGAAGTAATCACACTTCGACCTCTGCTTTTATTTAATCCATTGGAGTCAATGCTTAAGAGGAGGAGAGGGAAAAGTGAGACATTGTATTCTTGCAGTTCTACACAAACTGCGTTTTAAAGTGTGAAACAACAACGGTGTTACTGCAATAAGTCATCAAAGCAAGTGTAAATGGATTTAGCAGCAAAGTTTTAAAGACAAACACCTGAACCAAGTTTATTTAGCCAACAGCATCCCCCAGCCCTGTGGTTTTAGGACAAGCCCAGCTTCTCCTCAGTGGAGACTTTCAGCAGATGTAAAACCAAAACAAACCCCAGATTTTCTTCAATTGAGCTCAGTAACCTGCTGCTCAACTCTGAATTTGGAAAGAAATCCCTACTTTGCTGCAAACCATGAACACAGACTAGAGGACAGGTCTCCAGAATGAAAGCACAGGATGGCCAGAACCACTTCCAGGCATTTGCTGCTTGTGAAAGAATATACCACAAATAATTCTTGCCCATTTTTAATTAAAATGGTGAACTAAAAACTACGCTTAACTCTGAGTTTTCTGACTGTAACTGCCTTTCAGGAAAAGCAGCTACAAGAAGTTTGAATGAAGAATCAGGAACTATGCGATCCACTTCTAATGTTATACGAAAGCAGGATTTTTAAGGTAATAGTTTAATTCACAAATTGTGAAGTTAACTGGACGGTGAATAACACTGAACTACATTTTCCAGCAAAACAACATCTCGATGACTGAAGCACCGAGAACCTGGAAAAATGTTTTATTTTTTAAGGATAATAAGTAGAATGCAAAAAACCAATCATCTAGAAAAATCCTGAAGCTGAATAACCTCTTAACTACAACTGTGTTGATATAGCCTGTATGAATTTGGTATTTCTGGATCTAAATTAAAGTAACCAAATCAAACTGGAAGTTAACAGATCAAATGCAGTGTGACCACATGAAACAAAGAGATGCCAGAAGCCTGAAAGCACAACACACAGCAAAGGAGTTTATAAGTGGGCAGGAAATTTGAGGTGTGCATTGCAAATGCGAATTTCCTGGGATTCCTGCATGCTTTACCAACCCTTAATTCACTGGGAAGTTAAAGCCAAACCAAGTTTACTTCTTCCTTACAGAGGAATCTGGAAGGAAAAGTCCACTCTAGCTTGCAACAGATTATAGAGAAGTCAGCCATGATATTCCTGAATAATAACGTGCGATTTTCAATAACCTTGATGTAAAGGTCCTTTTGTATCACTCAAGCGGGTGTTTTTGGACAAGACTGCTCATCAAGTGAATTAGTAGATAAGAAAGCAGAGCCTTTAGAACTCAGCTCCAGTGTTAAAACACTGTAAAATAACAAGATGGAATTATCGAACTAAATGAGACTACTTTTTATGCTGCAAAACTGAACAGATAACACAAAGTGAGCTAAAGTACAAAACAAAAGGAAATATTTAAACACTTCTTTATCAGAATCAAGCACAAAATCCTGTGGATGAACGGATGCTATGCTAAGGCAATGAAAACCTTGAGTATTTCTGAATCTTGCTAGTTGAGTGTGCAGGTAGTTTCCTTCCTTTAGTGCAGTGACAAGGCACAGTAGAGCAGATGCGGTATAATATCGTGGGCCTTGAGCAGACAGAAGCATCTCTTTCTGGCCTACCAGGTGGGTCAGCAGTGGCCTAATGTCTCCAAAGAGCCAGTTACTACCAGTGGTTAAACATGCTTGAAGTGCTCTTCATCTTAGCTTAACGCTGAACACAAAGGTGTATTTGCTATCCGTGCTGGCATCAAGTGAAGAAAACGAAAGGAAAAAAAAAATCACACATACAAAACAGATTTGAGGGCACCACTGAGCATAAACTCTCATCAAATCCATGGCAAAAAGCGCCACATTTCAGGAATACACAAACCCTCAAAGGATTTCTGCCTGATGCAAGCGGCAGTGAAACACGAGCAGTGGCTGCACACATTGTGTTTTCCTTCACACCCCGTGAGGGAAGGGTAGAAACAAAGCCACAGCACGGGCACGTGGAATAGATTAATGCTGAAAATGCGTTTGCGCTGACAAATAAGAAGCACAAGTGTACTGGTTTAATCAAGATTTGGTACCGTTTCATAGTAGCGGTTTGACAGCTCATCAGTTACAACTCGGAGAACACCGTATTTCATCTCCCAAGGCCAGAAAACGACTAAACCAGCTGATTTCAGCTGTGATTTATAAGCTGCATTGCTGTGCATGGTAAAGATGCACAGCTGCAGGTCCACCTTTATGTAGGCTGCACAATACACTTAGAGGAAAAGAAAGCTAGATTATGTGCATCTGTGTCCACACATCATGCATACCCTAGAGAAGAACTCAAGTTTAGACTGAAAAAGAGAAGTTTATAGTGTGTTCTTGTGGACATTATGTTTACAGGAGCCAGTTGGTACAGACGTAGACAACAATCTTCCCAGAATTGTTCTTCCAGCACTATTCCCAGGTGTAATTTTTGTGGAGCCTCTAGCGCAGATGAATTCAATTCGTCTGAGGGTCCGTGGAGTCCCAGCATCTCACCAGCTACCCCAAAGGCGTAAATCTATCAGGTTCGTAATTCTCCAGTATAACATGAAGATTATTCCGGAGAAACTTACTTGTATTCTGTAGTGTTGGAAGCTTTTCTAGTGCCAGGGATCTCCTCTCCATTCTTCACCCAGTAACTGGCAGAAAGGGGGCTGGGACTTGTGGTGAGATTACACTGCAATGTGACGGCTGAATTTCGAATGACTACATCCTCGCTGGAGTTGATCCTGGGCTCTGAAACAAAGGACACAGTAAATAGCAACGAATCTGCACCGGCAATCGCGCAGCGCTAGGCTAAAATTCCAAAGGGGAATGGGGAAGGGAAAAAGACTACACAAGGAATGTCACTGCACTAATTTGGGAGACATCGAGAAAGTCACAATAAAACAGCTGACCACTAGTGAAGGCAACACCTTATGGATCAGCACCCCTATGTGGAAAAAAAAAAGAATTAATTTTAGATTATTTTAATATTTAACATCACGACAGATTTCTCTGTAACATCATTAAGTATTTTTTATACACTACTGACCATAACTTGGGAAAATGCATGTCCTGTGACTATATGTGGGACACCAGCTAGTCTTTGTGCAAGCAGCTTCTTTTTGGCTATTCGTTAGATCCTCTACTTAAACCTTTAAAACAAACCCATTTTCTACACAGAATAGCCCCTAAAGTTAAACAGTTGTCTGCATAATATTTCTGGACCTCCTCATGCAAAAAGACTAATGTGTAACTGAGGAAAATATCCCGTGCATACAGGATATTTCGAATAGCACAGCTTTTCTGACATCTGAAAGTTGAGCAAACACCCAGTGTGAATAAGGCATAAATCTGATGAAGAATGGCTGAAAACAGCCCTGAATGCCTAACAATAAAAAGTAAGAATATACACCATGTTAATATTAGAGTCAGGAACTATTTTGTTTCTAAAGTAACCTTCAACATAAACACTTATGAAGAACAAACACTATGTGAGCCTCTTTGCATAAACAGACCACAAGAGTTACATACTTTGCTGGCTGCATTGGGAACTGAAGCCAGACTGCTTCACTCTACCATCTTACCTGGGAACATCAAATTCACAGGTTTTTAGGGGAAAGATTATTCTAAGATTATTCTGAGGGCACTGTCTTTACATTTGATAATCATGGGGGTTATTTTAAGACTAGCTATTACTCTCTAACATATAAGGCTGATGAACTTTTAGAATAGGGGGAGACAAGTTTTTTCAGAAGCTTGGAAAAAAGACCTTTCTATTGAAGGTCTCAGGGCTCACATCTGGTTTCAACTATTCTGAAAAAGAACACAAGATGACAGAGCTTAAAGGAAATTCAAGAATTCTTGCCTTTAGTCTTCCAAAAATACCTAGATTTAGTATTGGCTATAGTTTCAGCTTGAACTAAAGGCCATTCCCATAGCAGCGTCTGCCATGTAAATGCTGCTGCGTCCTCAGTCTTCCATGTATTTCCTGACTTTAAAAGGTGAACCGAATTCCAAAGCGGTCGCTGTTTCCAGCTGCTCATTTCAGCCACCGCTGAACTGCAGGGCTGCCTCCTGCACCATCTGCTCAGCAGTCAAGGGCAGGAGCCCGAGGAAGCCGGTCAATAAGCAACGTCTTTGGGATTTTTGCAAGTCAGCAAAGGATTTTTAATCCTGTCAATTTTGTTACGCCTTGTGGTAACATCTTTGGAATGGAAATTTAGTCATACCCATGCTGGTTTTTTTTTTTTAAATATTCATCTGCAAAGCACTTGGAACACAAATTATGAAACAGAATAAGGAGAAGTGGAAAATACCCAGACTGTCAGAAACACTGCATTTTTCAACACATAAAACATTCATCTATCCAACGGTACAATACTTAAGAGTATTGCCCAGAGAGGAAAAAAACAACCTACTAATAAGGTGACAAAGCCATTTGAGTCCTGTATGTCGTTTCCCCCTTTCTTCAGCAGGCTGGCTGCAGAGCTGCTTCTATTTAAAACCAGGACTAGCATTTATCTGCAGAAAAGCTGGCAGATACTCTAGTGAGGATTTTTGACACTTTGCTATTATCACACATTTTCAACTGTGCTTCTGCCTCATTGTTCCCATGCTGGGAATTTTTTTGACCTGTTTGGGTCCTATGGGGCATCAAATTGTTTTATTATAGCTGTACCATTATTGGATTGCCCTGTATGCTTCTGCATCCTCCACAAAAAGCTTGTGTGCATGCTCAGAAAAATACTAACAGAGCTCTGGAAATATATTTAGCCGTGTGTTTGAAACAGTAATTTGGTAACAGAAACATTTATCTAGAGAAATCAACTTTTGCCACTGATCACACTGGGTTTTGTTTTAAGCGTTTTTCTTTGATGATGAAAGATGCGGCTTCAAGTGTGTAGCCTGTGAAATAAACGCAGCGTTTTCTTTTCAGGAGGATGCTGGCGGGACGGGCTCCGGGCTGCTGTGAGCAGACTGCAGCACATCTGGTGAGCGCTGTTCTAAGAGATGCTGATGTCTGTGCTGAGACGCATCCTGCAGCGATCCTGGAAACGGAGAGCGTACCTGCTGCCAGCAGAAAGAATTACACAAATGCTAGCAACTGGGAAAAATAGATCACCAAAATATATCCATCTAGTCCCCGTAGAAGTTACAGATTGAATGCAGAAGGGGTCTGACAGTGGTAACCTCCTGGCTTTTGTATTCTGTTGATAATGGACCATGTTGGGTCAGCTCTTCAGCATCAATGAAACAGAACATACAAATTAAAAACCAAACATGCCTGGAGCTCCTGTAACTACTTCTGCTAATTCACAATTATTCTTACCTACATCCCCACTAAGCTGTGATATCCAAAAAACACTTATAGCTGTCTCAAGCTCGCTTTGCTGCAGTTTGCTGGAGCCTCTTGTGTCTGACTTGCAACTTTTCATGTTTTAGGTTAAGAAAATTCAAGGCCACTGGAAGCAACTGCAGTCTCATTTACATCTTTTACCTGCATTTACGTTATTTTTTAAAAAAAGCAATTGGGCAATCCTAACTTGATTTAAATCTAGACACCAAACTGCAAATGGAATGCTACTGGGATGGCAACATCCAAAGGATGTCCACTTAAAAGAGCAGGATGCTGAGGAGTCTCGTTTTACACATCACTTAAACTGCCTATTTTATGTAGGATGTGGTTTTAGAATTAAAAAAAGAATCATAATTGAAGTTCTTTATCCAAACTACGAATGAGATAGAAGCTGGACACTGGTTATTGCATGCTAACTTGCAAATCAAGTCACACTTGACCTCTTCACAATTCAAGTTTTGGTACTTGAGACAAGCTGTTGATTCAAAGGACACTGATGCTGATGTCGAGTCAAGGCAGCAGCGGAACAGCCACCACCAGCTGGAAACTCCAACGCTGTGTAGTCAGAAAAATCACCATTTCAAAGACAAATTGTGTTCGTGCACATAGCACAGCAGATGAGACATTTTGGGCAGCTTCAGATACGATAATCTCCATCTTCCAAGGGTGGCTTAGCAACCTACTTCCCCCACTTATCTCCGTTTCCAGCATAGCTATGCAGGAATTTGATGTCTAGCAGTAGCTGGTCAAATCTCTGAACATACACAGTATTACAGAATATTAAAGTATCCTGTCCAATATTCCCCCCCGCAATGAATAAAACACAGAAGCATTAACCTGGGCACAAGGCACTTAGCAATAAAGTCACGATACACACTCCAGAATTAGTAGAATAAATCGGATGCAACAAGACGACGTTAGCTGGGGAGGAAGACGGACGGTTAGACTTCAATCCCCGGAGCAGGTTAGTTATTAGTATCAAGCGCCTGAGAGAGGAAAAACCCATTTTCCATACGGAGACATCTTCACAGTAATTCATTCCCAAACGGTGACTTGTCATATGAAAAAGGATTTTCTCCCTCAGCAGGTTACTAAAACTGACTAAACACAAAGCGAGGAACACAGGACCACCACAGACTTGCCACACACTAGAAAAACTAGAGGGCTAAACAGAGGCAGAGGGGATTATCCAGGAGAAATCACTTCCTAGAAGGCAAATTTTTTAGCTTTTTTCTCAAAGTGGTATCATTTCCTAAAATGACATGGCTTTTGCTCTTGGAGGTCATGCAAGCCATCTACCCATCAGAGTCCTTTGGTACCTCAAAGCACAAAGGAGGGATCGGGCGTCAGGACTGGAAGCTGAGCAGGTTTGAGTTGACCAACCCAATGCCACTTATATTTCAAGTCAATTCATCATTGGGCGCACTATTTTTCCACATGTATCAATGTTGTTTCCATTTTCCAGAGGGAAGAAGGTCTCTGATCCAGCAGGGCCGACTGCAGCACTGTGCTTTAGGGGAAATTTGGTGTGTTTTTCTTATAGGTATCCAAAATCACAACTGACACACAATTACAGAGTTCGGCATTTTTGTACTCAGACAAAACTCAAAGTGGTACACAAATGATCTATTTATGCACAGAGCACAATAGCAAGGTAACACCTATGCCTTACTCTTTGTTGCCTTAGGACACTGAGAACTCACCGAGAAAGCAAGCTGTCCTGTACCTCCATGCAGCAGGCTCACATTGCAGATTTAATCCACTCTACCTATAACTCATTAGACATTTGCTGCTTCTCATCAGCAACTGCAAGACTTGTGCGTCTTACGGAAAATGAAACATGCTTCTTCTCTGCTGGCTCTGACAATATAAATTCCCAAACTGGGCTGGGACTGCTTTAGAAAGCAATTCTGCGCCAACCATACTCGCTGCTTTTGAAAGCTTTGCTGCTGCCAAAAGTTGCATTCTCAGATGAAAGTCGTTTAGCTAAAGTTATTAGTTCAACGCTGGGGGAAGATATTTCACCCCTCCCTTCATAGGCTGGATTAAGAATAGCTGCATTGGTTCAGTGCTACTGCATCAGAGAACTCATGAGGAACATGCTGCTGTTCAGAAAGGAAAAGAAACACCACGACTTCATGGAAAAATCTAAACATTCACGGTCACGTGTAACTGAAAGGGAAGGGTCTGAACAGAAGCACAGACGCAGCCAAAACCGCGTGAGAAGGCATTCAGAGCAATTCCAGGAGAACAGAAGAAATAAAAATAAAACGGTTAGATCTGGGAAGAACACAAAAATCAAATATAAAGGCACTCCCGGAGAAGGCAGCATTAGAGTGGTTGGGAACCTACTACAAAACTAAAAGGGGTAGGGGAAGAAACACAAATTCAACACCGGGCTGCTTTTTTTTTTTTTTTCCTCACAGAAGCTATAAACGGATCTATAGATTTTCACAAGTCCTTTTTGATCCTAAGGAGGAGAGACACAGATGGCAGACAACGTCAGCACTACAGGCAGAGGAGCAGCCTGGGGTTCCAAACAACAGCACAAGGTAGCAGAGGGTTTGACGGGGGTAACGGGGGGTGAGGGTCACTAGACTGCCTCTAGATACTACAGTACCACTACTACGGGGTGCCGGACTCACTCTGAAGGACGCTTATAGTAGCCTGGGCTCGAATCCACGTTATGGAGGGATTTTGCCTCAAGTCATTCCTCCTGGGATCGTTGCTGGCCCTGCACTCGTAAGTCCCAGAGTCTTCCAAGGTAAGGCGGGTTATTCTCAGCACACTCACCCCATTCGCCCCGTAGGCAGTGTTAATGGTGACCCGGCGCTTCCGAGCGCCGTCCCACAGCTGTTTGAAAGACTCAGCCCGGTTGACTTCAGCATACCACCACTGGATCTCTGGAGTGGGGTTCCCAACCACATCACAGTACAGTTCAAAGGCGTCCCCCGTGAGCTTAGTTTCTGACATGGGCGACTTGACAAACCCAGCTAGAGGGAGGGGCAGCAGAAACGCAGTGACAGAGCGGCAGAAAACAAAAGATCTTTTAAAGAACAAAGCAATGAGGTGCAGAAAACAAAGAGAGAAGACATTAGCATCTACAATAACACAACTTTTATAGAAAAAGCACAACGAGGAGCACTAGCAGCTGGAGGTTGATAGTTTGAGAGCAGTATACTCCCACTTGACAGTATGCACGGCACAAAGCGCTTTTCTCCTCGCCGCTCCGGGGATTCCATCTCTGGCAGCCGTACTGGCAAAGCCAAAGGCTGCAATGCCAGGAGGTACCTCCAAGCCGTAGAGCAGACTGACTTTTCAAGCCTTTTTCAGTTGCAAGGACCTTGTAATTGGTATGTGTTAAGTGTTCGTGGCCAGATGCGTGTTCTCTGAAAAGTTTTCTTGCTTTATTCAACTGATCTACAGGGGAGGGAGGGGTAAAACCCTAACCTGCTGCCCGACGCAGCTCGCAATTCTGAACTCTGCTTTGACCTTTCCTTCCATCTATTTTGGATTTCCGAGGCGGGGAATTCCCCAAGACACAAGTGACCTACTTTCCTGAAGTAGCCGGATCGCCACAGCTCCAGGAGTCTCATAACCCTGTACAGTAAAGGGAATTGCAGTGGTTTATACACACACAGGCCACAAGATCATTTCATTAGTGAGGAAATGGACTAAGGTGCTTCAACAGACCGCACGATTTTCACCTTCTGAAATGCGATGCAGTGCTGACATTTGAGATCAGGCCAAAATCTCCTTATTATGGCATGAAATCCTTCAATACTTACCAGCTTCAGAGCTGTGTTAAGAGCGCAGACATGCTAAGTTGTCCTTCAATCCTATTTTCAAAAGTATCTATTGAAAGCAGGGTTGCCTTAAAGCCAGACTCCTTCCCCGCCCAGCCCCTCCTAAAACTAAAAGATTAGAATGCAGCTGGCCAGACAGATTATGCAGCAAAACCTGTCATATTGCTGTGTTCCCTGGGCAGCGGGACTTCCATCAGCAAACAGAGTGCCACACAGCTGATAAATCTGTTTCATCCTCCGCCTTTAAATTCACGGCTTATTTTCAGGAAGAGGATTGAAAGACAATTCTTTGGAAAAGGTGGCCTTAGAGCCTTGGAAAAAATTCTGATGCACACTCATTGAATAGTATTCTTCCCTCCCATCATTTGACCGCACTCTAGAAATAGTGACACAAACAGTTGTACACTGACAGACAATCACAAGGGTAATTTGCACTAGAGATGTATCTCTAGAAATTCACCTGGGCAAGAAAACAAGATCAGGAGTCTCCAAAGCAGAAACAGAAACTGTTCCTCGCCAGCACAGTCCTGTCTGAAGAGCTACTGTGCGGTGGAATATTAACCCCACAAATTGTCTCCATTAAACTCATTTGACAAGGATTCTCCAGCCTTGTGCTCCAGCACCAAAGAAAGCGAGCTCTATGAAAATACCACCACAAATAACACATTGCTGCAGGGAGGGAGGGGGGAAAAAAGCTATTACATGAGAAGTGCCCTAATTAGTAGCAGCTCCAAACCCCACCCAGCCCACCGCGGTGGTTGTTTCTTGAGGTTAACAAGGATCGCACTGTTTTCACACTGCTGGAGATGGGGTTATGACCGTGCTCTGCTGGACTGTCCACATGTCAAGGGATGCTGAACGAGGAAGGCTTTGTATTCCCATCAAACAGCGAGATCGGCACTTATCTCAACGTGGTTTGCTAGACGCAAAAGACTAAAGCAGCAGCATATGGCGTGGGCGAGCTTCTTTCCAAATCCTAGCGGTTCTCTCTCTCTTTTTTCCTACTGTAACATTGAAATGCCACTCACAGCCAAAAAGATGATGGTAGCTCAGGGAAGATTGCTCAGAAAGCGATTCCCCTTCTACAGGTTCCCAGTTTCCACTAAACACAGACGCACAAAGATGATGAACTGAAATCCATCCCTGCAGTCAAAGGCCAAGTGACCCCAAACCCCTAAAGCCGCAATTCAATCCTATTTCTCCAGCTGTGCCAGCTACTAAGCAACCAGTTCTGCAAGAAAGGCTTCTTACCTGGCCTGGCTGTAATTGTGCATTTTAAAACAAGTGTGAGCTGCGCTGCCACTGGAGCTACACAACAGGCATGAAAGAGGACTGTAAATCCTCTTATTAAAAGGAGTACCAATAATTTGAATAAAACAAGCTGTCAAAAGCTTTCGGTTTTGAATCTGATTCTGCATTTGCTAAGCTGTTAAAAGTGTTGCAATCCTGCATAAAGCCTAAAAAGAATTTTAAAATATTGAACTGGACAACTGCATCCAAATGTCTGTATAGTAAATATTCTCTGTGTTTAAGTTTTAAACCCTACGCTTCCATCAGTTTCAAATCCTCTTGTAAAACAATGTCTCAGGTTATGATAAATTCCAACGCTATCATCATCTCAGTAACCACGTCCTCAGCACTGATAACTCCATAATGATGGCAAAGAAAAGAGCAAACTGGATTTGATGGCCCTCCACACCCCACCAAGAGATAAAACACACTCTTTAAAAAGGTATTCCAGCTTAGAATAAAATCCTGGGAGGACGAGTGGGAATGAGGGTGGCAGAAAAGCCTCCACATGCAAATTAATAAAAACTTTGCATTACAAAGGACTGGCAATGCTATTAAAAACCCTACACAAGAGTCTGGGGTTAATGTTTTGCATTTTCAGCCGTTCAGAAACAGCAAAGGCAAGACATCAAACAGCATCAGTAAGCTGAGGTGATGCTTCCAGCTACTGTGCATCTGCCGGAGGGCCATTTCCAATTAAGATATCCAGGCAGAAGCTACAAAAAGGGCTGAAATCTGCCAGTATCAAACAGACATGTTAAAAGAGGAAATAAAAAGAAAAGAGAAAAAAAGGCTAAATATTCCAGAGAATGCTCCCTGTAACACAACAGGAGTCTGGAAGTTGAAGCACTCCAGCTTTTTGGCAATTGTCAGCCACTTCCATAATTGTTCAAAACCAAACAGAAAATGACATTATACAGATTTCATTGCTTACATAAGAGGCTTTCGGAGCCCAACAGTTTCCTTACTTGGTCTTCTCCAAGCACCGTCCTCTCTGCTTTGTTATTACCACGTTCTGCACAATTCTACAGACAGGAGCATCAAAAGAACAAATACGCCCCAAAATACAAACAGATCAAGGCAAGAAGAGGTCAAGATTTTTGTTCAAGTGATTATGTTCTAGCCATTTAAAACTGAAAACCTGCCCTTCTTCGTAATTTCTAGCTGTCTTATTCCAAAAATGTAAACCGTAGGAAGCACTGGTTGCAAGAACGATATTCAGCTTCAGCTTGCAAGTGTCAGCTCCATAGGGAACAGCAGAGAACCACAGCACGCAAAAGCTCACAAAGATCAGGACTCTCAGGAGGCTGGAGGAAGGAGGCAATAATGCACAGATCGTATCTTCAGATCATATAGATCCCTGCCAAGCAGCAAAACAGCCCAAACTTTAAGTGAATCCTTACCATCCAGTACAATAGGAAGAAGCACCTTCAAGTGCTTTCAAGAAAATCTTACTTTATTATAATTTATTCTATTTTTATATTATTGAAAGCTGTATTTATTTCATTATAGGCATCAATAAGTTACTCTGTTACACAGTGAGTTTTCTCCATTAAAATAAAAATGCTGGTTTGTGCCTTTTTTAAGACTAGTTGCTGTCACGCATAAAAGAACAAGGGAAAAAAATCTACTGTTAAATATCCCTCATAAGGACTTTACAAATTTTCACGATGAACCAGAACACAAGAAAAAGCAAGCATGATGCTCCAGAAGGTGTAGCTATTCAAGTACACGATTATATTTCCAGTAATTTCTTTTTTGATAATTGGTGGTTGCCTGAAAGCATGAAGAACAAGTGGCAATAATATTCAATCACTTCTGAAGCGATGCTTGCTCATTGAAGATTCGATCTCAACCGTCAATCGTGAGGATAAAGGTGAGGAAAGCAACGGACTAATGCTCTAAAATTAGAGAAACAAATTAGTCGCTACATAAAACTCTGCCAAAGATGAATGAAACCCAGTGCACAGCAGGGCTCTTCACATTTGCAAAATCTCTGTGTTAAAATTTGTACTGTAGTGAAGAACTGCTAAATCCAGGTTAAAAATAAAAACGCATTCTGAGAGACAGGTGCACTTCAACTGGGAGTGGGAGAGAAACTAAGAGCTATTCAAAAGGGCAGCCAAAAATTTCCATATGCAGTAAGAAACATGTACAGCAGACTCCCTGAGCCAGAAAGCTGGAAAAGCTCCATATTAAACAAATCCAGAGTTCAGAAGAGGAGAGTGGACAAGAAGCCTAAAGATGGAGAGTTTAAATGAGCGTAAAAAGCTTAGCTTTACCGCTCCTGAGCGACGCGCTTTCATTAACGAGGCTTTATCAATGAAAGACACCTTTTGCAGATTAATTTTTCTTCCGTCAATATTTATGAGCTACCTGTCGGCTGAAATTCAAGCGAGGTCAAGCCAAGCTACATTCCAGCTTGGCATATAAATGAATCACAGTTTTACATACTAGCAACACCCCTTCCAACCTCAGCTGGCAGCAGCACCCTTTCCAACTTGAGGCTATTTTCCTCATCCATAGAAGCCAGAAAATAGTCAGGAAGCGAGTACCTCTGGAAGAGGTGCGGGAGGGACAGGGAACGGGGCTTATCCTCTTGCTGACACCATCATGTAACTTTAGGATTAAATAGAGCATACAACTAGATATTTATGGAAATATTTCACTGTAATTTGACTAGCTGTGGAAGCCTGTAGGGTTTGGATTCTACGGTGGCTGGAGCCCAAATGAAAAAGCGACACAAAAGGTAGTTCCTGAACAGCTTAAAACCAGTATCGCAATGACCAGAGCTTCCCAACTTCCTCACCTGCTAGAATGAACATACAAAATAGGATCTTGATAGAGAAATCGATTCTTATAAAGCATGCTAGCAGTGATCTACCAGCCTAGGAATATACAGAAAGCAGTACCTGGCAACAATCATCCTTGAGCTGCAGAAATGATTGCACTATTGATTTAAGCATCCTTTTGTTACTGAAAGTAACACAAGATGCAAAAGAGTCAATGCCAACGGCACTGGAGAAGCAAAGCAGGGAAAATACTGATCTTCCCAGGTCAAAGCCTGGTTTAAAGAAAGGGGTTTAAAAAATAAAGCTAGGTTTTGCCTTAAGAAAATGTAGATAAGCGCTAGCTGAGCGAAAAAACGTTAAACCGGTCCCAGCAGAAAGAAGCCCTAACAACATAGAACAAACAAATTTCTTTATGTTTTACATACATCAAGTGTGAAGATTAAAGCTGAAAACAAGCACCAGCCCATCAACATCAAATAGCAAGAGGAAACAGTCTTGAAAATGGAATCTGCAAAGATCGGGAAATGGGAAAATATGAAGCCCAAGAGCACAAGTGGCTGATGAGAGAAGCTCAAAGCAGGACACAGGCATAACATACAAAGGTGACCCAAATGGAGGAAATGCAATATATTTCCAAGGTCATTTTCAAGTCTAGCTGTAAAAAGCAATTTTACTGTCAGGGCAAAGCAGCGCGTGTCTCTGTCAAGGAAGATAATGCTCCTAACCTGATCCTATCTCTAGCTTATGCTGAGTTCCACTTACATAAAGAAAGAAAACATGGTTCGAAGCTCAAAAAAAGAGAGCTTGCAAAGCTAGTGCAAAAATAACCCGAATTTTCAGTATGAACCCACAATACACAGATAAAATGTAGACTCCTTAGGGACTGAATGCCTTACAGATTGTCTACATTGGCAGTGAAATCCATCATGTAAACAGCAATAGGCTGATGTTTCCTATTTGTCCTATTAACCCACCATATGTCTGCATTTCACTGCTTCTCCACTGCTCCCAGGCCTTGAGCACAGTTCTGGAGACTGTATTTCTGTGCCTTGGTTGAGAGCTTTGCCTGCAACTTCATTTATTTATAGACTGAATAAAGCAGAGCTAAACCAGCCCTTTATTGCTTCCCTTTGTCTTGGAAAACCCATTTGAAATTTCCTCATTAAAGCAACTTATTTTTGTAAATATGTGCCTTCAGAAGAGCCTTTCCTAAATGGAATAGCAAAAAGCCAAATATCTTTCCTAAAGTGAAGTTTTATATGTTCTGTGGACCAGTGTTATCCAAAATACTCCAGGTGAGATACTGATGTGTTACTCCAGCAAATGCCATCACTCTTGGCACCAAAGTTGCACCATCAAAACAGGGATTACGGTTGAAGATTTCAGTTGGGTCTCCTCATTAAGCTGGTTTTACACCTTTTTCCTAACTGCTATTGTGGATTACGCAATGTATTTTGTAATATATACATTAATTCTTCCAGCTACCCCAGGCTCTGCATAAGTAAAATGAAGCAAAGCTTTACCACCACTAGCACATGCTTCAGAGCGACTAGATAAATGGCTTCATCTTTTTGTAGTGGAATTACAAATAAACTGCCATTATAAGAGTTCAAAAGGGAAGAATATAATATAACATAACCAGTTATGTTATGCGTGCTCCTGAAATGCTGCATTTGTGCTGTCTCAGAGACAATCACCTTGTTCCAAATTAAGTCTGGTGGTGACAGCAGGACTCAGGGTTACAAAACCTGGTTGGAACATCAGGAAACAATCAGGTAGGTTGTGGTTTCAGAGAAGGGGGCACAAAGCTAAGTGCTAGCTGTAAAATACTTCATTAAAATATGAAGGCACAGCTTACTTTCACCTTTATTACATAGCAACAGTCTCAGTGATAACTTGCATCAGAATATCAAAGAAAATTACCATAAGAAACTGCCCTCCTCCTCGTCCCTCTCCATTTGCCTTCTGCACCCATCACCCAGGCTTCCAAAATCAAGCACCAGGTGTCTGCTACTCAAACTGGTACTCTGTCTAATTAATACCTTTTGCTTCTTCACTGAAGGGTGTTAATTAGGTGATAATTTTTTGAGGGCAGAAGAAAGCCCACCATCACTTTGACAATGTATTGCATTTTTGCTTCATTTAGGATGGGCAAAAGGCTGCCTATTTAATGTCTAGTTTCTTTCCAATACTCACCTTTACTAAACCAAAGTATTTGAAATGAGTCAAATCTACCAAAAAAGTGACAGCCAGCTGGAGAAGCCTGAAAGTATCTCAATTCCATGGAAGCACTAAAGCATCCTGCCTGGTTTTGCCTATTATTTAGTAGGTCTGACGGTTTCCCATTCTTTTATCACTAGAAAGCATGGGTTTTAATCATACCCATGGCAAGAAATGAGTTTGGGTTTAATCACTTCACTGATAAGAGATGTTTCACAGTTTTACAGTGTCCTCGTTGCTGCAGGTGACTCACCAGCTGCCACAGCATTCCTACACATTCTATATTGCATCAACCTTTGGCTAGAAGTGCACTGCACCAATTCCATAAACTAAAAAAAAAGGCATTAATTTTGAGTTTGTTTTGCCCTATTTAGCCAACTACAGAAGCAGCTTTAAGACCAGTACTTCCATGTGCGTATCAGATACCCAGATGAGCCTATACCGTCTATAAGCATAATGAGAACTAGAGTGATACACGAAATTAATTCCTGCAATCTCATCTTGCAGCTTTATATAGCTGAAGGTAGGTTATGACTTGCTACAGAGGAAAACGCTACCCAGAGAGCATCATGTAAAATGCATGAGCTCATGATGTAGCGTTAGATTCATTTCACAGAGAGGGAAACCTGAGGATTACTTTTCTCCAGGTCCACAGACATGAGGATTAACATTTTCTGGATGCAGACCAACATTCCTTATTTCTCTGTGCATTAGAAACCCGGGCTTAGTTTGACGTGCAAAAAGATTTATGGATGAACTAATTTCATTTGTTTGCTGAAGGAAAATCCAGAGTCCTTACGTTTCAGAGCCTTCACTGCTGCAAGGCCACCCTGGGAACATGCCCCACATAGCCAAGAGACGCTTCTCTGGCACAAATGGATGGGGAGAGGACACACTGATCAGCTTCTGGGTTATAAATCAAACGCATTCAGGCTGGAAAGGATTTCTGAAGGTCCTCTGGTCCAACTGCCTCCCCCAAATGTAAATGCCTTAGATCAGGTTGAGGCCTTCAAGCTGCCCATTCACCTTCTCCCATATACATTCAGTGCAGATGCTTTTATTCCAGAGCTTACTCAGAATAAAAAAGCAATGCTCAGCTTCACACCACAATGATTTCCGAGCGCAACTATTATTGTACGGTCACTTTTATTATGCAAACACTGATCTCAGTAACCATAATTCACTGAAAAACAAACACACACATGAAAAAACACATCAAATGACAGTTCATAGAAACATTACTGGATAGATAAAGACACTGTTGTGTTGTGGCATTTACAGCTACATGCTTCAATTTCAGGAAATTACTTTCATCCCAAATATATTCTCATTATATAAACTGTTTGGGTTCAGAACCCTTCTCTGGGCATCTTTCTCATTCGCACATTATTTCATGTGTTGTGGGCAGCATTTACAATTCTACTTTTGCAACAATCCCATATCTGTATGTTTGATACCATGATGAAGACATGAAAAGAGATTCAAGTCTGGAATACCCAGCAAATGAAGAACAGTCAGAAGATGAAATTAATACCTACTCCCTCATTTTGGCCCCACATTGATGTCAGCCTGCTGGTTACAGTCACCTTTGGCAGTGCAGGAGTTACGCAGATCTTTTTTTCCTAGTTCTTTAGCTGGAAAGAACTAGGTTCTTCTAGTTCTCCAGTATATAGTAACCGAAACATTGACTTAAGTCTTTTACAAACAATTGGGAAACTTGGTATTTTACTTAGTTACTGGAAAAATGATGCAACAAAGCTGAAATACATTCCACTTTAAAATTATAAGCAAGCCTTGATATCAACATTTATTTGCTCTCTTAGTTAACTCACCAACTCCTCTATTTTTCTGTAAGGGACTCAGAAGTGCTGGTAAACAAAGTAGTGGTTTACATGTATAAACTAACTATTCAGATGACCCGTGAGAAGCAGACATGGGGTTAAAGATGCTATTTTTACACAGGCTTGTCCCTAAGGTCTGCTCTGCAGTTCCTATCATAGCCCATTTTCCACTGAGTGCAAGCTCTATTTTCGATTTATAGCTTCTTCATTATGAAAGTATTCCCTTTTTTCTAAGCCCATCTGCTTAGAGGCATCGAAGGAGTATTAACGAGAAAGCTCCAAGCCTCTCTTCTGCCCTATGAGTTTGTTTACTAAAGCGATTCTCTCTGTTTTAGTTGAAGAGACATTTTAAAATATCACTGCAGACATGATAAAGTCATTCTCTCCCATAGGAAGATAAGAAAATCCCTCATTTACTGGGACCAGAACTCCCCAAAGAAACAATAGATTAATGGAGACGTTTCAAATCCAGCTCAAAGCAGTTCTGAGACGCGCAAGTCAACTTGCCTGTCAAATAATTAATGATGTCCAGATCAACAGTAAGTGCACCAATTCGTTCAGTGCCTTAAAAAGCATATTTCTTCATATTTCAAAGAAACCATTAGAGGATATCAGTCAATAACTAACCTGGCTGTCTTTAGAGCAGCTCACGTATACCACAAGCAGCACAGAAGACTACATCCTAAACAGAACTATATTTAGCCATGTGGCATTTCAATCAGGTGCTTTGAAAAAGGCAAGTCTGAGTAACTTCATTTGGCAGTTTGCGTAGAGCAACAACTTGCCTAACACCAATTAAACAGACGTGGGTGACGAGGCTACTTTTGAGCAATCCCAGGAAAACGGCAAGTCATTCCTCACAGAGGATACGCATCTCAACTCAGGGCAAAGCCAGCAGAACGCAAGCCAGTCTTCATATCAAAATAGCTTAAAATACAAGAGAGGCTTGTCATAATCACGTTCCTGAATACTACATGGATGGCTGGAAAAGGTTCCCCTGGGCTGACTGCAAACTGAAGGGCTCAGCATTGCAGGACTGATGCAAGACTCAAGTGACTTCAGGCAGTTTTCATCTTATGATGAGGGTCCAAAGCAGACATATAAGTGGTAATCATGTTCACTAACTAGCCACCTTGAGCTATAAACTATTTCTAATTTGAAGGCCAAAAATAAAATCCCTAAGTGGCTGTTGGAATCAGGCACTCAAGCTCATCACCTGAAGGAGCTGGGCCGGTTGCCTGCCCGATGCTGGCACAGCACAGGATGCTACACTGAGCCTTTTCAGAACTCTCTAACTGTGCAGCAAACACTGCTCTTGCAGGCCTGGTTGTTCAAAAGAGCCCACGCTGTCAGGAAGCTGGTCTGAATGCATCAAGAAGCGTTTATTACAAGAGATTTTCTTCCATGTTGAATTTGTAGGCTACTTTCTCTATGGTTTTTCCAAAGATTAAGCTTGCATCATCCTCAGAATAGGTAGGCATTATTTTCCTGTTCTTTCCATTTATGCTTCTCCCTGGCACAACTTAGGGACAAACGACTTACAATTATCCACGCGAGGAGAAAAAAATAAATAAGCCAGCATTTATTAGGTTTAACTCCTTTTTTTAGGTCACTACAGAAATATTATTGTTGTAGTTAATGAATGTACAATAATTTCTCCAAAGCAAAACCACACAGGAGCAGAAAAGCTGCTGTACATCGCCAAAAATTGTCAACAACTAAGAACTCACTCCCTGGAAATAAGCAGGAAGGAATTTAGCTTCACAACACTGAAAAGCTGAGTGTCAGTAGACAGCAATTTAAATTTGTCCAATGTTCACATGTAACACAGCAAGTGAAGCCTGCAAGCTAAGGATCTGCAACAAAAATTAAGACCACCAGATGTGCACCCTACAGCTATTGAGAACACTGCAAACTGATGGCGAGGATAACAAAAAATATCTTGTGTTCAGATTAGTTATTTAAAATCCTCAGACTACACCATTAGAGAGCTAAAGGTTTAAAGTACTCCTCAATTTTGCTTTGACCTTTCCTGATCCAACAAACGGGTGTTTGAAAGGAGACTGATTACATTTCTCTTTAGCACAAAGGAAGCACATCCTGAATCGCAAACCTCTTTTTTCCCCTTTTATGCATTCTGCAGAAGTACCGAGCTGCTGTGTCTCATCCGTGATGAAGAAGCAGGACATCTGAATACACCGACCTTTTTAAAGAAATGCCTTTTGCAGAACCGTTGGGTTATGTAAGAGGTCACACAATCTCAGGCAGGGCTGAGAACAAGTCATTCCGTGAAGAAAAGAAATTTAAAACTCCATCTACATGCACAAGAAATGCTATTAGCAGAAGGTACAACGCATTTTAGATACATTAAAAAATGTAAATGTATAAAATACCAGCTCCACTGCAGGAGATGGGTTTAGAGGAGGGATGTTTTATTTATTTCAAAAGTTTATGCCCTGTGTAGCTGGAGAGAATGACTGCCCGCTAACTGCTAAATTCAGAGTAACACATCTCCAGCAGGTCAGGTCTTGATCTCCCTGGTCAGACAAGCTATACAAGCCGCAGTCGGCAGCCCAAAGCCAGGTTATTCTCCAGGAAAACATTATAACATATTCCAGTTACAGGAGAAGATGAAGGCAGGAATGAAATGTATTAAAATGTAGCAGGGATGCCACAATGTGTTTGCCAGACTTATGCCCATTCGAAAATGGAGAGATGCTTGCTTCAAGTTGCATTTTTCCATATTTTTCCCCAAGCCACTTCTACAGGGTTGTTCAGCTTCTCCCGTTTCAGCGATGCCTCTGACCACAGGAAGGTTTTGCAAACTCTGACATCCACACCAAGCTGTCTACCGACTCTTCTTGCTTTTATGTAGGATGTGCCAAGGGAAATAGCCTTTGCCTTCCCAGCGCTTTGTGCCAGCACACACAGCTGCATCAGGGTTATGCCATAAATCGGATCCTGCCTCAGACCGGGGGGTTGATCTCGCATGGCCTACTGACACCACTTAGATTATGAGTACTAAAATAAACTGCTGAGGGCAGTTCCTCTACAGCATCAAACGTGGCTATTGATGAGATGAAATTCAAGTTCAGTATCGGTCAAGATTAACGCAAGCCTAACGCGATCATCCACACCGTGCATCCTGATCCACGCGCAGAAATCACCTTCAACCAGTCGCAGGCTGCTCATCATCAGGAACCGAGTCACTTGCATCTCCTGACTTTGGGTCACCCCCCCACTCCAGATGAAGTGCAGGCAGTCAACAAGCCCCCACCAAATGCCAGTTGTGGTTAAAGGGGTCAATTTTAGCTGAGAGAGTCAGCCTCACAGCTTGAAACACAATGTACAGCCCTCCTGTTTAGGCTCCCCTGCTCCACAGCAAAGGGCCAAGCAGATTCGGACTCTTCAAGCAGTAGTCAGCATAAAAGGCAGCTGACAGAAAACACTGACAGAAACCTGTTCCTTTGTTCAGTATAAAGAGGCAACTTTACAAAACCACCCCACTGTGCTACCAATACTAATCATAAGTGAAAAAAAAACCCAACCCAAACAACAACAGCTGTATCTACTATAAGGCTTCTGCAAGAATGAAAGCGAAGCCCCCTAACAGTTCACTAAGCAGTTTTTAAACATTCATTTGGAAATTCTTCTGGTTTTTTTGACCTGAGCAGCAGTACCAGCACATCACTGATACAATTAATTTAAACAGATAGCTCGACAGGACTGAAATCGAGAAGATTGAAAGGCAAGGGTTCGACATGACTTCACTATAAAACTGATAAGATATGAAAAAAGTACAACACAGAAGCCAGTGGCAAGACCCAGCATCAAGAGAACTCAAGCCTGGCCTACTCAATATACCAGGGAATCCAAACCCAGCTGAGATGTATTTAAGAGTATTTAACTACATTTTAGAGATTATTTTGGTGTTCGAGAAGAGTATAAATGGTGACCTAAAAAATTTGGTTAAAATCTAATTTGGATCATCTCCCTTAAATCAAGTAAGAAAGGCGCTTCATCTACTTAACATCACAGCACCGATAAAGAGCTGTCGTACTTAACACTAAGAATCTTCCATGTGCTCTTGAACCAAAGACCACATTCAATTGTGCAGCCATTTCACAACAGCATTAAAAGATATTTTTAAAATATCTTACTAAAGACCAGACAAATCGCACTAAAAGAATTTCTCCTCTACCAGGATAAGGGTGGTGGTCACAGCAAGAATATAAGAACAGGGCAAACACGCAGTGATCTTCCGCCAGCTGCAAGAGTTGGGTGCTGAGGGTTTTCCTAAACCAGAGGTCATGTTTTCATTGCCATCATAGAGCAAGTTTATATTTCCACAAAGAAACCAAAAATCTTTCTTTGGTAATTTTCCATCTCTGAGAAGCAAGAGCTCTGTTTCAGTTTGCAAAAAGAGGACAACAGTTTAATATTTGGAAAACCCTTTGGGAACTATAAATCCATTTATTTTTGTCATACTGAGGCCCCAAAACAGGAGAGCAGCAACACAGGACAAGGTACCGACTGGGCGGCCAACGTCAGATTAACATTCAATAGGTGCTGTTAAAAGGATAAATCATCTCTACAGTTAATTTTCTTTAAAAAGGGGAAACAAAATGCAATAATGCTTTGAAAAAAATAAATGTGAATGTAGGCCACTGACAAACAACTGTAACTCCCAGATTTTCACTGGGTATTACAAAGCCACAGACCTTATTGTATCTACTTAAAGCAAGATGATGAAGATGGAGGTACAGGGACAGAAAACAGGTCTGTATTCATCTGTGCCCTTTCACAGTTCCTGCCTTGGCTATTATTTATAGCTCCTTAAAACCTATTTCTCTCCTGTCATTTTTGTGCCATTCTCCCAACTAGTTCTCTTCCTAGAAACCAAAAAACCACTTTCCCCCCATCCCCCTTACTCCATATGGTTCAAGACTGGGGTCACTAAATTGATCCTGGTATTGCTAAAAATAGGAGCTTTGCAAGTCTGCAACTTTGCTTAAAACAATCTTAGACCCTTAGCTGGGACCATAAGTTGCTACTGAGCACTACAGAACTTGCAGCAAAGTGCTGAAAAACCTGTCAAGTGCAAAATTTAACAACTTAAATCCGAAAGCAAACCATCAATACCACACATCTAAGTCTCATATTTGGTTCAGTAGCCTCAAAACTGAGGAGATATGTGAACTGTCCTATCTACTTCAAGGAGTTTGTTTCTGGAAGGAAAGAGCTGGGAAGGGAACACTGCATTACAACATGTTCTAAGGGGAAAAAAATGGGGAGCATTGCACTGTAACCAATCCAAACACAAATAACACAACAGAAGGAAATGCCTTTTACAGTACTGAATGGTTACAACCAGGTACTCAAGCATCATTCCCAACCCCTTTGCATCAAGGTACAAATAGGATAAAGCTCAAATATTTCCAGAAGAGTCAGAGGTGACAGCACTAAGATTGTGGGGGAAATGCATAGGTGAATACAATCTAAAGCATTGTACGATGGGTGCCAGTCATCAACAAAAACATGAGCCCAAATACAGTAGAAGGGAGAGAAGACAATTTTGTGAAATGCAACATTTTCTTGGCAGTTCCGAGAACACTGGTGCTGGGCCAGAGACACACAGAGATCCCCAGGTCTGCACAAAGGCAGGAAGCTTGTAAAACCAAAAAGGTAAGTACCCTGAATTAAAGAGAGAAATAACTGACAGTGTTTGTAGATTATGGGGGCCAAACAGGCACCAAATATACCACTTTTTAAAATAACACGAAGCACAAAGGGAGTGGCAATCTGAATGTTTCTCTCTTAGTGCAGATGTAGAGCAGCTGTACAAAAGCAAAGCTCTCCCAGTCCAACTAAAACATCTATGTCTTCAAATAACTGCTAAAGACAATCCTTTCACCTGCAGTTTGGAAGTATCTGCACCAAGTCTCCAGTACGCCTGAGACATACCTGGATTTTCCCATTAGGTTAAATTAAAATCACTTGTTTCTGATGGGATGGGTTGTATACAGCACAGCACCAGTAATGGCTCTGCTCACTTTCTCAGGCTTTTTCTGCATGAAAAGAAAAAAAGCCAGACCAGGCAAGCTGTAGCTTCCCAACATACATCAGTACAGAAGGAGTCCATCCAGAGAAGACCTGAGTCTGAGTCACAAAACCTCCATGTTCAGCTGCTTCAGCATTTTGGAAACACTTCCCCAAGGCAACTTTCTTCTAGCAAAGTGCTAAACCTCCACAGCAATAACTGCTGAACTCAGCCTTGTGTAGCCTGGCAGCATCAGAGAAGGAAGTTTGCTACAGGACTTGTTTTACCACGTGCAAACATTGAATGAAATGATATCTCCAAATAATTAAATTTCCTATTCAGACACATTAAGGTAATCTATCAGAAGCGAAAACTAAGCTGCCCGATTGACCCTACACTGAAAGTCTTCAGCTACCAACTCAAGAAACACAGGATAATGCAATTCTGTTCAGACTAAATGTTCACTTAATTGGTGACTGCCTTAAAACTGCAATTTTTACATCCTATTACCACATTTCTTGCTATACTAAATTCATCAGACTTGCTCTCTCTATATATATACACATATATTTCCTCCACATCATTTATACTTGGCTTTGATCTCAATCTCTTAATTCCCTCCTCAATCCTCACTAGAACAGTTTTCAGTCTTTTTCTGCTATGAACCCCCTTTCTGAATGAAGATGACCCAGGACTGCAGAGTACAAATCAGCAGCATGCAGCAGAGGACATGGCTGCTCAGGTCTACCAAACTTTAGGCATGCCTACCAGTGAGGATCCAAACGTTACAGATTTCCTCTTTCTCTTGCACAACACCGCAGCATGCACTTTGTTATTAAAGACTCAACTATGACATTTTATGAATTTTAAATTAAAAAAAAAAATAATAATTTTGGAAAAGACTAATTCTCCTGCAAAGGTCCTCAATATCTCAGTAATCGTATGCAAAGATTTTCCTTCTAGAACAGAATTTTTACAAGTTTTCTAGATTGAATATACAGATCTAAGAACTGCTTCCAGTTACATACTGTGATATGTTTTTCTCATTTCAAACTATACCCCAAAATGTGAATTAATATGTCATTACGCTTCTATAAAAATCATAGATATGCAACAGCATAAAATGTGAGAGTGGGAGTCAGCTGCTTGTAACCTTGGATGCTTAAAGCAAAGCAGAGAGAACAAAGCAATATTAAACTATCTGTACATACAGGTTAGAATACCTCAAGCAGATATTAACAACCAAAAGTACAATAAATGGAAATTCGCTGTCCTTGAAGATATATAGAATACAAAAATCAACAACATACTGCAAAACTGTATGCCATGGATCTTCTAACTGTTTGTTCTGACAGCCTGCGTAACAATGGCCATAACTTCACTGTACTGAGATTAAAAACAAAACCCAAACACACAAAAAGCCAACAAAAAAACAGAAACCAAACCCACCCATATCCAATTCTCCCAACGTCTTTGACAATCTCAGATCCTGTATCAAGGGACCTTCCTTCCCTTTCCAAGCTCTGGACCGTAATAGTTTCAGATTTTCCTCTAGCAAGAAAGCATCATGTAATATTTTGAACACTTATGTCAGTCATTACATACTATGTTTAGCATCAAGGAAAGACAAGAGCTTCTTAACATTACAATACTTGCAAGAATGTAACAAGACTAACAGAAACAATGCAGCTGAACTCCAATTTATAACTGCATTTAAACCAGTTTAGAATCGCCTAATTATTAGGAGTTTTGAATGAATATAATAGGAAGTAAAATACTTCTACATTCACAACCTGAACTTGCTAAAGTAGATTATCTTCATTAACTACCACAAAGCTTTTCTAACAAACTAGGCAAAAAAAAAAAAATCTAAGAGTGATCAGTCAAGATGGTATCTACTTGTTTTTTAAAAATACACTCAAGCATCTGTTTTTTTTCAAGCTCCTGCTGAATGCCTTCAGTGAATTATTGCAGCCTGCTCTGGGTCTGCCATGATGCCTGTTGAGAGCTTACCGCATTGCCAAAATCCTTGTCAAGCTCTTTTCTAGGCATTTAAGTTCAATTTCCTTCTTTTTTTTCATTTAAAATGTTCTTTATCAGTTTTATCAACTTCCCAGAATTATTTTTTTTTCCCACACCCACTTTTACTGCTGAAGTTTTGGACTGATTCTGTCTTTTCACACCTCCCCTTTCCTAGCCCATTATATTCCCCTTCCTCTTATTTTCTCATCTCTTCAATATGCATTTAGTTCAGGTTTTCAAGCACATACACAAGCTCTAGGAAGAGCCACAACGATCCCTACGTGCACCCACAGCCACCAATAATCCACAAAACACGGGAAATAGTAAATACCTTCGCTACTTACTTACACTAAATAGCACTTTCCCCTCAACAGATTCACTAATGTAACATTTTAAAATACTTAATGTAAAACAAGCCTATATGAATATAATACAATCTAAACCCACTTTTTTTCTTTATTCAATCCAGAACAGGATAAAAAAGTTTATCATTCTTTATTATAGCAGAGGCCCACAGCTTCTGACAACACATGATGAGGAACCCTTCACAGCTTCAAAAGTTATTGTCTTTTTTCTTGAATGAGTTTGCGTCAGTGTGTAAGCAGTGACTTCAACTACCTGGATGACCCAGATAAGCTTCAAGCTTATCAACAGAGCATGAATTTTTAAAAGTCTATGGTAGTTGTCTTACTAGGGGATAAATATTTTCAAGTTTTGACACAGATACATTCAATCCAGGTTGAAATGATATTTAGACTCAATCTCCTTCAACACCGAAGAGACCATGTAGTACAAGACATCAAAAAAGTGTTTAACTCATAGAGTGAAAATAAGTTTAACATATCAAGTCATGCAAATAACATTTCAGATAACTATAGCAATTTGAACAACTAGATATAATATTTTATACAGAACTTTGATAGCTCCAGAGTTAACTTTTAACAGCCACCCTCCTCCACCTTTATATAAGTCAGGTTTCATAATTCTAACTGGAATATGAAATTATGAAATACCCATAAAAACAGAGAAGGGTTTGGGGAAGGGAAGAAGAACAGACTTGTATTGCCTGCCTGTGGTTCAATAGTTTGCCCATGACAATCTGACCTCCTACTATAAAGTTAATAAAAGCCAAAGGTGACTCTAGAGGGGAAAGAACAGACACAGTTTCCCTAATTTAGCAAAGCTTTTAGCACTGCCCTATGTAAGAGCCTCATAACAAAACATAAAATTTCATTAATGTAGCTTGGCGTACCGTGTGTTTTTTCTGAAATAACAGCACAAGTAGATGGAAAACAGAATGAAATTAAGACATGATGGGTCTCTTAAGCTGAAATGATGAAACTGAAGCAAGCTGAAGTAGGGGTGGATGCTCGGCAAGATAAAATAGGTGATGCAAACAGGAATGCCATCTGCAAGACGCATCGAGTGATCCTTCCACTCCACTGAACCTTGGTCTGGTCCCAACTAGAAGTGTGTCTGGTTTTATACATCACACTCCAGAAAATGTGACTGCAGAAAATCCACAGAAAAGCCCCAAGAAGAGCAGGAAAATGAAACTTCCCAAGAGCAACCGTGACAATTAACCTGGACAAGTACAGCAAGTCATTGCTGATGAGAAGGTAACACCGTCCTCCACACTCTAAATTGCAAGGATAAAAAGAATACGACGATAGGAAAGCAGGTTTAGGTTTGATTTCCAGAAGATCTTTCCAGCTAATAGATATGCAGAAACAGTTTATCTAACTTTCAATCTTAACAGGTTCATCGGTGGGAGCTGCAGCACCTCCAGCACTTGTAGAAGAGTCTGAATGCTCGGGCTTTACCACCCAAGGATGAATCACAGGCTAGCACTGTCCTTTGCAATGCAAGTTTTTACAATTGCCTCCTCTCAAGTAGTACTTAGAGCAAATGAAACAGCTCATTGTGAAGGGGACAATGCGCCTCATTCATGAATTTAACGAGAAGTAGTCTTCAGACAGTAGTTGTGTTGTAAGGACAGTTAACACTCTCAGCATATTCATAATCTAAAAGCAGTTCCATTGAGTCACTCGCTTTGAACTGGGTGTCGACAGAATTAAAACTTATTTGAAACAACTAGCAGCTTATTGCCTCTTTACCTGTTAGCTGAGATCTCTCAGAATTCGGTGCAATTTTTGAGGATACGTACATTAGTCATATTGCTTGTTTTTAATTCTCCTATGCGGGAGTTGTAGGAGGAAGGAGAATGGCAATGGTGGGAAAGAGAACAGAACTTTGAACATTTTCCTCACTGCTCAGCCCACACTCTCGCTCCATAAATGCTGTATGAAACTGGTTTTTAGTTTTATGTGGGGACCATTAAAATTATGTCAGAATACAATCAGTGCAAAATGGATGAGAATCAGCAGTCAGAAATAGCACAACAAGCACAAAAGCAAGTTTTTTCACTTGCTCTTTTAAGAAGTTACTCTTTCCTGATTTTATGGTCATTTCTGTACTGGTTTCTGCCACCAGAAAAGCCACACTCCTTTTTTAGCCAGCTAGCTCTTTCTCATTCATCCAAGAAGAGGATGAAGAGAGCAGAACTTCACAAGCACCACCTAACTTAATTTGGTTTTATTCCCACTTAAGTCTAGCTTTGAATAATAACCCAAGCAATTTTAAAAACGCAGTTTTCAGTTTTTAATATGTGATGTTTAAGAACACCCTCCTCTACAGAACACGACTTGGTTCTGGATTTAAGCGCACTTTACCAGACCAAAGCTCTGAGAAGGGAAGAACTTGAAAAATTGCTAGCAATTCAACTCACACGTCAGTGTGCTGAACAAACACCCCGGATTTCATGGGGGCAGTCCAAGCATCTACTTTAGACAACAGTCAAATACAACCATGCTACTTTAACGTCAAACACTTCAAGGTGAAATTATTAGTACACTGAAGTCTTTACTTCTAAACAAGCAGCTGGAGAAACAGAGGTATTGCAAAGGTTAAAAAACAGCAACTGGAAAAGGCGTGTTATTCATCACCAAACAGCAAGTCAAGCACCATTCCATAAGGAGGAGGATGTTTGTTTTGAAGCACTGAAGTGATTTTCCAACAAACACCAGTT
The DNA here is from genome assembly GCF_963082525.1 of Nesoenas mayeri. Taxonomy (NCBI): domain Eukaryota; kingdom Metazoa; phylum Chordata; class Aves; order Columbiformes; family Columbidae; genus Nesoenas; species Nesoenas mayeri. The sequence continues at coordinate 19,692,496 of NC_137563.1, read as the reverse complement.
GGAAACTACAGGTTTAACATAGATCATCTTGACAGACTGGCTTTTTCCAGCTGTTCCTCCTCATGTTTCTTCATCTCCATTCTAACCCTCCTTTCTGCCACTTCATCTAAACTACGCTCTGGATACGAGTGATGAGCTAATGTGCACCAGAAATGCAGCCTTGAAGAACCTGACAAGTTTCTCAGAAGAATATTCAGGAAAAGTTAAATATCTGACATACAATTTTTTCTGTGATCTTTAGGTGCTTACGCAAGAGTTTAAAAGTAATCCATACAAGCGTCAAGAACCTACTTCCAGTTTTAGTAAATTTAAGTCTACAGTTGGGTTGGATTAAACATATTCTAAATTACTTTAATTCTGGAAAAATCACTGACAATTCAACAGTGATCTCGAAAAAGCTGCTTCCCACAGACTCAGGATTCCACTGGGCATTTTCTGTGCCAGGTGAGTGGTGACCTGCCCTGCAGTTTCAACAAGTTCGTTACCATTCCTTTATCATCCTAAACTCACATGGTGTTACTCTAGGTTCAACAAGTTCATCACCATTCCTTTATCATCCTAAACTCACATGGTGTTACTCTAGGCTCAACAAGTTCATTACCGTTCCTTTATCATCTTAAACTCGCATGGTGTTAATCTAGGTTCAACAAGTTCATTACCGTTCCATTATGACCATAAACTCACACGGTGTTACTATACGTTCAACAGCACATGGACTATCACCTTTTGCTCCATATCAATAATAAGTAACCTAATTCTTGCGCGTATACTTTGGGATCCTTCCGAATACCTTCAAAGCCCACACCTGTGTGTTAGATGTGTTTGTTTTTTTTTTAAAAAAAGAGTTGTCACTGACATCCTTGCACATGCCTGTTCAAACCACAACATCATTTTTTCTAATGACTTACAAGGAGTATACGCAATTCAGGAAATGGCTGTACCTATTCTTCATGCCAAAGCCAAAGAGGAATTGTTCCATTTCATTAAGCATCTCATTTGCCATTATTTGCTGCAAGAAAACAGTTCCTCTGTGGCAGGGACCACAGTCTTTAATTTTTTTTCCCTTCTGTTACAACAGCATTCAAATTGGGGTAAAAAAAACAAGAGCAGCAATAAACCTTATTCAGAAGAACCTCCACCTTTCACTTGGCTTCAAAGGGCTCTAACTCCTTTCCAAGAAAATTCACACTCGCCTGTGTAAACTCCTACAGCAGCAGAGACACTCAGAGCCTCCCTTGCCATTTAATTGCTTGGATGACCCTAGTAAATCAAATAAAAATTTAATGAGTTTTCATGACACATCTGGGGTCTGCAGTCTTAGATCTGCTACTGCTTGGTTACCTTCATGTCAGGTATGGAAGTCATGATTAAGACACAAAGAGGCTGAAGCCTTCCACCTATCCCAAAAATTTATTTCATTGTTGACCTCCAGACATATAACTACTGTCAAACACCAAATGTTTGCACTGCCTACCAGCTATTTGGAATTGTTATACCAGCTGCCAGCATTTGACACCTTGCTTGCTAACTCTGCACAGGAACAGCTTCAGGCACACAGCCCATTTAAACTGAAGTCAGAAGACCGCTCTCACCTCGCTTCATCCAAACACAAGGGGAAACACCCACGGCACAGGCAGATTAAGCCTGAGACGATGCTCAGATAGCACAGCTATCACATGAAGCAGACAGCACCTCTGCAACAGAGAACCAGACTCCACCACTGCTCAGCCCCACTAGCACATTCCTGCCAGGTCCCTCATTCCCACTGAACCCCCGTGGAATTTGCCCAGACCCTTTTAGGCTCCACAAGAAGTCCCTCACATTACAGAAAGCCCACAATTTCCATTCATCCAGCCTGGGTGTCAAAGCTGCTTCTGTTTGATTAACAGAGGCTCAGTTCTAGTTTCAGACTGCAAGATCTGCACATACTAGGACAATAATTGTGATCTGGGATCTTCAGGACGTTATTTCTTTCATATACATCTCTCCCACCATTGCTGAAAGCCTCATTTTTTTCTAGAGCAAGCAGCTGACATGCTGCAAGGCAAATTCACCTCGGTAGAAGGAAAGCGCTAGGACTGAATAATCTCTGCAGAGCAGAAAGGAAGAAGAGGGAAAGAGTGATGAAACGACAAAGCCTTGTGTGGGACTGGTATATTAGGAAGGCATCCCTTCCTATTAGGTAAATTTTCCCCATGCACATCAACGGCGAGCCAAGATCCCTGCCCTTCACAGCACTTACAGGCCAAAGCACCCCCGCCATCAGCTTCACCATGATGCTGCATAGGAAGCCGCCTGGGAAAGCCTGCGCTCGGGCACTCCTGGAGCGGGTAAAACCTGCCTTCCCCGCCACACGAGAAAACACACATTTTTAAAGCGCTGCAGGAACCTCCGTGGGAGCAGGAGGCTCACCCGGGGTCACTCCAGCCCCTCGGCCCCGCTTCGTTCTGCCACTAATTGTCATGCACTTGGCTGCAAACTCACAGGGAGGAGGCACTCCGCGCCACATTTAGCTCACGCTTTCCTTCACGGAAGAGAGAAGGGTGGGTTTTTTGGGGTTTTTTTTCCTTGTTCTTTTACGCTCCTATCAGAGGACCTCTTCAGTTGCTAAGGAACTACGGTTTTATTGCATTATAAATGATTTAAGGCAGCCCGGCAGATGCAGGTTCAGTAGGCGGGAGGAGATGTTCCATTTCACCGGCAGCCTCAGGAGAAGCTGGGGGGGGGACCCGCCGCGGCGCGGCCCTGTCAGCGCCCCCTCCCCTGAGGGAACCGAAAACACGGGGAGGGGGGGGTTCCCACAAAACCCTGGGTCGCGCCCCCCCCATCATGTCCAGGGGGTAGAGCACAGCGTACCCCCGCACCGCCTGACCCTCGTCCCCCGCCACAGCCACCCCCGAAACAACCAGCCGCCCCCACAGCCCCGCGCCCTCCCCTCCGCCCCGCCGCCCTCACCGTTCTGCGCCGCGGCGGGTCCCGGCAGGAGCGCGGCCGTCGCCAGCAGCAACGAGAAGGCGGCGGGGAGCGGCCCGGAGCGCGGCATCCTCCCGGAGGGGAGGCAGGAGGAGGAGGAGGAAGGGGGCGGCGGGGCGAGGCGGGCGGCGGCGGGAGCGAAGCGGCTCCGTCCTTCTCCGCCGACCTCCTACCGCAGCGCTGCGCCCGCTCTCGCGACGCCGCCGCCAACTCTCGCGAGATTTCAGCGGGGCGGAGGGAGCGGGACGGGGGGAGGACGGGGCGTGGTGCCGCCCGCCCCTCTCGGCCGCCATGTTGTCGTGAGGAGCGCTTACCCAAAACCTGGTGTTTTTACGTAACTAAAAACCTGGCACCTGACCCCAGCAGGGGCAAAGGACCGAGATACATCGGACGATGAATCCTTAATGTATAACACAGTCTCTTCCCGGAATATGTACTGATACGTGTATACTTACTGATACCCGTAGTTACAAGTTAATTCAGGGGCAAGAACTGAGAGACAGCAGACTGTGAATCCTTAATGTAAAACACAGTCTCTTCCCAAAATATATACTGATAGCTGTATACATAATGATACTTGTATTTACAAGTTAACTTAGGAGGATGAGTAGCCAAAGTATCAGGAATCCATATCTTAAATGGATTGATAAGTGTTCCCCTTTTTATGTATTACTTTATATAAACTGAGGCAGGGTCGGGTGGTCTGTAAACCCTGAAGTACCGACCAGTGGGGAACAGGGGGGGAAATTGCGGCCGGGATTTTGGGGGATATTAACAGGGGTTTTTTGCCCTATTATGTGTGCCGACCTTTAGGTACAACACATATTGTTGCAATATCGTTATTAAAAAGATTGCTTTGCTGAGAGATCCTGCCTGAGCCTGTTATATTTGCAGAATAGTTGTCTCCTACATTGTCCCCGTTCCCCCCATCAGCTTCGCGTCCGCACACATACAAAAGACCAAAATTACTTTAGACGCCATTTTATCAATCGCTGCTACTCATTTATATTAAACAAATAAAGCAGTTAATGTGTTTTTTCAAGCACCCTCTCCTTTTGGCACAAGTAAGAGTCCAAGGCCACAAGCAGCAAAGATTTTTCCCCAGGTCAGTGGGGGAGTTGGGGGCAGAAAGCACAAAAGCTCATTCCCGGTTCACTGGACCTGCCAAGCGTCACAGAAAACGTCCGATGCCGAGCTTTGGCCAGGCTTTCTCTTTATTTCCCTGTCTGTAAAACACACGTCCCAGGTCAGATCTGCTTCTTACGCTCCAGTTGCTTAGCACTGCACTGGTGAGCCCAGCCGGTGGTAAACTCAACGTGGTATTTAAGCCAGATTTCAGTTTGCTCAGGACAAGACAAACTGCTGGATCGCGCTGCTGAACGTGAGTCTGTTCTATCGCACACCCAAAGTGAGGAGATACAGGGGTTGCAGAAGACCATGGGGCGGACCAGCAAAGAAGGATGCTAGAGAAAAAAAGAAGGGGGGAGGGGGACAGAAAATCCTTGAAAACCAGATTTTCTGCAGACTCCTCTGTTTCCAACACAGATCTCTGCAGGCATTGGTGTCCCCACAATGGGGAGGACTGGCTCATCCTGGTTATTCTTAGCCGATCGTTTGCAAACCCAGGCCTTTTATTGTTGGCTTGACTCAAAGACTGAAAAGGGAGATCAAACACACCTTTTCCATTAAAACCCTGCTCCTTGCTTGAAGCCAGGGAAATCGCTGCTCAAGCACTTCAGGACTTGGATGACAGTCTTCACGGGGCTGAGAAACGTTTGGGCATGTACAGGTGCTGTACATAATCCCAGCCGCCCCTAACTCCCCAAGGATGCCGCGGTGCTCGATTTGATGTGCATTGGATATTCCACTGTGCCGTGTATCCTGCGCCGAAGAATTTCCATGGTGCATTTCCATGACTCACTATTCATGCCAGCTGAATCATCTGTGACTCTACTATTTGTTTTCTTGCCATGGTGCAGAAACATCCTTTTTCCCCACCTCTCTGTGGAACAGTTCAAACAGTAGCACTTGCAAACCAAAAGGAACAGGCAAAAAAAATGAAGGTTTCACACAGCCGTGTCCTTCTTTCCGCACTTTGCATGGTGTTTTGCCTGCTGAATGTTAGCTCCAGAGGACTTCGCTGTAGCTCTCCCTTTTGCAAACACCCACTCGGTATTAGGCCTTACCTACACTCGAATGTTTTCCAAGTTTGGAACTAGTTAGCGCTGTGCTTGCCTCTGAGCATGGTTTGTATCTGCACAGTAATACTTGTTTCGTAACCATGGCAGCTCACAGTGACTCATGCTGCCAGAGGCCTGGGCCAAAGTTAGCAGAAGGCTTTTTTTTCCCCTCTGTAACCAGCTCAGCACGCTGTTGTTTTGCTAGATCTTCTCCCCACAATTGCATAACTCCCCCGTCAGGTTCACATTCCTCTGGCTCTGTCCTGGGGCAGCCCCGGGACACCCGCTTACGCTGGTTTCGCTTTGCGGGAGCGTGGGGCTGCGGCTGCCGGGGTTTCCCTCGGAGGCTTCGGTCGGAGATGGTTACCCAGAGCGGTTAACGAAGGTGCTGCGGTGCTGCACACACTCAGCTACCTGTGGGTTTGTGGTTGGCACAGACGTGCTGTGAACATACGACGCAAGAAACCAAAGCAGAAGATTGCCACGGCCAGAAGAGAATTGTGCTGACGGGCCAAATCTGTTGCCTTCAAGAGTCTTTTGGAGTTCCTACAGATCCCTAATATAGCAAGATCTATTTTTGCCCTAGTCAGGTATCCAGCCATGTTTAGCATCAGGTAAAAAGCTGGTTTTTTACCACACTAGAGCATATCCTCTTACAAGAGGTTCCTCTTGTTGTGGAGGAAAATAGGATTCACCAGCACTGGATCCAGCACAGCAGCTTGATAGTAAGGAAATTGTTTCTGACAAAGGCAGGCTGAGTTTTGTGGCGGGTGCTTGTGTGGGTATGGCGATTCCCGACCCCCTGAGTGGCAGGGGAACTCAGACGTGTCAACAACGCTTCCAAATACAGTAACTCAAAATCCCTGTGTTTCCCTTTCAGTCAAGACCCAGCTTCTTTTTGCCTGGGGTGTCTCAATTGTTACTCTCTGGCTATTCCTCAGTATAACAGAACATCTTGGATTTGAAACAAGCAAAAAAGAAGAAAAAAAACCAAACCATCAGCAGCAAATTGAGGAAAGAGTTTCAATTCTTGTAGCATTGCAGAGCAGCAAAGAGACTTTTGCTGTATGATCTTTGAGTATGTCTTCTTGCAGCCGGAAGTGTTTAAGGCATCCCTGTTATTTCAATGTAGTTATTGATACGCTTTGGCGCTCGAAGAAAGCTTTGCCCCTAGAAGTCTCTCCTGCCATCACCTTCTTTTGAATCTATTATTGGCAAGTTGAAAATGTAAGATAGAGCATGAAACATTAGCTGATGTGTATCAGTGAAACTCAGCTATTGCAGCTGTTCTCAGGGCTGAGAAATGCTGAATAACAGCAGTTAATGCTTTGAGGGCGACATGCTAGAAAAAACCCAGATCCACATCCAGCAGCCTCGTCCACAGACGCACGCACACGGTGTGCCGGCAAACCAGAATACCTCCACACTGGAAAACTGCATTGTTAAGTGTGCAATCAAAAGATAATGCGCTGTGTTTGTTTTGTGCATGCAGGGGGAGAGGTGAATGAGCAAACACAATGCAATGTATACGTGTATATACATTATATAAGGCTGCCAGCCCTTGGCAGTCATTGCAGAGGTGTACTGGAGGTAAAGCATTCTAAAAGGTAGCTCTGGCCTTTGGGTTATACACATCATTAATGTTATTTTAATCGCCCCAATGGCACAATGGTGGGTGGGGAACATCATTAACGCAATCAGATACTGAGTGGAGCCACCAGACAGAGGTGACACCCATCCCAGCAAGTCACCAGTCAGTCATCCTAAATAGCCAGAGAAAGATTGAACTGAAAAAGTTGGAAGAACAAGAGGCAAAAGAAAAGCTCATAAAATCATAAAGTAATGTGCTCTGAGGTATGAGAGGCAAAGAGAAAGCTGCTGAAGTTATGGAGAAATGGGCTTTCTGAGGAAAAGAGGAAAGAGCCCAGGGTAGTAATGAGGAGACAATATAGATGTGCTTTCTTATTTTGCAGAAAGCTCAGCCCCACTGGGTGATGGCAGTTTGGTTATATCGAGTGATCTCCCATCCTCCCACGTGTTCAAATGTTCCTGTCAGAACTGGTCAAAATGTTTTAACTGACTTTTTTTCCCTCTGAGAAGAAATATCTTTTTAAGCAAAACGAACATTGTGACAGAAAGGGTAATTATGGTCAGAATGATCTGCAATGTAGACAAAGAGTCCAATGGAAATATCAGCATATTTGATTTCATCTTTGTACTAACAAAAAGAACACCTGAAGGTTGTCTAACCTTATTTCTTTTACAGAAAAAGAGCAAGAAAAGACAAAAATAAAGTGCTTTTTTCCTGTCTCTGACCCAACTCTAAAGTTCTTTCTCTCAGTTGCAGATCTTTCATCCAGCTCAGCCACACAGCAATGTTTTTCTCTACCCATTTTTTTCAGAGAACTGGGTCTAATAGCTTAGTCTCCAGTTACAGACACACAAGAGCTCTTCCCTGACCTCATTATCCCAAGGAAAGGGATATCGTTATCCTCCTGTTCTCATTAGGAGCAGCTCCAGGATGCACGGGTGCTATGCTACTCCCCAACTCTGTTCCACATGCTGTAGGTCCCAACCAGAGGCCTTTGAAAAGGCACAAAGGGAAAAAGCTGAACACCTGGAGCAACTGGCAGGATGCAAAGGTGGAGTTGTGGGTGATGCCATCAGAAGTAGACAGCAGGTGGCACCCATGGATTACACAGGGCTTGCTCAGGGTGAGCGCAAGCCAGGCTGGGCAATGCCTAAAGCTCGGGTTTAGCTTTGTCTCCTGGAAAAGCAGAGAAATGGATTATTTTAATTGCATGCAGGGACATCTCTGTGTCCTAGGACTATTCCCCACAAGGCACTCAGGCTATTTCGATCACATTTTGTTAGCCTAGGGGCTAGGCTTGGCTTTGGTCAAGGGCTGCCCACAGCAAGCAGAGCTGTTGTGCCAAGACCATTAAGGGACAGGGAAAGAAGGGGGACACTGGGGCTGACAGGAAAGGACCAGCCCCAAGGTACCTGGGCAAGGAAAGCAGGAGGCAGCCAGGGTCAGCCAAGAGTCCAAATCATCAGGTACATTCACAGCAATAAGATCAAGCTGAGAAATCAATCTACAGGGCAGGATCAATCCTGGTGAGGGCAACCAGGGTCAGACACAGCTAGATGAGTCCTAAGCAGGTCCAAGGTGATAAAACAGACCTGAGTTCACACTAAGAAATCAGCCTGGATCAGGATTTAGATCAACAGGGCTCATAGCTAGATACACATGTAGCTGGGGCTGAACTAGAGACCAGCACCCCAGGGGCACAGCTCAAATGAAGACTGAGTGTCCTGGGCTGAGCTTAAATGGGTTCCCAAGCCCATGGGTGGGAGTCCCAGGTGGGACTGCTCAGGGCTATCAGTGCCCCCAGGACTTGTCACCTGGGGTCACCTTGCTCAAGTGATAGAAGAGCTTGTGCTGTCCCCAAAATGCTGCACACTGTGTTTTATTAATACATCATTTTTATTAAGGTTTTTTAAGCATACATATTTTAATGAATACACCGAGGGACACCTCAGTGAGCCACACGGCCCCTCACCTCCTCCTCAGGGCTGCATTTGGCTGTGCTACCCTGGCCTTCTGCTCTTCCCTCCTGGGCTCGTGGTTCCCAGTCCCAGCTCCTCCATGACGTGAGTCTCTTCCTAAAGGAGCACCCACATACGGGTGTCACTGCGGGGGTGCTTAAGCCTGGTTTTGGGGGGGCTGGAGGCAGCCCAGTGACCCAGACATCGATGACAGCTGTGTTATTGCAGCTTTGCATCGACCGCACTCCTCTCGCTGCCTCCCCCTGGGTCCCGGCCATGCACAGCCAACCAGGCGGAAACGCCAATACGTTGGACTAAATGCCGATGATTAAAATGAAATGAAGATGATCAGGCTTGGATCATTGAGGGGGACGACAGAGGGAATAGCCTAGTCAGGAGTTCGTTATCCAGCTGATAAACAACAGCTCGTGGCAGCATGGATCACTCATGATGGTGGGCAGTGGGAGACCATACGTGTCGTGTGTGCTGGTTATCGCATTATATGTGACATTTATCTATTTTTAGCATCCCCTACAGGTCAGCTTTTACCAGGTAAAACAAAATTAAAGGTATTAAGCAGCCTTTACAGTATGGTAAATGATACAATTAGCTCAGCTCAGCCTATTTTCCTAATCCTATGTGATGCAGGTCAGATTAGATGTGGGTTTTTCTAACCTTAATGGCTCTCTTGGCTTCCTCTGGTCAGGACTTTCGAGATGGAGCTTTTTGTGCTGGCCTAGGAGGCATTTATTTTAGCCAGTGATGCCATGGCTTAATAAAAGCAATTTGATGAAATGTGACACTCCCTTTTCCCTTCCGACTATGACACCTAAAATAAATACCAGTCCTATGAGAGAATTGGGTCCAGCCATGTGGGCACTAATAGGCTTTAATGGCCTTGAGCAGCTTCACCTGAGACCCCCACCCACACACCCTCTGCCCATCGCTCCATATAAGCTCAGAGCCAGGAGGTTACTCTTGGTTTGAGCTGGGGTGAGTCTGTTCTAACTTGGGCTTTCAGGTTGTGTTAATCAGGGCTATGTTATGTTAAGGCCTGGAAATAGGCTAGACTTGGAGAACTCTGGGTTTCTGTGGAGGTTTTAGGCTTTGTTTGTGTTGGGGATAATTATCTGGACTTCAGGCTTTTTTGCACCTTTAAGAAACAGAAGTTTGAGGGGAAGCTGCACTGAAAAGGGCTTGGGAAGAGCTTCTAGATGCAAATGCAAAAAGAAAAGCAATTTCTGAGCAGAGGAATTTTTAATCGATAGAAGAAAATGAACAATGGGGGGTAGCAGTGAGTGACCGTGGGCTCAGCTGAATATCTTCAGTATCTCACCTACAAAAAGCTCAGAGGAGTTGTCAATAGGGGAGGTTTAATTGATGGCAAACATTATGGCTGGTACAGAATTAGAGACACTCCAGACTGAGCAGGGAGGACTTTTATAGCAGTGAACAGATGAGTGTTGTGAAAGATGACTATGATTCTTTGGGCATTTCTGGGTTAGATTGCAGTAAAATTGCAGCAAAAAGCAATTTTGCTTTAATCAACTATATAACAAAGCCCCGACATAGTAAAGAGCAGAAGGCATCAGAAGATAGGAAATTGTCAGCATTGCTGGAGCTGAAAGATAAGATTGTACTCCTTACAGCTAGGCTAAAAGAAGATAAATTATCCATAGGGGCAACTCTGAAAGAAAATAATGGACAATTAAAGTTGTTTGAATTACAGTTTTGGGGAAGCATGGGGGGGGGAAAAAAAGCTGGTTTTGGTGGAAAGTTTGAAACCTTCATGTGTGCTTTTAGAAAGCAGAACTAGTTTGGGGGAAGAAAAAGATATAAAATAGGCACAGCAACCCCTAAAGAAGAGCAAGGGATGTGTTAAGAAGGGACCTTAGAGAGCGATGCTGAGCCTGAGGGATGTGTGCATGGAAAGGGAACTGCTCTGAGCTTGCCAGCAGCGAGAGGCAGATCTGGGGAAGCCTGAAGAGTGATGGGAAGGCTGGAAATCTCATCTCTGGAGGTCCTTGCCAGCTGTCCTGGCTGGTTTGCCTCTCAGAGCCCGTGGGCGGTGGAGGATGGTTGTGTTCCAGCAAGGCTGGGCTGCTGGGAGCAGAGGTGGGTGCTTGTACAGCATCTCTTCACCCTCCCTCCCTTCCCCAGGGTCTTCAGCACACAGTGTTGTGCCCTGGGATGCCAGTGGGCTTTGGGAAAGGTTCCCAGACTTCAGATAGACCTTGGTCCTGAGGCCTTGTGGTCTCTAGAAAAAGCCGATGAGGAGGGTGCAGAGGTATGTGGTTATTTCAGGTTTCTGCTGACATCTGCCCTTCTTTGGGCTCGATTTAAGCACAGTGCAAACAAACCACAGGCTAAAGGTTAAAAAAAGAAGGCTGCTAGAGGAGTGTGTCTGTGTGAGTTCAAATAACTGTCCTGAAGCCACCTGTGTGTCTGATGGGGCTTGTGCTGTGGGGCAAGGTGGTCCATGCTGCAAACCTCCCCTGAGGCCCATCAAGCTGCTGCAAAAGTGTGGGGGAAGGAATAGCTGATCTTCAGTTTGTTGTGACAATATCTTTGCCTGGCTTTGTGAGTGGGAATCTCCTTGTGGGACTGTGCCTAAGCAGGTGACAGGATATTTGGGAGAGATTCGGTGTATCCCGTGCTGCAAGATCCCTTAAAAAGCTGATGGTTCCTCTTGCCATCCCACCAACCACCTGTTGAGGGGGCCCAGCTCCAAACAGATGGCAGTGGGGAGGACTGCGATGGGGATGATGGTGCGAACATGGCATCTTGTGCATGATACGTTTGACACGTTGCCATGGGGCAGCTGCAATTTATAAGCCTGAAGCATCAGATATAGACAAGCTTCATGGTGACTTCTGCAATTGCTGTATTCCTTTCCTTGCTGGCAGCTGCCTTGGAGGAAGAGAAGAATGAGGAGGAGGATGGTGATGGTGCTGAGATGGAGGAGCTGCTTTGGGAAGGGCTTTTCTTGGAAAAGGCTCTGTTCTGTGCAGCACAGGGTGGGCTCCAAAAATGTGTGGGAGAGTCTGGAAATGTGGTACACTAGAGCTTGGCTTCCTGACATCAGCTACTCCGGCAGCAGCAGTGTGGGGGTTATTCCCTCTGAAGGCTTCATTTTTCTTTGGATCATGCCTTTCCCACTGCTGTAATAACTCCTCCTCCCCCCATGACCTCTTGGGACCACTATGGCACAGATGATGGTGAGGATGGAGCAGCCGATGGGCAGCTGGGACATGCTGCAGTGTGTTGCTCTGAATACTTCTGCTAAATTTTTACCCAAGCTGGTAGGAACCAAACCACCCCTTAGGCTTTGACCTCATTTCAGGCTTAGGTAAAGTTTGCTAGTATGTTCCTGGGGAGAAGAAGGACAGCCAGCAACGTGATCAGCACTTAAGCTGCCCTAGAAAACCGGGCTTAAAAGGGATATTTGGTGTGTCTAACAGCAGGGACACCGATGGCATCATGGTTCCTTTACTTTAGGGTTGCTGCTGTGCTGTGGAGGATTTTGCTGGAGCGCTGGGGATGCTGCGCAGGAGAGATCTGGGCTGTGTGTCTGTCTGCAGGCTCCGACTTAGGAGCTGGTGCAGCAGTTGGTGAGGAATGACTGGGTGGTGGAAGCTGCCAAGCGATCCCAGCTGTGCAAGGCTCTGCCAGGTCCTGTGTGGGCTCTGGGGGGCATCCCCCAGGCAGGAGAGGGACTAATATGTAATTAATATGTAATGCAGCCTCAGGTTCCCCACTGGTTAGATCAAATTAGCCCCATGGCTGATTATGGTTATATTTTGTGGGGGAATAGCATAACACTTTGCATTAGCTCAGTCACGCCCTGCTATAAGGCTTAGCCAACTTCACATACCATGTAATTGTAAATAGAAGCGTTGAGTCAACTAGGAACAGTTTCCTTTAAGACTGTGCAGCTTTTGGGCAAACCTGGTGCTTGCACGCACATGAACTGTGCGCAGCACGTATCCTTTGCAGCGTATCTTGTGAGTACCTAATGGCCCAGGCAAATCTCTTTTCTCTGTGTGGTTTGTTCTTCACCGGTGCCCGATCTTTTGAAGTTCTGCATGGCTGGGCTGCAGTGTCGCTGCTTTCCTTAGGACGTGGTGATCCCGTCCTGTGGTGCCGCGGCTCCGCTTTGGCACTGCCTGGGTATTTATTCTGCTTGATTTCCCTTGTGCACGCACTTGAGGTTGGCTGTGCTGTTGCTGTTCTGCCTGCATGGAGTTTGCTTATTGTTGTGATGTGGGTTTTTGAATTTATTAAAGAAAACACCTTAAGAAAAGGCTTTAGAGAGATTTTTTTTTTTCCAAATCATGAATTGATGAAAGCTGTAGTGAAACTAATCTTGCAGAGATTCTCTGATAAGGAAATACCTTACTAATATTTACAGATAGCTAGCCTGCTCTGAATGGAATTAATTTCCTGGGAGATCAAAATGCAGGACATGCTTTATAACTAAACCAGAAAACCCTGCTCTCCTGTCTGCTTTTTCTGTGAATGGGCAATTTGTCTGGTGTGTTTAGGAGACAGAGCCCACAATGATGGGTATGGAGACAACAGGTAAATGGGCTTGCTGGGGACGGTGGTGGCCATGTGGCAGTGTTTGGGAAGCTGCATCTGGTTGTTGGTGTCAAAGTGATGAAAGCTGTGAGGTTTAATGGGAGCAGCCATCAGGTAAGGGGGGAAAAAGCACGGACATCCCTGCTGTGAATTTCCTCTTGCTCCTGCAATGTGAAATTTGTGAGGGAGCTGCCAGCACTATGGGACCTTCACCCCATATTAGGGTGGGCTCTGCAGCTTCCCATTTCTGCCTCCACCTGCAGCTCAGTCTGCGTTAAAGTGGACACATGGCAGGACCAGAGCTGGGCTGTCCAGTGTCCCAGGCCCTTGCAGGACGAGGACATGCCTTTTGCGAAGCTGTCAGCGCTGGATTTGAGGCGTTTCTCTGACCTTGGGTTTGGCAGCTGCAATGCTCCAGCCCACCCCTGTCCAGGCTGGCACCCACGGCCTGGCTGGAGCAGGATGAGGAGGGACAGACCCCAATGATCCCACTACAAGGGTGGCTCTGGAACAGTAGAGAATGTTATGGGGACAGATGAAGGCTCTGGTGATGCCTGGATGCACAGAGGAGCGATGCCTTTGGGGACCAGCTCTCATGTGTCTTAGATTTGGGAAAATAAATCCCCTTTTCTCCTTTATGTTGTCCTTGCTGGCTGTTCGCTGAGTCCCAGCCTCCCTTAGTCCAGTTAGCTTGTTGGAGAGCTGAGGTGGGTGCAGGAAAGCTGCTTCATGCTGTAGATGCTCACAGCAGCAAGGCTGGGCGGAAGGACTGGGGGATGTGGAAACAAAGTGGGAGGGGAGGAAGAGGAGGAAAAAAGCCTCATTTTCCATGTCTGGAGGAGGGGAAGTCCTCTCCAAGGGCCTGGTGTGCAGCTCAGCCTAGCAGCTTGCTCTTCACCCCTGTGTGCCTCAAAAGCAATGCAGCTGAAACAAAGAGGAGCCTTCTCACCCTGCAGTGTCTGCTGTGAGGCAGGCTGCAGGGAAACCTCTGCAAACAGGGCAGCTTCACCTTCCTGCTCCTGAGAGCTCCTGCGTGAAGCGAGGAGGCAGAGAATGACATGGATGTGCACTCAACACCCCAAAGACATTCCTAGAAATCAGATTTGGGCAAAAAAACTCTTGACGTGCTTCAGCTCTGCTCTGGGGAATGGCCAGTCCCACTGAGGATGTGTCCTGAGCTGTGCCCGGCAGAGCAGAGGTGAGGTCTAACTGCAAGGATCGCTTCCACTGCTGCTGCAAATGTAATATGACTTGAACAATAAATACCCTGGTGGCTGTGACTGGGAAGGCTGTGTGGGCTTGGCTGACTGTTGGCAGGGCTCTCACATGGGCTTCTGAAAGCATTTTCTGGGGGTGCAGACCCCCATGTCATGGGGTAACCCTGTGCTCACCCTCTCTCGTTACCCCTTGCGGACCCTCAAGGCAACTTCACAAAAGTTTAGGCAAAACTAAGTAAAGGTTGTTGCAGTGTTGGCCCATCTCCACTCCCCAGTGCATGTTCCCACCCCTTCCCTCACACCGGGGCACCCCGGTGTGAATTTGGGCTGCTGATCCTCATCATTGGTTCAATTTCCAAATAAAAATCAGCATGATTGGTTCATCTTGCAGTTGTGGGAGCACCAGCACTAGCAACCCAGACCTCTAGCACTTTCAGCTATTGCCATCCTAGGTTCCATCCAGATTTTAGGACAGAAAAAACCCCCCTAAATTTAGGGTGGAATGATTTGCAGCAGCTGTTTTGAACTGAAGGACAGATGAAGGCTCTGAGACCCCAATTTGAGCATCTCCTGGTGGGGGGATCTGCTGGGCCTGTGCTTGGGAAGGAGAGGGACAGGGCTGGTGTGTATGTGGGTGCCACCCAGGTGCAGGATCAGGGCTTGGCCAGGTGTGCACCCACATCTGGGAACTCATTTTTGCCAGCATCTCACCGGGGTGGTTCTGCATCTGGAGTCCATTGCTGGGCTCTCTGCTTATGAATGACCTTTGTGTGCTGCAAAAAATGCTGAGCTGGCGCCAAAGCGGCCTCCTGTCACATGTGCAGACCTCAAACATCTGCACTTGGGTGGTGGTGAGTGACTCGCTGTCCCCAGCCCCAACCCCGTGTCTTGGGATGGCCACATCCAAAGCACTTTGAGCTCTGTTCCTCCTGAGTGAGCAGGATTGAGGTTTTCCAGATGCAGCCTCATCAAAAAAGGCTCAGGAGCCCACGTTAGTGTCGTGGTGTGTCTTGTCCTGGGACTGGCTTGATGCTCTGCCTTTTTGGTTCAAAGCAGCCTCAAAACCACATTCCTGCTCCTCCACATCCTTTGCCTTTTGCCATTGCAATGTTCCTTGCATTCATTTGAGGCGGCAGCGAGAGGAACAGGAGCCTCTTTCCGTACGTCCAAAGATTCTGCAGTGGAGTAGCTGCAGGGTGGATCCAGCTGATGTTCGGTTCCAAAGTGCTCCAAAATGGATGATCTTGGCAGCTTTCGGGGGATGGAAATCTGCACGTGGCCAAGGTGGGATTTACCCTCCGCTCCCCCGCCTTTTACCGAAGAGATTCTGAAGATGACATGTGCATACTACCCTGTGCTGGAAGGAAATCCAGGAGATCCTCCTGGGCACTGCATGTGTGATTTCTCCAGCTTTAGCAGCTGGAAACTGCTAGTGCTGTGCAGTATATCCATGGGGCTAATGGGAAGGAGAAGCAGCCACGCAAGCCTCCCTGGGATGCACGGAGCTGATCTGCATGCTGTGGACACCTTGTCAGGAGGCTCCACATTTGCCCCAGTGCCTCCATCCATCCTCTCCTTGATCAAATTCTGGCTGAGCATGAAATTAAACTTGCAAATTGTAGCCTTTTTCTTTGTCTTTCTGTATATTTTTTTCATCAGCTTCATTAGTATGCACATTTCTTATGCACATATCTTGGGTACTGCAGGGTTTGAGGAAGGAAAATTAGCCAAAAATAATCATTTGGGATGGAGAACATCTACTATTTAAATTCCTCCCTGGAAGCCCTTTCATTGTTAATTATGAGCAGACTTGCAAGCAGCATGGGTTTTAATTTTTAGCTAGTTTTGATGTTGAAAAATCTGCGTTTGTTTCCAAGCTTCTTAGTTTTTACTTTTTTGTGTGTGTGTTTGTATTTAACACTAAGAAAGCTCCTGGTGTTCAGATGCTCACTTTTGCATCTTCAAAGACTAACAGAAGCTGAGTTGCACTCACAGTTAAGATATCAAAGTGGTGATGCTGCTTTTATCACATGAACTGTTGGGAGAAGGGACAAAGCCATGAAGCTGTGATGGTGCGAAGCCCCCGTGTCTCTTTTGGGGAGTCTTTGTGAAACACTTGGGTTCCACCTGCATTTTTGGGTTGCTGAGCTTTGATGCTGGAGATGCCCGTGGACCTATTGCTCCTTGGAGCGGGAATAATCTCATGCAAAAAGGTCCCTGCAACTCACACCATCTTCCTGCTGCAGCACTGGGGACTGATGGAGAAGATCCAACCATCAGCCCCCAATAAAGGATGGGGACAGTGTGCCAACATGAGATGGCTCAAGTTTGGTCTGCAGGTGGTCCTTAGCTGGAGCTGGGATCACACAGCTGCTCCGCACATCCAGCTGGGCATGGAAAATCCTCTTGGTTCACAGGGTGCATCTGTGAATCAATCACAAGGCTCCCAATTTAGTCACAGGCTTCTGAAGTTTATTGGCTTCATCTTTTCTCATTCTTGCTGCTGTCACCTGTGATGCCTGGGTCAAGGCATTCAGGTCTTTCGCTGCAAAATCCTTCCTTGCATGCAAGGGGAAAAGAATTGGTTTTAAATATAGTGTGTTTCAGGTTATTTTTGTTTGCCTTTTCATTTTAAGCTTTCCAGGTTTGGTTGTTCCAGCTTTTCTCTGTAATCAAAGGGGTGAGGAGCTTCCTTTGCTCTGTGAAAGACCCAACCCTCCCACGCAGGGACCTGGCTGTGGGGCACAGCCGCTGCCACCAGAGCCTTGGGGACACGGCGAGAGCTCCTGGTGCTGAGAGACCCCCTGTGAAAAATAGATTTGAAAACAAGAAGCTGCTTCCTTTGGGGAAACATCTGGGGTGTGTGTGTGTGTGTGCTCTTGAAAAGTCACCCTTGCAAAGAGCCTGCCTCCTGCCTTCCTCCTCCTCTTCCTCCTTTCCTGCTGTGCTCCCTTTCCCAGTCTCAGTCCTGATGAGGCCCCTCTGTGCATGTCTGGGAGTGGTGCTGGGTGCCGCCTGCCCGGGGCTGTATAAAAGGAGACATTGTGTGCAAGACTGTGGGTGGGAGCTCAGTGCTGTGACCCTGCCCCAGCCTGAAGTTGACCCCATGGGTTATGGGAGTGACGGTGGTGTCCCCCCAGCACCCAGCCAGCCTGTGCTCCCAGAAAACCAAACCCCCAAAGGTGCTGAGATGTGTTTTGGGTGGTTGATGCAGGAGGGAGGCTGCCCTGATGCCTCATGCATCTGAAGTCCTGCTCTTCTAGTTGGGGGACACTCATGGGTGTCCCCTTCCAGCACTGCGGTTCCCAGCTATTTGGGGGGTCCCCCTCTAGCCCCCAGCAGCGTTTTCTACCAAGCACAGTGTGTGGTTTTTGGTGCCTCTGGGCAGCTGCTGTGGGTCAAACATTAGCCAGTTTTTTCCCCAGGAAGTGGCCTCGTCTCCGCAGGGGAAACTCCAGCTGCCTTTTGTTCTCCCCAGACGAGATGGCTCAGCCCTCCTGCCTCACCACAGCCCAGCTCCGTGCACCCCAGTGCCCTGACTTGGAAGGCTCCAAAGCCCCAGCTCTGCACACCCCAAGACCCCCAGGTACGAGCGCTCCAGTCTACTTGCTCTGTGCACCCCAGTTCCTTGGGTCTGCATGTCTGAATCTCCCAGCTTTGAGGGCTTCACATTCCGGCTCTGTGCACCCCAACATCCCCTGGCTCAGTGCACTCTGGCTCCCTGGGTCTGTAAACCCTGACCCCCGGCTCTGTGCACCCCAATGCCCTGGGTCTGCTCCAAGCATCCCAACCCCCCTGGCTCCATATGCTCTGGTTTCCCAGCTTTGTGCCCTCCAAATCCTCGAGCTCTGTGAATGCCAGTCCCCAGGCTCCATGTGTACCCCCCGAGCCCTGCGCACCTCACTCCCCTGGCTTGGTGCTCCCCAATCCCTTAGCTCTGTGCACCCCAACCCTTCAGCTCCATATACCCCAATCTCCTGGCTTGGTGCTCCTCAAAGCCCAGACCCATGCACCCCACTCCCTCTGCCTCAGTGTCCCCCAGTCCCCTGGCCCCATGCACCCCAGTTCCTCTGGCTCAGTGGTCGCCAGTCCCCCAACTCTGTGCACCCCAATTCCCCGGCTCGGTGCGCCCCATCTTGGTGCACTGCAATCCCTTGGCTCGGTGCCCCCAACTCCCTATCCCTGTGCACCCCAATCCCTTGGCTCGGTGCCCCTAACTCCCCATGTCTGTGCACCCCGATCCCTTGGCTCGGTGCCCCCAACTCCCCATGTCTGTGCACCCCGATCCCTTGGCTCGGTGCCCCCAACTCCCCGTGTCTGTGCACCCCAAATCCCTGGCTTGGTGCCTCCGCTCCCCCGCACTCCACTCGCCGCCACCCCCCGGTCCTTCCCGGTCGCGGCTCCTCCTCCTCCTCCGCCGGCGGGACCCGGCCGGAAGCGGCCGCAGCCAATCAGGGCCGTGGCCGCCGCCCCGGGACCAGCCCCGCCCGTCGGCGGAGCGCGCGCTCCCGCCCGTCCCGCGCCGCCTGCCCGGTAAGTGCGCGCGCCCGGCGCGGCGGGGGGGGGGGGGTGGGGGGTGGGGGAGCGGGACGGACACGGACCCGCCGCTGCCGGTTCCGCTCCCGTGGGTCACGGGTTCGAGCCCCCGGGGCGTTGTTCCGGGAGGGCGAAATGAATGAGGCTCCACCGGGAGCCGGTGGCGGGGGGGTGCGGGGAGCTCTCGGGAGGGCAGGCGGTGTCCCCACCGTGTGGATGCAGCGACGGCAGCGTCCCCGGGTGCTTATAGAGCCATCCAATTGAAAATGCCATATTTAATGTATAGAACTAAACCCCACCCCACGCGTGGGACAAAAAAACCAAGCGATTGTGCCTGTTTTCCATGTCCCTTCCTTCCCACCGCCACATATCGCACCCCAGATCCCCGCCCGGGATTTGGGGGTTTCACCCCATCCTTCCACTCCTCCTTTGTCGTGTCCCCCATCCCCACAGGGTCCCGCTTTGAGCTTCTGCTGTACACTGAGAAGTTAAGCAGGGACTAAAAATAGTCTAGAGCAGGGCGAGCTTTTCACTGGCACAAACCCTGGGCAAGAGCGGAGCAAAGCCGGGGGCTCAGCCCAGGCACCCACAAAAGCTGGAACCCACCCGTACGGGTGGGTGAGGACTTGTCCCTGGACCAGCAGATGTTTTCTTTACATCTCCACCTATCTGAGGGTGATAATTTGGCAGCTGGTAATCCGGGTATTGTTAAAAAAACCAGCAGAGTTTTGGCTGCACCATAGTAAATATTAAAGAGGAGAACAGGTGACGTATGGTCCCCGAGGTCCCACTGCAACAAACGGCACACGTGGTGCGGGTGGTGCTTGCCTGGCTCGGTAATGGTTTTCGGATGCTTTGTAGCGGGTTTTAATCATTTCTTGGGTTTATGGAGGGTTCAGCCCTCCTGATTTGCTGTGCACGGGGGAGTCCCTTTTCCAAGGGACATGTTTGCGGGGTTCGTTGTATCCTGACTTAGGATGAAAGCTGAGGTCCGGGGCAGAGCCCATCTTTTGGCCAGGCTCAGATCGCAGAGATGGGGAAACTGGGTCACAGAAAGGCGAGACACCCACCGAAAGGCAAAGAAAACCCCCTCTGCGGAAAGAAAGTTGGGGGCCAGGGTGTCCCCTTCCTGTGACACCTCTGAGATGGTCCGGCAGGTCGTGAAAACTATAAAATAGAATTTATTTTAGTATCACCAGGAAAAGGAAAGAGCTCCAAGGGAGATGAGTAACCGTGTCCCTGGCCTGGGCAGCCGAGCGATGTCCCGCCACCCTGCAGCTCCCTCCCTTCCCAGCTGCCTGGTGTTTGGCTTCCTCCAGGCTCATCGATTTGGGAATGGCTGAGAGTCAGGGATATGGGTTCAGAAAAAAAGCTGGATAATCTATTTTGCCTAAAGGAGCCTCATGCTCAGGAGGGAAGGAGAGGAGATGCTACCCCAGAGCTCTTGGGGCAGAGCCGTGCCTCAGTTTCCCCTCTGGGACCTGAGCAGAGCTTCGGGGCTGCCCATTTCCATGATTAAAGAGGGTTTAAGGAGGAAGCTGCAAATGGCTGAGGTTGTTCCCGCTGCACCCAGGGAAACCAGTGTCACGACGCTGATTAATTGCAAGTACGACTATTACACCAAAAATCATCGGTGCTAAAGGCTCCAGGCAGAGCAGCGGGGCTCTGGGCTGTGCTGGGAGAGAGACGGGACACGGCAGCGGTGACGCGGGCTGCGATATCTGGAGCTCGTTTATGCTGCGAGGGAGGAACGCGGGTCACGAGGGGCTCGGCGAGTTCTTGGCACGGCTGGGGAGGGATGCTCGGGAAGCGAGCCACGGTAGCCAGCGGTGCCGGGCAGCTTGCCCTTGCCTCTCCCCACACCCAGCTCCGAGACGCTCTGGTTTTATTCCCCATTTTTTGGGGCAACCTCATGCCAGAGACTTTCTCACTGCGAGCAGGGCTGAACCTCACAGTCCTCGAGCCTCTGGTGGAGCCAGGAATCTGCAAATCTCTTATGTTTTTTTTTTAGCCATTTTGGACACCGGGAGAGAGCTGCTTCCTCTTGGAGGATGGGGATGTAACAGCCAAAAGCTGCGGGGAAAAGCTGAGAAAGAGAGAAACAAAAGGGGAGGAGAAGCAGCGAGGAGGGGAAAAGGCTCACGTGGCTTCCCCAGGGCACTGGCCAACGCCTCCGGCACAAGATTTGCCTCCGGGTCCCTCGGCTGCCCAGTGCAGGGCTGCACCGCTCCCTGGGCCGGTACCAGGCTGGAGGCAGAGCCCCTCCTGTGTTTTATGACAGGGTGGGGGCTCTGGTTGGCATGTGGCTCTCCTGCCCTCTCGCTCTCTGTCTCTGCTCCCCAACACCATCTCAGTGTTTCCTTCTTGTTTCTTTCCTAGCTCAAGGCATTTACCACAGGAGAGAAGTTTCCTTTTGAGAAGGACACCCGGGGCTGCACTTGCCTCTGCTTCCTTACCCCGGCTTTGCTCGTGCCAAGGATGCTCTGCCCACTGCTTGCCCTGGGAGTGCTGGCGCTCAGCGTGGCAGGTGAGTGGGGCTGGAGAGGGTTTGGGGTTGGCGTTGTCTGCGTGTCACAAGCCCAAAGGAGATGTCCTGAATGTTCATCCTGAGAAAGTGACCTTTGAGCTGGTGGCAGCGCCAACGAGGTGTTTCTCCTGTTTTTGTGGTCCTCCAGCTGCCCAGAGCATCACCCCATAGGTGTGATGGCTTCTGGTGTACATGGGCCACCCTCATAGCACGGGACATCATCTCCTGTGTGCTAAAGCTGAATGACAAAGGCAGGGGAGGACCCAATCCTGAAAATTTCTTACTTACCTGGGTCTGTCCCCATGTGCTGGCCCCCCAGGTTGCAGCACCTCAGCCTGGGAGGGGTGTGGGGACAGGAGCCTTTTGGCACGCTCAGCAGCGATTCCGGCCAGGCTGGGTGATGTTCCTGAAACGTCCTGGCATTTATTATTAGCCAAGGGGAGATGTGACGCTCTCGAGCCTGCCAAGAGCCAGGGAGGCTGCCCGAGGACTCTTCTCCTGCCTGTCTGAGATCCGTGGCAGGTCTTCTGCAGCCCAGCTCCTTCCTGTGGCTCCTCATCCTCCCCACTTGGGCTCTTGTTTAAAATTTAATGTCTCATTGTTGCCCTCATCCTCAAGGAGGTATTTGGTGCAGGTAACAGCTTTGCTCTGTTCTGTTAAAGCCAGAATATTACGCAAATCCTTGGTCTGAGGTCAGTTTTTTCCCCTTTTCCTTCTCTTTTTGGGATTGGGAGGAATTGGTGAACAAAGCGCTGCTGGTGCCCAGGGTCTGTTTTGGGTGATATCACTGCTCGCTGCCAATGGGACCAGCTCTGAGCGTGAAGGCACAAGCAGCCCTGGCACGGTTGGTACTGATCCCTGGCACAAGGGCAGGGTTGGCGTCCCACCGTGACTCAGGGACATGGTTGGCATCGTGCCGTGGCACTGGGATGCGGTTGGCATCGTGCCGTGGCACTGGAATGCGGTTGGCATCTTGCTGTGGCACACCAGTTGGCATCGTGCTGGAGCACTGGTGCCATCTAGCGCCTGCCTGCCCAGAGCTGCCTCGTCCTGGGGACATGGGATTGTGTCCCCACTGCTGTCACCCACCGACCTTCTCTCCCACATGGGCTGTGTGTCCTGGGGGTGCAGGTTTGGGTGCCCGTGGCTGCAGCTGAAGGCAGCGGTGCCTCAGGTTTGTGGGCTTGGCTGGGAGTAGGTGCTAGGAAGCGTCCTGAGATGCCACCTGCCCACAGGTCCCTCCCGTGGGCATCCTTCGATTTGCTTAGATGTTAAATGGATGGAGAATTAAGGAAGTAGATCCTCTAAGGTCTCACCACCATGTGCTTTTGCCCTCGCCACTGTCCTCCAGGTGCCATGGAGGTCCAGGTCCCGGATGAGCCCGTCGTGGCTCTTTTTGGCCAAGATGCCACCCTGGACTGCTCCTTCTCCCCCGACGCCAACTTCAGCCTTGACGACTTGACTCTCATCTGGCAGCTGACGGACACCAAGCGCTTGGTCCACAGCTTCTCCGGTGGCCGGGACCAGCTGCTAGACCAGGGCGGGGACTACACCAACCGTACGGCCCTCTTCTATGACCAGCTGGCCCAGGGCAATGTCTCGTTGCTCCTCCGACGTGTGGAGGTCTCAGATGAAGGCAGCTTCACCTGCTTTGTCCGGGATTCCAGTAGCGCGGCCGTGACATTGCAGGTGGCAGGTGAGAGATGGAGAGTTGGGGTGTCCCTCTATGTCTCCCACACAGAAAAGGGTTCTTCATCATGCTTTGGTCCTCCATGGAGCCTCTTTCTCTCTCCACCCTTGATGTGGTCTCCCCATGAAGTCAGGTCTCTCATAGAGACCAACCAGCTTCATCTCCCCAAAATATTGCTGACAGGGGGAGGTGCTCCCTCCTGTGCCATCCACCTGGAAGCATGGCCAAACATGAATGAAAACTGAGGAGGCTTCAACTTGTTGATCTTCTTAGAGTCTGTCCTAGGGCTTGCTCAGCCTCTTGGTTTACTCGAGATCCTGCTGCTTTGTTCTTCTCCATTGCCTCATCCTGACTGTCCTCTCCTTTGCAGCTCCGTACTCCAAGCCCAGTATGTACCTGGAGCCCAACAAGGACTTGAAGCCAGGAGACCTTGTGGCTGTGATTTGCCACGCTTCTCGTGGCTACCCCCAGGCCAGCGTCCTCTGGCAAGATGGCCAGGGCAGCAACATCACGGAAAACGTCACCACGTCCCAGGTGGCCAACGAGGAAGGTCTCTTTGATGTGCAAAGCGTCCTCCTGGTGCTGGTGGAACCCAGCAGCACGTACTTCTGCCTGGTGCGAAACCCGGTGCTGCAGGAGGAGACCCGTGCCTCTGTCACCATCATGGGTGAGCCAGCGAGGGCCCAAGTTGGGGGAAGGATGGGATGGGCTTTGTCTCAAGAAGGTGACCGTGGTGGTACCAGGGTCCCTAATGTGACCCAGAACCACCCAGGAGGTTGCTGCCCCATATCCCTGCTCTACATCTCTCCCCATGGACCTACAAGGGTTGTGCTGTCCTCCTTGTCACCCCATGCTGGCGTCCCAGCTAGAACTGACATTTTTAGTTCTTAGTCTCTGTTTTTGCTGGTTGCCCCATCCAAGTTGAGACCACCGCAGAAACCCAGCACAGGGCATGGTAGTTGTCTTCTCCTTGGCACGTGGCCATGGGATGCTCTCCATTTGGGGCTCTCCATCTCAGCTGTGACAATCCTACTTCAGAAACCCAAGTTGGAGGAGTTCAAGCGCCTTCAGCCTTATGCCTTCACTTGGAGCTCCTCCCACTGCCCTCCTGGAGCTCTTTATAACCTTGTGCTCTCCCGGGGAACATTAATTAGTGTTTAATTGCTCTTGGTATTGCACTTACTGGATTGGGAAGGTGGGTCCCTGGTGGAGCATAAGCTTTATGGCTGGATGCATCAAAGTCTTGCAGGAAAACTCCCATGGATGCTGCTAGTTGGGACCAGAGGGGGAACTTTTGCATGGGCAAATGCTGAGCCTTGGGGTGACGTCTGTGGAGGGGCAGGGTTTGGGGCAAGGTTTTATTTGAAGAAGAACAATATTAAGTCCAGTAGTGATGCTGACCATGCTGATATTTCTCTTCCCCCCTCCCTGCTAGGCCAACACCCCCGCTTCCCCACCGTGGCTCTCTGGGTGACAGTGGCACTCGCCATCTGCGTCCTGGGGCTGCTCATTGTCCTGGCGTACGTGTGCCAGAAGAAAATCCGTGAGAGCTGCGAGGAAGAGGAGGAAAATGCAGGTAACGTTGCGGTTACTTTCCCCCCTAAAAGGGATGGGGTTTGCAGGGGGTGATGAATAGGGGCGACAAGGCAAATTTTACCTGGCACGGGTTTTTCTTGGTGGGGGCATCTTTTAGAGGATGAAGGGATGCTTGGAGCTGCTGAGGTTGGCTGTGTGCTGGTTGCACACATCACTCCAGGTGGCTTTTTCAAACATATACCTGCTTTTCCTGCCACCCAATGTATCTTCCCCCTTTCATCTTCCTGCTCCGAGCATCCTCTGTGGTACCCACACCTGGAGGTATGCGGAGCATCTCCTCTGAGAAGGTGCCACCGTGGAAATGCCACATGCTTTGACACGTGGAAATAACATGAGATGCTCCATGCTCTTGTTTTCCGCATCCTTTTCCTGTTTGCTTTTTTAATTCCTTTTTAAAAAAATTATATTTTTATTATGGAGGGATACTTGCACAAAAAGGGGAGGCTTTGCTGCTTTAAAAATGGCTGCAGGAGCAGCTTTGCTGACGTTCCCCTGTTTGTTTTCTCTCGCCACCTCCTGCCAAAGCCTTTCCCTGCCAGCATCATGCTGCGGGGCCTGGACCCGCCGCCTCCATCCCCGGGGGCTCCCCCTTCGCTCCCCTTTTCTCTGCTGGGGGGTGCGATATCTGGCTGTGGGGTGTCCCCAGCAGTGGAGTCCAAGAGGGTTTTCCCCTGGCAGATTGCAGAGAACCATCTTCAGGATATATATATATAAAATATATGTATATATGTATTTTTTTCCCTCTGCAACAGAGTATTTTCTCCTCGGCCAGGGGATCTGCAGCGCTGTGAAGCTCAGCCATGGCCCCGGGCCAGCTGACCTCAGTCCTTTAGCATCAGGACGCGGCTCCCAGCCTGCGATGTTTTGCACTGACAGCTGCGCGCCCTCAGCAATAACATTTTGCTGTGGCTCTGTGTCAGCCAGAAATCATGCAGGGACCCTGCACAGCCTTGAGATGGGGGAAATACCCTCCACGGGGTGCTGGGTGCAAGTGGGTACCAGTCGCCTCCTCTCCGAGCATCACCAGCGGCTTGGCAGCGCCTGGTGCCGAGCAAAGTCCGGAATGTGCAGTGATGGGGACGGTGGTGGTCTAAGGGACACCCACCAAACCTGGGAAAATGGGGTTCAGGGTGGGGTGAAGCCCGGCAGATGCTTCACATGGTCTGGCTTGCTCTTTTGCAGGGACAGAGGAGCAGATCAGAGAGGGGGAACAGTCCAAGACAGGTGGGTGAATGATGCTCATTATATACTTATTATTATTATATATATGCCTTGTAGTGTATGTTCGTGCCACTGTTTCCAACACCAGCAAACACTCATGTGCTTTGCACCCTCCAGTGATGCTCAGCCCCCCTGTGCGTGTTCCCTGCTCTGCCATGCACCCCTCAGGCTGGCAGCTCCATGATAAGCCACGCTATCTTGTAATAAAAAGCACTCGTAGTGCTCTGGTGTCGTTAAACAGGTTAATTATACATGTAGTGATTGCTTCTGTCTGCAAGAGCGAGCCTGCTTGGGATGCCAGCTCTGCTGCCGGGGAGATTTCAGGACTGGGGGTTGGTTTGAGATGGAAATTGATGGGTGCAGCTGGGGTGTGTTCCCCAAAATGAGGCTGGGAGGTGTTTCCTTGCTTCCCTCCGTCCCACGTGGTGGGGACTGACTGTATGCTGGTTTACTTTTTGCAGCTCTGCAGCCACTGAAGAGCAAGGAAAGCGAAGACGGTGAGCGCCCAACCCGGGGCATTGCGAGGAATTTGGGTCTGTTTTTGAGCGCTGCCATCAGTTTGCAAAGGGAAGGGGAATTGCTGGGGTCCATCCTTGCCTTGCGGAGAGGGAGGCATGAGCTTCATCCCTCCCCATGCAGAATTCCCCACCAGCAGCCCAGCACCAAATTACTGGTGGAAATTCATGAGAATTAGTCAAAGCTCCTATTTCTTTCGTTATCTTCTCCCAACCTCAGTGCTGCCAACAGCCCATCACCCATCCCAGCCCGGTGCCTGGTCAGCCCCGCTCCTCCCCGACTCATCCTCCTCCCAAGATCAAAATCTTTATAATTTATTTCCTTTCTTATTAAAGGCAGAGGCTTGGCCTCTGCTGCCAGTGAATTGCTGCTAATTTAACCCTCCCTTCCTCTTTTATTAACAGCCCTGTTTTCTCTGCAATGCAATTTCCCCCTCCTGCCACCCCGATGGGTTTTTAAAAGCCTTTTCTCCCTTTCCCTTCACTCAGTTAGCAAAGCATCAACCTGCTCCACTTTGCCTCTCTTTTTTTTCCCCTCCTTGCCCTTATCTCCCCCTCGCCAGCCGCTGCAGACCGTGCTTGGCTTCCCAGCCCCTCGGCTTTTCATCCCCGATGCAGCCTGTTTGCTTAACCTCGCGTGCAAGACGTCTCCCGCTTGCTCCTCAACCACTTCTGCAGCAGAAACGAACCTTGAATAATAACATTTCCCAGAGTTTGCTGCCTGTGGGGGTGTTTTCTAGCCAGGAGGATGGATGGAGGGATAAAAACAACCCTACATGTGCCTGGTTGTATTTGCCTAAGGCCCTGGGAGTGGGGATCCCAGTTTTCCAGGGCAAGGAGAGCCCAGAGCTGCCGGTGCCCAAATTAACTCATTAACTTGTGAATTGTTATTCTTTTTAATGCCTTTGCCAATTTTTATTTGGTCTTTTTTTTTTTCTCTCCTCAGATAACGAGCAAGAAATTGATTGACGGGAGCTGGGACACCCCCAAGCAGCGCCTTGTACCCTGGACCAGCTGAGATGTCCCTAGTTGGGGACCAGTGGGGTGCCCTGGGGAGGGCACGGACCTGCTGCCACCCTCATCCCAGGCCCTGTCACCCTCCACCTTCCCCGGCCGTGTCTTCGGGGTGCCCTGGGGCTGGAGAGAGGTTGCGTCTCTTTATCCCCGGTGAACCCCGAATACCACTGCACCCTTCTCAAGGATGCTGTATCGCGGGTGGAGGCTTCTCCTCGTCCGTCTGTCCGTCCCCATGTGGGGCTGAGAACAACTGAGCACCCTCTGTGCCTGCTTCTGGGTGGCCACAGCCAAACAAGTCGCCTTCCAGGTGCCTTCCAGGGCAAACTTCGGTGCCTTTTCCAAGCCCAGAGGCCTCGGGATGGGTGATGGGCTCAGCGAGGTCCCTGGGAGCGACTGATGGAGCTCTGGGAAGATGGATGGGAGCTGCGGGATGTCCAGGCACAGGGGGGACAGAGCCCATGCTCTTGGCCCCAATGAATGTGTCACTCCGGGGACGTATGGGGACGATTATTTTTTCATGTTACACCAGTGTGGCTCCCACTGGACTTTGATTTTTGCCTTAAATGCAAAATCCCACTGGGGTGGGTATCCCCTGCCTCAAATTAACCTGGGGGATTTTTTTGAGGGGTGGTTAAAAGGCAGGGCTTGGGGGTGACCTGCTGGCCAGGTGAATCATAGAATCATAAATGGTTTGGGTTGGAAGGGACCTTAAACATCTCGTTCCAGCCCCCTGCCATGGGTAGGGACACCTTCCACTAGACCAGGTTTCTCGAAGCCCCGTCCAGGGTGGCGTGTCCCTGGTCCTGCTCCGGTGGGTGAAGTCCCCACTGTGCCCTTCGGCTCTTCTGCTGGTTTTTGTCCTTATTTAAAATCCAGAAGCTGAAGGGGACTTTTGTGCCTTGACAAAATAAATTCGGGGGTTGTTTCGGACACTGCTTTCTGGGCTTGGCGTGGTCTCCAGGATGCAGCTTTAGCCGTAATTAGTTTAAATATTGAAATTCCCAGAGTGAAAGCTTTATGTCCCCCTTTCAGCCCTGCCCTGTTGGTCCCTTGGTCCCTTGTTACTACCATGATGCCTTACACTTTGCCACCCTCATCCCTCACCCAGCATGGGGGAAAAACCACTCCAGCGAAGGGGAGGACGTCCTGTTCCACTTTATTTTAACACCTTGAGCAGCAGAACGAAGAGCAAAGTCCTGAAGGGACATTGTCATCTGTCAGAGATTGCTCAGAAATTCAGGCTGGTTAATCCCATCGATGGGATGCAAGTGGGGTCTGATGGGGAAGGGACCTTCCTAAGTCACCTGCGGAGGATTATTTTTAGTTGTCCTTCCCTGGGCATGAAGCCGGGCTCTGCATTTCGATAGAAAAATATCTCTTACAGTGAGATGAGGGAAAGCGTGCTGGTATCAAACCCAGATTAGGGAGGGGATGGATTTCATTTTGGGGCTTTGATCTCCAGCCTGAATTAAGTGCCAGTGCCATTTTTAATGACATGCCAGGAGGTATCATTAATGAAGCCGTTAACCACCTCCAGCTCCCCGTGTCCATCTTGGAAGGTCCTGAGATGGTGCCGGCGTCCCTGGGGATGTCTCCTCCAGCTGGGAGCTTTCTGGGGCATTTCTTTGGGTGGATCTGAGGGGTTTCCATCCTTCCCCTCCCACTCCCGGATAACAATGAGTTTCCAATCACCAAAGTGGGATTTGATGGGTACAGACGGCGAAGGACTCGGCATAGAGAGCTGGCAGCAGCTCAGCCGCTGGAGCTCGCTTGTGTTTGCTCTTATCCCTCCCGGGAGCAGGCGAGGCTGCGAGTTCATCCAAACACCCTCGACGGGTGAAAAAACAACAGCTAAATCGCATTTGGCTGGTTATATCAGAAAGCATCAGAATGAGTCTCCCCGTCCAATCATTTTGAAAATCCCTTTCTACCTCTGCTTGGGGAGCAATAACCAAAAGAAGATTTAAATTGCTCAAAGAGTCCAGGATTTGTTGTGGGTGACCGGTTTTCATTTCATTTCCCTTTGGTTTTCTCCCAGTGCAACAAGTGAGATGGGGAAACCCCCCAGCTCAGCACCAGCTCTGTGCATTTGCTTTCCAGGGGCAAGTTGGAGCCAATGCAAAGCGCTGGCACGCTCTAAAGTTCCTTTTTGGCAAGAAAAGGCCTTGAAAAACTCTCCATTTGTGCCATCGGTGCCGGTACCCAAATCATTTTGATGGGGGATGCCGAGCGACGTGATATTCCCAAAGAAATATTGTGGAGTCAGCACTTTCAGAGCCAGTTTTTCCCCCTCAGGACCCATTTTTCAGAGCCCAGTCCCAAGCGGGTTATTCCGCCTGCATCTGGTTCTGTTAAATCAGAGTTAGCAGTGGGGCTGAGAGACGTTTTAATTACAGATTTGGATATCCTGCGTGATTTATCTCGGGTAACTCAAGCAATTTATCCCTCAGCAGTTACAAGGGATCCGAAGCAGAAAGGAGGCACAGGGAATATTTATCGCGGTGACTCAGAAGCCATTTAAGAGAGATTTGAAACGAAACAGTGACATCGCTTAAAAAAACCCCTACCTGGCGTGAAGAAGTTGTCTCCAGCCAGGAAAATTAATGAGCAATGCAATTTTCAAACTCCAATTCCCCTTTATTTCCCATGTTGGCCAAGCAGGGATCATTTCTCTGTGGGCTGGCATGGGGGTGAGGGAACTGGGGTGATGTTTCTATGTTGTTTTATGATCGGGTGGCATTTCAATGTCGTTTTACCATCGTTACTCGGAGTAGATGAGACAAACCCCTCGGCAATGTGGGATCTGAGCCATGATAGCATCATTTTCTCGGGGACGATGGAGAGAGGTTGGTGTTGCTTAATGAGCCTTAGAGAAACATGTGCTGTCTCAGGTAAGGAGATGTTGCTTAAATATTGCTGGAGAAGTATTCCATTCCCTGATTAATACAGCATTTAACACGCCAGTGAAGAAGCACCCTGGCAAATAAAGCCCTGACAGTGCAGTTCTTTGCCATACCCGACAGAGAGATGATTTTTCTCATCTCAGGTGCTGAAGTTGTGAATAAAACTGAAAAATTCAGAAGACCCATCCCAAAGGGAGGTTGGGATATTGCTTCCTACAGCATGGATCCAAGATTTTCACCGTGGGACTCGTCGTGCTCAACCCAAGGCTTTCTGAGGAGTGTGGGTGGGACGTACCCAGCCGTTGGTCTTGCCCATCTAACAGAAGACCTCAAGCTTCTGTTAACCCACTGTGGCAAAAAGATGTCCCCCAGTGTCCTTTGTTCCTGGAGGAAATCTATACTCGGAGGACTCTGCAGACAGAAAGGGCTATTAAATGCAGATTACAGTGATGGATAAGGCACGAGCTGCAGCGCGAGAGAAGGGAGGTGGTGGATGATTTTTATTGTTTGCTGCCTATTGATTTCTTTTTGCACCCGAACGAGAATAAAGCGGTTCCCCACCCAACGGCTTCAGACTCTTTAAGGCTTTTTCAGACTATTTAATCTCCCGTCCCTGTTTCATCCCAGACACCTGAACTTATTCGCCTCTATCCCATTCCCTTTGGAGCGGGAGCAAAGATGCGCGGGGTGCAGGCACCCATCCCTGTGGATGTTCCCTGTAGGGATGGTTTGCAGGAGGTTGGGTGAATCAGCCCCTGGACATTCAGTGCCAGGGAGGGTGACAGGGCTGTGGGCAGCACAAGTGTCACCTCTCATCCTTCTGGATGCTTTTGGCTGCAGGAGCTCCCCGAGCAAACCTGGCTGGTGTGTCCCAGTGGGGTGGAAGCCACCGATATAGCACAGGGATGAGCTGGGTTTGGTGATAACCCATTGCTTGCTGAATTAATAGAGCTCGAGCCACTGGTGGGGTTTTTCTTGTATCATTTATTCATCACTCATAAAAATTTCAGGGGTGAGGCTGGGACACGGAGATCATGCCAGCAGAGGATGGCGTGCGTGTGTGTGGCTTTATTCATGCTTCGGGGAGACACCAGGGAATGCACAATGCAGGGATCCCCCCAGGAGTTTTTGGGCACCCCCCTGGTCTTGGTGGAGCTTTGTTCATCCAGCTCCTTGCTGGGGTCTCCCCTAAAAATGGTCACCCACCGGTCACCCCATCCCAAACCCACCCTGCAGATCCCAGCAAACCAGGAGGAACATGCTTGTGGGACTACAGTGGATCCGTTGATTCCCTGATGGAGGGAATAGGAACAGAAATTAGCCTTGAAGATATTAAGGCCTACCCGTGAGAAAGATGGGAGTGAAGGAGTATCCAGAGATGTTCAGGATGTACCCGTGAGAGAGGAGGAAGTAAAAGAGTAACACTGATGATAGCAAAAATAGCCAATGAGATGTTACTGCTGTAACTTGTAATCAACAGTGAAAAGACACATGAATTGGTAAAACTGTATAAAAATGCACTTGTGGCAATAAATGGCATCTACTACTTTCATCCGGAAAGAACCTGGTCTATGTCGTTTGTCTGTCTCAACCACGACAGATGCTTCAGCCAGTAAACCCCATTTCCCTGCACACCCATGTAAAGCACTGGTAGAAACACAACCACTGAGGCTAAAAAACCCTCCTGGTTTGTCCGGCTGCTCCGTTGAAGAGCGGGTGTGAGTGGGGGCATCGCTCCCGTGTCGGGGGGACATCGCTCACTGGGCTCTGCCACCGTCACAAGCAGCTTTGGGTGACCCCAACCTCTTCATCCAGCTCAGCGATGTAGAGCCATTAGTCATCCTACTGTACACACGAGCAGCTGTGCCAATTAGCGTAATTAAGACACAAGGGCCAATTAATCTCTCGATTATGCCTGCCATTCACTTATCAGCTGCTATTATGGGAAGATCGGCTTCTGTACCTCTGCTTTCTATGCAAATAAGCTGGTTATGATGCCTTCATTACTCGATAGATGATTACCCAGCATGGATACCCATGAAATCAAGCATGGACAGATTGTCAACACCCACGGGCCAGAGCCCAGGTGGGTTTTGCAGTCAGAGTGCTCTCCATTTCTGAACGTGCCACCTCAAGTGGTGCTCCAGGACCTGGATTTTGGGAAACTGCTGATGCTGATGTTGTGGAGGAGATGAGAGGATAAATGTTTGTCTGGGCCCTTGGCATGTTGGTGGCCAAAACTGGCTTCATCTCATATAATAGAAGGACACGGGCTTGTGGCCAGTTGGCCACTGAGGTGATGGCAGCTGATGCTACCCCGAACAGGCAAGACAGAGGGACATGGGACAAACTACTCCAGGGAAATCACCCTCCATGCCCTTAGAAGGAGGGATGGTCCCAGCTGGATCCCATTGCCCTGGGTTGCTCCTGGCTGGGTGGGGACCCCAGGTGTGTCCCATCTGGGCTGGGGGCTGCTGGGAGTGCTGCTATAAAAGGTTCCTGAGCAGCATCTCCTCTGTGAACTGGTTTTGCTGGGGTCAGGATGGGGTCTGGAGGCAGGTTGGGTGCAGCTCTGTTCTGCTGGGTGCTGGTTGAAGTAGCATCTTACAGTCCATGGGGTTTGCCCCAAAGGAACTCGGCGGTTTTGAGGATGCGGGGGGACTCCTCTTGGAGCCGGCCCCGTGTCCCTTCCTTCTCCCAGCCCTCCCCCTGGGCATGGGTGGACATTTCCCAGCTTCAGGCTGCTGCCCCATTGCACCCTGTCGCTGTGCAGTGCCAGGAGGCGCAGGTTGTGGTCACGGTGCACAGGGACCTCTTTGGTACAGGGCGTCTTGTCAAGGCTGTGGACTTGACCTTGGGCTCGGCTGCCTGCCTGCCTCTGGCACAGGACACTACTGAGAGTGTGGTGACCTTTGTGGCTGGGCTGCATGAGTGTGGCAGCACCTTGCAGGTGAGGTGGGACACCGGGGTGAGGGGCTTCTCCATCCCTGCATGGGTAATGGACTTTCCCTGGGCTTTCACCAGCACTGGCTGGGGAAATGAGAATTATTGTGGGCACTTTAACTGCTACAGAGCAATGTGCAGTTGTGTTGCCTAATTCATCTTTGGGCCTAGAGATGACCTAGTAAAGGTGATAACAGGGTTGGGGATGAAGGGGCACAATGCTGCCATGAGAAGGGGCTCAGTTGGTTGCAGCGGATCTCTGATGGTGTGACTATAGCAGAGGTAGTTCTATGGGGGGAGATACCATCCTGAGGACTTAGCTCAGGCGTACACTCAGCAGCAAGTAAGGCTTGTGGTCTTTTTATGACTTAGAAGAATGCAACTGTGTGAGTGTATGTTCTCCTGGGCTGGGATGGCAATGCAAAGCTTCACAGCATCCTGTCTGGACTGGACTGGGAGTATGGAGGTCAGCCTGTGCCTTTACACCTGAGGGACCTGTGTGTCCCAGTACAGGCAGTACTGGGTATCTGGTGGTGTTGAGCTTCTAGTTGACTAGTTTGTTTTATTGACTTATTGAGTCTCCCAAATGTTCTTCCCAGATGACCCCAGACTCCTTGATCTACAAAACAATTTTGTCCTACAAACCTACTCCTTCTGGTAACCCAGTCATTGTAAGGACCAACGCAGCTGTGGTTCCTATTGAGTGTCACTATCCCAGGTGAGCAAATGCGGGCAGTGTCTCTCCTCCCATGCACTTGAGGTGATGGTGATATCCTTGTTAACACCCATCTTTTGTATTTAGGAAGGGCAACGTGAGCAGCAAAGCCATCAAGCCCACATGGGCTCCGTTCCGCTCTACCCTGTCGGCGGAAGAGAAGCTGATGTTCTCCCTACGTCTCATGAATGGTGGGTGTAGACCTGGCAGCCCCTTGTCTTTCTTCATCACATGCTGAGAGCCCGGAGCTCTAATCTGGGCTAAAATCACACCTGGTGAAAGTAGCATATGGGGTTGCTGCTCAGTTAAGCTGTCCCATGTGTAAGGGAGGGTCTCCAAATTAACCTGTATGCTTAAATCTACCTTCCAGATGACTGGAGCGCTGAGAGGCTCTCCAATGGCTTCCAGCTTGGGGAAAGCCTGCATCTCCAGGCTGATGTTGCTTCTGGGAACCATATACCTCTAAGGCTCTTTGTGGATGACTGTGTTGCTACTCTGAGTCCTGACAGGAGTTCTTCTCCCCGATATGCCTTGATTGACCTCAGCGGGTAAGGGGTGCGGGGCTCTCTGGGTGGTATTGCTGCAGCTGGCTGGGATGTCCCTGACTTCTGGCCCTTGTCTAGGTGCTTGGTGGATGGGAGATCAGATGACACCACTTCAACCTTCATCTCTCCAAGGCTGAGGCAGGAAATGCTGCAGTTCACAGTTGATGCATTCAAGTTTGCAGGAGATGACAGAAACTTGGTGAGATGTGGTGGCCACTCTTCTACCCTTGGTGTGTTCAGAAGCTGTGCTGTTCTGCATGGATGAATTTAATTAACCTTGGATGTTGCTTTAATTTCCCCTTCCAGATCTATATCACCTGCCACCTGAAGGTCTCCCCAGCTGACCAAGCCCCAAATCCATTGAACAAGGCCTGTTCCTTCAACAAAGCCAGCAGCCTGTGAGTAGCTGGTGCATGAAGGGAGGGGACCGGCCTGGAGAAAATGCTTTACAGGTAATTGTGTTCCAGGTGGGCTCCCGTGGAGGGTACTGGAGACATCTGCAGCTGCTGTGAGACTGGCAGCTGTCCATTGTATGGAGGATACCCTGGGAGAACTAACCCTCTGGCCAGATGGCCAGCAAGACGATCCAAGAGAGACATCTCATCCAAGCAAGGTAGGGCTCTGGGTGTCCAAAATGTAGCCCCAAGGCAGGGTGACCCTCTAGGCTGTGATGGCCAAAGATGCTGGAAGATCTTCAGAAAATGGATCTTGCCTTAAGGACAAACCCAGCTCTTTTCCAGCAGCCTTGGGCAAGTAACTGTGTCTGTATGTCCTTCTGTTTAAAACTGCTGGAAAGCTGCTCTTCTATAAGTCCGGCCTAAGCAGGAATTACCTCTCCTGTGAACTTGTTCATGTCCATACCTTCTCAGGTGGGTCCTCAAGGGCAGCGGAGGCTGAAGTCTCAGTTGGACCGCTATTGATCCTGGATTCAGCTCAGGGATTAAGAAGTTCCTCAGGAGGTCTTGTGCCATCAGGGAAGACCTCACATGGTATGTATGGGTTTTTTTGACTGTATCTTCAGGTCTTAATTGAAGGTGATCTGGTAAGTGGCTCTTGTCTCTTTCAGGTGCTGCTGAAGGGCTTCCAATGCTGGTCCAAGTTGCCCTGCTCACAGCAGCCACTGTTCTGAGCTTAACTGCTCTTGGGTTGTTTCTTGTGTGCAGAAAAATGTAGCTGCCCTCCTGGAGCCTAATTGTAACTCCTCAATCTGAATAAAGAGAAGTGTTTCTGTCCTTTCCTGTGTCTTCAGTGGGGAGAAGGGGCAGCAGGCAGCCTTTGCTCTGCTCAAATGGGAGCTGGGGTTGTCCTCATGGACTATCCTCCAGATAAGCCGTCTACTGTGGAGGTGGCCACAAGCTCTTGGGAAGCCACCAATGAACCAAAGATGTGCAGAGCTGTTGCAACCTGAAAGCATCTCCCAAACCACAGCACTTGGAGATGGAAGGTGCCTCTCTGCAGGAGGACTTTCCAAATGTCCTGTTGAGGTTCCGTGAGTGGTGGATGCCCGGCCTGCAAAACTGTGCCGGACAGCAAGGAATCCAAAACACTGCCTGCAAACAAGGTATGGCTCCTGTTTTCAGGTGAATGAGGGAAGACTATATGATCTTAAATGGATTCCTGGTTCTAGAAGTCCAGTTTGCTCCTCCTTATCAGTGATGATACTGGAGAACATGATAACAGAAGTTCTGTCTTGGGTTTGTTGTAGCCTGGATAAGGAGGTGGCTCTAACCCTGGGATTTCTGTGGGTGCTGAGGCTGAGCATGGCTTCTGCTACTGGGACAACTGTGAAAGACTTGGTATTGGAGATGGAGAAGCGCCGAAGATGGGTGGTACTTCTGGTTGGTATGGCCTTGGCTATATAAGAAGCAGGGGTGATGGCTGGATGGCTGGTCACTCTATGATTAAAAGAAAGAGGATGAATAGGGAAGTCAGAGACCTGATGCTTACAACAGCTTTTTCTGAGCTGAGGAAACTGCTCTTGGCCCTGGATAAGGAGCAAAAAAAAGTGCAAAGCAGCAAATTAATCTCAGAGCAATGCCAGAAGCCCCAGTTCTCAGCTGTTTGGTCCTTTTGCTTTTGCTAGTGTCTTTGGAAAACTGCTGCTGTTAAAGACATTACTTAGATTTGGCAGCTCAAGGCTGGAAATGGTACTTCTGCCCTGAAGCTCTTTGGGCTACAAACCCCCAACCATTAGGCTGCAATCTAGTGATGCTGATTCTCCATACGACATTCTCCAACAAAGCCTGAGTGCAGCTACAGCCCTGTAAATGAGCCTTTCCTCACACTGAGAAATTAAATTGGCGTTTGTGCTCCATGGGCTTGGAGCAGGAATGGCCTCCTTGGGCAGGCTGGGTTGGAAAGCTTGGGGATGTCTGTGCTTAGGGCAAATGTTTCTGCTTCTGTTTTCAAGAAATTAAGCAGCTGAGCTGAAATAATCAGGTGAAAAAATGAAGCAGCTATGTAAGCTTTTGTTTTGGGCTGAAATCTTCCCAGATCAGGCTGTCAGCCTTCATGTTTTATGCACCAGCTACATCCTGAAGGAGCTACAGAAGATTAAAAACTATTGTTTTTTTAATGAATTTTTTTACTGTGATGCAAAGCGTGAGGCTGGGCTGAGTGTGTGGCCAGGCTGGGATGTCACTGTGCCAAAGGGCTGCTGGTGCTGGAGATTGTCCTTCATCGGTGGTCCCACATGCATGGTCCTCTAACCATCTGTCTTAAGGTTCCTCACTCCTCTATAAAGCCACTTTCTTCCCATCCTCCCAAGAATCTACCAACAAAAGGACCTAGTGTTCTCATTCTCTTAAAGAGAGAAAATATGTGGTATGTGCTGGTGGTGATGCTCAACTCACCTGCTCTTCCCCACCTGTGAACACCAGCAACCCCAATCCCAGAACTGCTGCTTCTGGCCTTTATTAGCATTCATTTTGCTTGCACACATGAGCATCTGAGTGAAGACTTAATTAGAAAGCTGTGGATGTTGGCGGAGCAATCAATGTGTAGGAATTAATAACGCGAACAAGGATGTGTGGGGGTTATTCATGTGTGTCTCCAGTTTGCTGGAAGTACCCTGTTACATGGAGATGTTGGTGATAGGCTGTAAGTGGCCTTCAAGGCAATTAATTAAAAGAAAAATAATTTGCCACACAGGAGAATTATTAGGTACTTCTTACAGGAATTTAAAGGTAAAAATGAGCTGCTTGGTATGTTCATTTGCAGATTTGTGCTGTGGAAGTGATGAGAGTGCTAACACCCACCTCAGCAAGAACAATTAAAGGCAGGGTAGAATAATTAGTTAATGGAAGACTTACCAAGACCAGTGCACCCTCATCATCCACTCAGGGGGTTGGGGTTTATATTTAAGCAGGATATTTGACCAGGTGATTCAGTGCATCCCATGGGACTGTCCCCTTTATTGCACTGTCACCTGCCCTACAGCAAAGGGGCTTTTCTGCAAAGGATTCCTGCTCTGTAAGGTAGGTTGGTTGCCTTTTTTAACCTAAATTTCTAGATGTGATGGAAAACTCCAGGTTGCTGAGGCCGGGGTGTCATTTCAGGGGTTTATTTCTCGGTTTTGAAAGCAAGAAGCCTCCCTGAAGATCCTGGAGCTGCCTGCCTTGTAATTAAATACAAACAGAACCTGGCTTGTGGAGCCCTGCGGCTGCAGGGAGCTACATCTGTGCAGCCCAAGGACTTCCCAGTGTTATTTATTGCTGTTCTGTGTGTGGTGGTTTTTTTTCCAATCCAAGAGCACTCTTGCCTTAAATGCTGCATGGATCTGGTGCAGACCTGGCCATTTAAACATGTTGCTGCAGCTGCTGTGGTGCAAGGAGCTCCTTTCCACATTCTATTTACCGCTGGGAATCAACTTCCTGATGTCCCAAGGATCTTATTTCTGCCTCAAATGCCTTTGGGATCTCAGCCTGCTTTATTTGCTGCCCTTAGACCCCAGCTAAGGGGCTTTAGCCACACTCTCCTACTGCAGAGCTGTCCCTAAATCAGCAGCTCCTGGAGATTTGTGAAGCCATAGGAAGCTCATTAAAAAGAAATAAATACTCCCTGTACTGTGAAAAAGCATGAAAAATACCCTCTGGTGTTTTTAAAGACTGGAGTTTCTCTGTGTGTTATGTTTTAAGTGAAGAGGTAGGGGTAGAGGGGATATGAGCTGGCTCTTGCAAGTGGAAATCACCCCACATGGGATGCGCTTGGATGCGAAGGGTGCAGGGATTTATTGAGTTGTGTCTGTTCTCAGCCCTATGCATCTGCACAGGTCTGTGGGCATTAAAGAGGATGTTACTTTTTGATACCGAACTTTATGTATTAAGCATGTACAAAGTGGCAGCTGGGTCTCAGGGCTAATTTCCCAATTACGTATATTAATATTCAAGGAAGTTGCTACAAGTTTTTCCTCCCCCTCTCCTTTTTATCTTAGAATGTTATTTTAAGTCTTGATGCTGCTAGCAGAGCTTTTACAGGCAGTGACCTTTGCAAAGGTGTTTCCTGAGCACTTAAGTTGCTTATTATAAATAACATTCATTTTCCCCATGCAGAAGGAACTGAAAAGGAAAATTTCTAGTATCTTTTCTGGGTATTTGTTCCCATCCAAGAGACAAAGGCATTTCCCCAAGGAGCAGGAGTTAATTCACTTCTCCTGTCTTTGCTGCCAGAAAAAGACACCACAGTGTAAATGGAGACAAAGGAGCAAAAGCCATTTGAAAACACCGCCAGTCAATTAAAGTTTTGCTGTATTTGCTGAGATAATGTAGCGTAATTCCCTGCTAATGAATTAATGCACCACTTCTTGTTCATTATAGCTTCCCTAATTTGATTGGAGTTTTAAGTGTTAGCTGACTTCATTACCAGTAAATATTAATGTGATAAAGCTGGTTTTGGTGGAGTCCTTTAGTCCTGGTGAGTTCAGTACTCAGGTGCTGTGCTGGGAGGATGAGGAAGGTCAGGGATGCTGCCCACTTTCTGGGTTAGCAGCATCCTTGGCAGAAAACACCTTATTTCCCTGTAGCATCACAGCCTTACAGGGAGGAAAACCAGAAGCTAAATCAAATTCTTCAGCAACTGTCAACTCATTGGTGTAGCAAGGGGAGCAGCCCCATCCCACCATCACCCTGGCTTTGCTTTTTAATGAATATAGATTGCTCTTTAATAAATATATTGTAGGAAAGGTAAAGAAGAAGAAAGCTGTTTTGCTTGTGAAGGCTGGTACCAAGTGATCTCAATGGTCACGCAGGGGGAAAATGGTCCCTCTGCAGCCCCTCATACCTTTTTTGTCCCCCATTTTCTTCCCCCTTTAAACTTGCACCAGAGTCTCTGGCCAAGGCTGATGCAGGGATGGGGATTGTGTGGTCCCAAGGCATGTTCCTGCATCCCACCGGTGTGGGCAGGGAGATGGGAGGGACAGGACCAGCTCTGCCTCAATCCTGCTCTTTGGTGCAAATGGTTCCATTAATAATTTAAGCTCTGTGTTGCTTATACTGAATAATCATCTCCATTCCGGCTAAGCGGGGACAAGAAAGGAGAGCTTTCTTTTTTTTAAGCCTTTTTTGTTGTTGTTGTGTTTTCCCAAAAGTGTTTCTTAAGTGCTGGGTGAACAGATTTTCTCATGCTTCATCAGGCATTTGGCAAAACCTGAGATCTGGGCATTGTCCAGCATCCCAAAGGTGACCATGGGTGGTGTCCCAGAGGTGAACCAGCGATGATGTCCCAGGGCACTGCATGAGCCAGCTACTAGGGAAATACCTTTTAAACCCCATTTCTTAGCATACAGCTGAGATGGGGTTATAATCCTGCAACTCCAGGTGTGAAGTTACAAGGTCTCCAACCTCATCCTGACACCTCTTAGGACTTTGGGCATAGATTTCCATGAGTACGTTGTATCCCACTTGGCTCAGGTGGCTTTGGGGACACAGCTCTGCTCCCTCCCCATTGCCAGACCCAGTAGCATTGCTCCATATTATGGGCTAGCACTGATGCCTTTGATTTTTCTTGTTTGTGTGGTCTGTGTGGTTTGGTGTATGTTTTTTTTTTTCCCCTTCCTTCTAAGAGACCCAAAGTTTTAATTATTTATTTGGAGCGTGATTAATGTTTTGTCTGATGCTGTTCTGCCAGGGGAGCCCCGGTGCGTTTTGGTTTAGCGAGATCTAATTAAGAAGTCCCATCAAGCATGTCAGCCCTTGTCTTACAAGTACCTCCAGGGCTCCTCCGGTGCGGCTGCGTTTCAGCGGGCTCAGCTGGACCCGGTGGCTTCAGGGGGGCTGGGGATCGTCATGGGGATGCTGCCCTGCAAACAGGGGATGATCTGGCCCAGCACCTTCATCCCATGGTCAAGGCAAGACCCAGGTTGCTGTTGCCACCAGGGTGTGGAGATAAGAAACGCTTTTGGCTTTAAATTTGCCTTTTCTGGTTGTTTTTTGGGGAGATGCTCTTCAGAATGTGGCCAGGCCAAAGCTGCCTTGTCCCCATGTCCCCCCCTAGGGGTGAAGCACATGGGGTGGTGACAACATCCACCCACAAAGGTGAGGTGACATGGGGCCACCACGTTATCCCAGGTCTCGGAAGGGTTGATGAGGATGGAGACAGCCCTTGTGTGGGGCACACGTGTGTTCCCACTGCCACCCAGTGGTGGCAGAGCACCCAGAAAATTAATTTTAGAAGGCGAGATAACATAATAAATGAATCTACGTTTCCCATTGGCATAGCAAGGGCCAAGTTGAGGTTCTGGAGGGTTGAGCTCCAGGAGCTGCAGCCACTGGAGAAGCGGGTTAGCTGGGCTAGAGGTGCTGGTGGAGCTGCTGGATCAGCTCAGCAGGTCAGGCAGAGATTTTCACCTCAAATCTGGCCTCCCACCACCCCAGGGACATTAAATGGCCCAGGCAGCCTCTCCTGGGACACCCACTCACACCCTGCCTGTGGCCTCAGGAGCCCATTTAAGCTCAGCCTGTGGTCATTGATCCCAGCTTGAGCTGGGCTGCAGGGATGCTGCTTTCCAGCCATGCCCGTTGCCCACCAGCTTCTACTCACGTTGCTTTGGACCTTCATCCCCACTGCCTTCCTGATGCTCTGAGCTCCCTGTTGACACCATTTTCCCCCTTTCTATCTTGTTGAAGGCTCCTGCCCATTGCTGGGTATCTAGCCCTGCTCCCCATCATTCCCTCTTTTAGTTGTTTGGGTGGTTTTTTCATCAGATGTCCTCTGCCACTGTTCCATCCTGGGGTTATCAGCCCAAGCATAATCACAGGGAAGCTGTCCTGGCCACAGAGCGATCAGCAGGCATCCTGCAGTACGGAGCCCCCTGGCAAGCTGGGAAATTACAGGCTGGCAAGTACTAGGCGCAAACAATGATTAATTAGTGTGCCGTGGCCATAAGCACCCATTTCAGGCCCATGTCTGTCTGGGTTTGGCTTATGCATCTCCATCCCGTGGCTGCCAGGAGGGCTTGGTTGGCAGAGGAGTGCGAGCAGGGGAGCTGCTCTGGCTGGGGTTTTAGTGCCAAATTGCATTGGGGTGAATCCATGAGTCACTGGGTGCCCCTGAAGCCGCTTTCCCCCTCCCACATGGATGTGCTGGGCTGGAGGTGAGAAGGTGAAGTGATGAGGGATGCTATGAGAGCTCCTTGGGGAGAGAGGGCTGGGTGGGCACAGTTTGGGGTGCTGTGAGCAGCGTGGGAGTGCTCTGCACAGTGCAAAGCTCCTTGCTTCCTCCCCATGCAGCCTTTTCTTGCGAGGAGATAACTGCTGCTGGTGAGTTATCTGCCTCCGAGGCTGGAGATAAGAAAGGCACGGCGGATGCGACCCCCAGCTTGCTGCACCATGGAGCAAAATCAACCTGAACTCCAGGGATGGTTGTTTTGGGGGGATGCTCCTTTTCTTCTCATGGAGAGCAACGTTCTAGATGGATGGGTGAGGATGAGGAGTGAAGAGCCTCAGTGGCCACCTGGCAGAGCACGCGATGAATTTAACTCCCGAAAGCCAGCAAGCGAGGATGAAGGAGCACTCTTTTTGCAGCTCTGAAGAAGCATCGTCGTACAAAGCGCCGGTACATCACTTGCAGTAATTCAGCCGTGGAACAGCGAGGAACAAATAAGACAAGATGCTGTACATTAGCAGAGGCAGGAGGCATAGCCTCTCCCTTCAAAAACAAAGCATTTGTCTTCCAGCCACAGCGAGCAACCAGCCCTGAGCAGTGCAGGCGGTTCAGTATTTGGGGATGATTTTGCCAGGAGGAGCTGGTTGTAGCCTGGTCTGAGCCAGGCCTATGCAAAATCCAGCCCAACTCTGTGTGGGGAGAGGTTGCTGCAGTCCCCTGAGAGCAGATCCTAATAGATCCGAGCAAAAAAGCTGCATCTGTTTATGGAGATACCACCCTTGGGAAGCCAAAAGTGAAGGTTTGGATGAGAACAGGGGCTTGTGGGTGCAGTTTGGGCTCCCATCCCCTGCAGAACTGGCCTTCCCAAAGCCTGACCCCGAGCTGGAGCTCTTCCTTCGGCTGGAAAATATCCCGTTATCCACTTAGACGGCTGCATTTCACGTCAGCGAGCTCAGAAGTGAAGTCTCCAGGCAGTCGGGGTCTATTTTCAGCCCTTGCTGAAGCGAGATGTAGCGAGACGGCTTATTCTGAGGGGAAACTTTCCAGCTGGATTTCACGAGCCTGGAGGGATTGGGTGAGAACCAGAGGAGCTTCTTCAAAACACAAACCCCAGCAGAGCCTCTCGTAATTCAGGTCAACTCAAACAGGCGCCATGGGGAGGGTCAGAGCTGGAGGATTTGAATATGAAGCTACAATTCTGCTTTAAAGCCCAGCAAAGCTCCAGCATCGGGCATCCTTCCCAGTCAAAAACCAGCGGGATGTGTGGCAGAGGTACCTCCTGTTCTGGATCTTTCACCGGGCTGTGTCCTCATTTTATTTGCAGACATTTTTTAATTGCTTCTTGAAGGAAACAGAAACCCTTTGGCCTTTCCTTTGATGGCTCTGGTGCCTCCCTGGTTGTTTTGGGTGCTTGTGAACAGGTTTTGGGGTCCAGGGAGTGATTGGGGATGGAGGACATGGGATGCTGTGGGGGAAAGCCTTATTAATTTGGTAATATATCATGTCAAGAGAAAGTTAAGGTGTTTTCCCAATCCTGTTCTGGCTCTATCCCACATTGTGCTCCCTGCAGCCGTGGGCAGTGACTCTGATGAGCAGGACCTTGTTCCTGCAAGAGCAAAGTCCATTAATTCATCATTAATAGTGAGGCTGGTAGTGAAATTAATTATATCAATAACAACTTTGTTACTGGTGTAACTAGTTTGAACAGTTTCTCCACGTTTGTGTTAATAATCATTCCTATTCCCTTGAATTTTACTGTAAAAACCCCCCAAACCAGCAGGTTTTCCTGCTAAATAATAATAGCAAAATCCCTCTGGGTGTGCAGAGAAGCATCAAGGACATGGCCTGTGCTTCTGTGTATATCAGCAGTGGCTTTTATTACCTTTTACCCTGAGCAAAGGGGAGTGGAGGAGTTGCCCCCTCTCTATTTACCCCTGGTTTATGGTGTTTTCTCCATCCATTGTAGGCCCGAAAGGTTAATCCAGCCGCTGTCCCTTGGATTTATCGGAGAGCAGGAAATAAAGCTTGCACGGCTGTAAATTCATTCTTAATAGAAATGTGGGGGAAAGAAGATATTACCCTTGTCCATATGACCCCGGCTGCAGAACTTGGCTTTAAATCGCCATCCTCAAGGTGAGCAGCTTTGCCCTGAGCTTTGCATCCCACGCCGTGCCTCAGTTTCCCCTCTGGCTGCCTTGGCAGCTCATTCCAGGGCTGCAGGCGATGCAGATGTCCCCAGATGTGGATGAGCTGAAAAGCATCTCCTTCTGCAACTCTGGCTGCTCTCAATTTTTCCCTTGTCTTCTTCCTGGCATCCTTCGGGAGGAGTTATTAAAGAACAAAGCTACATCTATTAATCATGCTTTTACAATGGGGCTGTAAAAAGCTCATAAAAATAAATAAGTAACCAGCTGTTGACATGTGAAGTAGTGGAGGGAGCAGAGTTGTCCTATCCCTTATCTCCCTGTGCTGGCTGAGCCCAACTGTCCCCTTTTTGG
Source organism: Nesoenas mayeri (assembly GCF_963082525.1). Taxonomy (NCBI): domain Eukaryota; kingdom Metazoa; phylum Chordata; class Aves; order Columbiformes; family Columbidae; genus Nesoenas; species Nesoenas mayeri. The sequence continues at coordinate 19,647,691 of NC_137563.1, read as the reverse complement.
GATGTGGAATGGAGACATCCCACCCTTTGATGGCCATATTTGTGAAAAAACAGGGGCGGGTTGTTCCCTTGGGGTAGGCGGAGATGCTGAGGAAGATGATGCATCAGCATCATCAACATCATTTTTCCCCCTTTGGGTGGCTCTTCCCTCTCCCAGGGGTGTCCTGGTGGGGACCCTGATGGATGTTCCAGGCTCTGCACATCCCCAGGTGATGCCATGTCCCTTGGGTCCTAAAAAGTAAAAAAAGGAAGGAAAAAAGAAAGGTAATTCAACATATAATAATTTGGCTGCAAGGTTTTTCTCCTGCCATGATTTGGGTTGAATTCTGAGAGTTTTGGTCACTGTTGCATCCTTTGCCTGTGGCAGCAGGGTGGCAGTGAGGGTCCTGGCTCCGCAGTGACATTGGGAAAAGGCTTGAAATGGAGCATCTCTGACCTGGATTAAAAAGGAGGAGTCAAGGTGGTGGAGTTTTCCTGCCAGGTTTGGAACAAACACCATCGTGCCAGGGATGCTGGAGGGCTGGTGGTGCAAACGCAGCTCTGCGGGAGGAATTGCCCATGGGGAGGACACAGGGGGTCGTCTCCAGGACCTGGTGCTGCTTTTGGATGTTGGAGGCTTTGGCAAAACCTGGAAGCCATAAAAAAATATGCCAAGGGTGGATTTAGAGGCCCAGATTTCCTTCATTTTTTAGAGCGATTCCACTTTTCCCCACCCCCAAATTGAAGCTGCAGCTTTTGAAATGCCAAACTAGAAGTAGGGACCTCTTCTTGGGTCTCATGGCACCTGGGGAGGTGACAGCTCCGGTGACAACTGGACATTCAGACAATAAAGCAGATCACACCAGCTATTTTTAAGCCAAACAGGGATAAAAGGTCCCAAGGAGGGACATTTGCCCTCCCTGGTCCAGCCACCCTTACTCCAGCATCGCTGCATCCCCGTCTACAACCTGGTTCTCCCCTCCATATAGATTTCCCTTCCTTGGCACATATATACATATAATATATATGTTATTGTTATTATTTCTCCATGATGGACGGTTTATTGATCGGAAGCTTCTGTCCACATAAAAACCAGTTTAAAATTCCCTGAGCCTCAAAAACGACCGGTAGGTAGTGGGGACATTTGTCTTCTTTGCCACCTTTTCATGTCAATTTTATTATTAGTATCGATTTATTGAAATATATATATTTATATATTTATATATATATTTTTCTGTCCCTCCCCAAGAGTCCCCCCATCCACCCGCCCTCCCCGAAATCCGTGCGTCAGTTCTTATTTTTCATTTTCTGCTTGGCCGGGATATAAGGCAGCACCGTCTGGGTGCTTTTGTCGGCTACGGTCTGGGTGCTGCTGTTCCTCGTCAGCCGCCGCGCTGGGGCTCCGCCACCGCCGCTGGAAGGATGCTTGGAAGGTGGCACCTTCCTCCCGGGTTCCTCGGGGCCATCATCCCCCAGGGACACCGTGCTGTCACCGTCCTGGTCGTCGTCGCAGCACAGAGCGTGGTAAAGCACCTTGTCGCTGAATCGCACCCGTTCCCGTGTGCCGGCCGGCCGGGGATGCGGGAGCTTCTGACCGGCTGTTGTGCTGCCAAACGCCTCCTCGCTGGAGGAATCCGGGGTCCCCCCGCCTCGGGGACCATTGGTGATGGGGATCCCCCCGTTCATCAGCCGGTAATCAGGCTGGCGGGATGACGGAGGCTGCGGCCGCGGGGGCTCAGGACCGTCGCCGGGGTCAGAGGGGGTGGAAGCATCCAGGAAGGAGCAGAATTCCCAGCTGTCGGAGAGGATGTCGGAGGTGGTGAAGTCGAGGGGTCCCAGCTCGAAGGCGCCTCCCCCCTTGTCGCTGCTGGACGTGCTGCTGGCTGTCGCCGTCGTCCAGTCATCCGGCTCCAGCTCGAACTCGAAGTCGGACGTCAGGCGGTCGATCTGGCTCACCACCTGCGGACAAACGGACGGACAGATGGGCAGGGAGGAGACACCGGACAGGACCCTCCCAGAATAAAACCCCGTCCCTAATTTTCTGCTGTTTTCCTCAGCACCACATGTGTGATGAGTTGGAGCCCCGAGCAGGGGCTGAAGCCTCGGGTGCCCCCACATGATTGGTACAGCAGGATGGGCCCTTCCCCGGGTGGCACTGCAGTCTGCCTTGTCCCCTGGAACCTTGAATGTCACCCCAAATCCCTGTGCGTGTAGCATCCATCAGTCCCTCACACTGCACTGTAGGAGCCACCAGCGGCTACCGCCTGGAAAAGGTGGCTCTGTAGGTGGGGAAACTGAGGCAGGGGGTGGAAAAGGTCCCAAGCTCATGGGACAAAATACATGGGAAGGTGCAAGGGGGTTGCAGGGACAACACTGTCGCCAACACTGTCACCCCCTACCACGCTGATGCGCTCGGTCCCCTGCTGCTGTGGCATCCGAATGGAGCCGGTGCTGTTTCTCTGTGCTACTTCTTGGTGGGTGTTTCTCTGTGTAGATACATGTGCGGGGGGGGGGGCTTTATTTTGGGTGGGAGGCACAGCACGACGTGAAAATTCAACTCAGTAGCAGTCTGAAATGCGTATTTTTGGCAGGGTGGCTGCCTCGCCCCCCCAGCTCTCCAGGGATGCTGGCAGAGGGCCTGGCCGGCCCCAGCGCTGCCAAGCAGGGGGTGGGCAGCGGCAGACTAGGAGGGGGTCCAGGGGGAACCCCTTGACACCCCCAGTATCTGTTTGTGCACCCAACTGATGCATTTTATCCTTTCCCCACCTCCCTGCCATGAGCACCCCTGGGCATTGGGCCCTCCCGCGGCTCTCTGGCCCCTCCATCCCGCACTCGGAGCATCTGGGAACAAAAAAACCCCTTTGCTTGGCTTTTTCCAGGTGCTTTCTTCATGGATTTTTGTTTTTCTGGTTATTTGGCATCACTGCCTTTCTTTCTCTGTCTTTTTTCCTTGCCTTGCCCTTCTGCACATCCTTTCCTGGTGGAAATCAGCCACAAAATTCCCCGAATAAGGGAGGGAAGACAAATCAGTGGGCGATATCTTGCCAGACACATCTTAATTCCTTCTCCTCACACCCCGCTGTATCTCTGCGGGTGCCACGGTTCACCAACGGGTGTCAGACTTCCTCATCCCTAGGAATAATTAACCACGGCACATCTCTCCATAATTTTTATGCTGCCGTTATCCCATAACTCCATTTTTTCCGGCACTTTTGCTGAGGGGAAACTGAGGCCTTGGGCTCAGACACCATCCTTGTGCTGGGTGACCTCAAGAGGTACTAATACTACTTAATGGCCTCTATCAGTCCCACTTGGGATCCCCACGCTGCTCAGGAGCACAGATAAGCTCAGCCTAGGCCTGGTAGTCCCCTCCTGAGCTGTGCTGCATGGGGACCTGTTCCCAGCCCCATGGGTGGCTTTTCTCCTTGAAGGTACATGGAAGCTGGGAGGATCCACGTCAAAGTCTTGAAATTAGATAAGGTGATTGCTTCTGTTCCCAAAGCACTGCCAGATATTTTTCTCCCCTTTTTTTTCCCTCTGGGGAAGAAAGGGTGAAAAAGGAAGAAAAGAGCAAAAATAAAAAAAGACCTTTCTTGGTGACAAGAAAAAAATAGGAGAAAGGGCAGGAAAAGAGCTGTCTCTGGGAAACACCCAGCTATTATTATTTTTTAATAAGGCAGCAAATGATTCTGCTGAAATCCTCTGCTAAGATGAGATCACCTCTGTTTTGACGGAGGTGATTATAACACCAAGTTCGGGGTGAGCATCTCCATGGGCTTCCAGTTGGGTCCCTGTCACCCAGGGTCCCTGCTCATCCTCATTAAACGGACCCGCTGCAGTTTGGGCTTGGTGGGTGCCGGGAGGTGGCACATCCCCACCACGGCACACAGGGATTAGTGTCACATCGGCGGTGGCTCAGTTGGAGCTATTTTTAGGAGCATTTTTCCTATTTTAAACGGGTGGTGGTGACAGCGGGGGGGGTGTTAAATACCTATGTGACACTTGGCACCTGCTGAGGATTTAAATGTAAAGCAGGATTTGGTGTTTTCTCCCTGCTTTTCCATGGAGAGGAATGGATGATTCAGACCTGGGTGGTTCAGGTTGAAACCCCAGCGATGCTCTTGTCCCCTCTGTCCCCCTACAAGCAGGTGATGAGAGTTGGAGTGTCCTTGGGTGTCATAGGGGTGACTGAGAGAGGACATGTCCCCATCCTCCCTCACCTTTAGGTTTTACCTCGTTGCAAAGAGCCACCTTTTGTTTTGGGACAGCAGAACATTTCTGCTCAAAACAGTGGGAAAATAGGGAGCAAAAATAATTCCCCTTAAACTTGGGTTGGTGTCACCAAGGGGCTTCATCCCACTGCCCCAGATTGGGTGTTTTACCTTCCCAGCTGAGGCAGAGGTTGAACATCTGGAGCGTTGTTGTTTTTCTAATGAGATTTTTGGTTGTCGGCTGCAAATCAAGCAGGAAGGTCCCTGGCTTGGTGGCTCCAGCTGTTGGCCGTGCTGTTTCCTAGCGAGGAGCTAAACCTCCTCAAAGCTCAAAAAGGTACTGGAGAGGTGAGGGACGAGGTGGGAGGACAAGAGGGGACGTCAAAGGCTTGGTGGCCTTCGGCAATGCAAATATTCCCGGTGGTGGGGAAGGAGCTGAAAGATGCTGGGATCAAAGTGCATTTGACGCCATCGCCTTGAACATCAATTCCTTCCTCTGAGGAAGAAAAGAGCCTCTGGCAGAGCCCCCGCGACCCCACAGCCAAACACTCCCGGAGCAGGGACCTTCTGCATCTCCCAAACCTCTCTCTGGCACAGACAAGGTGAGTAAATATTTAATAAGGAATAAATGATTAATTGGAGCTCGCAAAGAGGAGCTGGGTTACAGGGGCCTCTCTTCCCCGAGCTAATGCTTATAAATGATCACGCCGTGGATCTTGGGATCATTTGTAAGATCGTCAGCTGCTAGATAGTTCAAAAATCATCACGCAGATCTCTAAAACAGGTTATTATTAGAATAATAAGCCGCCTTCTTGCTGTGAACTTTCCCAGGCATTCCCAGCTAATCATGACATTATTATTTATTATCATAAGGGGCTGCAGGAAGGATTTTCCTCCTGCCCAAGGCTTGGAGGGGACCCCTCAGTGCTTGGTGGGCCCCTACTTCTCTCGTGTCAGGATTATAGCAGTGATAGGACCCATCCCATAGGATTTAGAATTTGCACATAGGGAGACTTGCATAGATGTTTGGTTTTATTTCCCACCTCTCAATATACCCCAGGGGTGGTTTCCAAACCCCACCACTAATCCAAGGGTTGGAAAAAAGCTCAGCCTTGCAGTGAAGACACCTGGGACCTCCTGGCACATCTTTTTCCCCGTGGCATCACCCATATTCCCATGGGAAGAGGCCGGGGCGGCAGCATTGACGGAAGCGCCTTCCCCGCCTGTCTCTTGCCCGCTTTCTACTTCCAGTGTGCCTTTTCAATCAAAGCTTTTAATAATAATTTTCCCCACACATAATACAGCCCTGTCGTGGAGCGCTGGGGAATAATTATATACACAAAAGGGAAAAGAGGGAGAGTGGGAGCGGAGAAACTGGTAAAACAGCATCCTGAATCGAACGGACATCTGGAGCGACAGCCATCAAGTGGGGACTGTTCTGGGGAGCTGTGGATGGTGTCTGACCCAGGGTCCCTCCAGCATCATGCAGGGAAGGGCAAAACAGAGGAGGTGACTGCAGGGATGGACATTTTTGAAGCCTTCATGGCACCTCCGTTGGAGAATACACTGATACTGCAAGTGCCAGGGCCCTGTGGGCACTAATGGGATTTAATGACCCCAAGCAGCCCCTCCTAAGACCCCCACTCATGAGCCCATTTAGGCTCAGGGCTATCAGTGTGGGGCTGCAGAGTTGCCTGTCCCCAGCCTTGTCCCCATGCCCTGGCCCTCACCTCACCATATGCAAGGTAGACAACCACAGGGACTTATTTGTTTTTATAGTTTTCTCTTTCAGCAATATCCTAGAGCTCACGATTTGCCAGCCTGCTGTCTAGCACACGCTTTTCTGGGTGGGCTTGAAAGATTTCCACGTAACATGTTGCCATCACACTAGCTAGGAGTGACCTAGAAGACAAGGGATTGGATTTCCAAAGACTCTAATGCCCAACACCTTGTGGATTTGGCAAAAACCAGACCTCTGTTTCTATGGAGCTGCTGGAGCCCAGTTTCTCCTGGTGGGACTGGTGTATTTTAGCTCTGGAGCCTGCTCTTTCACTGAGTTTGATGCTGTTTTGTCTAAGTATAAATTCAACTAATTGCTGCAAAGTTTTATGGGTATGTTGTAGGAGCTGTGGAGAAGGGTTGAAGTTTAGGACCCACCTTGTGATGGGGACCTCGTGGCTGACCTGGTTTTATTGCTCCATGACGTGAGGAGCAGTTCCAGGACAGCTATGGGATCCAGCCTGGGAGGTTGGGTCACCAGCGTCTAGGGACATGCTTACAACAATGTGTCCCCAGGGAATGTGTCCTCAGGTCACCTTCTCCTCTTCTCCACTCTGACACTCGCATACAATGTGACTTGGGCAGCCTACCAAGGATCCTGCAGGGATGCTCAAGGTTCTTCTGACCCTAAGAGCTGGACGGGGACCCCATGGAGCTACCCATGGCTTGGTGGGAAACACAACTCAGCCTCAGTTCTGAAACGGTAAGGGATTTGTCCCATCCCAGTCGTCCTTAGCCCTCCGCACCCTTGGCAAGAGGGATGCTTGTAGGATCGTGGTGGTCCCATGGGCTGAACTGACACATCCTCACTTTCAAGGCCTCTTTAAGCTCCCGGACCAGCATGAAGTGAGCTCGTGCTAAATGGAAAATAGCTCTGCCTCCTGATTATTACCATTATCACTATTTTTAATTCACCAGAGATTCATCAAAGGGGTTTTGGGCTTCCATGTTGACATTGTGGGAATCAGGGGGGCTTTTTGCTTTGAGTGGCCAGGTTTGTTTTCGGCTGCAGGAAGCCACAAGAGGAGGAAGGACAATCTCTAGGGATGCTCTGGCTGGATTATGTCACCTGCATAGATGTCCTAAATTACTAGCCCTGGCCAGGTTCACTTCCCCTCCACCTTGGAGATGTGTTACCCAAAGCCTTGAGCCCTAGAAATAATAAATTCCCCTCCAAACCCACTCTGCAGTGCCACTGCACTGGGAGGAAACTCCAACCACACTTTATATGTGTGTATGTGCATACATACATATATATATATATATATATATATGTTTTTTTTTTTCAGGAGCAATGGACCCCAACAGCCAGGCTATGGGACAGACTTTGACCCCCTGTCCAGCCCATGGACCCCATAATTGCACCCTGGGATGACACCAGTATTTTCAGTGCCCTCTGCAATGCCCAAATCCCTGTTTGGAAAAGGGGTCTGAAAAACAGCCCCCAGGCAGAGCAGAGCCAACTCCACGCCTGCCGCACAGCACCAGCAGCCCCAGTGTGCGACCTCTTGGTGCTTCTCCCACCATCAGCACCCACAGAGTTGCTGCCTCGGCTGGGCCACCCAACTCTGAGCAAACCCCAGTGTCAATGTCAAGAGCAATTTTACAAAACACAGCTATTTTTTTCTCCCCTCTCTTTTTGAAAATCCTTATTGCAAACCAGCCGGGCTGATGGGTTGTGGGTTCTCAGCTGGTTCTGCTCCCCCCAGCCCAGTCCCAGGGGCAGGGGACAGACAGTGGGACGCGGCACCTCCATTTGGGACCAGTAGCTCCCACGACCCGCTGCAATGACACCCTGGGGCGTTCCTACCTCCCGGAGCTCCTTGGCCACCTCCTTGAGCTCCTGTAAGATGCCTTCCAGTTGTCCGATCACCATTTTCATCCGATTCCGGATCCTTTCCCTTTCACAGTTACTCCTGCTGCTGCTACAATTGCTGCTGCTGGGGTGGTCACTGGGCTGCCTGTCCTGGCAGGTCTGGGTGTCCATCCTTCCCTACCGGCCTCGGTTCCCGGCCCCAACGGCTCTGTCCATCCTGCTCCCCACTAGCCGGGTGGCCTGGCGTCCGCGCAGCCCCTCTCGGCCGGGGAGCTTTCAACATCTTAACGTTCCCCTGCCTCCAGGAAAGTCCCAGCCGCACGCTCGCCTCCCTGCGAGGTCGGGGGCTCCGATTCGGAGCGGGGAGCAGGGTCGCGACGTACCATGCGGAGTGGGGAACGCTGCAGAGAAGGCTCAGCCGGTGGCCGTGGGGAGGTGTGGGGCTGCCATGGGGCGAGTGGAGGAGGCGAGCAGGGTTTCACCTGCCTGCTGCGGTGGAGCAGGAGGAGGAAGAGTCGCTCAGATGTCCCAGGAAGCTAAAATCCAGCGGCTGCTCCCCGATGCCAGGGAGGTGGACGTGGGGCTGGACGCCCCCAGGGAGTGATGCTGCTCCCTGCGCCGGGCCCTCGCTCCGGGATCGCCAGCTCCAACGCTGGGTGGTTGTGGTGGGGGGTCTCCCAGCCCGGCACAGGTGTCCTGGGGAGCCCAGGGTCCCCTCCTGCAAGGACAGACAAACAGACAATGTGAGGGAGCCATTCCTTCTGCAGCTGGGAAGTTGAGGGGTGGCTCTGCCCACTCTCTCCTTGCCTTGGTCACAGCCCTGGCATGAGAACAAGCCTCTGGGTACCCCCTCAGTAGGTCCCCCTGGGTTGGGAAGGGGTGGCAGGTTGGAGCCTGGCACTGACCCTGGTACCCCTCTTCTACTTGCCCCCAGTTTGAGACCCAGAGACTCAGTGCAGTGGGGTCTCATGGAGCCAGATGGATGGATAGACAGACAGACAGACAGACATGCATCTCAGGAACTTACTGTTGCAATCCAGACCCCGTTTGGCTCCAGTCCAAGCTCTTTCTTGTCCTTTTTTCCCCCCTTCTCCTTTTCTTACTTCCTCCTCCTCCTCCTCTTCCTCCTCCCTCAGGGCTATTGCGTGGCACAAGAGGAGTCCGGGGCCACTTTCCTTTGGCTGCTGTCAGAAGGAGTGAGACGTTACCGGAGGTGACAGCCCGCCGTTGGGGGGGGGGGGGGGTGGGCGGAGACACGTCCCGGGGGACCCCTCCGCTTTGGTAGGGGTGTCAGACAGCCCCCTCCCCACCTTTACCCTCCATTCCGGGTTCAAGCCCCAACCCCGACTCGGCAGAGGAGAGGGAGGAGAAAAACCCACCTTGCCCCCAAATGCCCCCCCCACTTCCCGCGGTGACGGGGGGGTAAAGCAGCACGGGCGGAGGCGGAGCAGGCTGGGGGGGCGCATCCCCCCAGCTCGGGGGTGCGCACAGGGAGCGGGGGGGGTCCCGATATGCTCGCGTCTCCATCCCAGGTACCCCGTCCTCCATCCCCGGTACCCGCATCCTCCGGGGCACCGGGGATGGAGAATGTCGGTGCCCGCGTCTTCCATCTCCGGTACCCGCATCCTCCATCCCCGCTGCTCGCAACCTCCAACCCCGATACCCGCATCCCCGCATCCTCTGTACCCGCATCCTCCATACCCGTACCCGCATCCCCCCCACCCTCCCCGGTGCCCCCGCACCCACCCCCGGTGCCCTCGGGACCGACCGGCAGCAGCGATCGCGGCTCAGGGCCGGCCGCTCCCCGGGCGCCGGGCGGGTGGAACGGGGCGGGCGGCGCCCGGCGCCCCGGGCTGAGCCATGGGGCGGGCGGAGCGGCGGTGGGCGCCCGGCCCCCCCCTGCCCCCGCCGCAGCCTCCCCGCGGCTCCCGGTTCGGCTCGTCCCGGTGGCTGCTGTGTCAGAGAAAGGGGCTGAGCCTCCGCCGGGCGGGGGGGGCTTAAAGGGGCCGGGAGCCCCTTTGCAAGGTGAGGAGCGGGGAAGGGGGCAGCGCTGGGGGAAACTGAGGCAGGGCTGGGAGGGGGTGCCGTGCTTGGGTGGGGGTCCCTTGCTTGAGGGGTGGCTGTGCCTCAGTTTCCCCGCTCTATTCCCCCCTCTAAATAATAACCTCATTAAGGCTGGTCACTTCTGAATGCAAAATGTACACACACCCCTCCGCCACTGCCACCCCAAGGGGCATATTTGGGGTTAATTTCTGCGGGATTTGTAAAAAATATCAGTGCGTTCAGGGTGCAGGAGAATCATTCTAGCAGAGGTTTCTACTGCAGAACTTGCCTGGGCAGGAGGAAAATAACAACCATGGGTCCGAGCATGTATGTGTGGGATCTGATGTGGAGGGGACCAAAACGAGGGGAAGGAATCAGCCCAAAGTAGGGATCTGTCCTGGGAAAATCCAGCCAGCAACGGGAGCAAGGAGAATTTCTTGTCCTAGAGCTGAACCGCGACAATAGGTGGCAATCCCAGGTCTGCGGGAGGCGAGACGGTGTGTGTGCATACGTGTTAGTTATTGCCTCCTACCGGGTGCGTTTGAAAGTGCTGAACACACTTTTTGGCGTGGACCTGAACTGACTCATCCTTCAGCGAGCAGCTCATTGCGAGGTCATGGTTTGGGGGCTCCTCTGATTCCCGTGGGATGTGCAGGTTGAGACCCAGCGTTGGATCCGTGGGATGGCAGCAATGCTGGGTGCGTGGCGGAGTCAGTGAGCAATCCCTCAGTGCATAGCTTGATTATAATTATGCTTTCCAGGGTAACAGCATGGCCGGTGGGAAGTTTTCAGCAGGAGCCTCCTCTGTAAAACAATTTCCACCTAAAGCTCAGCCAGGCACAACGTGGTCACCGGGGTCCCCAGCGACGACGACACTCTCTCCTTCTCTCCCAGGCTTTGATTTCCTATAACAGGTTAACGGCAGCTCACGCTCTGCCTCTCTCGTTAACCAGGCAGAAACAAAAATCAGTGGGGATATTAGGACAGTAAATTGGGGAAAGAGTGGAGGTGGCAAAAGTGAGACAGAGGTGCTGCTCCTGGGAAATCCACCTTTGCCTGGTGATGCAGGACTGGGTCAGCTCTCACCTCGAATGCACACAGCAGTTCCGGGAAAGGCAATAAAAATGACTTTGGTCAGAGGAGGACCTGAATAAACTACAGTGGGGAATAAAATGAGTGAGTGAGAAGTGGGCTGGGGAGAAAACTTGCTCTTCTCTCCCATAGGTATCTGCTCATTGCCCCTGTGATGGGTACCAGCAGCCTGAGGACTTTGGGTCCAGGTCAGGTTGATGTAAGATGCTTGAAAATACCCGTTATCAGTGCTGGAGAGCAGGACTCTAAGCGTTGGCGTGGCGCAGAAACCTGCCTTGGAAAGCCTTGGAAAACCTAAGGCAGCAGAAACGTCCCTGCAGGGATGTCCAAAGCCTCCAGTGTGAGGTTGAAGGCTGGAGCCGTGTTTCCTACCACCTTCTGGAACCCTCTGGATGGAGGTCCTCAGGTGTCCCACCCATTTATTTGCTGCTTTGCAAGGCCTGAATTCCACCCCCCGTGAAGAACTCAGCATCTCGTGTCCCTTGTGACTGGTCCATGTCCCCCATCTCCCTGCCAGACATCCTCTTCTAACCCATTGACCTTCCTCAGGGTCTCCCAGAGGAGCTGGGGGGGAATCCCCAAATGCTGCCCAGCTTTGGTACCCACTGATGGAGTGTCAGGGTGTCCCCGCGGGAGGGACATAGCCAGAGCATAATGGAGAGAGAGAAATGGTTTAATTCTCACCTCCCTAATCTCTTTCCCTCCCTCACTCTACAATCTTTATTTATGCCTTTCACTAGATCTGATTTCCCAGGGATTTTCCCATTCCAGCAGGAAAACTGCTGGGAGGGGATTTCTCTGCAAAAGCTTTCGGCCTCACAGGCAGTTTATTTTCCAGGCTGGTTCCTGCGGGGTGGCTCTCAGCTCAGCAAGGCTTAGCAGGGCAGCCCCATGGCAGGGGGTCCCCTCTATCACCCCCAAATCTCCCTTTGCGTCCCCAGAATGGAGCTGGTCCCCATCATCACGCTGCTGGCAGGTGCTCTTCGCCACCGAGCCCGCTGATGTATCGCTTCCCCGCCGTGACTCACTGGCACAGATGTAATTTCTAATTAAATAGCGATTCTTTTCAGAGCCATTTATTTCTGTTTCTTTTGTATTTTGATTGGAGTGTCAGTCAGTTTTTCACCAGTTTGTCAATTCCTCTTTCCCTAAAGATTAGCTAGGGGAGATGTGAGAATACAGAAATACATGTTAGCAGCACCGAGCCCGGGAGCAGCTCAGGTCCCAGCCGCCCAGGGAAAACCCACAGAGAATATGGTAAGAAACTGAGAAGGAGAAAGAAAATAATCCCCCAAGAAGCCTTTGCTTTGAGCAGTGTTTCAAAATCTGCTTTTTTCCCCATTTCCATCGCTTTTCCACAGCCTGCAGATCTGCGATTCCCATCCTGCGGCACCAGACGGTGCATCCCTCTGGGAGAAACATCCTTCTCCTGGATCCGCATGTTCCTTGGGCCATTTGAAACACGAGACATGGAAATTCAGCTCGGAGATGCTCCAAAATGTGGCGCTGGATGCTGGTTTGGGGGTTCCCCTACCTGCTGGGATTTTGGCTCCCTGGGGCGAAATCAAAATCCTCACTCTCAGTGATAAATAGAGATTTTTTTGGTGAGATGGCCCATGATGGGCTCTTTTTGGGGGTGAGGATGAGGTGGTAGAAACTACCACTGGTGTTGAGCTGTGATGGTTTTGCTCAGCCAATGTGCTCAGGCCACGTGTTGCAGCCGGATGATTTCAGGTCGACTTGTTGCTTTTAAGTGGATAGACAGAAAAAAAAGCCTATTAAAATGGAGTGGCAATGTGGGTGTGACCCGTGAAACCAACCATTTTGGTGGGAACAGGACGTGGGAAAACTCACAACTGCTTTCCAAAGACGCTTGCAAAATGGGAACCTTCTCCTACCCTGAGAAAAACGTTGTATTTTAAAGAATTGGTGTATCTTGATGGATATTGTATATCCCATCGTGTAGGGCTGTTGGCCTGTGTTATACTGACTTGTCCAGCTCTTGTATAAAGCATCACCCCATCTGACAGCCCAAACAACCCCAAAAACACTCAACCAACCAACCAACCAACCAACCAACCAACCAACCAACCAACCAACCAACCAACCAACCAACCAACCAACCAACCTCCCTGAGGCTTTTAGCCCAGACACATCCCACCTGAGGAAGGTGGGACCATCAATATAAAAGGATTCAAGAGGCACCAGCCTCCCTTTAAAGGGTCACAGAGTGAGGGTGGGTTTTTTTTGCTGTCTGTTTCTTGGCAAGAGGAGGTTGTCCCCATGCAAGCTGTGGAGGAGCTGGCACCGATGAGCAGTGAGTAACCCCAAAGTAGCGCTCTTCTACCTGGCATTGGGTCCTTGGGGTTTATTTCCAAATTCTTTAGAGGCTGTGTGGTCTGAGCTTCTTTTAATGAAGCTTTGCTGTTGTTTTATTTATGGGGCTCCTGCTGTGGGGCTGGAATGGGGTTGTGTGTGGCTCCCTCCATCACCACAGTAGCTGAAAGTCCTGTGGAAATGTTGCTTTTTTCCCTTAATATTTAACAACTTGGTCTCAGATGGAGCCAGGGAATCCTCATCATTTCCACCCTGCCCCCACCCTTTTCTGGGTGGACAGAGCTGGGAACACCCTGTTTTCATGGGTCTGGGTGTCTCTGGGCTCAGGGAGATGTGTCTGATGTATCTGCACACCCTAATTAAATTCTCATTGGGGAAAGCGCACAGGGCTGGCGTTGAAGTATGAAATGAAGTAGGCAGGGAGTAGGGAGAGCAAATATTAGCGCTCTTAATGGCCTTTTGTTTTACTAGCGAAACCACTATTAATCACCCCGGCGAGGGGAGCCCGGGCTGCTCGGGGATGGTTTCTCTGTGCAAACAAATGAGCGGAGGGGAGAACTTTGAGTGTCCTGGATTCTGTGGGTGTCCTAAATGCATGTTTTTGGGTTTGCTGGAGAGATAGAGGTGTCTTTGGGGGAGGGCAAGAGGTTCCTGTGGGGATGAAAACCCTTGGGTGATGCTTTCTGCTGAAAGAGCAGGTGCCATCAATGCTCTGTGCCTCAGTTTCCCTTTGGTTTCTGTGTTTGGGCTGAAAGTGCTCCAGGAGAGCAGGGAAGGTCTCGGGAGGCTGGTGGGGAGTGGACACCAGGGTCTGGGGTGAAAAAACGCGATTCTGGTCCTTAGCCTGGACTCAGAGTTGAGGCCCTGGAAAGCATCTCCTGGGGTCAAGCATTAAAGACTATTTTCTGCCTTCCTCAGCTTGTCTAGTTTGGAGTTTCACGTGCTACGTTTTAAGTGGAAACCTTTCATAAAGGCGCTGATTTGGAGTGTGGCTCAGCAGGCCCTGTGCTCCTCCGGGTCCCGAGGACCAGGGATGCAGCAAAGCTGGGCTTAGAGGAGCCCCAGCAGTGGCCAAGGGCTGTGGGCCAGTGCTGGAACTCAACAGCAAAATGGATTTTTCCAGCTGCTTTTCAAAAAAATAAAAACAAACCCAAACCCTACCCAAATAAATGCTGAAAGGAAAAATAAGCCTTTCCCCAAAGCTTTGGAAGAGGGTTTTCCAGCTTCCCTTGCACTTTCTTTTCCCTTCGAGGGATGCAGCATCAGCAATGACGTTCTGTGAATGAAATGCTGATTTGGCCCAAAATTACATATTTTTTTTGCTTCATTTGACACCTGCCAGGATGATCATACCCCAGCAGGATGGTGCTGGGACAAGAGATGTCCTTGGGAGCTCTGGGCTCGGTCCTGTCCTTGGGGAGACCCTCTGCGAGGAGAATACCAAGCAGATGGGCCCGACCTGCGCCAAGGGGACCTTGTGCTAATCTCATTTTCGTGTGTTGCAAAGTGCCTGCATTCAGGATTAGGCTGACTCCTTGGGCTTCATTTACATTTTGAAAAGCCTTGTCCGTGACCTTATCCAAGTTTCTGGCTCTCCTTCCTCCCCAGTTCTATGAGGGCCGAGCCGTGCTGTGTCAGAGATGCTCCAGTGTCGGTTATATATTTATATAGGAAGGATAAGATCAGTGGGTTCAGGGATGTGCTGCTTTGTCAGCTTTGGAGTTCCCAATTAATTTTGGGGACTGTTTAGTCTATAACAGCAAAGTTAAATTTGCAGGACTACATCTGCAGGAGCCAGTTGAGCATGTCAGTGGTCCAGGCAGAGCCTGACCACAGCGATGCTTGCTGAGAAGACTTGGATTTAAGGATTTCTTGATATTTCCTGATAACTTCACCCCAGATTTTCTTAACTTTCTTGTTTATTTGGATCATTGTGGTGCCGGGATGTGGAGACGGAATCTCTGGGTGCTGTATGTGACTATCACGAGGGCTGGATGTAATTACAGCATCTTCTCCTGCTGGGCTGGTATCTCAGTGTTGAAGCTGGGAACGTGAGAGCTGAGCCCTGGCAGGGGAAAGGTGACCTTGCTTGGGAAGGTTTCCCTTTCAAATTCTTCATGATTTATGGCGTGCAAGGATAAATAATTAATCAGTGAGGCCTGTGGTCCTGGAGGGCGATGGTGTGCTGATGTGGTTGGTTCTGGGCTAGGACTTAGGATGGTGGAAAAGCTTTCCCCATTTTGGCCACTGTCTCCTTCTTATTTCACTGGTCAGAAGCTGCTGTTGCCTACCTGGAAATATTAATATTAATGAAGTAATTAATTACTGCTCCTATCTCAGCAGTGCCCATCCCCATGGTGTCTGAGCCATCATTGGTGTTCCAGTTGCAATCGGCTCGTTAGCCAAAATAGAAATTTCTATCAAAATTGCTTTCAAACTGCATCTTTTCTTTTGCAATAGGAATGGAAAAGCAAAATCACAGGGAGTTTCCAAATGCAAATCTCCTTTTCTGTGGCGGTGGCTGGTTTAAACGCTGCAGCGAAACGGCGCTGGCATCCTCCAGGCACAAACAGCTCTTTGAAACTTGGACAAAGGGATGGAAATTTGGGGGTTGCCAAGCGTTCCGTGGGGGTTTTTTTGGGCTGAAATGTTTTATTTCCTGGAAAACTTTGCCTGTCTCTGCTCTAGGGCCCCGCTTAGCATGGTGGATTCGCAAATGAAAATCCTTTAAGCTTGGTAATAACCAAGGATTTTGTGCCTTGGGGCTGGGTGAGTTCACTAATGTGAAGTATGAAAGGATATTAGAAACCGCAAATGTTACTGGGGTTGATATTTTTGGGGGGAGATGTATTAAATCTGCTTGGTTTCATGGCAGGATTAATCAGTGACGGGCAGAGCTGCCAAAGGTGGAAAACCCTTGTTAAAATGCGCTTTTTCACGTGTTATCCCTCGATTGCTCTTGCCAAGGTAATCTTAGTAGTTAGAAAATATAAAGTGTGAAATTATGCCCTGGCTGTGGCTTCACATGTGGCTGGGTGCTGGACAAGGGTGCCCAGCACGGCCTCATACAAGGTAACAGAGCATCTTCCCTGACACATGGGTGGCTTTAAAGGCCAGGAATAGCCTTAAGAAAAAAAAGAAAGCTCAAAACCCCATTATTTTCCCTTTTGTAATGACAATTTATGTCTCAGCCTGGTCCCGTGCCTGCTTGGGGCATCCCTGGGCAGGCTGGGAGGAAATTTAGTGCGGGATTCTCCAGAGTAAGGATGATTTCAGCAGCGTTGGGTTTCCATGACGACCTGTGCAGCATCCCTGGAGCCAGGACCATGCACACCCCAAGATGCAACTACCTGGGAAATTAGGGAGGGGAAGAAATAGCTACAGCTTTGCTGAGTCACTGCTGGCTCGTATTTATAGGCACTGGCAAAGCTCATTTTGGGATGCTAATAGTATATTTTGTTAATTAGAGGCCGCAGCAGAGAGCTTCTTGCCTCTTTATTCCCCAAGCTAGGGCTTGTTAAATAAACAACTTGCGGTGCTTTTGAAGGTAGGGGGGAAAATAAGCCAAGAATTGCCCCAAAAGTCTCCCATGAGCTGGTGGTGGGGCGGAAGGGGCTTGTGCATCCCTCTGGGATTTGGGCTGTGACTGCAGGAAAGCCCCTTCCTGGCACCTTTTGGTCCTGAAGGTTTTGGGCATCACCCTGCACCCAGCGATGCAGTCAGGCTGGAAAAACAGCATCCGCTCTCGGTTTATTCTTCCCAAGCTGCAAGGGGCTCCTTGTCCCTTCCCTTGGGTCACCCCCTGCTGTTGTCCCCAGTGCCACCTTCACTAACCCCCCGGGAGGTGACAGCCACAGGAGGGGAGGCTCAGTGTGGCTGTTCATGATTTGCAGCAGCTTTTAAGACACAGCGACAGTTTTGCATAAAATCTTCTCCAGATGAATATTTCAAATGGACTTTAGTGAGATGCTAATGGGTTTTCACAGTTGATGAAATTAAGGCTGTGTTCCTTCAAACCTTGAAGAGCTGACTTTCAAGGGCTTCTATATTTTATTTTCTTTTGAAATCTTGCTGCTTTTATTTTTTTTTCCCAAGTCTTGCTTTAAAAAATGTTCATTTTGGTGTTACCTGCCCTGGTGTGATGCTCCTAGGGAAGATCTGTGGCAAAGATCATCATCTCAGCCCATGGGAAGAAATATAGGGAGCTGCAGAGAGGATTCTGTTGGAAGCCTGGTGGAAAGGGCTTTGTAGCCCACAGAATTTCAAAAATTCCCCATTTCCCAAAGAATTGGGGAACCTACAGGGCATGGGACATCCCAAGGGGCTGTGGCTGCCTGGGGACTTCCCAGCTGCTTCCTTGCTGTGGTCATTCAGAGCTTTCCAAAGCAGCTGGCACATGTTCCAACTTTGGTCTCCTCTTTGTTTGGAGCCTTTTGGGACAGGCTGAACAAAATACAGCTGGCTGCTTCTGAGCTTTGGGGAAAATAGACATAAATAATTCTGTGAGCAGTTCATTTTTTTGCCGGAAGGTCCTCTAAGGGATGGGATGTTGATAGGAAACCGTGAAAAAGTGCCCTGAACCCCACGAATGCTTGATTCTGCTCTTCTTAGCGTGTTTAGAGAGGATCTGTTCCTCCTTGTGAGCTCCAACACACCTCCTGAAAATGCAAAGGATTTAAATCTTCACAACTTGGGAGGGATTAGACAAATTTTCCTGAAACCTTCTTTGCTTCAGAGATGATGGCAAGATGTATGTGCCATGCCTGAAACTTCAGAAGGCATCACTTGAATCCCATGGGTCCAGCCTTTACGACTCAAAGACATTTGCTACAGGGCTTGGCTTAGCCATTGCTCCCATCTGTGGGAAGAGCAAAGTGCTTAAGTATAGAAGAAACTGCTGTGGTAGTTGCATCCCTCCCCTTCTCCTAGGCAGGGTGGTGTGTGTGGTTTTATTTTATTTTATTTTGTATTTATTTTTTATTTATTGGTGAGTTTGCCAGTCTTCAGCCTAAGCACTACATCCCCTTCAGCTCTTTTAATTTGCCCCTTCCCTATGCTGTGTGTAAGGACCAGACCTACTGAGCCCCTTCTTCAGCCACAGGAGCTCCTGGAGCTGGGCAGGCAGGTCCTCAGGAGACAACCCCAAGGTGGAAGATCATCCCATTCCCACCTTCTGATGTTATCAGCACAACACTAAGGCCAAGCAAATAAAATCTTTGCTCCTAAGCCATGTTGCTGGCCCACCTGAGTGGGGGGCTGTGATTTGTGGCTGTGGCAGCAGCTCTAAGCAAGGGGGAGGTTGTGAAAACATTTTGAAACTAGTTTTTGGGGTTTTTTTTAAGCTTCTCTGATCCAAGAAGCTTCAAGCTTTTTCCTGATCTTTACCTTGAAGTACCATCCTCCTCCTGCTTGCTGCAAGGATGGAAAAGAGGGGAAGAAAAAAACGAAATCCATGTTTTGAGGGTCAGAAGTTTGTTCTCAAAATGCCTGAGGGCTGTCAGGACGCAGCATAACAGTGTGTTCAGCTGCTTGGTTTCCTTCTCTTTTGCAGGTGGAATAAAAAACAATGTTTTCAGCAAGAGGAAAGCTGAACAGTGTTCATTTGGGGGACGCACAGTTGGGGTTGTCCGAGTGGATCAGAGTGTTGTGTTCTCCTTTTGCCTTTGAACAGATACGTAGCATTGTGCCTGCTGCAGCATAAAATAATACTAAAAAAAAGAGCCCAACCAAATGCCTTTTCAAAGGAAATAATCTTGTGTGGTTCCTACCTTGGGAAGGAGCTTGTTCCCTTTCCTTCCCCCCAGTAAATGCCGGTGAAAACAGCCTGTTCCCCCCAGAACAGTGTTTCCCAGCAGGGATATGTACAGAAAGGAAGGGTTTTTTTGCTGGATCTTTATCAGGCCAAGTTAAATCCTTTGGAAAATGTCACCTTATGTGACTTTGCAAGGTCTGGCCAGGCTGATGGTGCCAGGGAGCAAAGCCAACCCCTTGGCTGTGCCTGCTGGGTAATGTCACTTGGCTGTTGTGACCTTGGCTCCGGTGTCGGTGGGACACGTTGCTGTCCTGGGTAATGTAAAGGCTGGGACACGAGCAGGTTAGTAAAGCTCTGGCGAGCCCAAAAGTGTAAGCAATATCTTTAGTTTTGCCTTTGAGTTGCAGGGGAAGCAGGATGCTGTGGCAGGGGATGCTGTGTGCGGGCAACACGCTTTCCTCAAAATTCAGATGTCTCAGGGGAAAGTGTATCTGGTCCATATGGGGTCAGCCATGGAGGGACCAAGCTGGGTTTTGTGGCTGCCCCAAACTCTCGATCATCATGGAAACCACCTCCTGCCCTGCGTTGTTCCTCCAGTCTCTGAAATTGTGGCTGTTTTCTGCAGCCCCATGGACTGGTTAAGAACTCATGGGATATCTGCTCGCGGTTTGTGGCAGTAGAGGAGGTTAAACCATGGGATTTTGATCATGTAGCTCTTGGATTATCTGCTTGTGGTCAAGTGGCCAAGCAGCAAGACTGTCGATTACTTGTAAAGGTTTGGGAGTGGATTAGGATTTCTCAAAGCTTGGACTTGACACTGATAAGAACGAGGGTAGGTTGGGGCTGGATGTGGATGTAGGTCATGGTCCTCCTCTGGCTCAGGAGAGAGGTGACAGCACCTGGGTGGTGGGGCAGAGGGAGGGGAAACTGTTGTGGTTTTAAAGCTCAAAATTAAGTCTCGTTCCTCCTCTCTGCCCAAGCCCTCCTTTAATGGGAACACGCGGTGAAGCAAGAGTGGTTAAAGCTCTCCTTGCGCTGGGGCTTTTGATCAGGGGAGTATTAATTACGTTTGAAAGTGAAGGAGAAAGCCTAATGAAGGGGAGATCAAAGTGAGCGGCGAGCAGGCTGAGTTCCAAACCGCGGCTCACCGTGGGGGCCGCTCTGCAGGAGCTCACCCCAGGATCTGTGGAGAAGGTCCTTGCCCTCATCTGAGCTGTTGAAGGTGATGGGGCATCTGTCAGAGGCTGATTTCCACCATGAAGCACCCCGTGGCATGATCTTGGCTGCCAACCATGCTAATCGTATGATCAGAGAAGTGATGGTTAATTATTTAGCTGGGGAAGGGTGTGGGGCTTTGCAGCTCTTGGGTTGCACTGGCCCAGAAACCCAACGTTGGCTTCAAGGAGAATCTGCAGCCCACAGGCATCGGGCAATGCTTTGGGGCAAAAGAAGACCCAGGAAGAAGGGAGAGGTTAAGCTAAAAGTCCATATTGGCACAAGAACAAATGGGGAAAACCTGATCAGGACTGTGTTTAGGTTGGAAATGGGAGAAAATGTACAGAGGATGCATGTAAAGCCACCGTGATGGAGAGAGGCTCCTGGGGACACTTTGTCGCTGCTGAGGACCAGGAGCGGGTATTGCCTCATAATCCGTTTGCTACTTGATGGAATAAAAAGGCAAATATTTGCCTGGATGAATTGTATCTGGCCACGGGGGCTGCTGACACACAGTCTATGAGCTGGCAGGAGCTATTAGCAGCGTCACCTAGTTGAGAAGATGATCTGAGCAGTGAAGGTACCGATATGACACCTAGGGTCATCTCCAGATGTTGGGCTTCATTGCTGGGAGGTGTTCACCATCCCTTCCTCAGCCCCGGCTCTCCCATCACAGGTATCTCAAGCTTCAGGAAAACTTCTCCACCTCTTGCTGTCCCTCCTTAACCCTCAGCTTTCTCCTCTAATCCCTCCTGATCGCCTCGTTGCAGAGCACGGATTTGCTTTGCCTTTAATCAGAAAGAAACTCCTCCTTGATGTGTCTTATGTAGTTTGTTGTCTTGGGCAGGCAGGATTCCCCCAGGAGCTGTATATTTTTAGTGCCCGATATTGTTTTAATCATAGCAAGGAGTGCTGCTCGGCAAATATTATTTTGGGATGTGCAAAATTAGCGATCCTGCTGTCAGGGAAGAATTGGATGGCAGCTAATGAGTTTGGAAACACAAGCTGGGGTGGAGGATCCACCACAAAATTAAAGCAGCTTTGAATTTTCCCTCTTCCACTAAAACTTTATCATTTTTTTCTAATGCCCATGGCTTTTATCAGAGATGGACAAGCCACTTCCCTCATACTTTTGCAGTAAAAGTAGGTGTTACTTTTTGTAGGACCTTGTTGATATCTACCTGGGCTCCCTGGGGGCTTTATTCACCATGTGAAGTCCTGCAGCATTTACCTGGGTTCTTTCTGCCTTAACTCATGGGGCAAAGGGCTGTCCTGCTCCTGCACCCCAAGAAGCTGAGCAGAGGGTGGTTTTGCCTTTGGAGGGATCTTCAGTTCTCAAAGCTGAGCAGCCCTGTCTGGGTCAGTCTCCTCCACTTCTTGAACCTTAGGAGGCTTTGCCAAAATGTTGGGTTGTTTATTTCTGTCCTGCATTCTCAGAGTCCACCCAAGTAATTTTTTGGGAGCTCCTGTATCTTAGCCCAAGCCCTGAGCGTATGATTGAGGCTGTTTGACAGCTCAATCCAGCCCTGCTTTTCTTCCAGGGGTTCCTCTCACATTTCTACCCAGCTACTGATTGTCTTGATAGTTTTGTACACCGACGTGTCCAATTCTGGGCTGAAACTGCCCCAAATGAAAATCGGCTTGATCTTATTAAATTGTGGCTCAGACCTTTGTGGATGCCACCCTGGGCTGTGTGCTGGCTTTAGGGATTCCCCAGCTTTGTTTCCTCTCCAGGTGCTCCACAGGGCTGGTTCTGCTGGGGTGATGATGCTCTAGGTGAGGATGGATATGTAGAAGGGCCGTGGTGGGTTACATCTCTGTGGCTGATCAGCAGTGAGGCATCAGGGCCATTCATGATGTTTTTTTTTAATAGCTCAGGTTCCTCAGCCTTGGGTCCTTCTTGTCCAAGGAGTTTTGCATCTTCATGTCTCAGGATTTGTGGTGGGAAAGCCCCATGCTGGCCCGCAGGAGCATCACCTTGTACTCAGAGGAGAGGAATGCTGCATAATCCCATCCCAAAGGGCTGACCTCTCGCAGCGAGAGCCTTGCTCGCTCCTGCCATTCTCGCTGCCTCTTGCATGTGGAGAGAGTGGCTTTTTATTACAGCGATTTGCAGAGCCGGTGCTGGAGAGAAGTGCTTTTGAAATATAATTTGTTCATTAGCTCCCGAGCCCACTTACGGACTTGCTGGGAACTTGCGCTGAAGTGATGTTCTTGCTGGGGAAACGCAGGGGTTGAGGATGGGTGTAGAACCTGGAGCTACCTGCAAGTTCCTCTTCCAGCAGAGTTTAGCTTGTCCTGGTGCTTGAGTCTGGTCTCCATCAACTGCAACCTGTCCTTCATCCTAGGTCACCAACCCTTGGGAAGTTGGAGTAGAACATTTTGTTTGTAAAGGTCCTCGGCTGCAGCAAGGGAGAGTGGGGAGTGACAACGGGGACTGGCATGGGCTGGGGCCATCTGGAATGGGACACCCTGGAGCAAGCACTGCTGGTGACTAATGATGTTTTTTTGCTCTTGACTCAACCATCAGCCCATGTCTACCCTTGTCTACTGAACGACCGTTGCTTTCAAGCAGTTTTGAGAACATCTCGCTAGGTCTAGACCTTGCCATTGCCTGGGATTTTCAACTTAAAGCCAGAGAGTTGGGGAAAAGGCCTGGATTTATGGAGCTGGCCTCACTAAATGACCCTCAAGTTCTTAATTTACAAAATGCCTCTTTACACACAGCTCAGACCTTCACCAGGCTAAATCAAAGCTGTTTCTTCAGTGTTTATTGGCGTGATTTAGGGTGCTGCTGCTTGCTATCAAAACGAGTGGCTGTCAGCACAGTGAACTGGTTGGATCTTTCTCTGCTGGAGAGTGTTTTCTGCTGCTGTCGTCAATGCAAAGACTCAGGCCATTGATCTGGAGATGAGACTCATTTTCCTGGAGACAGCACAAGGTCGGGGCAGATTCTCAGCACAGGGCAGGATGGGGAGCGCAGCTGCTGAGGACTTGGTGTCAGTCACCAGGGAATGATGCTATGGGTGGCATTGGGCCAATTTTTACATAGGTGCCTGTTGGATCTGCAAACACTTTGAGGTTGTCCAAAATCCACCAATTAAACAGAAGCTGCAGTCACAGAACCGTGCTTTGCTGCCGGCCACTTCGTTTACAGGAGCAAGCTGGGGCAAATGGCATTTTTCCCATTTCCAATTGGTCCAAAATGCTCAGAGTTGAGAAAACTGTGCACAAAACAACTCCCCTGGAAATAAAAAACACAATTATTCTCCCCACCCGAAATACATATCTCTGGATAATGCTAATTGCATATCTCTGAATAATGCTAATTGCACGCAACCTCTGTGAAGACATGTGTAGATAATAATACCTCGGTCCTCAAATATCCTCTTCAGAAACCTCATGAATATGACCAAAATGCCTCAATTTTGTCCCTTTAAACACTCCCTGCTTTATCACGAGGCTAATGAGCGTGGCGGGGGGCGGAGGAGCTGGTTTCCAGCAGGCGATGTAGGTCGTGCTCCAGTTTTTCTTCCTCCAACAAGCAGCTGTGGGACCTTCCTCCTCCCAAATATATTCATGCCCAGACCCAGGAACGCAGCATTGTGGATGATGGCACCGAGCAGTGGCTCTCACGAATGGAAGCAGCTCTGGAGCTCACTGTCAACCTTCTTCAGTCCATGGCTGTAGATATTTGTGCTGTCCTGATGTCAGGCTTGGAGGATTTGGCCATGAGGGCTTGTTTTTGGACCATGAGCACTTGATTTTGGGCCACTTGCTTTTGGAGAGATCTAGGAAGATGAGTTGGAGGAGATAAGTCCCTCTTTTAGGACCAGGAGGGTGCTGGCCATCTGGATGGCCTCTATAATGTTTGTCTTGTCTACATATCTCTAAATCAAGCTCTTTGCTTTTCTAGATGGTCTCAAGGACCTTCCAGAAATGAATTTTCCCCACTCCTGTGCTCCTCACCCCATTTATCTCCAAGGGATGCTCGGGGAGGTCCCTCGTCACCACTGTGGTCCCTTCCTGGCCACATGAACGCTCTGTTCCATCTCTGGGGGGTGATGCATCGTTCATATATGGGAATCTGGCTGTCTCCGAGCCTGGTAAATATAGCTTCAGCGAGAGCATGTCTGCATGCGTGTGACAGTCTGTGCAGCCAAGCTCTATTTTTAGGAGCGCTGGCAAAGGACACACACACACACGGATCTAATCACAGCTTCTCCCAGGCAAATGTTCCCTTTCTCTGTGTGTTTTTTTTCTTTCAAGCCGTGCTTATCAATTTCCTCCACATTGTTTCCTTCCCTTCTTCTGTGACATGACAACCCGCTGCGGGGAGGAGGGAGAAAATGAGCTGTGATAGGGGGGAAAATAGTTGGGAGAGGGAGATACCTGGGTGGGAGGAATTTCTGCACCTGAAATTGGGAGATACGCTCCTAGACAAGAGCCCCAGCCTCATGGGTGGCCTTGGGGGATGCTCCATGGGCTGGGTGTCCCCAGGGACAGCATTTTGGGGAGCTGGGATGTCCCCAGGATGCCCAGTTTTGTCTTGTGGGGTGATGAAGAGCACAGTGCAGGGAGGAAGGCTGGAGGATGAGTGATAAAAACGCCCATTCTCTGGGCTGTGATTTAGTGCCATTGGCAGGAAAAGGCTGTTAACTTATCGAGACTTGCAACATGTCCAGCTTATTCTTGGTGTGTTTGCCTCTTGGTGTGGCTCTCCAGGGAGGAATGACATTGGTGACAGGTCAATAGGGTGGTCATGGGAGGTCTCAGCACTGCCCTGGGCTCAGTTGTGCACCGTGCTAACAACCCCCAAATTTCCCAAGGCCTGTGAGAAACCAGCTTTCCCCAGCCATGCTGCTCACAGGTTCCCTTGTGACAAATATTCTTATTTATTTAATTCACCCCAAGGGCTGGTGAAACCACACGTGGTCAAATTTCACAGGGCAATGACCTCTGACAGCTCCGTATCTCAAGGGTGATAACACCCATGCCAGCTCCAAGGCACAAATATTTCCATAAATGATGTACCTTGGCCAAGAAAAGTGTATAGATATAATATTTTCCCCTGGCTGATTTGCAGGCAGTGGTGAGACAAGCTTCCCAGGGTCTCTCCCTGCCTCATTAGGTGGTCAGAAGCAATTAATTTAACCCCTCGCTTTCTCCCTTTGGAAAGAAAAGGGATTATTAGTTGCTCTTGGAGGCGGCAAAGATGGATGAAGCCAGTTAATGCTCACCCTGAGCTTTCGGTGCAGTCTCAGTTTTCTTCAGATAATGAAACTAAACCAGGTTGATCCCCAAAATTCAACAGAAATCTTGTTCGTTTGTTGGTTTGCTTTGCTAAAATGCTTCTTGTCTGGCATTAAGAGCAAGTAAAAATTCATTGTGGTCTAAACAGGAGTCTTATTTTCTTCTTTTGGCAAATACTGCTTTTCTCAGAGCTGGCTAAAAAATAGACATTTAGTAGCTGAGTGGCATAAAGATATAAAGAATACTTTGAAGCAGAATTACCAATTCTTCAAATTCTTGGTGAGCGAGACCATTGAAATTGTCCTAGCGGATGCATTGGCACCGATGGCTTTGAGAGGACGTCCACTTCGGATGCTCAAATTCAGTTTGAATCTGTTTTGTCAAGTAGAGAGCCATCCTAATTAAAAAAAGAAGCCTAAATTGGCCATTTTTTTTTCTTGAAATATTGCAGGAAAAGGCAAATTTGGTGTTTGCCCAGGCAGTTGGGTCAATATATATATATATATATATATATATTTATTTCCAGGAAAAAGAATGGTGGGGGTGGCCAGCCTAGGAAAAAAGACATTTCTAATTCCAGGCTCAAACCTAAGAAGGCATCAAAGGAGAGATCGGAGATTAAAACGGTGGCACTGCCAGTCCTGCACTCATGTGCCAAAACGCCAAAGGAATCTATTTTCTAAATGGGCTATTTGCTTTCTTTTACCATTTGCCATAAACGCAGCTTTTTGTCTCATAGCAAAGATGCGCTCTTGCTTTTATAAGCCTGTCTTAAGCACCACTTCTTACATCAATGGCTTTAAATGAAAAAAAAAAGAAAGCTCTTTTGAATACAAATGTGGCATTTACTTCCTTAATGCCTCTCTTGCGCTAAGCTACCTTCAAACCCATCAGAGACACTTTAATATATTGAACAGAACTCCCCTCATTTTGATGCTAATGCAGCATTTCATGCAGATAATGTGCTTGAATCATGCGCTGAAATACATTAAAGGTGAAATCTAGAGCTTCAAGAACTGCTGGTGGCTCAGCTTTCTCCTCCTTCCCCACTTGCATCTGCAATCCGGGTCTTGCCAAGCTCCCTGGCAGGTCCAAAGCGAAGCTTGTCCCGTGTAACTTGATTTATGTATTTAAATTTAATTAGAAAAACCATATCACCTGATTTATTTTTTCAATGCTATTTCATTGCAATGGGATGTTCACTCGTGGAACTCCTTGCTGCAAGATGCTAAAAGCCAGCGAGGGTTCCGAAACCCAGGAAGAACATCTCTGTGCTCTCGTTTTGCTTCTTGCAATCTTCCACATCTCTTCATGGCCTCTTCTGGTGATGGGAATTCCTGATCTCACCTGGATGTTTTGTAATGTTCTTGTTCTTGTAATGTCCTACCAATCAAGAATTGGTAGAACAGGATTTGGTGTCCCCTGGTGATGGGGGAGTGGCTGCATCTTCCATTCACTGTCTGGAGTCAAAACTAATAATACAAAGAGCTCTAAATTGGGTCAATGTGAACTGAATATTTTTTTTTTTGGGGGGAGTGAAGTTTCCATTTTGGGTCAGCAGGTGTAAGAGGACCTGACAAGCAACTTCTTATTAAAAAGAAATTAATTTATTTGTGGAAACCTCATTTTGTTTTGAAGAAATCAAAGGCAGGCACATCAAGGTTGGGAAAGGCTTTCAACTGTGCTTTTCTGTGACTGTGTCATTAAAAAAGAGGTCTGATTTCTGCTGAAACTCCTGTGATCTGTAATAGTCTGGAAGGAACCTGGTTCTGGAGGAGACCCAGGTCTAGGTCCTGGTGATGGTGTGACTGCTGTGAATGTGTCTCTGGAGGGGATCTAAAGCAGCAGAGAGAGGAAATGAAACCTTTTTTTCATCACTGGTGTGCTCAATCCGCTTTGCTTCATGGAAATCTGCTTTCTGAAAGCAGCTCAGCCCTTTGCTGCAGCCCTGCCTTGGCCAGGTGCCTGTCCCTTGTCCTTCCTTGCTGGCAATCAGGGCAGGAGGATGCCACATCCCCGTGCAAGGCAGGAGGACATCACAGAAACAACGCCCAGTGCTGAAAAGGGGACTTTTTGAAAGAAAACGATGGGAAAATATGGGTGAAAGCAAAGGAGGCTGGTGTTTGGGCAGGCCCTGGAGTGATGCACGGGTCAAGAGCTCATCCCCAGTACATGCCATGACTTTCTCTTACATCAATTTGTCATTAAACAGTTCCAGACCTGGCAAAGGTCTCAGCTGGGGTGGGGATGGCAGAGGCAGAGCTTGGCCAGCACATGGGACACCCCAAAGGGTTGGGGGTCACTGGGTCTGGCTGCCCCGCAACTTCAGCAGGCGGCCTAGGGAGATGATGAGTGTATATTAAGGGAGCTGGTGTTTAATTTCCCCTCCAGGCTGGTGTGTCTCCTGTGTCCCTGTCCCTGCTCACATGTGTCTTCTCACGGACGGCACCTTGGCTTGTGACTGAGCATCTCTGGTCCATCCTGTGCTGCTGATGCAGACAGGCACAAGCCAAACGCACGGACGGACAGAGAGGTGCCACCTCCTTTCCCAGGCTAAAGCCCAGCTTTAGGAGAAGAGCTGCTCGGTCACCTCAGGAGGTGACAAACGGGAGCAAATCCTTTCTGACAGCCGGGAAATGCCGTGGCCTTTGCGATGGAGCTGAGCTGACGGCGGCCCCGCTCCCCGGGTGCTCTGAACCTCCTCTTCCAGCACTGCTCGGTGGGGAGTGTGATGCTTGGAGACGAAGGCAGCAAAATTAGGCTTGAACCCCTTGGAGAAAGGCTTGTACACCTTGGAACCCCCTTGTACTTTTGTACACAGGGTGCAAGCTGCACCCCTTATCCTGTTTTGAAGCCTTGTTGCTGTTTTTATCCCCCCTTTCCCCAGTTGCATGGTGCTGGATGTGGATCCTGAGCCAGCTCGGCTGGTGCTGGGTCCAGCTCCATGTCCTGGTGGACCTGTAGCAGAGCCTGCTGAGATGTACTTGCTTGTGCATCCAAATTGAGGAAATCTCAGGGCTTTTTGGAGCACCAGCAAGACTTTGGGTAGCTGGAGAGCATTGCTTGCCACCCGCAGCCCAAATACGGTGCAGCCTTCAAGGGTTCTCCTCTCCATGAACCATGGTGTTTGAGCGGGACGGCGTCAGCTGGGCACTGCAACAGCCAATTTGAGGGCAAATTGTGGGGTTTTGGAGGTTCCCAGCCAAGCAACCCCCTTCCCTGGGGTGGGTTGAGCCTCTGTGCCCCATGCCCGGAGCCTGTGGGGGCTGCGCTTGCCAGGGCTTGTCCTCACCCCCACCGGCACCACCAGCCGAGCTCATTTCCCCAATTAAACATTGTTAGTCCTGGAGCGAAAGGAGGAGGGAGGCAGTGAGGAAGGGTTTTTTTATTTTATTGGGAAGTCGTTTGTTCCTTAATTGAATTGCTCCCGTTAAGAGCGGTGAGAAGAGGAACAAAAAGCCAAACCGGAGGTAAAGGCACTTAACTCGCTTCAGCTCGAGAGGAGCTAATATTAATAAACTTTTGGAAGAAAGGATTTGCAAGGGTTTGTTAGAGGGATTAGCTCCAAAATGGTGATTAGATTTCCCCGAGTAAACTCGCTGATAGATGAGGGAGGAGGTGAGATGCACATGTCACCCCTGTGAGGAGTGGGGTTCCTCCCAGCTGCCAGGTGTCGCTCCCTGATCCAGGATTGAGCATTTCTTCCACATCTACCCCCAAACCAAGCAGAAATTATATCCTGGGTCCTTCCTAAAGAGGCCTTGACATCAGTCAGCACAAGAACTCTGCAAACCTGAGCTCCGATGGAGGTGGCCCTATTTAGAAGAACTGTACGGACCGAGGAGCTGGATCTGGGAGTCCCTTGGGCGTCCATCCTGGCCGTGGTCCCACCAGCCAAGTCTCGTCTCAGGGATGGGGGCTCAGAAAAGCCTGGATGTGGTTATCCATGCGGCTTTT
Organism: Nesoenas mayeri; assembly: GCF_963082525.1. Taxonomy (NCBI): domain Eukaryota; kingdom Metazoa; phylum Chordata; class Aves; order Columbiformes; family Columbidae; genus Nesoenas; species Nesoenas mayeri. The sequence continues at coordinate 19,618,258 of NC_137563.1, read as the reverse complement.
TCTGTGAGTACAATAAGTGGACATGGGTGTTTCAGGGGCCTGAGGAGCCTTGGGTCAACCTTTGCCCTTGGGGGAAGTGAAGGAGGAACTTCTGAGATCTTTCATCTTGCCTTTTTGTTTTCTTTTTAATGCGATGTTTTGTTTCAGGCACCCTGGCACACTGCAAATTTCAAAAAAAACAACCCCAATTGGTTTGACTTTTGCCTTTTAAATGATTATATTTTTTTAATTTAAAAATGGGGGGTCTAAATAGAGGATATAAAAGCCTGAAATAGCACATGTTGTGTTGAAGCAAAGAAACATACATTATCCTGAGGCAAAGAAAACATCTCTGCTTGTCCTCAACCTATTTTTTTTCTCTTCAGTTTTGCCGAAGCTTTCTGCTAAATTTTTGGGTTTGCATCCACCCAAATGCTTTTTCTTTATTTCCTGAGTTTTTAGTTTGTTCCCTGATTTAACTAACTGTATTACCTTCTCCATGTAGAGGTAGATGCAGACATTCACTGCTACCTTCCTTGCCCAGCCGAAGAACATCAGTACCATAGGGCTGATTTGGATGAACATCTGCATCCCACCATGCTGCATGGAACCATAGAATCCTTTTGGCTGGAAGAGACCCTTAAGATCACTGAGTCCAACCATAAATGTTCAAACCCCGCTCTTCAAGCTCCCACCATCTGCAGCAGAGCCACCATAAGCCATAGAAGCACTTTGGAGGCTTTTTGAAGCTCTATATGCTTAGTCCCAGACTATGCTCTTGCAAGGACCAAGGAAGGAGCAATCAACACCAGGGTTGAAGGAACCACCCGTTTGCTGCCAGCAGTTGCAATCAGGTTGCTCTGCTGATGCTGGACCAGCGTGAGACCTTCTCTGGTTCATGGCGGACTCTTGAGAATGGGCAAATCTGAGTAGTGAGGGTAAAAAAGAACCAAAAGCTGGTTCGGAAGTCAATGTTGGCTCCATGTTGATGGTCTTCAAAGCACTGCTTGAATGGCACAACAACTGAGCATCCTTTAGCATGTGGAGGCACCCAGCACTTTGGAAACAGCAGTCTGGCCATTTTTTTTCCCTATAACAGGGTGAAAAATTGATGCTGTCCCCATTTTTTTCAGATAGAAAGGGGGTCCCAGAGTAACTCAGACCATCTGATACGGAGATGCCCCAATCCGCTGCTGTGCTGCCCAGCCCTGGAGATGCCCACTGGAGGGAATCCTGCTGTGGCTGAACAGCCTCAATGGGCAAGCCGAGCTGTTTGGATTTCATTACACACATTTGTTTACTTAAAGTGGAATATTTAAGAATGTAGGGGGAGAAGAAAAATCATTTAGAGGGTTGCTGTCAGCCTCCAAGCGTCAGATTTTATCTGCTTCAAATTATTGTGATCTGATAGGGAATGCCATCCAGGGGAGTGCGGCTTTGGTGCTTTCCTCCCTAATTTCTGGCTCTACACGCTGCTCCTGACAGCACTGAGCTTAAACCCTGTGCTGAGTTTATTAAAAACCAAAGAAAAAAGTAAAAAAACCAGCAAAAATAAGAGTCCTTGTGGAGAGCTGGGGGTGCTTGGTCAGGTTAGGGTGCAAAGAAAGGGTTTAGTGCTTGTTCTGCCCTGGGGATTTGGGGACACCAGGGACTCAGCGCCACTTTAGGGATGGCGTGAAACTGGAGAGACGTGTTTGAGAGAGCTTGGGATTTACCGTTCCTCCTTCCCTGGTGCATCCTGGATTTATTCATCATTTTAATGCTTTCAGACCATCCAGAACAAAACTTTTTGGTGGCATTTTCTTAGGGCAGAGCAGAAACCTGCAGCAATGCTGGAGCCTGCGCTTGCCAAGCGACCTCAAGAATTTGAATGTTTTTATTAAATCGCAAGGTCGGCTGATAAAGATAACTTGACTTAATGCACTTGGACTTCTGTGAGGCATCTGACTTAATCGTGCATCCCAGCCTGATACAAATCCAGCCCCGCACCAGCCCTGTGCAGCCCGTGTTAAATGGATTAAAAGGCGGTTAATGGAGAGATCGTCGGTGTCGCTCTTCTGCTCTTTGCTATATTTGTCACTGAGCTGCGAAATGATCTAAAATAAGCTCTGGACATATTTGCAGATGCTGAAATGTGGCGGAGCAGAAAGGAGAAGCAAACAACCCGTTAAATAGGGATGGCCCCAGTGGGGCGGAGGGCTGGGGCTCTGCTGAAATCCAGCTGCTGTCCTAACACCAAGGCAGAGCTGGGGACGTGAGGCACAAACAGGAGGGGATGTGACATCTGTGTGCCCAAGGAAGGGGCATAAGCAAAGGCATCTGTGGCATCTGTGTGCCTCAGCAGGGGCATAAGCAAAGCTGGAGGGGCTCAGGGGAAGAGGAGCGGGACATCTCGAAGCAGATGCTCCTCAGGTGGGAGCAGCACCAACAGCATCATCTCCCCAGCATCCCTAGTGCTAATGGGGAAACTGAGGCACGGGGCAGCCCCGCAGCATCAGGACTCTGTGGGAGGTGGTTTTTCCAACCCAAAATCATGCAATACATCTGCTTCTTACTTTTTTTGGGGGGGCAGCTGCCCCTGGAGCTGAGCCTTTCCATGTCCCCACACAGTGGTGGAGGTGGGAGCCAAGCGCTCCCCCTGCTCCGCCGCTTTCTTGTTTCCTGACCCCGCCACCCCGAATTGCTGGAAAAAAGCCTCCTCTTTGCTAGACGCTAACTCCTCTGCTAATTAATCACCTTACAGGCATTTAGTAAATGATGTTCTTTGTTCATAATTACCAGGAAAAGGTGATTCCTACCTCCCAGAAGCAAACTCATTTTCACCTACCGGGAAACATATTTTCTTCTCTCTCTCTCTCTCTCTCTTCTTCTTTTTTCTCTTTTTTTTTTTGAAATATTTGGAGGGCTGAGAGAAGCTGTATGTTTTATGGAGAGGCAAACCCAGCTCTGGAGTGTGGTTTGATCCTGCAAAGTGCTGTTTAGGGATTCAGGGGCTTCGTTTGCTTTTCTCTAATCCCTTTATGTATTCTCAGAGCCAACCCAAAGGCTCGGCTGGCTCTGGCTCTCAGGCTGCTCATGGATGGACCCTTGCTGGGGCTTTCCCCTGATTTAATCATGGGACATTGAAATTTAATTTAATTTAGGTCCTCCCTTGGGTTTGAGGGTTCATTTTTAGGTGTTGAGGGGGAAGCATCATTACCCTGGTGTAGTCTTTGCTGAGCTGAGCTCCTACATCAACAACTCCCTCCATGTAGCACAAGGGGAGACTAAGGCACAGGGAAGGAGGTGGGTGGATCTGGCCCTGGGGCTCTACTCCTGCAAATGGGAATGAAACAGGTATTTCCAGTGATCCAGGAGGAAAAATTCCCATTCCCTTGCGGGGTTTGCTTGGAATATTGAATTTTTAGAGTGCTGGACCCACTCCTCGCAGCAGCATCCTCCATGTGGAGCAGCATCCCTGATGCTAGAAAAGGTAAAACAGCTACGTACAATTACATCCAGCCCTTCCTTCAGATGAGGACTGAATTGTCTTGGGGGAACCTCTGGTGAAAATGTCCCCTCCCCATGCGAGATGTCCCACCACATGGGGACATGCCTGGCCAAGGACACCCAGCACGGAAGTGGTGGTGTCTTTGCCAGCACTAGGAGATTGCAGAAAAACCCAGAAAATATTTAAAAACTATCTATTTCGTATTTAGATTTCGATTTAGAAAGAGAAATGTTGCTCATCAGCCACTCTTAATGGTTACTTAGATATAACTCGCGGCTTTTTCCCTGCGAAAGCACCCAAATATAGCCAAGGATCCATTTAAATTACACGTAGGACAAGACATAGGAGGCTGCTCCAATTTAATAATAACTGTAATATGGATATTACTGTCTGGGCTTTGTCACGCAACGGCTTGTATTATTAAATTCTTCACACCTTGGGCTGGTTTCATTCTGTAAATTCAGTGATGGGCATCTCGGAGATGAACATCTTCCATGGAGTCTGCCCAGGGTGAGGGCTCGGGGGGGTCCTCTCATGCTCAAATGGTGCATTTTTGGCAGCCAGAACCCAAAAATGAGAATAATATTAATCCTGGAAGTATTTTCTGATGTATTTCCCTGGTGAGGTAGTGGGAGCAGGGGCTGCTCAGTGGTTTTTGGGGGGAATTCTGGAGGAAGTGGGATGCTCCGTGTACGTCTGTCTGTCCCGTCATCTCCCCATGAGGTTATTCCACTGCCCAATTTTAATCAAATGTAGGAGAGAGGTTGGTGTCTTGGGGGTAAACGTGGCTCTGGTGCTGCTTATGTGCAGCAGGGTGGCTCCAAAGGAGGAAACTGGCTGTCGGGAGGTGCCCAAAATGATGCTCTGGAACCTTTTCCACCAGCCACATCGTTTCAGGGCTGAGAAACAGAGATTACAGGCTCGTGCTGGTGTTGAAAAAACTTGTGGTCACACATTTTTGGTTCATCAGAGCCAGAAAAAGTCACTTCAGGAGAGAAAAGATTTACTGGTGCTTTTCCATCCTCTGGTTTGGTCTTCTGGGGATGCAGACCCAGGTTTGTCCTGCTCTTGCCGCATTCATCTCAGTGCATTTAATGTCCCCAAATTGTGCTTCCTAGCTGCGGTTTTCTAATTGCTACTGCTGCTACGGCACCTGGGGTGGGTTTGGGGCAGGACCCCAATTTCCGGCAGCTGTGAGGTGCTGCTGTGGCTTTATTAAAGGGCTGGGGGAATTAGGGGCATTTTTTTAGGGGAGCTGTAGTGCTGTGGGGACACCCTCTGTGTTATTCCCTAATACTGGGGCATCGTATTGTGAGTGCTGGTACTGGATGCCATGGGGGACATGTGGAACTGGGGGTGCTGCAGGGTTCAAGTTGCTGCACTTCTGGGAAAGAGCCCGTCAATTAAAAAGCTGATGGTCCAGCCTCCTAATGACTCTCTGCTAATATCAGAACACGTTTGCAATGCTGGGTAAATGGTTGTGAGAGCTCAGGCAGGTGGACAGGCACCCCAGACACTGTCCCCCTCTGATTTGTCACCTAGGAAAACTTGAGATTATTTTCCAGCACTGGATAATCACAACTTTAATTAGTCTTTATATTTTTTACTAGATTTTAATTTCTTCCTAGATTTGTGTGCATCTTTCTAAGTAAATGGCTTAAGGATGGGGAGGTGGGGAAAAAACACATTGGTGTGCTTCAAGAAGAGGAGTAGGAGCTCAAACTTCTGCACTGAGTTTGTCCTGGTCTTTGCTGAGCTATCTCTGGGATGCTTTTCACATTGGAAGGCCTTTAATTCACAGTTTAATTAAATATATTTCGTATCCCACCTGAGCAGGCTCTGTAGGAGCACCCTTAATGCATTTTCTGTCCTTGCCACCCATGTATGAAGCCATCCCAGGACCTGGAGCAGAGCCTGTCCTGGAGGCTCTGGCCATGGAGATTTGGGTTAAAAACACGAGGGAGAAAGGATTATGAGTTTAGGGGACTCAAAGGGGATCTTTTAGGGCATGGAGGGGGTGCTTGATGCTGTGAAATGTGGTGACCCCATGCCAGGACCTGCTGCAGCTCCTGCACGGGCTTGGAGGGGAAATTCAGGCAGCATGTACCCAAGCTGGTGGTTTTTTGGCCAGGAAAAAAAGAAAGTAAACCCCTGAGGCTGAAGAGCTGAGGCAGGAGGAGAACAGAATTACCACGTGCCTTTGGGTGCTTTCTGAGTGAAAACAGCTTTTCAAGGTGTTTGGGAAACATCCAACTAGGAAGAGCATCCTTTTCAGGAGCGTGTCCCCGCGTCCTTCATCCCCTCCCGGAGCAGAACTGCTGTCTGCGGGGGGTGTGAGACAGAAATCTGCATGCTCGCAAGCGGTTTTATTCATGGCCCAGCCAAAATCTTGCTGGCGTCTCCAGAACTGCAATATTTGCATCACCTTTTCTGATCTCCTTCATGTCTCTGATTTGAGCATCATCCTGAAGCAAAGCCCTTGCTGGTGCTGTGCCTCAGTTTCCCTTTTAGTGCCAGGTCTGCTCCCTCACCCCTACCCATAAAGGTACCCATGCCAGCTCAGTGGAATCCAGACACCCCATAAACACCCCAAATAAGCAATACAGAGAAAAACGATTAAATTTACCCAAACCATGATCAGATATGCCTGGAACATATTTCTCAGCCTTTTCTCTTTTCCTCTCTCCCTGTCTGCTCCAGCTGGGCTGGGAAAAGGGCTCAGCCACGGCGATGCCCCACGCCGCTGATATTTAGGGTGACGTTTCCCACGGAGGGGAAAGATCCTGCACCGTGCCGTGTGTTTGCATGCAAAGGGAATACGATGCAGCAAATAAACACAGCGCTGGCATCCCCATCCTCTTGCACAGGTAATGTATTCCGTGGATTTCACGCTGCACAAAGCACCTGGAAAATAGCTGTGTGGGCTTTCCATATGGGTTGCTATTATTTTCCAGGGTACAGAAAACAGATTGTTGGAAGAACTCCCTGTTCTGTGGCTTGTGCTATTTTATTTTTTAATTTTTTTTAGAAAGCAGAGCAGCAGTCAGTGCTGTTTCCTCCGCTGAATGTTGTTTAGAGATTGCTCCTAGTGCAACTGGAAGCAGGAAAAGGCTTCGAGTTTTTAATTAAAAGCTGCAATCTGCTCTGTCCTCTAAATGCAAAGTCTCACCTACAGGATGGGGGAAAAAAAAGGATGATAATTGAAAAAAAACCACCAGTTTTACTCCATGAGGAGGGGCTGAGATTGAACTGTGGGGTTCGTCCTTGCAAACCGAGTCACGTCACTCCTTGGGGATCTCGGCAGCAGCTTGGTGTGGTTTTGGGAAACCCATGGCTGGGAAATAAATAGATTGTCGATATATTTATTCTGATATAGGCACTTTTCTTGAGTATGAGCCTGGGCCTGATCCTGCCGAGCCCCCCGGCCTCACCCTGAGGCTGTTTGCGTCTCCTCGGAGCGAGAAGCACAGATGTTTCCCCTCCTCACCGGTGGTTCGGCAGCATCCATGCGTGGCTAAAGAGGTCAGCTTGCTTTTAAGCACGTCGCCGAGCATCTCCGGCTCCCCCGAGATGAGCCGAGAGGAACCTGTGGGGACGGGACGGAGCTTCCACCGTGGGGGCTGAAGATGCTGGAGGACACGGGGGGTTTCCAGGGGGAAGCGGTGTTGGGAAGACAGGGGTGAAGGGATGCTCCGGCTCCATAATTGGGGAGTTTCTCTTTGCGGTTTGCTGGCTCCAAGGCAGGGAGAAGGTGGGGCTCCTATATTTGGCGCTGGGGAGCGTGTCTGGCTCTGCCTGTCGTCCCTCCATCTGCGACGTCTGGCTCGTTGCAGTGGGGAGCGCCTGGCTCGGCACTTTCCTCGGGAAGCAAAAGCTTTGGGAGGTCATATGAGGATGTGTTTTGTTTTTCTTTCCCCCTTTGCTGATGCTGGGAAAATGCACCAGCTCCTTCTTGGCCGCTGCAAACTGACCTCCTTGATGGGGGACCCATGTCCCCAGGGTGGTCTTATGTTCCCTGGGGGATGCTGGGCCCATCTAGTCTCATAAATGTCACAGTTTGGTAGAATAAAAGAGGGAAGAGCAAGGCAATGAAGGGGAAAAAGAAAAATCTCTAGAACTGAAAATAAAAGGAAGATGCTAATAAGGGTATTTATAGCCCCTTATATCCCATTGAGCTCATTTTGCTGCGGTCAGAAATGTGTTTGGCTTCTGTTTTCATGGGCTTGATCCTGAGTGTTTAGGGTGACCTTCTGTCATGGCTTTGCGCTTTTTCTGGCAAACCAGAGCTGGGGATGTATGAAATAGGGTGAGACCGTGGATGCGTTCATGAGAACAAGGTGAGAGGCAGCTTTCTATATTAAATCTCCAGCCCTCTTCAGATTAATTTTCCCTTAAAACCCTCTGGAGGGATTGCAGGGCGAAGGATGGAGAGGTGTGGGGAAGGGGAGCCCTGGGCTGAGTCCTGCATCTTTCCCACCCTAGGCTGCATCCGTCCATCTGTCCATCCATCCTTCCCACCCCAGCATGCACCCCTGGACACCGGACCCCAAGACCTGCACAGGGCCTATGGGTCAGGCTTCTTGGGGTCCAGCTGCCTATGGGGTAGGATTTTGGGCTTCCCTCAGCCCTTCTGCACATGATGTCTCACAGCAAAGCAGCTTTGCAGGGGAGTCGATCCCCTCCTTGCGTAGCGTCCTGTGCCAAAACCTTGCTGAGAGCTGAGCCTGGGGGGAAATTTGGGGTGAATTTTGTGAGCAGCGTGCTTACTGTGGGCTATATTTGGGTCTCTGAGTGTTGAGAGCTGGCCTGGAAAGGGGTGGCGGTGGGTTTTGTGGGGAGATTGGCAGCTCTCCTCCCCGAGCCTCAGCTCCCCATCCCTCCCATCGCACATTGAAATTCAAATCGCGCCTCTCCGACGCCGGCTCTCTTTGTTGCATCTTCAAATGACTAATTGTCACTTTTTTTTTAATAAGGCAGCATCATGGGGAGGTGCAGGAATCTTTTTCTTTTTTTCCCTTTTATGTTTATTATTACAAAAAGGAGGGGATGGGGAAAGAGAAACATAAGCATCAGGGATAGTAAATCTCTTCCTCCTTTCCGCACAGCAGCTGCTGCGATGCTCTACCGCAGCGGCCAAGACGCTTCGTCCTCCTTCGAGGCTTCACTTGGAGCCGTGCGCTCGCTCGGGTAAACAGGGAGATTCTGCTACGTTTGCTTTTTAGTTGCTTTTTGTGTTTTTACCTTGAACTGGCTCTAAATAGTTAGGAGACTCTTCCAGGAGAAGGTGTCCTCCTCGAGGCTGGTGGGACAAGTGGGTTTGGAGAGTCACTTCTCGGCTGGTCCCCGTCTGTGTCTGGGATGTGCTGGGTGGGATGAGAATTAATTTGATATATTTGAAAGGGATTCTGGGCTCGGGAATCAGCTCTTGTTTCTGTCCTGGGGCAATGAGCAGAGTCAGGTCGCTGGAGTTGAGCCCTGGGGGCTGTGGATCAGGCAATGGGGAACGGGAGATGCTAAAACAGCATCAGCTCTAGGCAGGATTGATCCTCTGGGCTCTGTGGTGAAGTATTGAACTCAAAATGTTGCCTTTTGAGGCTGCTTGTTCTTGGGCTGGGTGGTACAAACTCTGGACCATTTTCCATCCCACCCACTTCAATTTGGTGGATGAGATGCAAAGCCCCTCGTTAGGCAAATTATCTCATCCCTGTTCCCCTGCCCCAGCCGTGGGGATGCTGTGAGCTCTCTGCAGCCGCTAATGGGGGGTGTCAAACAGCAAATTTAGGGTGAGTAGCTTCTCCTGCGATGCTTTGGCTTCTCCCTTGGCCAGCCTTGGGATGGATTTCAGGCACAGCATGGAAATAAAAACCCCTTCTCCTCCCTTTATTTATCTCAGTGCATCTCTCGCTAGGAACCACTGCCAGCCTGATGCCAGCTGGACCGTTTACGATGGCAATAAAAGCCAAACGGCGATATAAAATTGCACCTGTCATAATTGGGCTTGATTTAACCGAGGATGGAGGCAGCCGATGGTGATGCTTGTGGGATGTGCTGGTCCGGGGTGCCTTGGCCAAAGAGTACCACGGCCTCCCCATGTGCCGCACCCCCGAGCATCTGCTTTGCAGGAGAATGAAATCCTTTTGATTCTCCCTGAAAGCAGGATGCTGCATGAGCTTGTGTTTTATAGCAATGGGAGAAAACGACGGCTGCCGATTTAATTTGATGTTGTCAAGCTTTTCTTTTTTTTTCTTCCTTTCTTTTTCTTTCTGAACTTCATAGGAAACTGGATGGTGCTGACAGACGAGGAGAACTTTTTAACTCCTGCTGCTCCAGAAACTCCTTTCCTGGAAGGGCAGCCATGCCAACAACCAAAAGGTGCTTTGCTGCTTGATTTTTTTTTACTGATTTTGGCACATCCTGCTGGAGACAGGACAGGAGCAGATACCCACTGTACAGAAACAGTGGTATTTCCACCCAGAAAGCAATGGTCCCTTTACCACACCGGACCAAGGGTGGATGGATTTACCTCTGGTTTCCCCTGGTCACAAGAAGTGCAGGAATCTCTCTGTGCAGATTTTGGGGTGGTTTGGTGTGTTGCAAGAGGTCGGGGGTTGCAGACCCCTCAGCTTCTTGCTGCTTTTAATGTCTTGGGTATTTTCTGCTGCCTTCTTGTTGCTTTTCTCCCCACTAATTCTTCCATTATATTTTCTTAATGAACGAATACAGCTCGAGCTTGCGGGCACTCAAAGGATTCTCCAGCAGCTCTTGAGCTTTTGGGTTGTTCGGGATTTTGGGGCTCTTCAGGATTTTGATCCACATCATGGATGTAGCTAAGCAGGGTAAAGGAGCTGTCGGAGTTTCAGAGCATCGTGACCCCGCGCTCAGTACAGCCTCTCCATCCCCTTCGGAGACAGATTGTGGAATGATACATTTAATCAGGAGTAATGAAAGCAAACGGTGTAATGTCAGTGGTATCTCTTCCCTCTCCCCCTCCAGCAATTTCATATCCTGTTGTAATAATGCAAAGGATTAAAGGTGAGATGGGGAGCGGTGACACGAGGACGCGGTGTCGGGGCGGGTGGTTTTCTGCCTCCTCCTGCTCTTGGCAAATCTCATTTTTCAGGCTGACTCCACTCGCTACACCAGTTTGAATGAAAAAAATCCTTCTGCAAGGGGCAGAACTAAAATAAAAGGGATTTTTTTTTACAGCTTTGCCCCTATGTTGATGCTCTGCCCAACATTTTTAACATCAGTGTTGATGCCCGGCGAAGTCTGTCCAGGTGGGGCTGTTAATCCTCATTTTAATTTGAGTTTTTAAGAACAGGTTGAACCCATGGAGTTGAGTTCATGCATCATTGATGGGAAGGTAATGGGAGAACAGATGTAAGCAGCTGCTTATCCCTGTAACCCATTAATATATGTGTCCTAGGGCAAAATAGCTCCAGGGCTGTGTGGGAAGTGCCTCCTCTCTCCTTTTTGAACTGGAGATGCAGAGTGGAAGGTAAAACCCTGTTTAAAAGAGGACTGGGAAAAAAACCTCAGGTCTTAATGCTGCCTAATGCAGATGTGTTGGAGAAGAATATTTAAGACCTGATATGCAACAACATTAATGATGCAGGGAAGGCGATGCTGCAAAAAACCCCATAAGGACTTGAAACCAGGCTAATGGGGCACGCAGGACCAAGCTTGTTAAAAAAAAATAATAATAATAAAAGAAAGGCTTGTCATCAAAAATGAGAGTCAGTGTCTTCTGGAAGGGAGAGGGAAAGGGGAGGGGTCTCATTCCAGGAGCAGCAGAGGCGGTGAGGGAAGATGAAAGCTCAATGTAATGTAACCAGGTGTTTTGATCTGCAGGCGAGGCACCACCGAGAAGCTCCAGGAAGATCCCCCAAGTCGAATTAGCTTCTGGGGGTTTGTTTTAAAATAATCACCATGAAAAAGATTCTCTTTTTTGGTGTCTCAGAGACTAAAAGCTTTAAATGCAGGGGCTTGAGCCATCACCTGGCACAGAAGAATCCCTTGCTCTCCAGCAAGGCTCCGCTTGGAGCTTTGCTGGGTAATTTCCCCCTCTGAGCTCAGCCCCAATCCCAGATCCTGCAGCCCACTGGGTTTATGCATTTTTCTCTCTATTGTGACCATTTATTTTGGATTTATGTGCTGCCTTGCCGGGTGAGTATGGGGGGGCAGCACATGGACTATGGGGGCCAGGGTAGGGCGACCTTCATAGGAAACATCCTAGGGAGGAATCAGCCTGTAACCTCTTCTTGTATGAGTCTGGCTTAGCAAAGCTTTGCTTTTCCTAGAGAAAATAAAAACAGAAATGATATTCGAAGAAGAAATAGCATCCTTAGGAACTAAGTGTGGATCCATCCCCACCTCCGCTTCGAAGTGCAGACTGTCCCATCACCCGTAGAAATTACCCGTCATCCTGAACCTCACCTTGCCCAGCCTACGCTTAATTGCTAAGGAGCATCTCAAGCCAAAGGCGCTTCTTTAGGATGTTCCTGGCATTGGCAACCCTTAATTTACTGCCAGGATGGTTACCCCGTGGTCTGGCTTTGCCTCGGATAAATATATAACTGACAGGAGGTGAAAGCAGTGTTTTCAACCAATGACGGGGTGAATCCAGCAAATAATTGTCCAAAGATTATCCCGGCGTAATGGTGCAACAACAGCAGGCGCCGCACATCATTAGAGCTTACCAGGGAGCACGGGAAGAGATTCAAGAGAACTAAAGCAAACAAACGCCGAGCAAAATACACAGCAGATGTAGTGTATTAGTTGTGCACGGATTGACTTAAAGAGCCGCGTGTCAACAGCATCGGAGCAAGGCAGGGCTTGGCAAAGCCTGAGGCTGGTTCTATCTCCCCAGCATGGCTCCATCCTCGTGGGTTCTTGGGTTTGAAGGAGCTGATGGGTCCTTCTCTGGGACTTTGGAAAGAGCTTATCTGTGTTTTTTCCTCACCCCCCTGGTCCTGTTCCTCTCCTTTTTATTATGTTTTATACTGTATACGTGTGATGGGGGGGAGGCGGCATCCATCCAAACTTGCAATGAACATCTCCATAGCAGGGGAATCAATGCTAATGGGATTTTACTCCCTTTTTAGTATAAAAAGAAGTATTAAGGCATCAATGGAGGATGGTTGGAGGGAAAAGCAGGTACCTCCAGGTCAGGTTACCCTAAATAGAGTTGCAAGTGGCCAGGTTGAAGGTTGTCTGGACTCTTAAATCTTCTTTAACTAGTAGGAACTGGCTTGAGTGGTGATTCTTGAGTGGTTTCTAGGAGAAATGGAGATCCCCGAAGTTTCTGGCTTTTTTTGGAACTAGCAGCAACTTTTTGTCCTAAAGCTCGATCCTTGGGGTGAATGATCCAGGGGAAAGCAAAGGAATTGGGGACATAATTTTGCAGTAAAGATGGCTTTGTACTTTATGCATTGACCATTGCCTCCTCGCTCTCTTCCTCTGCTTTTTTATATCCCTTTTCCCACTCCCCCATCCTCAGCACCCAAACCCCCTCTAATCCCGGATGAGGATGATGATGGTCCAACCACAAGCTGCAATATTACCACTTAATTTTACAGGCAAAACAAACCCTCTACCTCCTTCATCCAGCCTGCGAAACATCAATGATGGAGTTTTCTGTGCCTGAGACACACATAAATATCATTTAACGTGTGGCAAAGCGTAAATACTCCCTGTGAGCCGAGCGTACGTCGCAGCAGCTGGGGGATGTTTGCAGACTGCACTTGAAGAAACATATATAGGACATCATCAACTTCTAGCGATTTATTCCACCTATGCCTCTTTTAATTTGTCACTATGGTAACTACAAAGTAAAGATCAAAGCAGCGTGCCAATGTCAGGAAAAGGTATTATTTTTTCCCACCCCCCTTTTGCAGAAATAACTTAGACTTGTTGTTATTTCCTTCCCATTCAGAAAAATCCCTTTGCTGTTGGCTGGTGCTGCTACGAGGGCTTGTAGCTTGCTTTTTTATTTTGGCAGGGGATAAATCCCCATCTCCAGCTGTTGAGAAATTGCACCTCAAGAGTTTGTGGCTGGAATAAACCCAATTTCCTTCAGTTTTGAGACAAAGTGCAGCTTGATGGATGGATGATGTGGCAGAAGGCTGATGGAGAAGGTCCGGTGTTTTAATAGTGGTTTGGAGGGCTGGAGGAGAGAAACTGGAGCTCCCGGAGCTTGAACTCTGCTTGTTTTTTGCTTGCATCTCCTTAGTCATCACTGAAACAGGGCGCAAGCACTGAGAATTTAGGGAATGTTCTACACGCGAAGCTGCAGCTCCAGGGTCTTCAATGAGGGTGCTCAGGATCCAGCAGTTACCCTCCTCTGATTACCCTCTTAATTATTTTAATGATTAATAATTGTGCTCTTCCCCCATAGGTGTAGAAATAGAAAGGCAGGTGTGGAAGGGAAGAGGATGCTCATCACCGTGCTGCCGTCAGCCATCCTTCCAGCCAGCCCTGCCACCTGAAGATGAATTTCTTGCCCGGCACATGGCATTTCCAGCCCTATTTTGTCAAGTGAAGCTACCGCAGAAATCAGTACAATCCCAACCTCTGTATTTTTAATTATATCGATGTGTAGCCCATACGAGCAGGCGAACTTTAGCTCTGATTTGAAACAGAGGGAAAAAGGGGGTTTTAAAATACGTGAGCGCATTTGGAAGCACAAAAATTGGAGGCTTCTCTGTTGTGTTTGTGATGCAAGTAGTAATCTCTCCCTCTATGGGCTATAAAGCAGCTTTTAAGTTGGAGGGAATGGAAAACTGTGCCCGGTTGTTGTCGCTGCAGATGAAACGAGATGCACAGTCGCAGCAATGAGTAGTACAGCCAATTAGGATGCAGGCGCTTAAAAAATTAGCCTGAGGTTTTCAGCTGTCGGGAGAGTTTCTCGAGGGATTTTGAGGACAGCCAGGGACCATCAGGTTTTAAGAAGGAATTTAATCCATTTAAAAGTGGGATTATGCGATATATTTGCTCGCAGGTGCTGGGGCACGGTGGCCTCAGCCTTGCTTTGACTTTCTCCGTGTTCCTGCAAGCTTTGCATTGCACCCAAGATGGTTTCTGCTTTATTTCTTTCTTTTTTAAGCAGAATTATTTAGTGGGCAATGAGGGAAAAGAGGGAAATTATATCTGGGGATATGATGCTGTGGCAAGACAACACTGCCAGACTCCCCCTGTGTGGGCATATGGGGCAGGACCTCGTCCCACCTACCCAAGCCTTAGTCTCATGTATTTAGAGCTTATTTTGCCCAGGGAGATTTGTTTGGGATCAGTCAGAGCGGCTGTTGGTTTGGAGGGATGTGCCGAAACCCACCACGAGGATGTGGGATGGTTCAGCGCAGGTGAGCGGAGCTGGTTTTAAATAAGCAGGAGCAAGTTAAAATTAGACCTTTAAGAGCCTCCCACGCTGATGCCTCCACTTCACCATGTCTCTCTCATATAGGGGGGTTCCATGGAGGTGTGGGGATGGCCTGAGCTGCCCGGGATGCTCAAGGCCCCTCCTCCCTCCCCACCTCCGCCAGCATCCCACCGTTTGTATGAATGCACCACTCCAAGTACAAGCTGTGATGGAGAAGATAAATTTAGACTAAATCCCTTGCAGGTGATTTTTTGGGGGGAGGGAGAAGCAGGGTTTAATTTTTCGCTGTGATGGTTTAGCCCTGGGGACTCTTTCAGAAGTTGTGCTCCCATCCTAGAAGCACCAGCAGAGTCCCCAAGGTAACTTTCGGGGACCCTTTCTTAACGAGCAGACCAGAAACCCTGAACCCTCCCCAGACTGTCTGTCCATCACTCCTGATCGATTTTGCTGCAGGACATCTCTCAACAACTCTTTCTTTGCAGACTCCTTGATCTCAGTGATGCCCCACATGAAGCCGCCTGTCTTCGCTTTCCCTGAAGGCTTGTGCTAGCAAAAAAGGGACTATTTTCCTGGTCGAGATACATGTGCAAGTTTCAACCCTCTAGTAAACGCGACATGACTCAAGGCAGTTTTGCTTGAGCTGATCCCAAAAGATGTTGCTTGTGTGCTGCAAACCCGGCTTGTCATAGGGTGATGGCTCCCATGGGATGTGTGGTCCCCAACCCTGCTTTCCATCCATCCATCCATCCATCTCAGGGGGTTTATCTCCATCTATTTAAGCAAGAAGGTGTTTTCTCCTTTGTGGATGTATAACGTTGCTTCTTGAGGAGTTTCTGGGTCCCCAGTGAAACTTCCACCCTGGGCGAGCACAGAAATGGTGTCAGCGAAGTTAAGGAACAAGTTGAAGGCATCTCACAGGTCTGCTGAGCCCCAGTTCTTCTTCCTGGGAACCGTGGACATGATGGAGAGAACGCACAAGAAAATAAGGTAAATCATGACAGCAAATATGCTTTTCGTCTTCACATCGAGTTTGCACCTTTTACAAGGAATTTACTTGTTTATTTTTCCTTGTGGCCTGGAAATAAGGCAGCAGTAAATGGGAAGTGTTTGGGGTGTTCCACAGAGACGATGATGTTATGTAAGCACCTAGAGTTAGGTTATGGTTGGACGTGATGATCATAAGGGTCTCTTCCAGCCAAAATGGTTCTATCTCACCCATCTGTCAAAGGAGGTGCGTTTTATGTTCGCAAACCAAAGACTGAAATGGGACATCAGGATTTATTTGGGAAATAAAGCTCTCTGTCTATATTAATTCATTTTTCCTGCCTTTCTAGTTATTTAATCCATTTATTCACCTTTCTCCTGTTTATCTGGAATATCTTTCAACATAAATCTATGCCTGCTCCTTTCTGCATTCTCTCTCTTGCCCTTATGGATGACCATCAGTCTAACTACAAAATCACACCCTTTCTCTCCATCTTCTTTGAATAAACTTTGGCTTTTGGACTGTTTTTCTTTCTCGCTCTACCTGTTGCATGCTGCAAGAGGCATTGATATATTCGCTTTAATGCACTAATGACTAGGTATTGTATTAAATTAGCAATAATTAGCTATGTTTTTCTACAGTTATCTCCTTTCTGTTCCATGGCCAAGTGCAGAAGAAGCTTGTCTGGACCCTGCATGCTGGAAGTTCTCCCCAGAAGTGGCCACCAGCCGTGGAAAGCCTCAGGGGTGGCAGATTTTGGACAACGGCATTGAGTCCTTTGGGAAACATATTGGGCATGCACATCCCTTTCTTCTTCTTAGCAACAGCTTGTTTCTTCCTCATGGCCATTTCTTCCATTGCCGAGCTCCTGTGGGACACCTCTCAGGAAAACAAGGTAAACTCGCTGAAATTATTTCGCAAATGTAAGTTATTAGCATGAATTTCTCATCAAAAAAACAATAACAAGGGATTTTTCTTCTTTTTTTTTTTCGTTGTTGTTTTGTTTTGATGGAAGCCAGAATGTGTAAAAGAGCCGGCAACACATATCCACTAGATAATTAGATTGAAAGAAAATCACCCCTCTGAAGACAATGAGATGATAAAAGGGATCAAGGTCCCTGGGAAAACTTAATCCTTCCCTTTTTTCCATTACTTCTCAGGTTATTTCACTTTGCTATTAAGAAATTTGATTTGCTGATGAGCGGCAGAGGAAGCTTCCAGACTTGGGGAAAAAAAAGAAGTTGGGTTGCGTGAGGACAAGCTATTAAAGATTCAGAGATTGTACAAACCCCGAAGGTAGAGAGTCCCCTGGGAATCAACACAGGACCTGGGCTTTTTGGTGGAACGAGGCTGATGAAACCCTTCTTCTATCACTGGAGATGTCCTGCAGCCACCCTCAATAACAGCAGATAAAAATAGTCTGTACCCAAGTGCCTGTCCATCCAAACTCTTTGTCCATGGCCACCGGGAAGGTGGGAAAGGAAACTGAGGCAACTTGCTTGCCTTTCCAACAGGATGCTCTTAAGCTTCCTGGAGAGATGAGGTGTCCCCATCGCAAAGCCGTGCTGAGGTGACGTCCCCCATCCCACGCAAAGCTGCTCTGGGATGAGCATTGTCACCACTCATGCTTGGGGATGCAAGGCCAGGAGGCTTCATTCTTGTTCACCCTCCTTGTCTGAGTGACTCTGGGAGGGGGACAAGACCACACTGCCTACCTGGCTTAAAAATGAGATTGTTTTCCAGTTTTTATGGGGGGGTTTCTTTTTTCCCAGCCCTTCGAGGAGGAGGCGCAGCGGTCAGGGTGGCACTGGCTGGTGCGAGGAGCGCGACTGCAAACTCACATCAAGGAGTTCGGCGTAGATTTCTTTTTCATATGAATTATTAATTCGTAGCCAGCCCTTCTCGGAGCAGCTCTCTGCCTAATTCCAGAGCACCTGCTGCAGAGCAGATTTATTGCAGCCGGTGGGAGCTTGTGCTTATATTGTCACCTTCACCCACCGCAAAATTAATTTGCATGTGCCTGGGTGGGATAATTTCACTCCTCATTCAAAACCATGTCCAGAGGTGAAGCTCGGACCGACTCCTGGAGTTGATTTGGAATTTGGGACCCCTCCCAATGTCTTCCCTCTCCCTTTGCTTTCTCTCCCACCTGGAAACTTGCTCTTAGGCTGTTCCCTTGCAGGGAGGTTGACGGATGGAAAGCTCTCACATGAGTTTGATGCGATGGGAGGTGTTTGGAGACTGTTTTTGTCTCTAGCTGTATCAATAATTCATGTGTTGATCCAGAGCAATATTATAAACAGAGTAAATACTTTTTTTTTTTTTTTTGGTAAGCAGCAAAAGAAGAGCAGCAGCTGTTAGTGTCACCGCTCAGCAGGGACTTCTCATCCTTCCTGTGGGGCTTGTTCCCTCCTCCCTGCTGAGTTGCCCTCTCCATCCCTTTGGCAGGATGGGCTGGAGATGGCCATGGCTGTCTCCAGTCCTTGGGTAGGTGACACATCTTGGTGCCTCCTTGGAGGGTAAACAGTTCTTTGCAATTTTAAAGTTTAGACTTTTTAAAGCTCTTATTTTAATGGGAAGCTCATATATAACGGCGTGGAGTCCTTTCAAAGCAGTTGAGAGCCCTCTGGTGACGTTCAGCTCATTTGTGTTTTGGAGGCTGCTAGAAGGCCACTCTGCGAGGACACACATCCCATTGCAAGTGGTTTCTCCAGCATCTTCCCATTGACCATCTTCATTTCTTGCTCATTTTATAATCTTAATGTTTCTAAGATACGTTCAGAAATCACATCACGGCTCAAGGTGTCCATCAGGGTTGATGAGATCTCCGAAAGAGGTTGAAGCATCCTTGGCAAACAGTTTCCAGCAGCAGAATCTCTAAACTCTCTGAACAACGGGCACCTTTCCAGAAGCCTTCGGTGCCTGAATCTTGACTTAAAGCATCTTGGCCTTGGCATCGGGATAGTTTTGAAGGTCATTTCATCAGCCAGTTGGCATTTATTCCGGAGAACATCACAACCAACGTGATTCACCTGAGGCCAATTATACCCGTGGCATTTGAACTTCTTAAATATGCAGATAGGCCTTTCTTTGTCTCGCTCGTGGCCTCTGACTTTCACGGTGTTCCTTGAGGTTCCACAGTCCAAATTAAAATATCATCTGCTATAACTTCAGCACCTCCTAATCCCTCAGATATCTGCTAAATTACTCTTTGAAATACCTTGGGAACTGAACTAATTCCAAACAGCATTAGCTTAAATTTGCAGTGTCCAACCGGTGTATTTAAAATCCGTAGATTTGAGCCCCATTCATCTAATTTTACTGGCGTTAATAGATGTCCTGCTTTCACGCTGAGAATATTCCTGCTTCTGAGAACATTGCTAACTTTTCATTAAGAGTTTCCAGTGGGTAATGTCTCCATTTGAAAGGCTTTATTTAAACCATATAAATCAATCTGCATCTATGATTTATTTGGCTTTTTGATTGCTACTCTTTGCAGTTAATACACTAGGTTTAACCCCATCTGTTGGTTGACACAGTGCAGAAGGATGAAAGACAATGGTAGGACAAGTTATTCTTGCCTGATACAGAAGTTAATCCTAGTACAGGCTGGAGAACCAAGTTTATTCTGATCCCGCAGATTCTGGGTGGCTTCTTCCCCATCAACCTTCTCCAGTGTCGTGGGACATGTTACCTCCTGCCACCAGGAAAGGATTTAGTTTCTCCACAAGCTGATTAATAGCCCCATTGGTGCTGGAATGTGCTTTTTGTGCACTATTTCATCTCCTCCACCAGAAAACTGGGCCAGCAAGGAGGACACTCTGGTTGGTAAGCCATGGGCTGACTATGCTGGGGTTGTTCAGGATGTTCTCCTCCTTCTCCCAGCAGAACCAGGAGGGACAGTTTTGTCAGCTTGTTGGGTCATGTTTTTTCACTGTTTCCATCCGATTTGGATGCAAAAAGAACCACAGACATCCAGGTTTCATGATATATGGGTTCCGGGCCATGAAAGCAGTTTGGGAAGCAATCACTTGTCCTCAGCCCAATTTTTGGAGCATCTTGCTCCAAATTTCCTTCTGGGTTTGGGACATCCCAGTTAGAGTCTTTATTGGCTCCTCTCTGCAAGGTGGACCTGAACAGGTTCTCCTGTGATATGGTAGGAGAGGTGCTGGTGAGACCTTCTGCTACATCTCCAGCTTCATTTTCTCTTCTTGGTGGGCATGCGCTGATCTTGGGGTTTATCCAGACCTTGGGGAATGGTCCATGGTCTCCTTGCACAAACTGGTGGAGACTGGAGCATGAACCCACATGGTGTTACGAGAAATCATAAAGAATCCACAATTTCTGTGATATCAGACAGGGATTCATCCTCTCCAAGCATTAGCCTGGCACGCATCCAGCACGTTGGAGCTGAAATGAGTTAACGGGAGGAAAAATTGGAGAAAAATTAAAGCAAAGTCCTTAAGGGTTGCTAACCTATGAAAGCCAAGCTGCCGTCTGTGCACAGCTCCTCCAGCTCCGTGGGCGAGAGGAGCTGGAAGCAGAGAGCTGCCAGACGAGGAGCCGCGCTGCAGGGGAAGGGAACCAGAGGGAGACGCTCTCGGATCACAAGCACCTTTGAAGTGCACAAAGGAGAAGAAATTACTCCTCGCCCCCCCTGCTTTGGGATAGCAGGCTGACACACCGTGACTTTTAAATCTGATTTTAGTGAGGTGGAGGTGAGGGAGGGAGGCGGGAAGAGAGGCTGACGTGTCTCCTGCCGTGAAGGATCTCAAATTCTCCAGCGTAGACTCACTTTTCTTTTGAAAGTCATCCCTGGGAGTTGAGCTGATGGAAGATAAAGATCTCCTCACCAGGAGCTGCTCCACTGCCCATCTATGTGAGACTTGGGGACTCCTGGACAGGAGCGGGATGCTGGAGCACAGGGTGGCTCTACCAGGTGTCCCACACTTGCCCAACGGTGCTGAGGAGCAAAGCAGGGGTTTGGTGGCCGGGGGATAGGGGACACAGCTCCAGCTGGGTGGTGGCATTGTGTCACACTGTCACCAGGGCTGATGGCATTGATAGGTGCTGGGCATGGAGCAGGAGGGTGATGCTGCCCACACTGGTACTGAGCCATCTGTGAGGTGGTACCCGCTGCCCATAGGAAGCCATCATGTCACTGTGGAACCAGGGACTTGACCCAGGTTAAGCTCTGGCTTAACCATTTGCACAGCATTTTTGCAGCTGCCCGGGACATTTGGGTTTGATGAGTATGATGCCTCAAAGCTTTGGGAAGCATTCAAGCATCACTGGCTGATGGTTTCTTCTCTGATGGGGTGCAGCAGGAGGCCAGGCTGGCCAGATGGTGGGGATGGGAGAGACCATCCTCTCCCACCTTGGCTCTCGTTCCTGTGCTGGTTTGCAGGGACCTCATACCAGATGATGCTTCCTTCATGTTTCCAGGCTGATACAATTGCACTAAGCATCCTGATTTTTCTCACCCTTCCAGATGACCCTTATGCCTTTGGAGATGTGAAGAGACCTGAAAGGCTTTGCTCCCCACCTGGGACACCCTGTGTGCCTGGATTTCCCTGTGAAAAATCAGGCAGGATATTCACTGGGTTGGATTTCAAGGAACAAATCCCCTCCTGTCCCTCGGGTAGGACTCTGGTACTGGGGCCAGCACATTTCCAGGCTGGTTTCCAGCAGGGAAGGATTGGAGACCGCATGGCAGCTGCTCAGATGGCGGAGCTGGAGCTGCCAGCAATTTTCTGCTGTGACCAAACAGATCTTTAATAAATGCATCAAGGATTTACCTTTCTTTTTTATTCCCCCCTACCTCTTTCCTCTATGCCCTTGGAATTTGGGTAAATTGCGGCACATTTGAGTGATGGGGACCTCTTGCTGTGTGGAGGAACATCATCAACTGGGGGACATCTCTGTGAGCTGGTGCCATAACCCCCTTGGCCTGGTGCATCAGGATGGATATATTTGTTATTATTTTCTCCCTGTTTGTCCCTGGGGAGGGTTTTCCACTGCCTGATGAGGCAGTGAAGACAGACAGACGGACTAAAAAGAGCCGTGGGCATGGGCTCAGCACAAGAACTCTGAATCAGGAAAGAAAATAATCCCTAACCCTTCAGGGTATTCAGGGAATGTCCCCAAAGGGGACCTTTGTAATGTCACTACTGCTGTTTTCTTGCAGAACATGCAGTTTTATTGAACTGGAAAAATTCCTAGAAGCGTATTAATGAAAAAAAAAAAAATCCCTGTTATGGCAAAATTGTCATAATGGATCTTTTCAATCTCATTTCATTTTGATAGTCAAAATGTTTCATTGAGATGTTATCACTTTAATTTCATCTGGGCTTTTCTACTCTCACTCATGTCTAGGGTTCATATTATATTTCACATTACGCTATTCAAGTGTTATACAAGTGGAATGTTGTTACTTATAAAAATGCAATTCCCTTTTGAAATTTCCTACAGGACATATAATTCCTTCCAGTAATGATAAACTGAGATGTGCTTGATTTTGGGATACGTCACCCCTTTCCCAGAGATTTTTTTAGTGATGGTGGCAAGTCGTTCACTCTGAAGCCTACAGAAGGCAATTTAGCTCCAAGCATTGTATTTCATACACTTTTTGTCTCTGAGCCTGTTTTGTCACCCAGGGTCCCTACCAGCACCAGAGAAGCAGTTGCTTCAACATGAGCTTAATTACTTTAATCAATTAGATAATAAGGAGTGGAGAGAGGGAGGTGCTTGGGCAATGGGGAGTGGTCCTAGAAAGCAGGAGGTGATAAGGTGGAGGGACATGGTTACTCCTTGTGGCAGCAGGTTGCTGGGATGTTAGCCAATGGATGTTTTACCATGAGTTGCTGCTTCATCCTGGGGTGATGCTGTGAGTTATTCCTGAATAAATCACTGGGGCTGCCCTGGTTATTGGTCCTTAGGTACCCTTGTGCCTTGTAACTGGCTGCTCAAAGTCCATTATTTCGGTGTTTCCATCACTCTGATTTGCATCCCTGGCTGAGAGTAAATCGTTCCTATAAAAAATGCTATGTATTTTTTTTTTTTCCAAGCATGCACATGAGGCAGTTTTTAGCCAGATATTAATTGGGCTTGAGACACTGTAGTCTATTAAAGTGGCCTGAAGATGGGTAGGTCGGCTTTCAGGGCTGCAGCAAAATTAATCCAGCTCCTTCCTTAGTCTCCTAAAGACCAGTTTTTATTAGAGTAGCGAAGGCATGGAGAAGGGGGGAAAAAAAAATTAAAAAGAAAATAAAATAGAGACAAGAACAGGTCAGCAAGAAGAGGAGGGAAGATGCGCTGTGCACTGAAGAGACCAGATTGCCTGCCTGGAGGTTGGGTTGGGGGTGGGTTTTTTTAATTATTACTTTTTTCCCCTTTCCCTATCACGAATGCAAGATAAACAGAGACAGACGGCTGGAAAGTGTCCCAGAAAGGTCTCTGCAGAAAGAGGCCAAACGTGCTTAATGTGGATAAACAGCAGGCGAAGCATCGCATCACAAAATTGCAGGCAAGGTGGTACAAAATTAAATTCTTCCAAGCTGCTGCGGATGCATCAGGTATATGATGCATTTATGGGCCTTGCTGGCGTAGGAGGAGAAGAACCATGGGAGAGCTGGTACCCACCATCCCCACCTTGTTAAGGACTTAAATGACCTTAATTTTGCTTAAATATCCTTATTTTTGCTGTGCGAGTCATTGCGCAGCAGCCGTGCCCAAGGCTCCTGTGCATCAATGGAGTGCAGAGGAGAGCGGACAGCCAAAAAACGTGGCTTTTGGGGGTTATTTTTTAATGTGGGTGACTTGCTGGTTGATGCAAACCTTCAGAAAGTGTATCTGCTTGTGACATGTGGTTTTACTCTACCAAAGGGAAAGCCCAAACCTGTGTGGGAAACCCGGGTGAACCAGGGAATTTGGGACAGCAGAACGCAGGGGATGAGAGAGGAAACAAGTACAAGGCCTTAAGTTGAACCATTCTGGATAATTTTGATGTCTTTTGTATTGTTGAAGTGGTTAGCTTACTGAGTATTTTATTTTTAATTATTCCCATGAGATCCTTATGAGAAAACCCACTGAAATATAAATATGTATGTTATTTTTGTATATTTACATTATATGCATTTTTTTATTTATGTATCTTTTATATGCTTTTATTTATATAATTTATATATATGTCCATACTGGTTGCTTTTCTAATAGCCCCGGTGATGCCCCCTTTATCCCTGGCAGTCTTGTAGGGCTGGTGAAAGGGAGATCTCCTGGCACAGAAAGAAAGTCATCCTGAAAATACTAACCCCCAAAAGCACATTTTTCTTAGCATTTTGCACCTCAGCATCCCATACCCAGGCGCTGGTGCCTTTTTTTATCTTCCCGATGTCTCCCGCAGCAGATCCCGCTCCTTGGGACTGCGTGTTTGTTAAACCAGATCAGAACCAGGCCGGGAGGAGGCAAAGGGTGGACATGAAAGTTTAATGGCTCCGTGTCTCTAAAGGCTGAAAATCAGGCTGCTCTGGGTGGTTTTTCTGTTTTTCTGTCTCACTCGCTGCTGATTTTTAGCATGTTAAATGTTTAAAGAGCTGCTCCCCAGGCCAGGAGCCGCAGCAGGGACCCTTGATCCGATGCTTGGGGAGGATGGAGAGATCTAATACCTCTTTTATATATATATATTTCTTTCTTTTGGGGCTTGGTTGTAAGGCAGGAGTCCGTATCCACTCAGCTTGGCAATAAACCTTCCTTTCATCTTCCGAATGAGAGAATAGCGCTGGTCCAACAGTAAATAAAGGTTATAATACCCAATATAAACATTCCTCGGTGTCCTACACCCACATGTCTGCATGTTGCCTGGTTACAAGTCGAAAAGGCTAGTGGCTTATTTATCTAGGAAATATGTCCTGGATATAACCTCATGTCTGAATTTAAACCCGTGTAATTCACTCTGAGCAAACAACAGGGTAGGTGAGCTCTGTGTGATTTGTCTCCTTGCCCCCTGCAATTTTCCAGCTCGCCCTTGAATAAACCTGATTTCCAATGACTAAAACCTCCAAATGAGGAGCGAAGACCCTGCTGATGATTTAATTGCGGCGAGTGGTTATTTTTGAGCTAATAAGCCAAGCTGAGGGCAATTGTTCTTGTCTATTCTCAGTCCCCAAACGGTTTTCTGGAGCAGAGCATCTTCTCCCAGCCCCAGACGGGCTGTCTGTCGGTGAGGCAATGAACTTGGACGGCTGGCTGGCTCTCTGACTCCCCTTTTCCACTCTCTCCTGCTGCTTTTTGGATCTGTGCTTGTTGCATCTGACCCCATTTTGCATCTTTTCCTTCAATCCTCGTGAAATCTGGCCCTCCCGCTCCAGGTCTGCTGGCTTTGTCTGGTTAAATCAAGGTGAAGATCCACCACGTCGCCTGTTTCCCAGGCTGGGACACCCCAACACAACATCCAACATATAGATAATATATATACACACATATAGATAATAATAAATATAATAATAGAGCCTGAGCCAAGGAAAACCTTTCCCAAAAGACAGAAAAATTTCATTGCAGGAAACATGGAGCTGAGCTTATATATTTCAAAGCCTGGGCTCTACAGAAGGTGCTGACGGGCAGTGTTAGGTGATTCACGGAACCACTTTTACAGTGGATTTATTCTTTGCCTCCCAAGGTATTTCTATGCAGGTGAGGACCTGTGAACTTTGAGGAGTTAACAACATTATTTCGCTTTTTACTGCATCGACATAAGCCGTCAATATTCCCTTGACTTCTTGCAAGAAGCCAGTTGGCGGGGTTGTTCATTAGGAAATGGCTCAATAAAAGTGCTTTTTTTAAAAAAAATATTGAACTTGTAAAGGAAGCAATATAATGAACAAATGGAGTAATACTAAAAGTGACGTCCTTGGTGTCATCGCAAAATCCACGTGCTACGAAGCGGTGTCCGTAAATCTTGCTGGGAATTCCCAGCAGCTGCTTAATTAGGCCACATCAGGTAATCGATAGGTGAGGCTGTGCCATTAGCTGGAGTTGTGGGTGGCTGGGGAATTCCTTTTTCTAGCTCTGACAGCCTTTTCCACCCACCTGTGGGGAAAAAGGAGGTTTGGCATTGCCATCCCCGGCTTTTCCACCCCTCATCCCAAAGAAAAGTCTTCTCGTGCTTAATATCCTTTTTTTAATTCAGTTGCACATGTCAAGATTTTTATCGGTTTGTCCTCTTGCCAAACCAAACGCGAGCCGCGTGGCCAGAGGTGTTTATCAGAAGAGCAGGGCTTTTCTTCCACGCGGAAAACCCCAAGGATGGGAATCTTAAGCCAGAAAAAGCACAAGCAGTTACCTTGGACTGGCCACATTTGATATGTCATCGCCTGGCTGGAAACGCTGCATTTATTTACACATGCGATACGAAGAGGAAAAAGCGATGCCCTTATTGTTCATTCATCTCGGCTGCACTCCCCGCCTGGTTTGATGAGCTTTGCAGGCGTTCGCTGATAAATCTTTGATTTCGAGGAGTTAAGGTCATGGTCTGCTTCTCAGTGTACTGGGAGCAAAACATCACCCGGGGCACATGTACGTGGGTGTAATCGCTTATATTTCTTAGCTGACCTGGGTTGGGAAGGATGCTTTTATTTCTGCAGCCATCTCCTAGATGATGCTCATTGTTGCAACCTCTTGGTGAGGTGGACCTACGTATGCCATCTTGTCCATCTTCGCCAGACTCTTGGACCTACCTGGTGGTGAATAAGTGAGCCCTGAGCACCAAAACAGGGATAGGATGGGATGAGGAGTGAGAACGTGTTATTTCGCTGAGCTGGGGAGCATTAAATGGCAATGGAGTCATGTTTGTGTAGTAGCTGTATATGGGCTTGCTCCCTTCAGCAGTTTTCTTTCCATTAATAAGTCTTTGTAAATGTTCCCGAGCATGTAAACTTTAAATAGATAGCTTGTCAGCTGGGAGCTGAGCCTTTCATAGATCTCTTTGATGGAATAGTTTTTAAGAATGGAACTGGGGACAGGGAGGGAGAGTTTACAGCCCTCCATCCATAAAAGATGAATAGGTTGCTGGAAGATGCTGTTAGAGAAGCTGAACAGCTATTTGGATGATGGTGGGTCTGCTACTGAAAGCGACTTCTCCATCCCAACGCCCAAAATTGCACAATGATCACAGACACACCATTTTTAGGACATCAGGCTTCTAGGTCATGGGTCTGAATGCTGCCTGAGTGCTGCTGGAAATATTCACATTTTCCCTTTTAGAGGTTTCTGCCCACACCTTTCTCTCGTGTGTCTTGTGGCTTATAGCTGCTGCGCCAACAATCGGAGCTCCCTGGGTGACAATTTAGAGAGGTGTCAAGGGAGATCAGAGGGGTGGAACGGCTCATGTACAAGGAAAGCTTAAATAACCTGCTCTCATCAGCAGAGGGAAGGGATGATGGATGGGGTCGGCAACACAGGTCCATAAAAACCCGAGCGGCGTGGAAGGGTGAGCAGGGAGCGATTACTCTTCCTCACAAGGCAACAACCAGGATGAAAGGAGGTTTAAAGCAAAGACAGGACCAGTGGTGGTGAGTCTGACTGGTTTGGAATGGTGTGGATCCATTCCGCCTCATTTCGAAGCTGGAGTTCTAGCATTGGTGGCATCATCTGCCTTCCTCCAGTCCTGGCTCTGGTTTGCCTCTCCATATAGTCCTGAGATGCCTGGACACAGTAAATATTGGGGGATGGTGCAGCAATCTCCAGAGTTTTTCCTTTTTATGGTTAAATAACTGGAAAAGAGCATTATTTTTTTCATTAAAAATTCATCTGGAAGCGGTGAGGTTTCTGAGGACGTAATTAGCTGAGTTCTCCTCCTCCATCAGCTCTCTCCGAAGCTTCTTGGGATCACGGTTTTCTCTTTTCTTCCTCATTTCACTCTTTCTGAGCCTTTTTGCAACTTGTTCAGGTTTCTCCAGACACTGGGTGGGACAGATCCTTGCATGAAGAGAACAGAGTAGTTAATACAGGAGATGAGATCTGGCCCATTTCCTCCTTAAGAACAAGCTCTGAAAGAGCATTTATTTGTATCCAGACCTCTTCCCCCCGCCCCATATGCCGCATCATCTAACCCCATTTCAGCCTTTTTGGTTGTTTTTATCTTCTTCTTTTTTTACCCCACCTTCCCTCCTGACTTTCTCTTCAGCAATTCTTTCCAGATCCCCATTTTTCCTTTCACATAAAATGTAATGAGGATGATGCCTGAATGTCTGGAAATGCTCTGTAGCTGGCAGGTGGACGGCCTTGTTCTTCCTCTCCCCTCTGCCAAATGATCAGCTGCTGAGGGGTTAAATTACTGTTTAAAGGAGTTCTAAATTAGAGCCCCGATGATGGGGCATGTCCTCTCTGAGACTCTTTGTCGGGCTAGTTTCCCCACAGGGGTTCATGTTTCCCTTCCACCCCAAAGGTTGGTTGTGTGCTGAGGGACCCTCCCCCTGCCTCCCTCTTAGCTCTGAAATTACAATTGAGATTGATTAAGATTTATTCTTTTTAACTAAGATTGAGAAGCTGGAACCCCAGGGTGCCCCAGCCTGGGGAAGAAGGACAATTACGTAGCAATTACACAGCTTTATAATCACATTATCCGTGGGCTGGAGACCGAGATCTACCCAAACCATTGTAAATAGGTCAGCAGCAAACCCAAGAGATGCCAAACGACTTGGGCAGCTTGCTGAGGGGCTCTGATTCGGGTTGGAGGGGAGATGCTGGCTCAGAATGTGGTTTGGAGACAGGATCTGAAAGCTCGGGGGTCTCTGACTTGTCCCTTGATATGCACCGGCTGAGCTGGCACTGCTCAGGACCTCGGGCATGTTCCAGTTTGGGTGTCCTGTTTTGGGGATACGGCTTGAACTGGCTCACCCAGAGCCAACCTGAATTTTCTGCACTGTGTTTCTCCAGCTCTTCCTTCAGGATCAGCTTTTGGAAGCCAGGATTCTCGTTATTAAGTGTTTCTTCTGCTGGATGCAGAAATTTCAGATTCCGCTACTGTCTCCTCTCCTGGTTTTCATCCCTTTAATCTCTGGTTGTTTCTAATTAGCAATGCTAACCCGTGCTGCACTCGCCTTTTATCCTCCACTAAAAACAGGCTTGGATTGGAATTAAACAGCAAGATACAGGCTCCAGGCTGGTTTTCCCAACGAGGGAAGCAGGGGACGGGGTCAACAGGAGCCAAGCAGGTCGCTGCTGTGGTTTATGAGCCTTGGAATGGTGGTTTGGTTGGAACTCTTGCTGCCCTTGCCTGGCTGATCCCTCTCTCCTCTTGCTCATAGAAGATGCCCATCAACAGGGCGAGCAGGCTCAGAGAAGGTGGCTCCAGATGGTCCCCAGCCAGCTGAAAGGGAAACCACCCCCATAAAGTGTCCTTTTCCCTCCCCATTTTTCTAGAAAAACAGAGAAGTCCTTGGGGCACCAGCATCCCTCTGCCTAGCGATGCTCTGAGCTTCTCCTCATCTGGCATTTCTTGCTCACCGGCTTCTTCTTTTCTCACAGTTTACAAATCAGTCAGCTTTGCCCAGTGAGGGAGAATTGATTCAGATGGCGAAACACCTTTTTTTTTTTTAATTCCCTCTTTTATTTTTTTTAAGCCTCTAAACCCAGCTTTTCATTCCCCTGAAAGCTCTGAGCTGAACCCAGACACCTTGTCACACTCGCAGAGAGCTGTGAAAACAGTCTGTGCTCCCCCCTTGACGGGCTGGTGCTGAGAAATTTTCCTGTCTGGGCTTAAAGGCTGGAGAGTATCTGGAGAGCATCCTCCATGTCCATGTCTCTGCAGTGTCCCCTGAGCTCTCTCCCTTCTCCTGGCGCTGGGTAGGCCCAGCACAACTCGGAGGGAAGGGGCAAATCTGGGCCGAAAACTCTTCTACTTGGCTTTTTAAAAATGAAATTGCAAACTTGGAAACTGCTGGTCTGAGTAGCCTGGTTTGGACCACACCACCTCCCCACCTTCACGAGGGTCTGGTGGGTCACAAGAGCAGACGACAGCCCCAAAGCCACCCCGAGGGGCCACCTTGTCATCTCCAGGGCCTGGCAGACTCTGTGCGCCCTTTGCAGGATTAATTAACTGAGATGATGTGCAGGGAGGTCGCCGCAAGCCAGGTCAGCATCCCCCGCAGGGAGGTGAGGTCAGTGCCACCAAAGCACAGGTGAAGGTTCTGCAGCACCTTAAGCCACTTTAGAAATTGTGTGCTGGGACTGGGGAATCACAGAACCCCAGAATGTCATGGGTTGGAAGGGCCCTGGAAAGCTCATCCAGTGCAATCCCCCCACGGAGCAGGAACACCCAGATGAGGTTACACAGGAAGGTGTCCAGGCGGGTTGGAATGTCTGCACAGAAGGAGACTCCACAACCCCCCTGGGCAGCCTGGGCCAGGCTCTGCCACCCTCATCCCCAACAAGTTGCTTCTCATCTTTAACTGGAACCTCCTGTGTTCCATTTTGTACCCATTACCCCTTGTCCTGCCACTGGTTGTCACCGAGAAGAGCCTGGCTCCATCCTCCTGACACTCACCCTTTATATACCTGTAAATATTAATGAGTCACCCCTCAGTCTCCTCTCCTCCAGCTCCAGAGCCCCAGCTCCCTCAGCCTTTCCTCATAAGGTTGCAATTAAATCCTCCTCATCTCCATCAGCTGAAGCAGAACCAGGGCTATGGATGCTGGATTTTTGCTCTGTTGGGATACAGGGATGGGTGTCTTTGCCCCACAGCGGTGGCAGAGTGACGGTGGGAACCCACCAGCAGCCACCCAACGCATGTCATTATATTTCTGAAAGCCTTAAAATCCCCACAGTCACTCCAATTTTTGGAATTTTTTTTTACCTCTTTTCTCACCGGGAGCTGCAGCATTTGACTGCAAGATGTGGCACCTGCTACAGCATAGCCTGGAGCCATCGGCTTTGCAGTGATGGGTCAAGTGACCCAGAGAAAGGGAATTATATATAGAAAGACAGGAGATAGAGATGTCATTAGAGAGAAGCCGGGAGCCAGGAGAGAACCTCTGGGCCTGCTTTTTTTTTTGGTGGATGAAAGGAGCTTTACTTCAGTGAAGAGTGTTATTATATTCAGATTCCCATTTAGGCTTCTCCAAGTTGTACAACAAAAGGAATTTTAAATGATCTTGCAAAATTCATGTTACAAATCAATGTAACCTGCATAAATCAACCCAGACGGAACAAGAAGGAAAGGTTGATGCGTGGGTTGTTGTTTTTTTTCCAAGTGCTTTGCTGCTGTGTTCCTGAACTATAATGTACTTTTTTATTTATTTATATATATATTTTTTTAAGGAAAACATCAAAATCAAAACTTGGGGTCCCCAAACCTACTCATGTGCATTGACAGTGTCTGTATTTCTGACCATTATGGTCTGTAGGACACTTATTGATCACCCAGGGGTTGGATTTGGGGTCTTCCAAGGAGGAACAGCAAGGAGCTTTGGTTGCTGCTTTATTTACTCTTCTTCTTAACTCCTTCTCTACTCGAGGATCTGGTTATCTGGGTTTGAAGATTCAGCATTTAGGCTATGGTTGGACTTGATGATCTTAAGTGTCTTTTCCAACTATATTGACTCTGAGATCCTATGAAGTCAACTTTCTCCATTGTGAGTGAGGAGTGGGGAAAGGGAACAAAAAGAGAGGAAAAGAGGGGTCATGCTACCACCAGTGATGCAGGAAATGGATGAATAGATCCTAAACTGCTAAGAATTATCACCTTTTCTCTTTTACAGCTGGGGAAACTGAGGCAAGTGGCCACCGTGCACCTTGGCTTGGACTTTGTCATCTCCCCAGAAAGGTAAAAGCCACCAAAGGGCCATAAATCTCCATGAGGTTTAAAGGAGATGCGAAAAACTCCAGCAAGCCTGTGGATTCGTTTCTCCTCAGCTGGGCTGGCAGGTGGAGCAGAAAATCTGCCGATATATTCAAGGTCTTAATATGTTTGGGAGCGTCCAGGGGATGTTGGTACGGAGCCGCCGAACGGCTTTTATCACTCCAGACACTTCTGCTGACATGGAGCGATTTGTTTTGCAAGGGATGCTCCCTGGGCAGGGATCAGGGGAAGGATGAGCTAATGCTGCTTGACGTACTTCGCTTCGGAGATAAGATGAGGTGAGGAGGAGGAGAAGAATGTTGGGAAAACCTCTGGGGAGGAAAATTGGGAAGGGGTTGGGATGTTAGCGGTACCCAAAGCCCAGCATCCCGGTCCAGGGCTGACTGGGATGCTAAAAAGAACGATTCCCAGGCTCTGGCAAGGAAGAACTGGCACAGTTGAGGGTGTTTCGTAATTATTTTATTGGCCTGGGATGTCTTACAAGGCAGAGCGTGGTGATGAGGCATAGATGTCCATGAGACACTGAGGCAGATTTATCCCTCTACATTTTAAGCCAAACATTGTTCTCCAGCTGAAACAGGAAAGATTTTTAATGTTTCCTATTTTAGATGGGCGAAAATTGTCTCACAGAGGGAATTCTTTGCTTGTGCTGAGGGTGGGAGGAGATGGGGAAGACTGAGCAATGCGGTCACACTGGCCCTGGCTTAGCTCGCAATGGCACTTCTGTAAAATGAGGGACAGAAGGTGATCCCTGCAAAAAAATACAGAGCAAATTGGTGTGCATTTATTTGCTCAATTTATTTCACCCAGCAGCTAAAATCTGAGAAGATCTCAACCCTGTTTTCCTAATTGCGGAGGAGGGCTGGCTGTGCCTGCTTGGAGCATCCCCATCCCGTTCCCTGTCTCAGCTTGGTTGGGTACCAGGAGCCTGCAGGGGTCTCTGTCCCCTTCTTGTCACCTGATAACCTGGGAAAACCCCTTTTTGAGTGGTGATGGCAGCCCCAGCAGCAACAGAAAGGGGAGGATTCATCCTGCTTCACATGCCGTAAGGTACACGGAGGTAGCTACTCCCTCTTCGTGATGCAGCCGTAGGCGCCAGCTCCTGATTTATCCCAAAAATGAGGGATTGTTCCACCATAAATTTGTTGAGGATTAATCACACCATGTCCCTGCTGAGATTTCTAACAGGATTATGCTTCCCAAGTCTCGCTGCTTCGCTTTCTCCTCCTCCTCTTGCCTTTCCATTTCAAAGCACGTTGCACCCAGCAGGGTTTGGGTTTGGGGTTGTTTTGTTCTCACCCCCTGGGGATGTTGGTGAGGAGGAGCAAGAAGAGGCAGACAGATCACTCCGGGAAAGCCCCAAGACCTGCAGCATGGGGTGCTGGTCACATTTTGGGGAGGTTTGCCACTGTCACGGGCAGTTCAGCATCCAAACACAGCACCAAAGCTGGAGCTCTCAGCTGATAGAAGTGTTATCCCAGCTCTGGGATGCTCAGGACCTGAAATTTGCTGCTGAAACACCCGTTTCATATCTGAAACTTCATTTTCTTGCTCTCAGTTATAATTTTCCCCCCGTTGCACCAGTTAGCCACCTATCCCGACCCCTCCCCTTGCAAAATTAGCCTTCTTTAGCCTGAATAAAGTGATTTTTGCCACTGTCTGGTCCGCCCACACCAACCTGCCCGTGCCCATCGCATCCCACCCAGCAAAGCCCAGCTTGTCCTCTGGCTGCATCAAACCTCTTTCTGCTGCTTCTGGGTATTTTGCAGAGTATAAATCGCTTTTATCAAAAGGAAGGCGGCTTTGGGCTTGCAGCAGAAATTCCCTGACCTCCTAGGTTGTATTTCTTTTCTCTCTGTAGGATTAACAAGGTTAGTCAATGAGCGTGAGCCGATTTGGGGTCGCTGCTATTCCGGACTGGGTTTAGATGCCGCGGCACGGGCGGCCGTGTGGCTTCGCGGCGTGATGCAGTTCTTGCAGGATAAATGAGAACATCTTCATAATCAGCCTTGGACCAGCTGGGAGCTAAATGGTTTAAAGGGGACGAGTGTTTTGCTTGCGAAAGGCCTTTTCACAGGGTGCTGTTGTTTTTTGGCGGGGCTAATGGGTTTTATTGGGTCCCCAGCCTGGTCCTGGTGCAGGTGACAGGAGCCACAGCTGCATCCTCCTCCCTCTGGGTCGTGTGTCCCCTTTTCTTTTGCACAGGGGGGGAAACTGAGGCACGGCTGGGGCAAGCGCCCTCCAGCTTTCTAGCTCTTTCCTCCAACACCAGTAAGGCCAACTGGAAAGACTGGGAGCTGCTGGGACTGTTTCAAAGGGGAAGAGGGGGCACCTGGTAGAATTGGGCTTTACTTCTGCTTCCCAGGGCTGAATGGCTGGAGGAAACACCTCCATGGAGCAAAGATACATCAGCTTCCAAGAGGATAAAGTTTTGGTGTTGCTGGAGAAAAAAAGGTGTTTGTTACACCCCAGCAAAACCCCAAAGCTCTTGTGGTTTGGGTTTTTCAGCTCCCATTTCCCAATTCAGTCTCCACACGCATCCAAATCTGGAGCAGTTGATTCCATTTCCTCGTCAGCAACAAGGCAAATAAGCAGATTTATATGAAATAGCCACCTCTCCCCAACCCAAAAGCCAATTTATCTTTCTTTTTTTCCCCCAGACAGTTCATGTCACTGTTTCAATTGCTCCTAATGGAGATGTCCATCACGGGTGCGTGGGCGAGGACATTAACCCAGATATGATTCCAAGCAGGGAGGGACACATTAATGACCATTTAAACCTGTGTACATAGCTGGGCTGGCTGAAGATGATGGGCTGATTTCTCTTGCTTTCTTGACAGGTTAATTTTTTTTTTCCTTCTCTTTTAAACCCAGCCTTAGGTTTTCAGGCTGGCCAGGCCAATTCAGCCTTGTTTTGCTGGGGTGGAGGATGAGCATCCAGAGATGCATCCAGACCCAGAGTGAGACCTCTCACCCTTTCCTCCAGGAGACATTTCATCTCAAGTATCTTCTGCAGCACATATTAAGATAAAAGAAACCCCCAAACTCAGTTCTTCCTAGATGGTGATGGCATAAAGGAGCTGGGTTTAAGGACTAGCCCACACTAAGCATCCATCCAGCCTTGACTGGAGCAGAAAACCTTCTTTTAAGAGTAAGTGCCGAGGTCCTAATGTTGCATTATATAGTATAAAGCAGAGTAATACTCAACCAATTACACTAATGCTGCTTATTTGCTCTGGTTACAGCGAGTAATTGCTCACCCAGAAGCTATTAAATTAGATAAGAGCAGAACAAACAAAACTATTCATTTTATTCACTATATATTTATACACCTACCACTCCAGAGTGGAGGCAGACACCGCTCTCTGGGTGTTTGCTGTTCCTCTTGTGAGCCAGACAAAGCCATTTGTCATGGCTGTGGGTGGTATTTCTCCTTTTAAAGCGGTTGGAGGAACATGTTGGGGGTTATTTATCTGCTCGGCTTCCTGCTGGTCATTTCGGGGCCTCTCCCAGGCAAAGGGGAAACTGAGGCACAGGAGGGGAGCATGGCCACAACCTCACTGTTGACTGTGGTGAATTAAATGAGGGGTTTGGGGACCCTATTGCAAACACACTTTGTGCTGGCAAAGGTTTGGGGACAATCCTCTGCTGGTGGCAAGTGCCACCGCTGTCCCAGCCCACCCAAGAGAGCGTGGGCAGGAGGGCAGCGAGGGGTTAAACCTGGGCAAGTGTCAAACACCTGAGAGGAGCCAGAGGGAATAAAGGGGGAGGAGGAGGAGGATGAAGACGAGGAGGAAGAAGTGGAACAAGATGAAGAAGATGTGGGAGAAGAGAAACAAGATGAAGAGGAGGGAGGAAAAGATGAAGAAGAGGAAGAAAGAAGAAGAATATGATAATGATTCATTTCTTGTGTGTGTGGGAGTGGCTGGAGCATCCCTGCCCGCTGCTCTGTGGCTCCCTTGGGGTGAGCAGGGGTTGGGGGCTCTGAGGACCCCCCCAGTTCCTAACTGGGCTGGGACTGCTGGGGCTCAGGGTATGGCCCCGGCTCCTGTCCCTGTTTGCAGCAGCCCAGGGCTGGGATGTAGCTGTGATGAAGCAGCAGGTCCAGGTCACAGTGACTGTCACCTCCTCTTTGGGGTCCCACAGTGGAGATCACACATCCCCTAACGAGGGTCTGCTCGTTAAACCACTTCATTTAACCCACGTTACTGCCAAAAGGGAAATGTTCAGGGTCCACAAGCTGGTGATTTGCTTCTAAATGTGCTGCTGCACCCATAGAGGGGCTGGGGGTACCTGGGGAGCATCAGTGGGGGGATCTGCACCCCCTCAGGACCTGACCAGCATCACTACCCCGGAGCAACACAGCAAAATTTCACTGTATTATTTAGGTTATAGAATCATCCTATAAATAACCCACTCCAGAGAAGTCTGCTGCAAACACCACGCTTTAAAAAACATGTTATTATCCACTCTGCCTCCCTAATTAATTCCATTTTTGCCATCACTGAGCGAAGCCCTTGGGCTGCCTGGCACATGTGCTGGGGTGGAACCCTGGGGGGGTGCTGGGACCCCCAGGGGTGTGCTGAACCCCCCAGTCGATGCTGTGGGATGGGTGAGAGAGCTGGTTTTTTGGGCTGCTGAGGCTGCCATCTGCTGATATTGGGACAGCTGAGCCACCTCAGGTCACCTCTTCTGGGCAGAGGAATCCTCAATACTTGCATTCAAATTGAATAAGAAAAATGAATTTACGCATGGGTTTGTGTTATCTTAGGGTGTTATTTGGCTGTTGGGGGTAGCGGGCAAGGCCAGGGAGGTATAAAACCTCCTTGAGGACTCTGCTGGCTGGTTGAAATTGGAGTGCTTGTCCTGCACGGACGGGTGCAGGCAGCCCTGCCAGACCCAACAGTGCACCCATGGGTGCTCTGATGCCTCCAGGTGGGAACATGCTGGAGAAAACCTCTCCCCTGGCTACCCAAAGGAAACTTTAGTGCCTTTTTTGGGGTTTTTTTTGGTAGCCTTTGAGCCTCTGCCCACGTTGTGCAGGGATGGATGAAGATGTCCCCCACCCCAAAATCTGGCCCTGGACTCAGACACCCGACCTGAACGTGGGAGCACGGGAAGAACCTCAAAGCTGCTGAGGGGGATGTTCCTGGTAATGTCCGTGCAAGGAAATTTCTTTTCCCTGGGTTTCCTGGTACAGAGACTCGGGTATGGATTCCAGAAATTGTCTATTCCCTAATGCCACTGTCCCCATCTGGGGCAAGTGGTGTCCCCCGGCAAGGACTGGCTTGTGCTGGGGACCACGAAGGAGACCAGGCTCAGGAGATCAGAGGACGATGCCCTTTGGGTAGGTAAGCGTGGGTGGAAATCTTCATGGATTTTCCTCTCCCCTCGAGGAACATGATGGATTTTCCCAGCTTATGCTAAGAGCCAGGTTGGGTTGCAAAGCATCAAAGTGATCCAAACGAGCTGGAAACCCGAGGCAGGAGTTTTGGAGAGATAAGGGAGGCGAACATTCCTCATGCAGAACCACTGAGATTAGGGCGATGACAACTCTATTCCATTTACAAGCGCTAAGAGAAACCTCTGGCGAAACGCAGGCCTGTGTGCTGGGAGCGGGCACCACGCACATTAAAAGGATTGTCACCTTTAATGTCCCCAACGGCTGGTCCAACACTGAGAGCTCATTTGAAATTCCAAGACAGGTCTCAGAAGCTGTATTGCTTCTCCACACCCTGCCAGCTTGCACGGGATGCTTGGCAGTGGCTTGGGCTGGCACCCAGAGTTTGGGTGAAGCCATGGGTGCTGCCAGCTTCATCTGCCTGGGGATGTCCCCGCGGGCTGGATGCAGAGGGACAGCATCTCCCGGGGACACTGCGTTTCGCATCCTTCGGGAAAAGAAGCTTCCAAAGCTATAAAAAACCCGGAGGCGATGTTATCAAAGCGCTTTGCTGACATCTCTGATGAGGCCAGTGTGCAAGCAGGGATGAGAATCAGAAGAGACTTAATTATAAGCTCCGTTAAGAACACGGAGGGGGGGGAAGAAAATCACCTATAATTGCTAACTGTGATAGAGGAATGTTGGTGTAGAAAGCCAGGAGTGCTGTGAGGTTGCAAAAATACAGGAAACCATAAAGCAAGTGAGGGGAGCAGGGGTTTGGGGAGGGACCCCCGTCCCTTGCAGAGCCCCCAAGTAATCTCTGGGACCTTCCTGCCCCATCCTGTAGCTTCCTCCTTGTAATTGCTCTGGAATTTTGCTTGATTTGTGATGCTGCCCAGGTTGGGGAGGAAGGAGAAGAGGAGCCACCTCACTCTAAGCTTGAT
Organism: Nesoenas mayeri; assembly: GCF_963082525.1. NCBI lineage: Eukaryota > Metazoa > Chordata > Aves > Columbiformes > Columbidae > Nesoenas > Nesoenas mayeri. Next base: position 19,580,249 of record NC_137563.1, on the reverse strand, counting down.
TTTTAGCTTTATCATCCCAGGTCATGTCTTTTTCCCCCGCCTTCTTGCTTTTCTCCCTCAATGTTGGCTGTAGGAAGGAAAGAGCTTGTACAACCCTGGCTTTGGAGCTTCTGCCTGCAGGATCCCATCACTGGGTAAATTAATGGAGGAAAAAAGATGCTCCCCAGGTTTCCTTGACTGCCAGCTCCTCCATCGGCTGACGGATGCCAAAATAGCAGGTGGGATTTGCTCAGGTCCCAGCGTACCCTGTGCCAGCCAGGGGAAAGTCCCCGTGCCTCAGTTTCCCTGAAGCTTGCGGAGGCATCAGCAGGTTTTCTTGACCTCTCTAGATCTGTAAATTTGGCTGATTTTTGGGGAAAATGAATAGCAAGGGAGGGAGACAAAGCTGTCATTTTCCTCTGCCACTTACTTAGCCGAGAGGCCTTGGTTCCATCCACTCATCCCCATAGCACATGGGTTGATGAAGTGGGAGACACTGACCTTGATCTTGGGGCTTGGTGGGCCTTGGTGTGGTGGGAACTGGAGAAAAGAATGGCATTTCTGCCATAAATATAAGTCTCTTGTGGGAAAAGGCTGCCGTTCCCCAAAACAACCTGCTTTGGGCAGTAAAACAGAGATTCAGGTGAAGCTAAATCCCTCTTTTTCTCTCCCCAGCTTTCCCTCACATGGCTGTCTGCAATAATCAAGTCAGTGCCAGTAAATCCATGTTGTAAAGGATTTAAAAGGAGACAGTAAAATCCTGGGAATGAGCTTTTGGGTGAGTTTGACGTGGATGGAGCCAGAGGCGCCTTCGTGCCACCGTGCCGCATGGTGACCACGCGGTCCCCTTTAATTCAATAAGGTGACACCCAATTACTCACACGACTAGTTAACCCAAATTGTCTAAAAATAATAGTAACAGAAAACCACTCTTTAGGTAATTAAGTTGCTAAGTAATTTAATCACTTGGGGATGAAATGAATTCACTGTATTGGTAATTATGTCTGCAAAAGGAAAGTAGAATGGACAGGTTGAGGGGTTAACTTGCAATTTGGGGGTTGAGCCCAGCAGGGAGGGATGGAGGCACTGGAGTTGTGCCCGGGACTTGGCCCAAGCCAGCGCTGCCTCAGTTTCCCCAGCACCATGGCTTCAACTCATCTTTTTGGGAGCCACGCCACAAATCCCCTATGGGCACCCACACCCACCCCTTTTGGAGTCCTTTTAAAAAGAAGGGGGACAAAATGGTTCATGGGGCCCAGCCCCTGTGTCCCCTTCTCCCACCTCACCTCAGGATGGGGTTTCCGTGGGGCTGGGTGGCAGAAGCCACTGCAGGGGTGGCTGTCCCCACTGCTGTCACCCCAGGTGCAGTGACACCACAAGCGTGGGCTGCTGGCACCATCTAGTGGGAGTAGGACCCCCCAATACAGTGGGAAAACAGCTCCTCGTGTCACATCTTGGTGGCCCAGGGTGCTGCTTTAGGACAGATGGCCTCTGGCCACACGCTTCCTGCATCCTCTCTGGGGATGCTGAACCCCTGTGGGGACACGGTGTGGGACCCTATGTGTCCTTAATCCCCCCCATTAAGGGTTATGGGGGTGACACCCCCTGCCTGTCTCCTCTGCCATCACGTCCTGGTGGCATCTCACAGTCTGGTGAGGTGGAGGGGGTACGGGACCCCCATCTTTGAACCAAACCTATTGCCCCCCCCCACCCCACATCATCCCTCCATCCCCACTGGGGTGGGAGTAACCATGTCCCTGCCGCATGTGTCCCCCCTATATCGCACCAAGTCCTCCCCCTAAAATCCTGGCCGTGCTCAGGGCTGGGGGGATGCAGAGGGGAGTGACCCCTGGCCAGCCCCCCATGTGCCCATCCCCATTCAGGACAGGCAGCCGTGGGGGTGTGGGAGGAGGAGGTTAGGCCAGGCTTTCCTTCCTGGCCAGCGCCACACTGCCTATTACATCAACTCTGGTATTTCCAGTCCCTGCGGGGAGAAGGGAGGAGCGCGGGCAGGAGTAAGGGAAAGCAAAGAAATATTGGGGGATGCAAGGAACTGGGGGATCCCACGGGGGAAATTTAGCCCCTCTGAGAAGGCTCGGTGCTGGGATGCCCTGTGGTCAGGCTGGCTTTGGCCCCTGGCCTCATCCTGGCTCTGTCCCCGTTTTTTTGGGCTGGGAATGAAAGCGGCAGGAGGGGGGTTGAAAAAGGGGAAAAGGAAAAATCTACACGTGGAAAGCACACGTCCCTACGGCCGCGACTTAAAGCAACAGGAAAGTGCTGGGTGGCACAAGGACAGCTCCAGGGACGAGGAGGGGGGCAGGGGGTGGGGTGCCCGCTCCTGCTTTTGGGGTGTGCCTCGGTTTCCCCAGTGTGGAAAATGAAAGGAAGGATGCTGAGATGTTTTTCCCAGCCTCATTTCTGCCCTGAAATATGTCCCTGTGGGTGCCAGATTGGGGTTGGGGGACTGTTAAAATGTGTGTGCAGGGGGGTGCTCAGGGGGTCCCTGGGAAGGAGGAGGTGCTGAGGCCCTGGTGCTCTGTTTGCACAGACCCTTCATTCAGTGATGTGGAGGAGGAATCCAGAGCACTGGCCCCTGTGTTATGGTGGATTTGAGGTCTGCAGGGGCTGGATCCAGCTGGCAGCAGGGTTGGGGACCCCCTGGATTCACTCCTCAGGTCCCCCCTTTTAGTTTAATATTTCCAGCCCCGGCTTAACCACCATTCTCTGTTTTTATTCCTCACTGCGGCTTATTAAGATTTTGTGCAGGATCCGGCCACATTTGGCCTATAATATCAAGGGGAAAAAAACCCAAATCATCACAAAGAGGTAAATTTTGGGGAAAGCTTCAATTTATTTTTGGCAGCTTCCCCTCTGAGACCTACCAAAAGCTTTTGTGAGGGAGTCAAGGTGCTTGTCCAGGCCGTCACCCTTGCATCAGGCCTCCGCATGGGACAGTCACTACTGGGAATTTAGGTTCCTTTTGGTGGGAAAACAGGGTCCTTCCTTCCCAGCAGTGGCACGGGATAGCATCGCGTTGCCCCATCAAATGCTTTCTGCAAGCCCAACCCCTATTTCAAGGCCATTGTATAACACTGAAACACGCGGAATTCAACCCGAGTATTGAAGCTGAAAAACATAGTGTAAAAAGCAGAAGTTTGGGGGTTTTTTTAATCTGTTTGGTTTTGGTTTGGGGGATTTTTTGTTTATTTTGTGTTTTTTGTGGTTTTTGTTTGTTTCATTTTTTTGTTTGGTTTGTTTGTTGTTGTTTGTTTTTGTTGGGTTTTTTTGTGTGTTTTGGTTTGGTTTGGGGTTTTTTTGTTGTTTTGTTTTGGGTTTTGTTTGTTTCTTTGTTTTTTGTCGTTTGGTTTTGTTTGGTTTGGGTTTTTTGTTTTGTTTGGGGCTTTTTTGTTGTTTTGCTTTGGGGGTTTTTTGTTTGTTTGCTTGTTATTTTGTCGGGTTTTGTTTGTTTTTCTTTCTTTTTTAATCCAGAGCGGATGGATTTTGCAGCACCCCCAGCCCCTCCTCCGGGCTGCCGGGGGGCAGGAGCGGTGGTGGAGGCGGTTCTTAGGACCCGGCGGCGCCGCCGCTGCTCCCCCCGCGCTTGGCTCCCCCGCCCGGCCCCGCTTCCCTCCCGCCGCCGCCGCCGGGGAGCGCGGCCGCTCCGCCCGCCCCGGGAGCCTCTGCACCGGGGCTGGGGGGACCCGGCGGGCAACGGGGAGACGGGATGGCCCGGCGGGGAGCGTGGAGGCTGTGGGCAGCGCTGGGCTACGGGCTGTGCCTGCTGGCGGGCGGGCAGGAGCCGGCGGGCGGCGGGCAGCCCTGGAGGCAGCTGATCCAGTGGGAGAACAACGGCCGCGTTTATAGTTTGCTCAACACCGGCGCTGAGTACGTCCCGGCGGGGCAGGAGAGACCCGGAGGGAACCGGTTGATGTTGGCGGGAGCGGTGACCGGAGGAACGGGGAACGTCCGGCGACAGGCACCGGCGGTACCGCCGCGCCCGGGTTCCGAAACGGTGCGGGGACAAACGCGACATCCCTTCGGCTTCGGGCAGGTGCCCGAAAACTGGCGGGAGGGACCGGTGGGCGACAGCACCGCTTCGCAACGGGTACGGCCCGCCGGCCGCTCCCGCCAACCTTCCTCCTCGTCCTCAGCCTCATCCTTCGCCTACGCCGCCGTCGGGCAGCCCGCGTACCCCCAGTTCCCCTTCGCCCCCCAGTATGAGCCCTACGAGGCGCCCCGGGCGTACGATGAGACGTACGCCTATTACCGCAGCACCGGCACCGGCGGGGCGGCCGTGGCGTCGGCGGCGGCGGGTGCCAGCGTGGTGTACCCCTTCCAACCCCGCGCTCGCTACGAGGACTACGGGGAGGAGCAGAGCCCCTATAGAGCCCAGGGTTACTACCCGGCGGCCGAACGCCCCTACGTGCCTGCCGCCCCCCAGCCGGTTGATGGGCTGGACCGTCGCTACTCCCATAGTTTGTATCACGACACGGGGGCTTCACCGGAGCAGAATGGCCCGGACTCATACACCAACCAGCAACCCAGCATCGCATCGACCGATAACCTGCAAGCTCCCGCCGGGACGGGGTACAGGGGCCAGTACCCCCCCTATGAGCCACAACCGCCTTTTCGGGCACTGGAGCCTTACGCGGTTCCTCGCCCCGAGCCCTACCTGCCTGCCAGGAGCCCCGAAATGCCACAAGCCGTCCCTGATAACCAAGCCCGGGTCAGTGTGGGCAGCGTCTACAGGCCCAACCACGGTGGACGGGGTGAGTCTGAGGGGGATGCTGGGGTGGGTGGCAGCTCCCGTGGGGTGGGACAGTGCCCTAAGTGCTTTGTTACCCAGGGGGAAGGGCATCCCTGAGAGCAGAGCCCTCTGCACTAGTGTGGAGCCAAGGATGCTGCTCTGGTACTATGGGGACAAATGTGGCCAAGGGGCCACCAAGGGATTGTTGGAGACACTGTATTTTGGGAATGATGGTGGTGGTGGTGAAGAGCAGAGAGGAAAGGGAAGGAGTGCAAAGGAGCAAGTCCTGGTGGAGCCTGGGCTCAGGATGGGTCTGTGCTGTGGACTGAGGGGCTGCTGTGCTCATGGGGTGGGTCTGTGCCATGTCTTGGGGCATCCTGGCCCTGTGCCCTGGGCTGGGACACGCTCGGTTCACGGGTGGATCTGATTGCCCCCCTGTGCCGGCCGCATCGGGGCCGCAGCAGGGGACCAAGGTCGCAGCAGGGCCACCGTCATTTCATGTCCTACTGACCCCGATCCTGACGAAATCCTGTGGCTTTTGGCTGAGGCTTGCCAAAAGTGGTTTTTTTCTTTTGCTCCATGGTGAAATTGGAAGCAAGGCTGGAGGATGTGAGGAGCAGCAGCCTGGGGGATCTGTTCCCTGCCTGTCCCTTGGGAAACCCATCTCAGCTGGAGCCTGTGACCCATCTGACCTCAGAACCCATCCAGCCCCATCCCTGGTTTCTGAGAAAATCCCATCCCAGAGGGTTCGTACTGGGGGAAGCATTTGTCCCACCCCTGCCCCGTTGCGTGCGAGCGAGTAAACACAGCGAGAGCAGCCGGGCTGGGTCAGCCCGAGGTCTGGCCGGCCTTGCTGGTGTGTGGGAAAGAGCTTGGGGACAGGAGCTGTGTGGAGAGGATCTTCATCCGGATCTCTGCCCGCCTTGCCAGGAGCAACCGCTCCTGCTGGACGAGGGACGAAGGGATGAGGGATGCAGGGGTGAGGGATGAAAGGATGAGGGATGCAGGGCTTGGTATCCAGGGTTAAGGGATGAGGGATGCTGGCAGTCCCATGTTTCTGGGGACCGCTGCCCTGCAGATGACCCAAGGTGACAGAGGGAAATGGGAAGATGCCTGCCAAGCTTATCTCATCCCTTTGGCAAAGGCTGTGTCCTTCAAGGATCCCTGGAAGCTGGGCCAGGAGGTGATGCTGCCCATGGCTCTGCCATGGGAATCAGGGTGCCCACGGGTGGGTGGACAACCTTTGTTGGCCAATGAGCCCATCAGCGGGACATCCACCCCTTGGTACAGGAGGCCTCAGCCTCCTTTTTCACATTTTTCCTTAATAAATCTAAAGAAGGGAATAAAGTTCATCCAAGCCCAGGGAGGTGGCTCTCTGGGGCCTCTGTCACCTCCCTGGGGGTCACAACCTCCTTCCCCCCAAGCTTGTCACCTGCAGGGCCACCCTTCAGGCAGGTTTCTTAATTGAACAAAACACTTTATAAAGCCGAATCAGATGTTAATTATGCATCTAAGCTCTTTAAGAGCCTCCTAATCCCGCCCGGCTCCGCCAGGAATGTGTGGCATTCCCGGCCCCTCGCTGGGGCATCTGGGGGGTTAATTAAGCAATTAGATCCCCACTGGCTTTTACAGGAGCTTTACTGGGGCTTGCATGAGCATCGTGAGTCGTCCACTTCCCTCCATCCGAAACAGCTGATGGAAATATCTCAGAAGATGAGAGCTGAAATGTTTTTTAGCCCTAAATCTGTAGGTGGCCAGGCCGTGGTGGAGGTTTTGGAAATCTCATGGGTGGTGGGGAATTTGGTACCGACTTGAGTCATGGTGGCTGTGGTGGCACCTGAGGATGCTGTCACCCATGGATGGGGCCAGGAGATGACAATCTTGCTGGGAAAGTCTCTCTTTTGTGTTTTTGGCTTGAGTTTTGTTGCTCTCTTCAGGCATTTAGCAAGCAGCCGGGGCTCCCGAGCAGATCCAGCGGGGCTGGGATGGGATGGAGGGATGCGTGAGGAGGGATGCTGCAGGATGGCGGGGTGGAGGGCTGAATCTCAGTCACTTAGGGCTGTCCCCAATGTCCCCACTGCTCACAGCCACCCACTTGGCTTGTCCCTAAGCACCCGCCTCCTGGGAAAACCATCAGAGCCGCTGTTTTTTCGGCTAAGCCCCACACACCTGCACAAACAGCGCGGCGGGGAGCGGGCCTGCCTCTTTTTTATTATTCGAATTTTCACGGTGCAGAAGGAGGAAATGGTCTCTGGCAGCTCCCCGGGGCAGGCCGAGGGGCGGCGGAGGAAAAGCAAACACGTTCTTGCTGTGGTTGTCCCTTTTCGGAGGCGATACCGGGGTGGAGGGGGCTGCCAGCCCCCTGGCTTGAAGGAGGTGGGAAAGTGCTGGCTCAGCAAAAAGGAGCAGGATTTGGCCAGCCCCGCATGGGGACAGTTTGGTGTCCTGCTGGGACAAGGGGACATTTGGAGGGTGGTGAGGCTGGATCTTGCCATCCTATTAACCCCATCGGTGCCGGCGCTTGCGATTTGACCCTTCGCTGCCGGGTTCTGAGCTGAAAATCAGGCGTAAGACCCTACAATAACAACGGGGCCGTGCAGGGCGAGCTCCGTCATAGGGGGAAAAATAAACCTCCCCGTTGGTAAAAGGGTCAGGTTTCTCTCTGGAACGTCCAAGAATTTATTATAAACAACAGTGGGGAGGAAAAGCTGTTTTATAAATGATGACAAATGTTCCTCTCGCAACAGGCCGGGGCCCAGGGGCTTTTCTCTGTTGCTTTTTTAATTATTAATTTTTTTAAGGATCGGGGGAAAGTCTTTCCAAGCTTTTCCCCCCTGGTGTGCACGGCCCCCCCTGGGTATTACATCAGCAGCGATGACCAAGCGAGCCGGGCAGGAAACGAGCTCCAACGGAGTGACGTGATCCCTCGAGGGAAGGCAGGCCCAGAAACAAGAAGGCATTGTTCTTTTTGCCCACGGAAAAAAAACATAAAAAGGGAAAATAAGGCTAAAAAACTAGGAGGGGAAAAAGGAAATGTGCTGGGAACTGTCTGGGTGTAAAGGGAGGAGGTGGTGTGGCTGGAGCCCCCTGGTCCCTTGAAAGGAGGTGAGGGATGGGGATGAAGATGACGATAGAGATGGGGATGAAGATGAGGATAGGGATGGGAATGAGGACGAGGATGGGGATGAAAAGGAAAATGAAGATGGGGATGAAGGATGGAGATGAGAACTGGGATGGGAACAAAGGTGAGAATGGGGATGAAGGATGGAGATGAGAATTGAGATGGGAACAAGGGTGAGAATGGGGATGGGGATGAAGACAGGGTTGTAGATGAGGACGAGGATGGGGATGATGGATACAGATGGGGATGAGGATGAGCAGTGAGGATAGAGATGAGGATGAGGATGGTTATAAAAATGAGGATGGCGATAAGGATGGGAATGAGGATGAGAATAGGGATGTGGATAGGAATGAAGATGGGGATAAGGATGGGAATGAGGGTGAGGATAGGGATGGAGATGGGAATGAAGATGGGGATAAGGATGAAAATGGCGATAAGGATGGGAATGAGGGTGAGGATAGGGATGGAGATGGGAATGAAGTTAAGGATAAGGATGAAGATGGGGATAAGGTTGAAGATGACGATGGAAATGGGGATGTAGACGAGGATAAGGCTGGGGCTGGGAGCGAAGGTGAGGATGAGGACAGGCTGGAGAGCTTGCAGAAACGAAAGCTCTCAAGCAGAGGTTGTTGCAGAGCAAGGTTTGACTTTGCAGAGGGAAACTGAGGCACGGAGTGCCGGCGAGCATCCCCCCACCCTGGGACAGATGTGAGGATGCTCTCCGGCTCGGAGCAGCCTTTGGGAAGGGGAGGTGTGTGAGGGCGTTGCTGGGGTGGGAGCTCGGGCTCCAGCTGGGCTCTGTAATGCTTTTGGAAAGTGAGGCAGCCCCCGCCCGGCCCTGCAGCTGGCTGGATTTGGGGTGAAAACCAGGAAACAGGGCAGGAAGTAGGGACCCCTGTTTTCAGGGGGTTGTGCCACCCCCTGGTCACTGGTTGCCGGAGGGGTGGGAGCTGGGGGGGCTCAGGGGGACCCCAGTAACCCCTGGCAGGGCGGGTGGGCACGGCCGGGTGGAATCGCTTCTCGGAGGGTTGAGCAATCGGGCTGGAGGAAAACGGGAGGCTGGGGTTTGCCAGCGGGAGCTGGGGGGAAAGGGGAGGGGAAGGGAGGATTTTCCATCTGCAGCAGAAAATTAAAACAACGTGGCGGTGACCAAAGCAAACCTTCCCACGAGGTCAGGGCTGGCTGCCTCGAGCCTGCAACCAGTGTCCCCAAGCCAAACGCTGTCCGCAGGTCCTGTCCCCAAGCCCTCAGGGCTGTCCCCATCCTCCCGGCAGGTCTCCCCGACTTGGTGCCGGACCCCAACTATGTGCAAGCGTCCACCTACGTGCAGCGAGCTCACCTGTACTCGCTGCGCTGTGCCGCCGAGGAGAAGTGCCTGGCCAGGTAGGGACATGGGGACACAGGAGGACAGAAGGGGGCGCTGGGGAGATGGGGACATTGTGGGAGAGAGGTCCTGGGTCAAGGGAGTTTGTTGGAGGGGAACAGACGAGGTACTGGTGGGAGGAGAATGGAGGAGAGGGGAAGGGAAGAGGAAAGGGAAGAGAGATGAGGAAGGAGGAGAAGGATGGGGGAGAAAAGGGAAGAAGAGGGAAGGGGAAAGGAGAAGGAAAGAGGGGAAGGGGAGAAGGAAGGGGAAGAAGGATGAAGGAGGGGAGGGGGAAAGGAGAGGAGAAGGGAAGAGGAAAAGAAAGGGAAAATGAAAAGGAAAAATAAAAGGATAAAAAGGGAAGGTGTCTGTCAGGTGCTGCAAGGGGGGGCCTTTCATCCTCTCCTTTCCCCTGGAGGAACCTCTCCCTGCAGACACTCGCTGGGCATTTTCCTCCGGGGGCTACCAGAGCTGACCCCCTGTGCCTGGGGGGCTCCTGTCCCTTGGGGCTGGGTCTGAAGGCAGGGGGGGACATTGTCCTTGACCATCCTGATGTCCCCAGCACGGCCTACACCCCCGAAACCACCGACTATGACGTGCGGGTGCTGCTGCGGTTCCCGCAGCGGGTGAAGAACCAGGGCACAGCCGACTTTCTGCCCAGCCGGCCCCGGCACAGCTGGGAGTGGCACAGCTGTCACCAGTGAGTGTCCCCATGTCATCCCTCACCAGCCCTCCCTTTCGCGACAGTTGTAAGGCTTTTTAATGGCATTTCCCCCCTTTTTTGTGGCTTTGCTTTGAGATCTTTGGGGAGGGCATCACCTCATTTCACATCTATGTCCCTAAAGCCACCAAGCTCCTGCAATTCATGTCCCCAAGGATGGAGCTTGCAAGCTGGGATAGACCCAGGATTGATGGGGAGCCCCCAGAATCACACTTGGGAAGGGGACGGTGCCATTTGGGGGGTCACCCTGTGTCCCCCCCCAGGCACTATCATAGCATGGATGAGTTCAGCCACTACGACCTGCTGGATGCCAGCACGGGGAGGAAGGTGGCCGAGGGACACAAAGCCAGCTTCTGCCTGGAGGACACCACCTGCGACTTCGGCAACCTGAAGCGTTACGCCTGCACGGCCCACACCCAGGTGGCTTTTTGGGGGATGCTCCAAGGGCTCCGTGGGGTTCACCCCCCCTCAAACACACCCTGAACCCCCCTTTTCTTCCCCCACAGGGCTTGAGCCCGGGCTGCTACGACACCTACAACGCCGACATCGACTGCCAGTGGATCGATATCACGGATGTGCAGCCGGGGAATTACGTCTTAAAGGTGGCGGGGGAGCTTTTTAGGGGCAAATTGACCAATTTGGGGTCGGTTTGGGATCTCAACCATCAGTTTTGGGCCCACACACCTTTTTCGGTGCCGTCCCTTTGACTTAGGCGCTGCGTGTCCCCCCTCTTACTAATTTTTGGGGGTGCTTTTGCTTCCCTTTCCCTCGTTTTTAGGTTCAAGTGAACCCCAAATACATGGTCCTGGAGTCGGATTTCACCAACAACGTGGTGAGGTGCAACATCCACTACACCGGGCGCTACGTCTCCACGACAAACTGCAAGATTTCCCAGTAAGGAGATGTCCATCTGTCCTTCCAACAACCAACCAAAAGAAAACAGGGATGGGGGTTGGACCCGAGCTGTTTAGTTCCTTTTTTCCTCCCTTTCATCTGGTTTTTCTCTGCAAGCATCCAAAATAAAGCTGGATTTGGCCAGCGGTGGAGCTGGGGGTTGGTGTCTGGCTCCCTTTGGGGTGTTTATACTGAATTCCCTTGTTATTCCATGGAGAACGAAGCTGAGTTTCAAAAGAAACTCTCCCCCCATCCCGCCTTTGAGTTAATGGTTTGAAATGTCTTTCTGAGAGCATTCCTCAAATCCTCGGATTTATTTTTGCCTTCTTTCAGATCTTGATGGGAGCAGCGCCAGCGGGACGTCACCTGCCCCAGCCTCTATCCCCCTCTCCAGAAAGTGCCTGAGCTGGTTCCTCTGTCCCACCGGAGACCCCATCAGCAGCTCCTCAAGAGCCCCCCCAAAAAAACCCCCAAACATTTCTTCACGTTAAAAGGCGGGGAAGCGAGAATGACTCTTTGAAATATTTTTTTATACTTAACTTTTCTTTAATCTTTGTTTTTTTGTGGTTTGTTTGGTTTTTTTCCCAATTTCCTGAGGGAAACTGATGCTGAGTTTTAGCTGGAATAAAGGCAGGGGGGCGTGAATACTGTATAAATGATGTAAATCGCATATTAGCAATAGAGAGCTCTGTATTAACCCCTTCTGCATTTTTGGGGGGGTGAGGTGTCTCTGGTGATGCCACCCCCCCTGGGGGGAAGAAGACAGCCCAAATTTGGAGGTGCTGCCCTGGCAGGGACGCTCGACCCCTCTTCTCAAGGAGGCTGCTACGCCGGGATGCTCCGGTTATTTTGGGGACCTAAGGTGCTGGAAATCCTGTTGCCTTAATGGGGGGCTCGCTCCGTCCGTGCAGCTTTTGAAAACGGGGAGGAGGTCTGGGAGCCCTTTGAGATGACTGGAAGTCTTGTTTTATTGTTGTTATTATTATTAATATTATTATTTTCACGAGCTTTACAACCAGAAATCATTAAAACACTTTGCTTTGGAGGGGTTCAGCGTTTCACTGAGGCCACGCTGCCACAGCGCCAGCCCACCAAGGGATGTCCTGGGGCCACCAAGGGGTTGGGGAGCCCTCCCGGGGGGGGACCCAAGGGAAACCCAGTGTTTTTTTCACGTTGTCTTTCAATTCGAGGTGCTGGGGAGCAAAGGGCACAGCGCAGAAGGGCCGCCCGGGCGCTGGGGCGGGGGGTTCCGGGGACAAGCGGGGTGGGGACCGGGTCCCTGGTGCCGCCGTCGCTCCTGGAGAAGCCGGGGGATCCGGGGCCCGGCCTGGGGGCTGTTCACAGGGTCACATTGGGGCTGGAAACCCGCCCGGTGTGATGGGGGAACGGGGAGCGCACCCACCCGCAGTCCCGGGCCCGGGTCGGGGGGAAGTGCTTGTGAACTGGGGGCACCTCCCACAGGGAGGAACCAGCCTCGGGCTTTATTACGCAGAATTTATTATTACATATAATGTTTAGGATCATGTAATGAAAATATAATTACATAACTAAGTATAATAATAAAACTGTTCCTATTTAAGCTGCAGCCCACCCGCCCCTCACCGCCCCCGAAGGCCCCCGGACCCGCTGGGCCGCCGCTGCCCGACCCAAGCGGGGAGCAGCCGGCGGGATGGGGCCCCACTTCCCCAGACCGGCTCCACCGCCCGCCAATCCCGGCCCGCTGCTGCCCCCGCCCACCGGCGCTCCACCCAATCCCTGCTCTCCCGGCCCCGCCCATCTCTGCTAGGCCCAATCCGATCACGGGTCCTCACCATCTCGTCTCCAATCCACCCAATCCCGACCCGTTCTTTAAATCCGGTCCCGCCCCCCCGCCCTGCTCTCCCCTGCAGGCCCTATCCCGCCGCCGCTCCGCTCACGGGGAGCCCCATCTGGCCCTTTTTCCCGCGGTCTCGGCGGCGTGGAGTCGCTGGGACCTCCGGTGCTTCCCGGCTCTGGGAACAGGAAACCAGGAGCTTCCCGGCTTGAACGGGAAACTGGGAGCGGCCTCGCTGCGGAACTCCACCCACCCGCCCTCCCCGGGCTGCGACAGCGGGACCGGGACCCCTGCTGCTCTGCAGAGCGGCGGGATCGGGGCCGCCGGGGAACGAGAGTGGCGGCAGCGGAGAGCCGGGCGGCAGTGGAGCCGGATTGAAAGAACAGGCCGGGATTGGTCGGATCGGAGACGGGTGGGCGGGGCCGGATTGAAAGAACGGGTCGGGATTGGGCCGAGAGAAGGTGGGCGGGGCGCGCCTGAGCGGGTCGGGATTGGCGGGGCCGGCCGCAGTCTCGGGTGGGGATTGGCGGGCCGCGGAGCGCGGGTGATCCGGGTCGAGAGCGCGGGAGCGGTTCCGTTAGGGCCAGGGGACTGTCCCCGCTGTCACCCACGCAGAGTCAGCGGGACAACCCTGGAACTGAGCCCCAGGGAGGGCTGAATCCCGGATGAGAATGTGGGGGATCCCCCGGGAGCTGTGGGGCTCCAGCACCCCCATGGCCACATGGATGGGTGGTCCCTCGCTGGCAGGACACCCAGCCCAGGCGTGTCCCCGAGGTGCCATCACGGAGGCAGCAGTGCAGACACACTTTATCGTTCCCAGGCTTTATTCAGCTCCCATCCCACACTCATGCCGAGGCACGGGCGCACCTCCTGCGCCCCACACCAACAGCCAGCACCACCCCGGCCAGCCCCACACCGGCCACCACGCAGATCAGCGCTGTCCCCACGCTGGGCACTGCCGTCACCCTGCCTGCAAAACCAAGGGGGGACGTTAGCACTCGTCACTGGGGCCGTGTCATGGGGCCACAGTCAGCGGGGACTCACCCTGACCTCCCTCCTGCCGCTCTCCCACGGTGCCCAGGTCCCTCGAGAGGAGCACAGGGCCAATGACCACGTCAGCTTCAGCCTCTTTCCCTGTGGAGAAAGGAGCAGTGAGGCTCCTGCAACTCCGAGGTGTCCCCTCCGTCCCCGCAAGGACCTCACCGTTGGCATCATGGCGGCGGAAGCGGCGGCTGGGCCATTGCTCCATGGGGTTGAGCCTCCGGGAAAGAGCAGGGGACTCGCAGTTGCCTGTCTCGCAGCAGCTGCAGATGTCCCAGGTGCCTTCCACGGGTGCCCATCTAGAGCAGGGTGGGAGCATTGTCACTGGAGTCCCCCACCGGCACCCACGGAGCAGTCGTGACCCCCAAGTCTGGGTCTGTGACGCATCCCCTTGCCACGCTGGGTCTGCAGGACGCTGCTGAGGACCTGCCCCACCCCGATACAGCGGTTACTCACGTGTTTCTGGCTTTGTTGAAGGAGCAAGCCTTGTTCAGGGGATCTGGGGCTTGTTCTGCTGGGGTCACCTTCAGGTGGCAGGTGATGTAGATCTATGGGGAGGGCAGGAGAGATGGGGACACACTTGTAGGGGCCACTGGCTTGGTTTGGTGCTGGCACAGGGGGCACACAGCCTTACCAGGTTCCTGGCGTCCCCTGTGAACCTGAACACATCGATCTTGAAGCGCAGCACGTCCTCCCGGGGCCGGGGGGTGACGAAAGCAGAGCTGGTGTCATCTGACCTCCCATCAACCAGGCACCTGGGGTGGGACAGGGCAGAGAATCAGCATCCCAGTTGGTCCCCAAGTGCCACCACCAGTGGGTCCCTGGGGCTCACCCGTTGAAGTCAATGATGGCGTAGTGGGGCGAGGAATCGGTGCCGGGGCTCAGGGCGGCCACACAGCTGTCCACGAACAACCGCAGCGGCACATGGCTCTCGGTGGCCACCTCCGCTTGGATGTTGAGGACGTCACCCAGCTGGAAACCGGTGAAGGGTCTCTCGGCACTCCAGTCCTCTGCAAGGCAGCAGCGGGGTGATGCTCCAGCTGTCCCCGAGCTCCCGTGGGACCAGAGCCCAAAAGCAGGAGTTTGCCATGGGGTAAGTTGGCTTTCCTAGTGGGTTGCTGGGTCCCTGAGCTCCTCCACATTGGGAAAAAGGTGGAAAAACCCCCATCGGTGGGTCAGGATGGTTCCCACCTACCGTTCATGAGGCGCAGGGAGAACATCAGCCTCTCCTCGGCCGACAGTGTGGAGCTGAAGGGAGCCCAGGTGGGGCGGATGGCGTTGCTGCTCACGTTCTCCCTCCTGGGCAAGGATCACTGGGCATCAGCACCCGGCCCCATGCTGGTCCCTGCGGACTGGGCCGGGGGTACTGAGGCCAGGGAGCCCTTACCGGGGGTAGTGGCACTCGATGGGGATGACGGCGGGGTTGCTGCGGATGATGACGGGGTTGCTGGCGGGGCTGGGGTCGTAGTTGAGGAGTGTGCGGTAGATGAGGGAATTGGGTGTCATCTGGGCAGAAAAGAGTTGAGAAGCCAGTGGCAAGGCCACCCCCACCTCCCACCCCCACTGAGCCATGTAGCTGTCCTATCCCGATTGGGTAATGCTGGGGAAACCCAAAGAAAGGGGCAAAAAGCCAGGGAAATGGGGATGGAGAAGGAGCCTGCTCCATTCTCAGCATGTTACACTTCTTAATGGGCCAAAACATGAGCAAAATGGGGCTGATGTGGGGGCTTTGCACCATCGCTGTGCCTCCAGCTGAAAGGGCAAAGCATTTTTGGGGAAAAAACCTCTGGTTTGGGGGAAATACCGACTTGTCCTTTCCTTAGGATGTTCCTCGATCGTGCTGTGTGTCCGGCACAGGAGCCTGAAGCTGCTCCGGGGGGGATCCCGGGGCTGAGGGAGCAGCGAGGGGGAGAAGCTCTTACCTGCACAATGCTGCCGCACTCGTGGAGGCCAGCGGTGAAGGTGACGGTGTTTTGGGCAGGGTTGAGCGAGGAATGCTTGCACGCCGCAGGCCCCAGCGTCAGGTCGGCCGGGTTGACCAGGCGGCCGGTGCTGAAGAGGTCCCTGTTCACCGTCACCACCAGCTGAGCCTCCTGGCACTGCACCCACACCGGGTGATGCGCCGAGACAGTGCGAGATTGAGGATCTTCCATCCAAGACCAGGCGTGGGGGTCTGCCTGTGCCCCCCAGGAGAAATCCCAAGGTGGGTAAGCAGCCACCTCACCCGCCACCCAGCAGAGGAGAGCGAGGATCAAGCCGCTTTCGGGTCCCATCCTTCTGTCTTCCAGCAAACCCCGGCACAGAGAGCCAGGGCTGCTCCTCCAGCCTTTATATCCTTTATGTCCGCCCCTGGGCGCCCGTTTGGGGACCAATGGCACCCAAAGGCCAGCCCTCGGGGTGCGGGAGAGGGGAGGCACGACCCAGGCATTTCCGGGGTGCCGGGACCCCCCGTTCCCGGGCGAGGGAAAAAACATCCTCGTCAGCCTCTTTGGGGAAGTTGTTTAGAAAACTCGGCAGAAGCCGGAGCCGAGGAGACGGGTACAAAGTGGCTTGTTTAGGTTCTAAGGTGATAAGGGGCTTTTCAAGGCTGGCGGGGAGGTGACAGGAGTGGGGAGAGTGGGTGGGTGACCCCAGGCCCGGCTCTTCCCGTCCCCTCCATGGGGACCAGCCCCCCCGGGTCTTTGGTTTTCCATTCGGATGCTGGTGTGCTGGGGGGGCTGGGAGCACCTATGCTCCCAAATCCAGCCCAGACTGGGGCTCTCAGCATCCCCCAGCTCCTCTGCGGGGATGTTCGGTCACCGCTGAGCTGCTGATGGGGCCTCATCACCACTGACACGAGCGTGGCTGTTCTCAGCCAGGGCCCAACAGCCCCTGCATCATCCTTGGCACTGAGGTCGTTACCTGCAGAGCCGCAACTTTGCTTTTTTAATCTCTGCTTTCCCCCACGTCTTTGGCTTGTGTTTGTTTTGTTGCCTTCGAGGAACCAGGCTTGGGAATCCCAGTTTGGATCCCACCCCCCATGAGTGGGGCTGGGCATTGTCCGGCTCCTCACAGCTGGACAACAGGGAAAACTGCTTAAAAATGAACCCTCTGTGTTTTCTAGCCTCATTATTAGGGTTTCTGTCCCTTCTTTTGAGTGTCTTCACCTCTTTTTCCCTGCCAGGGCTTTGCCAGCATCCCTTTGGCTCCATCCGAGGGATGCACTGTTTCATAGCCCAAATCCCTCTCTGTCTTTCGGGATGTCCCTGGCAAGCCTTAGGGACAGTAGAAAGCTTCTGTTTGGGATATCTGAGCCAGAGCTGCTAAGCCATTTCTGGGAAAATGCAAAGAAACTGAAAGTTTTGAGGGCAGATGTCGGCCAGCCCCCTCCTAGCAGAAATCCCACTGGGTTTGGAGCTGGGACTGGACTTGTGCCTGACTTGACATCCCCAAAACCCATCCTGTGTGAAGTTTGCCCTTCCCCCGGGAGCTGACGCCCCATCTCTGCTGCTGTCAGTGGGCCCAGGACTTCTCCTTCGTGTTTCAAATACCTCGAGGTTGGTGCTTGCGTAGAAATGCCAGGGATTCCAGCGCGCTGAGCCCCGTGCGTCAGGGAGATAAGGGCAGTGGGTGATGCTGAATCAGTAAATAAGCGGTTGCGAGAGCATCACTACTCAGCCATGTCCTTGGCTCCAAGGACCATGGGAGATGCCCCATCTCACCCCATCACATCCTGGAGAGCCGCAAATTGGGGCCCAGCTCTGGGGTCAGGTCCTGGGTCTCTTGATACCACAACTTGATCCAGCAGAACAATAAATCCCTCGGATGGGTCACCGTGTTTTACACAGCTTAAATTAGAAGAGGTGAATGCCGGATGGAGAAACATGCTCGGGGTCAGAGGAGAGGAGGTGTTTTTCTATGAAAAAGGGGATTTCTCCTCCCAGGTTAGCCCTTGTGAGGACCAACCATCCTGTTTTTATTCCAAGCGCAATATTGGCAATGGATCAGCACAACTGGGAAAGAGCAGGAGCTCATTTTTTCGGAAGAGGCAGAGAGCAGAAAGTCCCAGACAATGAAAAAACCCAGTGGTTTTCCCCCATCGTGTAAAGGAGACTTTAAAGCGTATCTCATTTTTCCTTATAACATCAAGTTTTAAATCAAAAATCTCTCATTGGACAGCAAAGCCCATCTCAGCAAACCAGAGAGAAAGTCCCTGCTCAGAGCACACGTGCCAAGGGATGGTCAGGCCGCCGAACATCTAGAGAAGATGCTGATCGAGAAGGAATCAGTTCTGTGAAGGTTTAACACGTGTCAGCAGCCACGACTTGTGCTCTGGGAGGTTCAGGTTGGGTGAGGAAATGTTTCTTCTCCACCAACAGTCAAACCGATAGCAAGGGAAGGGATGCAACAGTGTTTTAGGTGACCCAAAGTCCCAAGTCCAGCATGAGACATCTGGCTGAGAGTGTCCAGGGTGTCAGATGCACATACAAATACACACCAGCTCGTGCAAGATGCTACTTTCCTCTGTCCTCCATGACCAGGAGAGCTGCCCCAGCTCCCCTGGAGCAGGAGAAGAGATTGCAGAAATCCTCCTGCCCCTGCAGAACCAGCCCCGGCTCCTCACAGGCCTGTTTCCCCCAGCCCAGCACCCCAAAATGCCCGGTTCCCACCATTGCCCGAAGCAAGAGCCTCTCCCAG
The DNA here is from genome assembly GCF_963082525.1 of Nesoenas mayeri. Lineage (NCBI taxonomy): Eukaryota > Metazoa > Chordata > Aves > Columbiformes > Columbidae > Nesoenas > Nesoenas mayeri. The sequence goes on along the minus strand of NC_137563.1, from coordinate 19,561,890 downwards.
CTCATGGAGAGGTCTTGGGTTTGGGGCAGGAACATCTTGCCATTACAGAAAAGCCCAAATTTCACAGCAATGGTAGGGAAAAAAGAATAGATTTGTTAAAAAAAAAAAAAGCAAATGTGACTCAGTCCCCTTTTGGGAGGGGGGAAGTGGGGGCAGAAATTCCAACCCCTGCCCCAAGGACTGTTTATCCACTTCAGCCAAGGCTCGTTCCATCCAACTACGTGTAAACAGTCCTTGGGGCAGGGACGGGAATTCCTGCCTGGTTGTGCTCCTTTCCTCGGCCAGCAAAGCTGGATTTCTCCTTTCCTCGGCCAGCAAAGCTGGATTTCTCTCCCAGAAGCAGCTTTGGGCTGGAGGAGCGTGCTCCAAGTTCCATTAAACCCTTGGCTGGCTGAGTAAAGAGTTCCCAGCATGGAGCTTGACCCAAGGAGCTCCACCAGAAGGTAAAAATGTTTTGAGGCTAAAACACAACTTCTAGAGACAAGAAAACCAAGGGAGATTTCTCCTCTCTCCCCACCCAGCCTTGCACAGTCCTTCTAATTTTTTAAAAAAAAGGTTATTTATTTTTCTTTTAATTGGATAGAGTGTAAAAGTTGAAAGCAGCAGCGTAGAGAGTGTTGCTGGGGTTCTGGCAGGCAGAGCTCCTCCAAACAGCAAGGATCACCACGACCAAACCAGCGGCAAATGTGGTCACCTCCAGCATTGTCCACAAGCGACCTGCCCCGAGGATGGAGAAGTGAGGAGGTGGTCATGGGCCTTGAATGGGGCCATTTGTCCGCATCATGGTAAAAGTGGAACACGGTTGTGTTGGTGCATCATTTCAGCATTGATAATAACTTCTTACTTACCAATCCAATTTGAAAATTGAGTATATAACGGTTACATTTTACTTTGGGTATTATGCAGGGATGGAAGCACTGTAACCAATTAGTTGCAAGCCATTCAAGTTCCAATAAAAGTTCTTTTATCCTTACTGAAACACTTTTTCTTCGTCGCGGCTCCGTAATCTAACTTACCACATACAGAGGTGAAGAAGGCTCATTATCTATTGTTTTTTGAAAGTATAAAAAGAAAAGTGACAGAAGCCAAGATGCCAACTTGGAAGCCACATCAGGTTATCAGATGCAAGCGGTAAATAAGACTCTGTTATCAAAAAATTCTGCCTTTTCCTACAAGATAATAAAATAACTGCACATATGATGTACTTATACTACAGAAAGCAGACATACACTGGGAATAGTTATTGCCCTTTCTACCTAGGAGAGCTTCACGTACATATTATCCCCTTAAACTGCCATAGAGTCAGAACTTTCTCAGCTGGTCTCCAATAGCAGGACACGATCAGTGCCGGACGTTCTTTACTTCTGTGTGTGATTATGATATTCAAACGAGATTCCAGTCTTGCCCAAGTGCCCGAGCGACAGGAAAGTGTCAAGTTAAAAGGAACATCTGCACAATATAATGATGGTGAAAACAAACAGGAGGGAAAAATAAAAACAATGAAGCACTTGATGCTTAGAATATTCAAAGGATGAGCACACTCGGTTAAGAAAGTCTCAATTAAACCAAACAAGCGCAATCCTTTAATCAACATCAGTATTTCCCAAGACTAACATCGTCTATCACCTTACTACAAACTGCCCCAACCCCCCCCCCCCCCGGTTATGCCAGCAGCCAACAGCACCATGCCTCCAAAACTGGCATTTTTCGGGACAGTTCCATGATTTTTGGGATTTGCTGGAGTAGGGGGGAAGGCGACCCAGAGCAACCCCCCCGGGGGCGGTACCAGCTGCGCTGATGGAGCAATGAGCCGCAGCTGGGGGGCCGGGTCCCCCGCACAGCTGAGCCCCATCGCGGGTGGGCAGGGACGCCCGGGGGGGCGGTTCCTAAACACCTCTGGGGGCTGCTGGGAGCTCATGGTGCCCATTGCGGGTAACTGGGGGCTCGTTTGCAGCTCGCTGCTGCTCACGGGGAGCGACTGGCCGCCTATTGGGAGTAACTGGGAGCGGGGGTTCCCCCTAGGGGGTGGTGGATGAAGCCCCCCCTGTTTTGGGGATATCCCTGGGTGGGGGGTGCGCGGGTTTAGCGCCACCCCGTGCTGGGTCTTGGAAGTTCAGCGCACCCCGCGGCTTGCAGTTGAAATGTATTTTGCTTTATTTGCAGGTATTTGGGGGTCGCTCGGGCTGCGAGGAGCCCAGGGGAAGGTGATGTTGGGGGGGGGGGTGGGGTGCGGGGCAGAGATGCTGAGCTGAGGTTGAATTTATTTCTGTTTCTCTGTTTTATCCGCAGTTTCAGGTGGAGCGGTTCCTGCTTCCCCCTCCGTGTGGTTGTGTGTCCCCCATGAGCAGTAGTGGGGGGTCTGGGGTGCCATTTGGGTGGGGGCTGAGGTCCCTTGGGCTTTAGGGGTGGCTGCAGTCCATCCCCTCACCCCATTGAGGGCTGGGCTTTCATCTGGGGGCTGTTGTCCTCCCCTTTTTGGGGGTGCCGCCCCACTGCAGTGAAAAGAAGCATATGCACGATGTAATGATGCTGGTAACGAACAGGAGGGCAAAATGAAAATAACTAAGGGCTGGGCTTTGGTCTTGGGGGGGTTATTTCTTTTGCAAACCACTTAAAGGTTTGCCCCATTGTTTTTGGGATTTGCCCCCTTGTTTTGGGGGTTTGCCTCCCTTTTTGGGGTTTACTGCTGCTTTGGTGCTTGCTGTTTTTTTGGGGTGGTTTGCCTCCCTTTTTTGGCGTTTTCTGCCCCCTTTTTTTGGGGGGGTGCCACCCTTGGCTTTGGGGTGTTGCTGCACTTAAAAGGAATATATGCACAATGTAATGATTTTGATGACAAACAGAAGGGCAAAATGAAAGTAACTAAAGGCTGGGCATTGTTCTCGGGGGTGTTTGGCCACCCCAGTGAGGGTGTGTGGGGTTTTGGGGTCTGATTTCATTCTGGTGCAGGTGGCTGGAGGCAGCAGTTGAAGGGGCAGGAGCACTGGGGTGAGTGTTGGGTGTTTCTTCCCCCCTTTTTTGCAGGATTGGTGCCTGTTGAGGGTTTCCCTGGTTGTCCCGCAAGGGGAGAGGTGGGTTGCAGTCTAGGGCCCCCTCAAGGGCTGGACTCTTCTTTGTAGTGTCGGTTTATTTTTGGGGGGTTGCCAGCCCGTTTTTGGGGTTTGCTGCCACTTTGGTGTTTGCTGCTTTTTGGAGGCTTTTCAGCCCCTTTTTGGGGGTGCTGCCCTTGGCTTTGGGGGGGTTACTGCAGTTAAAATGAATGTACGCAGAATGTAGTGATGGTGAAAACAAACAGGTGGGCAAAATGAAAATAACTAAGTGCTGGGCTTTGGGCTTCTTTTCAGATGTTTGGTGGTTTTGGAGGTTGGTGCCTGTTTCGGGGTCCCCTGGTTGTCTTCCGGGGGGGGCTGGAGTGCAGACCCCCCTAGTTGAGGGCTGGGCTGTGTTTAGTGTTTAACTTTGGGTTTATTTGCAGGTGGCAGGACCTGCTGATGCTGGAGCCCCTGGGAAGAGTGTGATTGGGTTTGGCTGTTTGGAATGGTCCTGGATGCAGGAGCTGAAGAGGCTGGTGCTCTTGGTGACTGTTTTATCTCTTTATTTTTTGTTGTGTTTAACTTTCTTATTTTAATTGATTTTTTTTTTGTTTAAATATTTTTTATTGCAGGTGTCTGGAGGAAGAAGAGGAAAAACACCAAGAACAAGGAGGCGTGTGCTGAGTGACTGTTGTTCTCAGGTTCGTGGAGGTCGGTGCCCTTGGTGAGCGTTTTGGTCTTTGTATTTGTGGTGGTGGTTTTGTTTTGTTGCTTTGTTCTGTTGTTAAGGTACATATTGTTTGTTTTATTAAGGTGTGTATTGTTTGTTTAATTTAAGGTGTGTGTTGGGTATTTTTTTTGTTTGTTTAAGATGGTTTTTCTTTTTCAGGTGCCTGGATGAAGACAAGGACCAACAACAGCAGGAAGCAGCAGCTCTGGCATATGAGGGGTTTTCATTTGTTTAGGGTGCTAGAAGACTGGCCAAAACATGTCTCGAAGAGATTATTCTTCTTTTAGGTGTGGGGGGTTTCATGCTGTGAGTGGTGGCCGACTGGGACCCCTTATGACTAACTGGGACCCCTTATGCCTGACTGGGACCCCTCAGTGTGGGTAAGAACAAGGTGGGGGTCTTAGCACTGGGTGGCTCTTCTTGCTGGGTCCCCAGTGCCAGGCAGGGGGAATGAGGCAGCCCTGAGAAGATCTGCTGCTCCCCCTCACTTTTTGGGTGTCGAAGAACCAACGTCCCGCAGGTCCAGCAGATCTATGAGAAGATGCTGGGGGAAGCGCATCCCTGGGGACAAAAGCTGTGGGGAGAGAAAGGGGTGCTGGGGGTGTGCGCACAGACACAATGAGCCTGAATTTAATTCATACTCCATCACATCTAAAAGAACTTGTTTCCAAGTGGGGTGAATCCATCTTGATGCTTCCCTACACTTTTACACTCACACTCCTTAAATAAAGGGGATAACTTGTCCCATTCAACTAAACAGACATGTTGAGCCTGAATTTAGTTCATCATCTATTACATCTAAAAAATCTAAAAGGAACTTTTTCCAAGTTGGGTGAATCCATCTTTACGCTTCCCTACACCTTGTGTTTTCACACTCACTTGTTGAATAGGACAAGTTCTCTGTTTACTTAAATAAAAAGGATATGTTGAGCCAGAATTTAGTTAATGCTCAATTACATCTAAAATAAAGGAACTCTTCCCAACTTGGGTAAGAACATCTTTATGCTTCCTATACCATGCATGTTTACACTCAACATTTGTTACATAAAAAGGATAACTTGTCCCACTCAAGTAAACAGAAGGCAAAGAATATTTTCAGCCTAACTAATTACCTCAAAAAAAGTAACTAAGTGTTTGTATTATCTCTGGGCTGCCTTGATTTTTCATAGCACCATTTGGAACAGGAAAGCTGCTTGCTCAGGAGAATAAAACATACAAAAGCTAAGTGACAACTGAAAGCTATTTTCTCTCAGAAAAGCAAGTTTCTGCTAATTGGAGCCTGGTTTGGGCAATTCCTGCAACCTGGACTTGTGTTGCTCTCCTGCTCTGCCCAGTGCTGAGAGCTGGCGGGCCTAGTCAGGCTCTGCTTAAGCTGGAGCTGAGACCAAACCCCTGTGTCACAGACTTAATGTCACAAACACTTTACACTGTGTATTTTCCCCCTGTATTGGGGGAACATAGGGAGGCTGAGGATGCCTGAGCACTCCATGGGAGGAAAAGTGAATTATTAGCAGCAGTTCTGACACTTAACGCCATGTGAGGTGTCTCTCCTGACTTTACCTACCCAATAATGTGCTGCCCTGGGCAGTCTAAATTCCAGCATCAATAACCTCTAAGGGAATGTCTCCCTTCCCCAGCACAAACAGCAGCACCAGGCTGTGGATAAGCACCGAGTCCATGTGCAGGAAACAAATCAAAACCCAGAGAAACTTCCCAGGCCAAAACAACATTTGCTCCAAGCTGGGCAAGGCACTCACCTCCTTTAGGGCTAAGTTAGTTAATTAGTGTTGCCTGGAGCTCAACAACCAAGGTAGAGCAGAGAGTGCAGTGGAATAAAGTGGAATGATGCCCAGAGACTCTCCTGAGGTGTCCCCTGAAGACTTGGTGACACTGGACCTGCTAATGCCCCCATCTACTCCTAAAAACCCCTGTCTGCTCTCAGCAGGAGCTGAGCCTCGCAGACACCATCTCTGTCACTGTCACCATCACCCCACCCCCCCAAGAGGACAGATGCTCCCCAGGCCGCTCAGAGACATTTGCAAGAGCAAAATGAACCATTGTGGGCTGTGGGACAGGGTTTATGTGCTCTGTGGGACAGGGTTTATGTGATCTGTCTCAGGGGGAAGGGGAATAAAAGAGATTTGTCCCACTTCCTAGGCCAAAACTAAAGCTAAGCAGAACAAAAGCGCTATACCGAGGCTCCTACCCAGCACCAAGCACAGCTTCTCTGAAGAGCTCCGTGACCACCAAGATTTTCAGGGCATGGCCTGACCCGTCCCTCTCCGAACACCCATAAACACGCAGTCGACTGCTCAGAGACACCAGTTCTCACATTGTGCCCACGACAGCTCCCCAAAGCAGCTGCAGTTCCCATCTGCTCCGCTCACGAGTCCCCCTGGCAGTTCGGGACATTCAAAGATGCTGCAAACACCAGTAGCGGTGACAAAAAGCAACAGAAACCAGCTCACAACTGTGCCTGACCTGATTTGCCCATCCACTTAATAGCATCAGGAGATACTTCATAATGCCTGGAGCTCACAGCAGTGCTGGCCCCACCACAAACCAACTTCTCTAAGCTTGTTGCACCAAAACATCCACCAAACAGCCACCCTGCGTGGACACTCATATCATCCTTATCTCGTAACTACAGACACCAGAGCTCTGTGAGCCGCACACCGGTGTCAGCAACCCTGAGGTGCCCAAGCCCAAATTGACCCCCCCAAGCCCGTGATGGCTGGAGGAGGCTCAGCCGTCCCCTCTGTAGGGATCTGGCAGCACCAACCCAACCCTGAGCACTCACCGTGTCTGTGCCGGTTCTGCTGCTGCTGCTCCGGGGGGTGTGAGCCGGTGGGAGGCAGGAGAGGGCTGGTCTGCGCCCTGAGGGGCCAGAGATCAGTTTGGATGGAACAGACCATCGAGATCATCGAGTCCAACCGTAACCCACCCCTGTCACTGCCCCATGTCCTGAGAACCTCATCTCTGTCCAACCCCCCAGGGATGGTGACTCCAGCACTGCCCTGGGCAGGCTGTTCCAATGCCTCACAGCCCTTTGGGGAAGAAATTGTTCCCAAGATCCAACCTCAACCTCCCCGGCACTGTGGATTTGATACCTTTCAGGCCCTGGAAAAACAAGGCTCTGGCCTTAACAGCATTTCACCCAGGGTGGCAGGGTGTGGGGATGGGTGCATGTGGGGGTCCTGCATCCCCCTCCCCACTCTGCTGTTTGTCCTGCCCCCCACCCCAACCTCCCAGAACCCCCTAAATATCCTCAGGGAACCCCGAAGTCTCCCTAGCCCTACAGACATACTTGGGGGGGGGTGGGGAAGGAGGAAGGAGAAGGAGAATGGGGTTGATTTCAATTCACTCTCATCACCCAGGTCATCTCCTGGGGAGAGATTTTCACCTTTGGGTGCCTAAAGACACAGGGGAATGATCCAGGCGCGACTACTAGGGTGTTAAACCCCCCAGGGGACTGAACCCCAGAGGCTGCTGGTTGCAAGGGGGTCACAACGAGCTGCAAGGCCCAAAGGGAGGAGAACACTCATCTCCAGGGACAGGGGAGGAACCAAACTCACCCCCAGCACCCGTTGCAGCAAAGCCAGACAGGATTTGCACCCCCAACTCTCAGTGGAGCCCCCAGAACCAGGAGAGAGCTGAGCCCAGGAGGGGTCCATCTCTCCCCACAGAGCCTGTGCTGCCCCCGGGAGGGGCAGGGAATTAACCCCCTGCTAATGAAGCATCGATAATGAGCAGGTGTGAGGGCAGCTCAGGCAAAGCCAGGGCAGAGGGAGAGGAACAGGTGACATCAGCCCCATACGGCCCCAGAGAGAAAAGAGAGAGAAAAAAGAAAGACAGAAGAGCCCAGAGGCCTCTGCAAAATGGCAGGATGGCAAAAGGCTGAACTAAAGCTCCTGTTCTCAGCCTACATCCAAATAATGAAAAAAGACTGCTAACTGAATGAAGAAAATTAACTCATTTCAGTCAATCAGCGCATTCCAACCCTTATTCCATGCCAGTTACAGCATGCTTAGGGCTTATCAATACACTCTAATAACTACTAATATGTATATATATGTACATATATACATATATACACACAGATATCATTCATAATCATATCATTCCCTTAGTCCACGGGCCATCCTTTGGAAATGTCCATCTAGTTTACGACTTTGAACTTCATTCATCACAACGGTCTCCCCGGGCAGGGCATGTGGTGCAGCTCCTGCCCTCGGCTTGTGGGCTAAGCACGGCGACTTCGAGGGAGTTGAACACTGTTAGTGGGGCACATACTATTACGTGGTAATTAATATATCATGCAATTTAATACTGAGTAATTTCCTAGGACGGGACGGGGCACGAATGGGGCGATTCGTGTCCCGGAGGAGGCGCAGCCCAGCGCCCGTCGCTTCCCTCCCATTGGTCCACACAGGTCACATGGGTAGCCGCGGGGTCCGCTGGGAGCTGTAGTCCGCAGAGGGACCAAACGCGCATGCGGAGCGTCACGGCGAACTACACTTCCCAGAAGCCCCGCGGTGCGGTGGCAGCGAGAATCATCCCATTTCACCCCTTTTTATCCCCAAATTCCCCGAAAATTTCCCCCGTTTCGGCCCGGGGTGGGCGAGACCCGGCTGCAGGGACACGGCATAAAAAAAGAGCGCGCCCAGCGAGCTCTGCTTTTGTTTTGTCACTCTTTTTGGTGCATTTTGGTGCTGCTTTGCATTTGTTTTGAAGGCTGGCAGGAGGTCGGACAGAAGAGGGCGGTTTTGACCTTCGAACATTGCAAAATACCCATGCCCGGGCTTGCAGGGATCGGGTGGCTCGGGTGAAACACATTCCAATGGATGTTAGGTAGAAGTTTTCTACAATTTTTTTAAAACAAGAGAGGATTAATTTTGTATTCCAAGAATAGCAGAGCATGTATCTGATATCCCCATTAAAAATATATATATTTGAGGCTTGGCTCCTCTCTAATGACTCCTTTAAATAAGGGAACGTGCAAAGGTACCTTTCGATTGCGCAATAGTTTAATTTGCAACCAAACGGCCTTGGGTTTGGGACAAGAACATCTTGCCCTTACAACTGCTCTGCTGAGCAGAAGAGCCCAAATTTCACAGAAATATGAGGAAAAAAGCAAATGTGACTCAAGCACGGCAAAAAGCCCCTTTCGGGAGGGGGGAAGTGGGGGCAGAAATTCCAACCCCTGCCCCAAGGACTGTTTATCCACTTCAGCCAAGGCTCGTTCCATCCAACTATGTGTAAACAGTCCTTGGGGCAGGGACGGGAGTTCCTGCCTGGTTGTGCTCCTTTCCTCGGCCAGCAAAGCTGGATTTCTCCTTTCCTCAGCCAGCAAAGCTGGATTTCTCTCCCAGAAGCAGCTTTGGGCTGGAGGAGCGTGCTCCAAGTTCCATTAAACCCTTGGCTGGCTGAGTGAAGAGTTCCCAGCATGGAGCTTGACCCAAGGAGCTCCACAGGAGTTGGGCAGGACTGGTATTGAAAGGAATGGTGGTAAAATAATGAGTAGAATAATCCTTATCAAGAATAGTATTAGAGCTATTAGGACTTAGAAACAATGATTTGTAATAATTATTCGAATTATTAAACCTGGGGCAAAACGGTCCCCATGGTTTCTGGGCAGTCCAAGGGGTGATGGTTTAAAACTAAAGGAGGGGAGATCCATATTAGAGATGAAAATGAGATGTTTTACGCTGAAGGTGGTGAGACACTGGCCCAGGTTGCCCAGAGAGGTGATGGATGCCCCATCCCTGGGGACATCACAGGCCAGGCTCTGAGCAACCTGATTTATGATTTTTTTTTTTATGTTTGCACTCGATTATCTCAAGGGTCTTTTCCAGCTCAAATGATTCTATGATCTGGGTGAAGATGTCCCTGCTCATGGCAGGGGGGTTGGACTAAGTGAACTTTGAAGGTCCCTTCAACCCAAACTGTTCGATGATTCTATGACCTCTTGGTGCTCTCTTGCTTGTCTTCAAGCCAACACCTACCTCGGGAGAGCCACACATCTCACATCCATGTGTCACCCTGTGCTCGTTGTGCTCATCTCAGCAGCATCATGGGCTCAGGGGGCCGTCAAGCCACAAAGCACCCATCACCCCAGCACCCACCACCCTGCACATCTGCCTTTTGGAGCAGGTACTGTGGAAATGGGGAGCAAAAGGCAATCATTTGTGATATGCAACAAATCAGGGTAATTATTTATTTATTCTGGATCTGTAAGCAAGTGCAGAAGCCAAAGAGCAACAAGTTGCATCCCCATAGCAAGCAATTCCCTGGCTGGCTTTGAGCTTGGAAAGACCCCCCAAAAAAACACAGACCTGGAGAAGCACCAGCATCTTTCAGCGCTTTTCCTTATTCTTTACAGCTCCTGGGACCCCGATGCTGTTAAGTCACAGCAGAACCCCATCCATCCGTAGCCTCAAAGAGAAGGGGAGGTTTTGGATGGCTTGTTCTTGCTGGCTTTAGTTTTGGCTGCTCACCACCTCGGCATCACCAAGACGGGATCTACCAAGGTCTCCAAGCTGCCGGGCAACCCATTTCCCCCAGAAACAGAGGAGACGTAGAGAGCATTTATTTTGGCGCTCGAGAAGGATTTCACAAGTTCCTTCCCAGGCTCTAAAGGAGGTTATGAGATGGTCCTGAAGGTCTGGAAGCACCAAGTGGTCCAATCTTCATGGCTTCAACACTGAGCAATGCAGGGCCAAGCACTGAAAACCCTTTATCTGCACTCACCACCAACTCCTCATCGGTGCTGTCCTCCTCCAAGCTGTCCAAGGTAGGAAAGATGTGTCACCTTTCAGATGTGAGGCTGTTCACCCCTGCAGTGAGTGCCAGGGCTGATGGCCTCCTGATTGGCGTCACCCACCGTGCTGAGAGGTGCCTTTCCTCGATTCCTACACCCCATCAAGCCTACCCGTGGGTCCACCGCTCTGGACACCGCATACCTGAGCTGTGCAGCCCTTCGTTGCCATCTGGCACATCTTCCAGCAGGTGAGAATCATGGTGGACACAGCACAGCTGGTCCCAGGCTGGTTCCACCCATCATCATTGTCTTCAACGTTCGCCCTCACCGGTGATGTCAGGACACCCGCATTTTGGACTTTCATCCTCTTTGCAGGGTTGGAGGTGGAGACCGAAGTGTGCAAAGAGGAGCCCAGTGAGAGTGGCCCTGCGTGGTCAGAGATGGAGGTGTCCTTTGCCACCAAACAAGCCTGACTGCGTGGGTTTGTCCCTGCCCAAAGCAAGCACTCTGCTTGCCCAGATTGTCTCTGCTGCTCTGGGGTCACCTCATGAAGCCCCTGGTTCTTCTGAGCTGTGACAACTCAAAACACCTTGGGAAAATTTTCTGCTTTGCTTAAGGGCTGCAAAGGAGAAGATGGACCGTCTCCTTCCCAAGCTAGGGCAATAAATCATCTGTCTTCTTGCTCCAGCCCTGGACCTGTTCATACCAGGTTCTGAAGGGCTTCCAAGCCCTTCTGGTTCCAGGCTGGGATTCCTGGGGACATGCTCTGCAGAGGGGACAGCCTGAAGGTCCGCGGCCCCACTGCTGTGACGGCTGTTTTGTCCCAGGCAAAAGCAGGCTAGACAAGTCCTGTGTGCACCATGGGACTGGAAACCAGAAAGGAGCTTCAACCTCTAGTTTGAGTGGGGCTCTGCCCTTGTGGTGGGAGATGTGTTTGGGGGCCCCAAATCCACCTCTCCTCTTCCGAAAGAGAACTTGGTAAGCAGCAACTAAACGCCAGAGTTCAAGGAATATGTCAAGTGCTGGGGGTAGCCCCAAATTCCATCTGGGTAAACCCACAAGGCAAAAAACCCAGAGCAAAGCAGTGTCTCACCTGGTGGGAATTTTCCATGGTTAGAGCTGGGGGAGCTTCTGCAAGAAGAAAAACACAGCGAGCCGAGAGGAGGACAAGCAGCGCTGGGGACATCTGAGAGCAGCAAGAAGACTCTGCAGGAGGTGCAGGTGGCTCTGGAGGCACATCCTCAGAGGGTCACCTCTTGCAGATGCTGCCAAGGCCAAAATCCAGCTGTGAGCTTGCAGGCTGGGCTGGAGAGGTGCCTGCTCTGCCTGGACCCCTGCCGGCTCATTCCCCCATCCTCACACTAAAGCCTTTCCTGCAGCTCTCCTGGATGGGTTTGCTGCCCTCCCACCCCTCCCAGACCCATAAACCAGGAGCTCACATGTGCTGGGAAGGAAAGAAGAAAGAAAATTAGAAGAATCATGCCATTCTCGAGCAAATTATTGTCAGGCAGTGACAAGGGCTTGTTAATGAGGGGGGAGGATACCTTCCCAAACCTAGCAAAAGACTGAGGCACTGTTCATCCCAGGAGGATTTATTGGCATGACAGGGTGGGATGGAGAACCTGGTCTCCGCAGGGACCTTTAAAGTGTTTTCCAAGCAGCTGCCGTCCATGGCAAAAGTTCTGGTCACTTCTTCCTCCGCTTCTGAAGCCCAACACTGGGCTTCCCACTACGTTTGCTCCTGCTGGGGTGCCTCGATTTGGGACATTCCCCCTCAGAGCTTGGGCTGGGGGTCTCTGAGCGTGCTGGGCTGGTGGCTGGGGCGGGTCTGCTGGGACCAGGGGTTGCAGCAGCTGCTGGGACCAGCGGTTCGTGCTTCTGCACGGTGCTGGGAGGGACGAGCTCCAGCAATGTCCAGTCCGCGTCTGCAGTGGGGACGTCCACTGGGGTGACCACGGGCTGCAGCAAGGGTCGCAGGGCAGAGGTGATGGTGGCCAGGGAGCGGGACAGGGCCTGGATCTCCCAGGTCACAGACACCAGATGCCTGTTTGCCCTTTGCTGAGCTTGCAGGAGGCGATTGCCCATCTTCAGGAACTTGTCTACCTGCTGGATGTTGGACCTGGCCCAGCCACTGAAATCTTCCTGCAGGGAGGCCACAGAGTCCTGGAGGCTCCTTGGAGGAGGCACAGTGTCTCCATAGTCTTCCTCTGCTTCTTCATCCCTCTGCATGAGAAGGGCTGGAAGTGTGGGTTGGGTGCGGGACATGTCCCCTCCCTGGTCTGGACACTGGTGGTGACCTCTGTTCAGCTGGCACAGCTCCCTGGGAGGCTCCAGGTCAAGGATGAGAGTGTTGTCATCTTTGGAAGAGATGCCCGTCAAGGGGAGGAGGGCTGAAGGGAGCAGAAGGGGAGAATCAGGACCCATGAGCTCAATGTGGGGAACTCCATGGTAGAAACTCATGGAGGGTCGTGGTCATAGTCCAGGTCTGTATGGACCAGCAGCAGAGGGATGGAGCAGAAAACCCCACAAAGTCCATTTCTCCTGTTGCTTTTTCTCCCCCATTTGCTGGAAAGATGCTACTGCCTTCTGACCGAGCCTGAATCCCGCAGCACACCAACCCTGTACACACATCCCTTCACCATGCCCCAGCCACCAGCATGCCCACCACAAGAGTTGGGGAAAGACCTGGGCAAACCCAGCAGTGGTTGTGGATCGCTGTCAGGGAGTGCTCCCAGGAAACATTTTGCCTTCCCGGTTGGATGCACCATCCTGAGACAGTAACCCACAATCCAAAAGGGGAATTGCCCCGGATGATGTGGACAGACAAACTGGCTGGAGATCTGAGAGGGACACTAAGGTCTGGAGGATGGGTATGGCCCTGAGGGACCCACAGGGGTCACTAGCACGTTTTTGAGAGAGGACATGGAGTTCATCCAACCCTTCCAACTCCTGCAAGACCCCACTCCGCACACCTCGTCTGCAGGTGCCACTCACCTCCCTTGTCCTTCAACCCAGGGCTCCATCCCAGGCGCTTCACCACGTTCCCTCCCAGTACAACTGCGTTCGGGGGACTGCTGTACTCCATAAGGACAAGATACAAGCGTTGCTCTGGAAGTGATGGATGCAAGAACTGCATCCCATCCCTGGGGGTGGTTGCGGTGTTCCCACCACATGAGCAAAAGCAGGAGGCATCGAAACCCATGGAGACTATGGCCTGGTCAGGGATTGTAACCTTCAATTTTGCTTTTGGTCCCTGCCTCCCCAGCCCGCCTGGCCAACCGCCTCCTCACCTGGGTGCCCCGTGACGCGCTCCACCAGCGCCTGCAGCCTGGCCCTGCACTCGCTCAGATCCCGCGGCTGCTCTCGCTCCCCGGTTGCCGGTGGCTGCAGCCGCTGCAGCTCCTGCAGCGAGTCCCTGATGAAGGGCTGCATGTCCATCACCTCCTGCTCCGTGGCGTAGAGGCTCATCTTCTCCACCAGCCGCTCGGCCGCCTCCATCCGCCGCAGCGTCCCCTCCACGCGCTGCAGCTCCCCGGCCAGCTCCCGCCGGCCCCGCTCCTGCCGCGCCTCCACCAGCCCCAGCAGCTCCTCTTCCTCGCGCCGCAGCAGCTGCACCAGCTGCTCCACGCGCTGCTGGATCAACTCCCGCATCTCCCGCCACATCTCCTCCAGCCGGGCGGCCTCGTCCCGCAGCACCACCTGGGTGGCCTGGAAGCGGCTCCTCTTCTGCTCGAGCTCCTGGGCGATGGTGCTGAGCTCCCGCTGCCGGCGCTGGGTCTCGCCGTGGATGTCGCAGAACGGGGCGTGCTGGCTGTCCAGCAGTGCGCACGAGCAGCACAGGGGCTTGCGGCACGTCGTGCAGTAGATGCTGGGAGGTCAAGCACAACAGAGCAGTAATTTAGACCATGCACTTTGCAGTTTCTGTGGCCTGGGTTTGGCTGGCACAGAGTTTAGTTTCTCAGGGAGCTGGGAGGGCTGAGGCTGAACCACAACAATTTGTCCAATCGCAAATTCATTTATTTGTCAAATTTAAGTCACCACCAAGTTTGTGCCAGGCATTTGGTTTTCTACTCTCCCAACTGCAAAAGAATACATTGGTGCACTCTCTCCACAGGGTTTCTACTCCTCTGCTGGGCTGGCTGAAGTCACTGCAGTGACTGTGCAAGTGTTACGGTAGACATTCATCCATGCACTAGAGAAGAAGTGAGCTCCCTGCCCTTCCAGGAGCACTTATCAGGGTTATGTACAAGAATATAAGACCAAAGAGTATCTTATCTCCATTGCCAAAGGCAAGACTATAAGGAGTGAGGAGTGAAGATTGTCATCCACCCCTCATATAAGTCCTGGTAACCTTGGCAAGTGGTGGGCTACCTCAAGCCTCCTTACTGTACCAAGGAGCACCCCACACACTCCCCTCCCTCCGTCTACCTTGTCCCCACTCTCATCGTCATCTCAAACACAGGTTCATCCAAACTCTCCCTCCGTGCCCATCAGTCACTACTTCCCACCCATCTTCTCCATGACATGGTGACAATCAGGGCAGCAGAGGGACAGGGACACTTTGCTCAGACCCATCATGGACTAGCTTAAAGAGATTTGCGACAGAAACCACCCAGGTAGGGACAGACCTCCTCACACCTACCTTGCAGTCTGGTTGTTGTGGGCTGGGTTGGAGCAGAAGAAGTTCCTTGTCCTCCTGGTGCCCTCAAGGAAGTCCTTAGCAGACCCTGCCTTGATGTCCGCCACTTTCTTGACTTCATGGTTCTCCTTCCTCAGGTAGCGCTGGTGGGCTTCACAGCACCTGGTGCAGAGGAACTCCTTGCACTCGGAGCACCAGAACTCGCCGGCTCCCTTGCAGTTGTTGCAGCACAAGTCAACTCCATTGATGATCTTCTTGTAGATGCTGAGCCTGGCCTGCAGGTTGGTGAAGAGCAGGTTGTCCATGTCGGGAATGCCGCTGGCCTGTGGGATGGGCGTCCGGCACACGGGGCACTGCCCCGTGGCCTTGTTCTTGCTCAGGCAATCGAGGCACAAGGTGTGAAGGCAGGTGAGAAGCTTGAGGTTGGGTGATGCCTGCTGGCAGCCCTCGCAAAGGATGAACTTGAAGTCGTCTCCTGGGAGCTTGGGGAGGGAGAGAAAAGGAAAGAGGCATGAGCGCTGGGGCGTGTCTTAGCTTCTGAGCATCCTGCGCAGGGGAGAGGTGACTTTCAAACCCTACTTGGAGCAACCAGTGAACAACCCATTCTCACCAGCGATGCCCAGGCTAGAGATGGCCTGTGCATGGCAGTAAGGTTGGATGGACCCTGGGGAGCACTTCCCCTCCCTCTGTCAAAGAAAAAAACAGGATGGCCCCTCTGGCTGTGGGGCTGAGGGGGGCAGCACAGAGGATGGGGCATCGAGGAGGCATCTAAAGAGCCCTGATGACACCCTGACAGGTTGGGGACCACCCCCCTCCCCTCTGCCTCGCTCTGCCCCTCCCTCGTGCTTCCTGCCTCCCTCCTTCCCACATCTGGGGGCTGGATTGGGGATCAGCCCCTCACCAAACTGGGGAGAGGGCGGGGAACCCCCCAAACTCTTATCCCCACCACTCCACATCCCTCCGAGCCACGACTTGGGGCCAAGGGACTCCCTGGTGGCCCAGACCCGCCACTCCGAGCCCCCCCGCACTCCCGAAGCCCACCGCCTGCATCCCACCCCATCCATCCCCGGACCAGCCGCCGCTCACCGAGGTGCCGGGGCTGGAGGCGGCCATGGTGGGACGGGCTGGGCGGGCAGCCCCTTCCCGCCTGCGCTGCCCGGCTGTGCTGCCTGTACTTTCGGTTTCTTCTGCGCTGGAAACGTTACAAACTCCTCCTTCGTCCCGGAAAGCCCTTCCCAGCCGGCTCTGCCCTTCTCGGCCACCCAGCACGGGAAAAAAAACGCAGGAGACCCCAAGATCCCACCCTCACCTCCCCCCCCAAAAAAAGGCGTTTTTCCCAAGGAGTTGCATCCCCCTGGGGGTCTCGGCTTCTACCACCACCCTGTCCCCCTGCACCCCGAGGTTGTGAGGGGGCTCAGGGACTGTTCCCCCGCTCCTTGCAGAGGTTTGTCACATCCCTCTTTGTCCTGGGAGAGCTGTATCCTGGCTGCCCTTTGCCCCTTCCTGCAGAGCATTGGTGCCCCCGAGCCATCTGCACCGTGGGGACCACCACGAATAGGGGGGCACCATAAATGGGGGACCATCATGAATTGGAGGCCTCCAGGAGCACTTGAGGTTCACCTAACCTAGCACCCCAAAGGGAGAGGGTATGTTGGGACACTACTGTTACCTCCCCCTCGGGCCTGTAGGATCTCCAAAGCTTGGCCCAAGCTCATGCCACAGGCCAGAAAGACCAGTTACGCTTGTCCCACTGGTCTAGTAAAATATCCTGAGGACTGGTAAAGCTGCTTGGAGCTCTAAGACATTTTAACCCCTGGGGTGCTGTTTGGGGGCTGAGCATCTCTGGAGAGGCCATGCCACCATGGCAGGACTTCACGTGTTCATCGTGACCATCAACACCACATCCCATGCCCCAGCCAGCATGTGGCCTCTTTGTGCAGCACCCTGAGGACCATCGGGGAAACTGAGGCACTGAGGGCTGCAGTCCCATCTGCCTGCAGAAGTCATCAGCCCATCACTGCCCAAGCACGAGGCTGCAAATCAGGTTTATTGTCCATCGAGAGTTGATAGAAAGGAAGCTTACAAAATAAATAAATATCTATATATGCCTATATACAGTCCACACGCTTCTGCAGACAGACCTCAAAGCACACATGCAAAAAAGCGCTTTGAAGCACAAATTAGCACAATCATTTATGACAAACCACTATGTCAGCTCAGGTACCTCCAGGCAGGTCATTCCCAAATTGTCACCTCTGCTCCTTCCCCATAAATCCCCGTATCCCATTAGCAGTCGCGTACTGGACACCAACTCCAGCCCGCTGGTGGCATCCCAGCCTGGTCCAGCCAGCCATTGTACCCTGTTTCGGCTGCCCACCCCACCCCATGACTCCCACCTTTGGCTGCAATGTCTCCAGGCTCTTCCCAGTCCCATCTGCTCAGCTCATGCCCCATCCAGTCTAAAGTGATTGGCCATGCAGCCCATCGTGGGGGTAGCAGGACACTGTCTGTAACCTGCTGGCATACTGGCCGAGGGACCTGAAAGCAAACTGGTACATACTGGGGTGCCAACTGGTTCCCACCCTGTAACCTTGTAGACAAAGGATGAGCGCTAAAGCCAAGGACAAGGTCAAGCAATGGAGCTCAGCCTCAGTTTCCCTGCTCAGGTCTTCACTCAGTTTCTGCAGCCTCCATGGGGAGAGCAGCAGGGGCTCCAACAGGGCAAAACCCCCACCAGGCAGCACCCCTATATGTCCCCAGCTTTTCACACGCCTACAGAGACACATGTACACAGACACACACCCACATGCATGCTCTATCTACGTTGCTTCATGGCCTTGAGGAGCTCCTCCAGCTTCAGGGCAAGGTGCAGGTCACCCTTCACCTGCAGCCTCCCGCTCATGTAGGCACTCAAGGGACGCAGGTCACCCACCAAGAGGTCCTGCAGGTCTTTCTCTGTCACCTCCAGGATGACGTCGGGGCTGCCCTCGGGTACTCCACGGCCAGCCCGCCCGCTGCCTGTAGGACACGATGGGTGGAAGAGGGAGAAACAACAGGCTTCAGAATCCAGCCTTTTCTGCTGGTGCTTCCCATCACCGGTTCAGGAGGTTTGAGTTGGGCCAGATGACAGACAAGGGCCTGCCATGGGGATTTTGGAGTCCTCACTCCTTATGGAGATAAAATTCTCTTGTGTAGTTCCACCAGTGTCCTGGTGCAGCGGTCCACCTCCAAGCCCTGCCCTACTTTTGCCTACTTTCTTCTAGCTACTAGGAAGAAAATTAACTCTATCCCAGCCAAAACCAGCACACATGGCCACCAGGAAAACTACCAGCACCTGTGTAGGAATGGATGAGGGTGCTGGGAGGACATCTTCCTGCATGGCAGTGGCCCAAAGTGCTGCCTGTGTATGTCTCTCTGTCACTACTCCCTTGGGCTGGTGGCCAACAAACCCTGAGGTCTCTGAGCTGTCCCCCTTGGCCAACAATGAGGAGACCTGGCTGACAATTTTTCTATCAATACTCTCTTTTTGAAGGAAAATTCATGGTTTTGATCCCAAACAAATCATATTTTGGACTTCCAGGGAGCATGGACTCAAAGCCACCATTGCCAAACTGCAGTGCTCAGTTGATAGACCTTAGGGTGCCTTTCATGGAGCTACCAAAGTGGCTTGGTTTGGAACCCCTTCCCACCCCGCTTGGTGGGGTGCACAGCATGCAAAGAGGACATAGGTGCAAAATATAACAGCCCCAAAGAGCAGTGACCTGAGGAGAGGTCTATGAAGTAGGTGCTCCGGGTGCCGCTGGGCAGGAGGATGTCCACCTGGTAGGATGCTCCCACCTGGCTGACCAGGGCCTCGCAGAGGACGGGCTCCACTGCCGAGAGCAGCTCGTCCGTGCTGGGCTTCCTCCGCGTGCTGCCGATGGGGAGGGCAGCAGTGGGAGGCTCCACTTCGTTCACGGTCTCCACGCTGTCTGTTGGGAACAATGGGAGAAAAGCAGATTGAAGGGACACCTTTGGGTGGTGTATTTTGCTGGTCTGCATGGACCCACCAGAAAAGGTCTCCAGAGCAGAGAAACCCACTTATCCAGCAAGTTTCCAGCTAAGCAAGAAGAGGACAACACAGTTTGGCCAGTTCCTACTGCCTGCTCCTCTCTCTGCCATGGGTTACTCTTCCCCTGCTATCAGGGGGTGGCAAATTATCCCTGAAAGAAACAGCAGGAAAAAATAAACTGTGCAGGGTTTCTGGAAAAAAAAGTCCATGTTGCCCTCAGCTGTGACTCTCTCGGCAAGCTCAGCCTTGGGTTTGCCTGTTGGAAATGCTGAGATCTGAGTTGGGCTTGACTCCAGGCTCCTGCAGATCTGCTCCTGCCCTCCCCAGTCCCTCCTCCAACATCTTCTGGAAAGGTTGTGTTGTGCCACGTGTTGTATGGAGCTGTGCCCAAAGTCATCCTCTCTCCTCCCTGCTACCAGCCTATTTACACCATGCTCGTGGGAGCGTGATATCTCCCAGACTTTGGCTCCTCTGTCAAACAGCCAATGGACACAAAGGTCATTGGGCAGGAGGGACATCCCCCAGGAGAGAAGCGGTGGCCCCATGTTGCTTACCTGCCTCTGGAGCACCGGTCCTGCTGCCCGCCAGAGCCAGGGTGTTGCTGAAGAAATGGGCAGCCAGCTGCTGAATGGTGCCATCCAGCCCCTCCAGCCCAGGCACAGGTGGCACAGTGGCCAGAGAGCCCAGTGGGTTCTCCTGGGGTGGCTGCAGCACAGCCTCCATGCTCAGCTCCACCCGGTCCACCTCCAAGCCCCAGGACTTGGTCATATCATTAATCTCCAGCTGCAGAGATGAGAAGGAAGTGAGAAGTGTTGGCAGCCCAGGCAGAGCTGCGTATGGCCATGGAGACCACCCACCGTAGTACCCCCAACCACGGGCCTCCCATAGTTTATACTTCAGCTACCCACTAGCTTTAGATGTGGGGTGTTGGACCAGACTCAATAGTGGAGATATGGAGATGACATTTAACTCTGTCCACAACACATGGGCTTTTCTATGTGGCCAAAGCCCTTAGAAATAAGCCACAGAGCTCCAGAGATCCACAGGCTGGAAGTATCTGCTTCCCACTAATCACCACATTTTCCCAGCTCCCTTCCTCGGCCAGACCCATGGTCAGATGGACATTCAGCAGCTCCATCTTTCCCTTACTGTTACTTCCACATCAAGAGTTGAAGAGTTAGAGGGACTTGGGGGGCTCTGCACAGAGCTGGGACGGTCCTCACCAGCAGCTGCTCCCCAATCCTCAGCTTCTCCGCCTGGATCTCACGGAGGCTCTTCTTCATCAAGGTCTTGGTCATAGCATTCTGTGCCGTCATCCGAGTGGCCGCGATGAGGTCCTTCACCATCATGACGGACAGCACGGGGTCCCACACCCGGAACTGGACATCAGCACCCATGGAGAAGACCGCCCCATCCTTGGAGGTCAACTGGGACAGAGGGAGTCAGGATCTCCACCCCTTTCCACCCCATGGCCTGATCCTTGTGTGTAGAGCCTGGGAGCAGGATCTTTCCCAGCTCTAGAGCTCTTTATTAAGAGGGTTGTTAGGAACAAAAACTAACCCAAATATTTAAGTCTGGTCTAGCCTGAGTGACTAGACCAGTTTCCAGCACAGGGATGTTATTGAAAGACATCTGGGAAGGACAGGGACTGATGTTTTGAGATGTCTCCAGCCAGGAGCACACATTAAGTGTGCAAAGTCAAGGGGAGCTTTGCAGCCATAGTAGGTGAGGACTCTGGCCTCACAGCACCAGCCACAATCCCCCTCACCTCCCCATGATGGTGGAGAAACTGAAAGCTGGGTCCACACATGGCACCAAGGGTCAGACCACCCCAAAATCCACCTGCTCGGGGTATTGTAGAGATGTCTCTCCAGCTCACCTTGCAAGGGGGCACATTGAAAGCCCTGGTCCTCAGGTCCACCCGCTGGCAGTGATCGATGAAGGGCAGCAGCAGGACCACGCCAGGGCCCTGCGGCGCCCGGATGCGGCCAAGGCGGAAGATGATCAGCCGCTCGTAGGTGGGCACGATCTGGAATGTCAAATTTTAGACCAGGGTAGAAGCAAAACCCTGGGTCCTGCAGGGACAGCTGGGAATGGTCCCCCCCATGGTCGTCATCCCACTCCTCACCTGCTTTCCTCCCTTACCTTCAAGGAAAACCATCCTGAAATGGGGAAGGTGACAATCATCAGCAAAAAGACCAAGGAGGTGATGATCCCATGGCAGATCCAGGACAGCCAGCCCTGGGAGGAGTCTGCAGGGAGGGTGAAAGGGGGATATACCTTCTCCAAACCTCCCTACCCTGCCCGGGAACCCTCATCAAAGCCTCTCCCCCCATGCACCCAGGGAAGTCACCAGCATGGGGGGGCACCCAGCCAGTGTGACACCCTACAGAGAAAGTGGTGACAGGGAGGGGCATGGTGATGCAACCCTAAGGTTGGGACTCACCTGAGGTATTCCCGGACGGCCCCAGGGGATCTGGTTTGGATCCGAAGGAGAAGAAGCCCTTTTGAGCACCGGACAGCCCAATGCTGGACTGCTGGAAGCGGTCAAAGTCTCCCAAGGGAAGGGCTTGGTATCCCGACCGACTGAACATGGTGCTGGCCACCTCAGAGCCCTCTAAGCCTAGCTGCCCGCTGCCATCGTGGCCAGCCCTGTGACCAGCGTGGCTTCTGCCTGTCCCTGACCCGATCCAATGTCCCTGTGACCAGGGAGATGCTGGAGAAGAGCTGGCAAACCCTGCTGTTATCACAGAGAATGCTTGCTAGAAGAAATCAGTCCTTCGAGGGGGGTTTCCTTGCCGAGGTCTCACTCGGGCTGGGGGGGCTGGGGGTTTCACATCCTGCCAGTGGCGCTCGGAGCAGGAGCCAAGCTGGGAGACAAAAGCCACAGACTCACAGCCGTCCCCGGCTTTGAATCCCCTTGGAGCTGGGGGATAACCCCAGGGTGTCCCTGTTGCTGTGGGGACCGGAGGCCGAGGTGAGGATGCCGTGGCGGGGAAGGAGGGAGGTGCTGGAGCTTCCTGGTCTGCTTGTCATGTGGCTGCTGACGGCACAGGGACGAGGCGGCTCATGGCTGGGTGAGTTTTTTTCCGGGGAGGCCCTGCCCAGGAACTGCTCCAGCAGCCATGGGGAGGTCAGGGTCCTCCATCGCATGCTCACCTTGGGGGCTCCGGAGGGTACCCCAGCCCCACAGGGAAGCGGGAGAGGTATTTTTCCCAGTAAGTCCTGCTCTGGCGTGACCTTCTTGCCGTGCCAAAGCCCCCCCACTCCATCTTGTCTCCATGCAAAGGGTAGTGGAGACAAAAAGCAGCCCGGCACAGCGCTGCTAAGGAATAGGGGGTGGCAAAAGGGCAGGTTTAAATCCTGCCTTGGCTGAAGCAAGGGCCTGAGACACTGCCCCAGACACAGCAGCAGCTGTCCCTTTGCAGCTGAGCCAGCACCCAGACATGCACCCTAGCAGGGATCAGGGGTCCTAGCTAGTGGCTGAAGCAGAGCTTTGCCATCTGAGCTCAACTGCGTGCCAGCATTCCCCTGGGTGCCAGCATCCCCCTAGTGCCTGCAACCCCATCCTGGTACCAGCATCCCCCTTGGTGTCTGCATCTTCACCCTGGTACCAGCATCCCCCTGGTGTCTGCATCCTCACTCTGGTACCAGCATCCCCCCGGTGCCTGCATCCCCATCCTGGTACCAGCATCCCCCCTGGTGTCCGCATCCTCGCCCTGGTACCAGCACCTCCCCGGTGCCTGCATCCCCATCTTTGTACCAGCATCCCCCTGGTGTCTGCATCCTCACCCTGGTACCAGCATCCCCTAGTGCCTGCATTCCCCAATGCCACCGGCAGACCCGGGTAAGGGGAGGACAGGAGCGGGCAGGTGGGAGGGCACCACCCGGCCCCTCCCCGGTACGGCGCACCGGTCTCTCCCGGGGAAGCCCCGCTGCCTTCCCCGCCTTCTTCCCGCCAGCTCCTCCTCCTCCTCCTCCCCAGCCGGACCGGGAAACCGAAACTACACTGCTCGGCCCAGTTTCTGGAATGGCCGCCAGCCCCACCGCCCCCCGGCCGCCCACCTCCGGCCCCCCAGCAGGTAAGGGGGGGTCTCCGCTTTGCTGGAGGGGGAGAAGGGAGGGGATGGGGGGATAAAGCCTCGCCCAGGGTCCCCCGTCAAAGGGAACCGCGGGGGTTGCCTGCTTGGGTGAGGAGTGTTGTATTTTCAGGTGCAAAATCATTCCGGGAGAGGGGTGGGAGGTGGTAAGGGGGCTCTCTACTTTATTCGGGGGGCTCCTGCCTGCGCTGCCAGGCTGGGGGAGGCGCAGGGGGGCGAGGGGTGGGGGACACGTTTGTGGCCAGCACTGGTGCCAGCATTCTGGGGCTGCCCGGGAGGTTTTGCAAGAACTAGGGGGGACACACCATCCCCAGGGCCCTACACTTCTTTCCCCTGCTTTTCCTTCTCACAGGGCGAGAAAGATTAGTGGCAGCAAAGTGAAAGAAAAAGTCATTTGTAGCCTTGGTTTCCTCCTTTCCCCCCAGTTTTGAAATGCAGAAGGGAAAGAGGTTGGGGAGCGGGGAGGAGAACCCCCAAGGGTCCCACACTGAGGGCAACGGGGAGCACAACCCTTTGCACCCCCACAGGATCTCCCCTGGGGGAGCACCCTTCACCTTACTGAGGTGCTGCCACCCCCTCACCCTCAGCAGGAGGGATGGAGAGGAGCTGCTCACCCACTTTGGGGCTCCCTTATCCCTTAACCAGTGGGGTGGGCTGCCCATGGGTGGCCCCCACAGGTGGGACTGAACGTCCCGTCCCCCTCCATCTCACGGGGTCTTTCCCCCACATCCCACCTAGACGGAGACAGTGCCGCTGCCCCCATGGAGGCAGAACCCCGGCTGAGTACCCACCCGTGCTCCCCTCCATCCCACCCTCCCGCGGTGGAAGACGACTTCAAGTTCATCCTTTGCGAGCGCTGCCAGCAGGCATCACCCAACCTCAAGCTCCTCACCTGCCTTCACACCTTGTGCCTCGATTGCCTGAGCGAGAACAAGCCCGTCGGGCAGTGCCCCGTGTGCCGGACGCCCATCCCACAGGCCAGCGGCATTCCCGACATGGACAACCTGCTCTTCACCAACCTGCAGGCCAGGCTCAGCATCTACAAGAAGATCGTGGACAGCGGTGGTGCGAGCTGCAGCCGATGCCGGGGTGAAGCGGCGGCTGTGTGGTGCCCTGAGTGCGAGGAGTTCCTTTGCGCCAAGTGCTTCGAGGACCATCAGTGGTTCTTTAAGAAGAGGAGCCATGAGGCCAGGAAGGTGGAGGATCTTCGTGCTGAGTCACCTCATCAGTTCCTGGAAGACACCAGGAAGTCCTGCAACCTCTTTTGTGCCAATCCCAGTCATACTGGCCAGGATCACATCTCCAGGTGAGAGCGGTGCCTTGTCCCCGGGTCCCATCCTGCACCATTGGCTTTGGGGCTGCTGTTCCAGGACCAGCCCCCAGGGCTAAGGGGGTTTCATCACCTGCCTTTGGAGAGGGATGGCTGCAACCCCCATGAGATCCTGGGCAGGAGCAGGGTGCAATATGGGGCTGGCAACTCCCTGGGAGCGGGGAGGGGAGCAAAGGTGGGTTGAACATCCAGCTTTGTGCCCACGTCTGCAGCTGGTGAGGTGAGGCAAAGCCCTTTTGTGCCCCGTGCTTCAGTTTCCTTGCTCATTAAACCCCACAGTCGCCCTGTGGGGAGAGGGAGTCACACTGCGCATGGTGGAAATGCTTACCTACCAGTTTTAAAGGGTGTTCCCGTTTCCTCCTAGCATCTACTGCACCAAGTGCGAGAAGGTGCTGTGCTGCTCGTGTGCGCTGCTGGACAGCCAGCACGCCCCGTTCTGCGACATCCGCAGCGAGACCCAGCGCCGGCAGCAGGAGCTCAGCACCATCGCCCAGGAGCTCGAGCAGAAGAGGAACCGCTTCCAGGCCACCCAGGCGGTGCTGCGGGACGAGGCCGCCCGGCTGGAGGAGACGCAGAGGAAGATGCGGGAGTTGATCCAGCAGCGTGTGGAGCAGCTGGTGCAGCTGCTGCGGCGCGAGGAAGAGGAGCTGCTGGGGCTGGTGGAGGCGCGGCAGGAGCGGGGCCGGCGGGAGCTGGCCGGGGAGCTGCAGCGCGTGGAGGGGACGCTGCGGCGGATGGAGGCGGCCAAGCGGCTGGTGGAGAAGATGAGCCTCTACGCCACGGAGCAGGAGGTGATGGACATGCAGCCCTTCATCAGGGACTCGCTGCAGGAGCTGCAGCGGCTGCAGCCGCCGGCAACTGGGGAGCGAGAGCAGCCGCGGGATCTGAGCGAGTGCAGGGCCAGGCTGCAGGCGCTGGTGGAGCGCGTCACGGGGCACCCAGGTGAGGACGTGGCCACAGGGATGGATCCAGCCGCCCCGGGGCCAGTGGGGACTTGGGCTAGCTCAGAAAGCCATCACCCAGCTCTGGGCTCTTATTTCCACCCATGGGGTCCAAGATTTGCCCCTTTGCTTATATGGCCAGAGCCCCATTTTGGTCTTCTGAAGGGCTCTGGTGATGCTGATTTCTGGGTCCCCAAAGGCTCCAAAACCCCTTGGGCCATCCCAAACCAAAGGGTGGGAAAATGAATGGAAAACAAAACTGCCAGGCAGGTTTTTCCCAGCTGGGCTGTTTTCAGGGCTGGGTGGGATTTCCAGAGGCTCTGATTCAGGATTGAAGCCCTGTTCTCTCCATTGCAGCTAATAATTCCGAAGCCGTGCCCACGGTCGAGCTGACCCTGGAAAATGACCTGGTGAGATTTCCATGTTTTGTCCCAGTGTGCTGCTGTGCAGGAAGGGCGCTTGTGTATCAGCCAAAATGTGGATCTGCTCTTCTTCTGACCTTTGCAAGCCTTTCCCAAGGGTCTGCCTTCCCCTCCCCAGCCCATCACTCCCTTTTCTTCATCAACAACAAACCCTCAGGAAGGTTTCTGCCTGGTCAGAGAAGACCCTGCCTTATAACAATCATTTTGCACAGCGTAGGGGTGCTCCTACCCCATCCCACTTCCCCGAGCCTGCTGCTTCATCCCTCATTTTTTCAGGGAAAACTGTGGCCTCGCCCAGCTGTAGCACTGTCAAACATCCACAAGCCTTGAGCCCAGCCGAAAGGCCAGGCTGTGCCTCGGTTTCCCCCATGCTGAGGATGTTTCTCCCGCTCCCAGCTCTGCAGAGGGGTCGGTGGTCTCGAGGTTCATCCTAATGCTGCTCTGTGCTCTCTCCACAGCAAGAGGAGCCCGTCCAGCGCAACGGCCAGAGCATCTCGCCCACCTTCACCACCACCAGCCTCAAGAAGAGGCAGATGAGCCCGGTAAGAACCTTCCTGGCCAGGCAGAAGCCTTTGGGGACCAGGAGGTGCCACTCCAGCCCCTTACATCCCCTGTGCTCTCCTCTCTCCAGTCTCCTCCCGTCACTGTTTGCTCCAAGCAGACGCTGCACTCTATGGAAAGGGGCAGCCAGATCTCACCCAAGCTACTGAAGCTGGAATGTGACAACATGCCGGTCCCCAGCGATCCCAGTTCAAACCAGTGGGATGGCAGAAGTGGGCCCAGCACCTCCATGCTGAGAAAGATCCGCAACAGCATCCATGCCGCCAGCTGCTCCACAGATGATGCAGGTGGGGATCAGGAACGTGGCCCTCCTCGTTACCCTGTCTCTTGCCCCAACCCTCATCTTTCCCAGCCTCTGGGCACCCCCAGGGACTCAGAGCCTTGGCCAAACCCACCTGGGTCAGAGAAGCAGAGGGTGGGAGTTGGTTCCAGGGGTTGAACACAAGAGCAATGCCCTGGGGTGGATGTGGATGTTTTGTCCAACTCCGTGTCCTGCCTCTGAGGCAGCCAAAAACCAAGCCCAGCGAAGAGCAGAGCAGCAGGGTAAGTGTGCAGAAACTCCTCTGCCACCTGCTTCAGGAGCTCTGGATTTTCCTGCAGCAAAAAAACACTACAATTTTTAGCAGAAGACATTTTCTTCCCCAGACTCACCCAGCGTACCTCAGCGAGGGGTCCTGGGCTCAGCTCTGCAAACAAGAGGGAGGATGAAATGCGTCTTCTGGGGAGGTTGGTACAGGGTCCCTGGGGGTGAAGCAGCACTGGAGAGGTTGCCAGAGCACCCAAGGCCTGGTTGCTTCACAGTCCTGGTAGAAGCGTTTACCCTCTGCTGCAAAAATCCTGAGAGAAGGTCAGTCCTGCCATGGGATTTCCAAATATCAGCCTTTGAAGCTTCAGCACTGTCCTCTTCTTTCCGCAGAAGACATCATCGTCTGCAGCTCAGAGGACAGCGAGGAGGACACGGCGGTGAGTGTCATGCCAGCCCTTCCTCCTTGCTGAGCCAGGCAGAAGAGGGTGCTGCACCCCAGCGTCATGGGGGTGCCTTTCCCTTCCCTCCAGCCGTCTCCTCCCTTCCCAGCATCAGAGACTTGCTTGCAGCTTCCTCTTCCCTATCCACTGCTCCCAAGAGCAAAAAAAGACTTGTGGGGATAAAACCTTGTCCCCACTCCCTCCTAGTGCAAAAAAATCCCGAGGCTGGGGCTTTTGTGGATGTTAGCAGCTTGGTGTGAGAAATCCCTGCATGAGGCAAGTGTCCTTTGGTATGATGTGGATTTAAGGGTGTAGCAAAGGCACAGACTGAAAAACAGAGGTCTCATGGATGGTCTGGTGCTGGGAACTGGGAAAGTGCAACTTTGAGAGCTCAGAAAAAATGGTTTAAGGCCTGGAAAAGCGGGGGGGAAATAGCAGCTGAGTGAGAAGAAAGGGCTGAGCAATGGGCTGAGGCAGCAGGATGCAGCCCAGGGAAGCTGCAGCCTTTGAGGGGTGGAGAGCAAGGGCTGGGGACCTGCCCGGAGGCTTGGACATCGAAAAGGAGATTTGGGGGCTGGGGAAGAGCCTTTTGGGGGTCACCTGGGGACTGTCACTCTCTTCACACCAAGCTGAAGCCTCAAGAGCATCACCAGTGCCTGGCTCTGCTGGGATCCATCGCCCATGGCTACCACGGTGCTGTGGGCCTGTGTTGCTCCCCACAAATCCTCCCCATTTTCCCTCTCTGCTTAACCCTTCAATAAAACCTTCCTACATAGAAATCCAGTTTGCTCAGTGCTGCTTTGGGTAACAAGAGCATCTGCAATCACATTTTTGTCGCCAAGTTTGGTTCATCTAACTCCCTTCAGGCCAGCTGGGTCACTTGGGGCACTGCCAGGCAAGGAGGACACGGGGCACTGCCACCACCCCACCATCTTTCTCCTGTCCTTTTCCAGAGAGGGGAACCCCAGATGCCTTTCAAACACTTAAAATAAACCTGGCATTCAAGCAATCATACATCCCCAGAGCTGGGGTTTCACTCACATGCCTGTAGACATGGGTCCAGCCATGTTTCCACCACTGCAGGTGATGATGACAAGGGAGGTGGATGCTCCATCACCATAGCATGCTCAGGGCAGGGGTGCAGGGTTGTCACTGGGGGAAAGAAAAAGGAAAATTAAGGTTAGACCCTCTTGTATGTATTGTTGTTCTACTCTCTTCCCGTTGGGACATGCTCAGTGGGAATGTCCATCGCTGCTGAGGCTGGACAGGGGATGGTTGGTGTGGCTGCTTGTGGAAGCCTTGGTGTGGCCCTTGGCAAGCATCACTGTAGGCACCGAATCTGCCGAGCCTCCGGCCACCAAACCTCCTCCTGGCGCAACTGAGTTCCCTTTTCCTCTAGACAGCAAGCAGAACTTTAAGTCTCGCGGTATCTCACCTGGTGAGGTTGCTCAGCCGCATTCCTGTCCCTGCATGAGCTGCAGCCACATGAGATGTGCAGGAAGGGACAGCAAGTCCCCAGACCTGCTTGCTGTGCCCAAACCCTGGTTTTGGGCCCTCAGTGGGGCTCCCCGTGGCCAGCCCTCTCCTGAGACACAACATGCACCCAACCCATCCCCAGCAGAGCTGGGACATCAGACTGGGTTTCATGGCACTGCACACAACCGGGTCCTTGCCAATGGTGCACCCAAGGGTGCCTTCTTAGCCAGATCCAAGCAGGCAGATGGGACTTGGTCCCCTTCTCCACTCTCTTGCAGGCCTCCAGCAAGCCCAAGGAGATCAAGAAGTCCTCCAGCCCCACATGGTCTGAGAGTGGCACCTCACCCCCCCACAGCCCTGGCCACACCAGCCCCTGGGACGACAGGTTGGAGCTGAGCACCTTGGTGTTCCTCAGCTTGAAGCTTGACCAGAAAAGTGAGCATTGACTTTCCTGGGCATAGGGAGGCTGGGTGGCAGAGAGGGGGACCCCCAAATACTTACCCCAGCCCCATCCTTTCCCCTCCGCAGCCCAGAGCATCATGGAGGTGGCGGCAGCCAACGGAGATCACACTTTCCAGGCGCTGATTCAGACACCCGAGTCGGTACTGTCGCTGCTCTCCCAGGGTGTCCCCATGGAGGTGGGGATGCAACACCTCCTCTGGTACCTCTCCCCTCTCCCCAGGCCCATCCTCATCGTCTATAACTTCTGGGCACCGGAGCTGCCCGCTCTCTTTAAAGCCCTGGATGCCACTGGCAGGAAAGTGGACTTCTGCCACGTGGTGGACGGTTACGTGGATATGTTGTCCTTAATCAAGGAAAAACTGCCCCAGGCACCTTCCTACAGGCTGAAGGGCCTGCTGAGGAGGCACCTGCAGCAGCAGCTCCAAGAGAGCAGCGCGCTGGCCACAGCCAAGGCCTTGCAGCAGCTTTGGGGAGCCCTGGAGCTCCCTGCTCACGCCGATGCGGGGATGACGCTCACTCATTGCAACCTGGAGAGCTACACCATCCTTTGGCCCCTGGTGCAGGAGAAGCTGCTCCCCAGGAGGATGGCCAAGGTCCTGGCCCTCCGCAACCTCATCCTCTGGGAGGTTGAAGCGGTGTGAGTGCAACCATGGGGTGAGCTGAGCTGGCCAGGTCCAGGTTAACCATGGGATGCTCACCAGGGATGCAGGGATAGTCACCAGGGATGCAGGGATGCTCACAGCAGCATCAAGAAGGATTTGTAGATCCTCTCCACTCCCAGCACAGGCTTTAAAAGGTTCACACTGAAGGGTGGGTAAGAACAGTGTTTCTAGATAGAGTGACGACAGTGTAAAGTCATTGTTAAACC
Organism: Nesoenas mayeri; assembly: GCF_963082525.1. Classification (NCBI taxonomy): domain Eukaryota; kingdom Metazoa; phylum Chordata; class Aves; order Columbiformes; family Columbidae; genus Nesoenas; species Nesoenas mayeri. The sequence goes on along the minus strand of NC_137563.1, from coordinate 19,531,555 downwards.
CTTTGTGCATATTGTTATGATTTACAGCAATAGACGAGTAAAAGGATCAACAAAACTTCCATGGACAAATTATAGTCCATAATAAAGTTGTTTAGAATATATTAATTAGAATTCTGGCACTGGTTTAAAAATATTTGATTCTTAAATGTTCTGAAGTTGACGCTGAAAATTTCTCTCTCTCCTTGCCATCCCTTTCTGTGCTCAAACATTCTCAGTTGTCACAAACTACACACATCACATGCATTTTTCTCACAATATCTCTTATAAAGACAATAACTCTGAAAAGAGAAGCTAACAGAACAGGAAGACCCATCAGACCTCCATTGTAATCCCCTTATTTTGGAACCTTTCTGACTCTGTTTAGCTTTCATTTCATATAATTTTTCATGTTTTTTTTTTGGTTGCCATGTGCTCTTCATAGTGGGGTGCCATTTTAGCAGAGCTGTCCTCTATGGGAGCAGGAATCCCTGTCATAGACCTTCCAAGAACTTCACCCAGCCTGATATTACAAAGTTCTGTTGAAGAGATACAGATTTTTATTCTTTAGAAAGGTTTGTTTTAATCTTCTCATTTACTTGCTTCTCACAGTAATGCCTATCCTTCTCATGACTTTTCATGGTCCTGGGTCAGCTCTAGAGAGGAAGAAACAACCCAATTAAATGAATATCTTTATAAAATAAATGACATGGTGCAGGGCAGAGTGATTTCTTGGAGCATCTCCACCCCTCCCTTTCCCAGCAATGCGGGCGGGGAGATACTGGGACCTCTGTTCCCCTTCACCCCCCCCTCCCCAAACCCCCGCAGCCTGGATGCGGCCCCCGGTGACATGCAGAGCTTGGTGTCGCTGTCCCAAGCCGGGGCTGTGTGCGACAAGGCAGTGAGGGACATGTACCACCAGGTGTCCCCTTCGTACAGCCGGACACGGCTGGGCGGGCGGGGGCTGGGGCTCTCACACGAATACCCACTCGTGCACACGCACACCCACTTGTACGCACTCACACTCACGCGTCTGACACACACACACGCATCCCTGGAACCCATCGGTTGTCCCTCCTGTACCTGGGAGGTACCGTGACCATCACCGGGGCATCTGGGCTGCTGTATTGGGTGACAGAGTGTGGGGGGGGTGGTGAACGACCATGTGGCTCGAAGTGGGTGGAGGTGGGCAGGAAAGGATCTTCTCACACAGAATCACAGAATGTATCCAGCACCCCACAGCAGCTTATACAGAGCGATCCCAACGGAGCCCCGCGGTGGCACAGGCGGCTTGTCACCAAATTCAACCAGTGCCATCTCACCCTGGGGATTCTCTAGGGGCCGACGCAGGGTTGTGTGTGTGGAGCAGCCTCTACAAGGGACACAGCCGGAGGAGAGCAGACCCCATCTGTCTGCTGTCACCGGCCTCATCAAAACCTTGTAAAACAATAGCGAAGTCAATGGGCTGCGGGAGCCAGATTAGCTGTTCCTGTGTCCTGAGCTGCCGTAAAGCTCAGTCACCCGGTGAGAAAAGAGTTTGGCGCTGCGGGGTGAGCGGAGCGGCAGCCAACAAGCTGGATGGGCTTGGTGGATGAGGACAGGGCTGCGCTGGGGTGTCCCTGTGGGGCGAGAGCTCCCCAAACACCCCTCCAGCTTGTACAGCCCCACTCGGACGTCCCTCCCACCCACCACCCCCCATTAAAATCCCCCTCCAAGCCCGAGGGACAAGGAAGAATCAGAAAGAATCAGAGGCTGATTTTTTTTTTTGAGCAATAAATAACTTTACTGAATTAAGCGAATCTCTTGAAGTGATATATAATATGCTGGCTTGCTTGATTGGCTGGTATTAATAATGCATTGCTCAATCTAAACCATTCATAAAATGACTTCCCACTAGCCCCGAGCAAAGTGCTTTGGGACTCGAAAGGGGGAAAAAAAATAAAAGCAAGAAGGAGCAGCATAAATCCTTTCTGTTTATGAAAATGGATTTCTTCCCCCAACAATCATGCAAAACTAATTAGAGCCAAAGGGACAGTTCCTCTGCATTTGATTACGCCCTGAGAGATCGTTCGGGTTGTCTGGCCAAGGCAAGTGGAAGCTCAAGGCAGGGGAGGATGTGGCCTGAGAAAGGTTACCTGGATTATATTTCGGATAAAAATATCAGCCTGCTAATATCTGAACAGGTTTGGATCCCAAAGATGGGGCCCTCAGGACTCAAATATTTGGAGAAGTGGCGAGGCACAGCTAAGGGAAACCTTGTCTAGATGGAGGAAGAAGTCACATCACCTCTGCCCAGCCAGATCCTGCAGCCAGAATGCTGCCAGGGTGGTGGCTTAGTGCACTCACCTCAGTTTGGAGGAGCTGACTTGGGGCTAGAAGTCAGAGAAGCCAAGAGAGCCCAGACTGGGGGCTTGGCCTTCTTCTCCTTACATAGGCAGTGCCCCTGAGCAGGATGGTGAGGAGGGCTCCTCCCTCCTGAGGGTGTAAATCAGCAAACTCTCATTGACTACAGCAGTGAGCCAGTGATTTCTGCAGCTGGGAGCCTGCCCTCCTTTGTACCAGCTGGAGATGTGTCCCCAGAGCTTTGATGGTCAACACCAGATATGGACCTGGGCCTCAGTCCAGTTTTGACTTACCACATGTTCAGGAGAATTCTAATGTGGTGTGAGAAGGAGAGGTTGACAGCCCCAGAGCCTCCTCTTCCATCCATCCATCTGTCCATCCATCCATCCATCCATCCACCCACCCACCCACCCTTCCATCCGCACATCCATAGAATCATAGAATTATTTTGGTTGGAAGAGATCCTTAAGATCATCAAGTCCAACCATAACCTAAATCCAGCACTAAACCATGTCCCAAAGAACCTAATCTCTGCGTCTGTTCAACCCCTCCAGGGATGGTCACTTCACCACTGCCCTGGACAGCCTGTTCCAGTGCTTCACAACCCTTTCCATGAAGAAATTTTTCCCAATATTCAATCTGAACCTTCCCTGGCACAACTTGAGGACATTTCCTCTCGTCCTATCAATCCTAATCCATTAATCCACCCATCCATTCAACCATCCACACCTCCATCCTCCACCACCCTGTCCTGGAGCTCTCATCTGAGGGGACTGAAGAGTCACCACAGACCACTGTTGTTACACCCTGTGCTCAGCCATGGGAAACTGAGGCACACGTGGTGACATGAACCTTACTCATTGTGTCCTCTGAGGAGGTGTGGATGGACCGTGTAACCCATGCCATGCAAGTTCATGCTATGATGCTCACCCATGTATCTAGGTTGGGGTTTGGCTCTCAGGATCACGAGGAAGGTTGTGTTATCCATCCTGTCACACATGCATCATCCCTGACCCGTTTCTAGCACAACATGCTGCCTCCAACTCTCTTGAAATGTTCCCATTGTATCTAGGATGCTTGGGTTTCTCCCTCTTGCATGATGAATGAAGGAATCTCGGGAAGAGCTCAGCGTAGTGCAGTGGATAGCAACCAAGGCAGAAAACAAGTGTCCTCTCCATGCTGGCCACATTTTTGTGGTATTTTAACCTACTTTCATTCTGCTCAAAGCAAGTTTGCGATCCCCGTGCCTCCCACTGGAGCTCTGCAGCCCAGACCCCAGCTATGGGTTAACATCAGAAAGGGCTGACCTATGGCCAGCATGGAGAGCCTGGGACATGCAATAACCTGAGCAGAAAGGGGTGAGGAGCACCATGGGGACACATCTGGCCTCTGTGGAGATGCTGAGCTCCAAGGTGCTGCCCTGTTGGTCACGAGAGTCCCTGCCGTGGAGCTTGGAAGAGGCTGACAGCCTCAGAGAGTGAGAAAAATGGGGGGAAAAATAGTGCCTAGAAGCCACAACTTCAAGTGCCTGGTCCCATAATTCCCTGAGCTGCAAATTGCTGGTCCTTGGGGGAGTGTCATGGTGAGGGTGAGAGCATGCTTGGGCAACCAGCCAGGTGTGGGGATGGGGTGGGACTGAGTCATGGTCCAGCCCTGAAGATGCCGAGAGCACCACAACAGCTCAAACTCTGTTCCAGCAGGAAGGGAGACATGGAAGCACTGCCCCACAGACGTCTGCGCTGGATTTGAAGTGAAACATCCCTCCTTCTTTGCCCCTCTGCAGATCTCTGTAGCCCTCCAAAACCAGGTGGCCTTGTCCAGCTGCTTGGGACAGTCCCTTGGGCCATACCCAGGGCTTGTCTGGATGACATCAGTTGGGTTGGGCCAAAACCGTGATGGGAAGCATGGTGACATGGCCACAGTGCAAGAATTGAACAGTGTTACATGGAAACAAGGTGGTTTTGGTGGTCACACATCACCCAAGCACCTTGCCCACCTCATGGGTGTCAGCCAACCACCAGCTCTTGTATTGCAGGGCTGTAGGGAAACTGAGGCACGATTTGGCAGAACACGCCCATCCCCGTGTCCTCAGGGCAGGGATGCAGAGCCAGGCTTCCCTCACCTCGAGGGAGAGGTGACCAGGCGTTTGCCTGCAGGCAAGCAGGGAGGTAGCCAGACCCCTTGAAAACCCCCGAGGCTCCCTATCCCCTCAGCCTCCCCGAGATGTGCAAGGCCGGGCTTAGCTTTAAGCAGGGCCACCGTCTTTCGGAACAGAGCCGGGTCGGGGACACGGGGCGGGTCGGGCTGACCCACTGCAGCCCATGTAGAGCTCACCCCGGCCCCACCCGGCAGGGCTCTGGGGAGGAGATGGAGGGATGCGGGATCGGAGGGGGAGATGTCAGGAGGTGGGAATCGATCCCACTCACAAAATCAATTATTTTCTCGGGTTTCTCATGGCGGGGGAGAGGCGAGGGGCAGTACTGGGGTGTGTGTGGGAGAGACCAGACCCCCACGTCGAAGCGAAGCAGCGGAAGGGGCTCCCCGTTACCACGCCTTTCCGAAGGCTTGGAACCTTCAGAAGGAAGATGCGGGAGAGCGGTCTCGTCCAGGGAGCCCCCGGCAACACCCCCGCAACCCTTCCTCACATCTCCTTCCCCCTCCGCTCAAATGCTGAAAAGCTCTTTGCATCCGAAGGGAACCACCCGCGACGGGACGGGCTGGGGCGGCGGCGCACGCCGCGCATCGCCCTGCAGAAATACCGCATCGAGCGGGCGGGGGGGGTGGCAGCACCGGGAGGCTCTACCGGGTCCCGAGCTCCTGTACCCCGTCCCCAAGCGCTTCCCGAAGGGCTGTGGAGCCGCCATGTCCCGGCAGGACGGGAGTCGCCGTGTCCCGACGGCATCCCTGTCCCTTGCTGGGGGGGAACCGGGAGAGGCGACCCGGAGGGAAAGCGGGGGGCGGCTGGATTGTGGCTGCTGCCAAGTGCGTGTGAGTTGTAGTCGGTGTTCTGCGGGGAGGGCGTTTATTATGTTTATTTATATATATTTTTTATTTTGTTTATTTTTTCTCCGGGAAGCCGCCAGCTCCGTCCCCGCCGGAGGCTGCCGAGCGGCGGCGGTGGGTGGGTGGTGGGATGGGAAAGGGGTGGCGAGGAGGGAGGGGGCAGCCGGGCGGAGTGGGGGGGAGGCTGGCAGAAATGCTAATTCCTCCCTTCGCTCTCGCTTCGGCAGCCCCAGTGCCCGTACGGCCCCGCTCCGGCTCGCAGCTCAGTCCGGAGAGGTGCGGGGGTACGGGTGGGGTCCCCCGCCGCCCCTCACCGTCGTGTCCGGGCTCCTCCGTGCCACAGGGACAGGGAGGAGGATGCGGAGGATCGGTAGCGGCGAGGAGAAGGGCTGCGTGTTGCTTAACGGCACTTAGGAGCGGGTAAGGTGCGGGGTCACCTCCGGGAGACTGGGGCGGGGTGGAACAGGGGCGAAGTGGGGGGTCAAGGGAGAGGGGAAAATAGGGGAAGGAGAAAACTAGGGAGAGATGGAGAAGGGAGCGAGAAAAGTGGGGAGAGGAAGAGAGAAAAGGCTGAAAGGAAAAAAAAAAAAAAGAAAAAAGAAAATAGAAAGAAATAATAGAAAAATAAAAAATTAAAGCAGGGAGGAAGAAAACAACATTTAGGTTTGGTTGTTTTTTTTTTTTGGTGGGGGGGTGAAGGAAAAGTGCAAACAAGGCAAGAAAAAATAGCGAAAAGGTCGTGAAGAAATGGAAGGGAAAGGGAGGAAAACGGGGGAGAGGAGGGGAAAGGGGAAGAGGGGATGAGAAGGTGTGAGAGGGCGGCAGCTGGGGAGGGGGGGGACAGGCACAGACAATGGGGCGCAGCCCCACTGCTGCCTGTCACCAGGAGGGGATCTGGGCGGGGAGCGGGGGCGGGAGTCCTGAGAGCCCTCTGTGTCTCTTGGCAGGGGGAGATGGCCCCGCTGCTGTCCCTGGGGCTGGTGGCCCTGCTCGGCATGGCCCGAGCGTGCCCCGAGCCCTGCGCTTGCGTGGACAAGTACGCCCACCAGTTCGCCGACTGCGCCTACAAGGACCTTCAAGTGGTGCCCACGGGCTTGCCCTCCAATGTGACCACTCTCAGCCTTTCGGCCAACAAGATCACCTCGCTGCAGCGGCGTTCCTTCGTGGAAGTGACCCAAGTCACCTCCCTCTGGTTGGCGCACAATGAGATCCGTTCCATCGAGCCCGGTACCTTCGCTGTCCTGGTGCAGCTGAAAAACCTCGACATCAGCCACAACCAGATTGTGGATTTTCCCTGGCAGGACCTCTACAACCTCAGCGCTCTCCAGCTGCTCAAGATGAACAATAACCACATGGCCCTGGTGCCTCAGGGGGCTTTCCACACCCTGAAGGACCTCCGGTCTCTACGCATCAACAACAACAAGTTCACCGCCCTTGCAGAGGGTATCTTTGACTCACTCACGTCCCTCTCCCACCTGCAGATCTACAACAACCCCTTCAACTGCTCCTGCAAGCTCCAGTGGCTGAAGAAGTGGATGGACAGCACGCTCATCTCCATCCCCGAGAAGGACTCCATCACCTGTGCCGTCCCAGAGCAGCTCCGAGGAGTGCCGGTGGGGAAGATCCCGGACGTGCAGTGCGCCTCACCCACCATGCAGCTCACCTATTATCCCAACCTGGACACCACGGAGCTCTTTGACGGCTTCACCCTGACGCTGCACTGTGCAGTGACAGGCACCCCACCACCCGAAGTGAGCTGGAAGATCCGCACCTCCAGCCAAACCCTGGAGCTGAGCGGGAGCCCGAAGGAGAGCGCCGGGAAGGACCTCCCCAAACAGGACCCTGAGCGCTTCTTGGTCTTCAAGAATGGCACGTTGGTGATTCCTCACCTGAGCAAGCGGGAAGAAGGCACCTACACCTGCCTGGCCACCAATGAAATGGGGAGCAACCAGACCTCGGTCAACGTGGCTGTGGCAGGTACCCAGAAATACCCGCTGCAGCCCGGGAGAGACCCGCTGGGGGGTAAAGCACAACCAGGTGACAAGAAGCCTGGGGCCAAGGGAGCAAAGAACAGTGTGCTCATGCCAGATGAGAGGAACAAACCCCTCGGTCCCACCCGGCAGAGCCAACCATCCTTGGCGGCTGGGACGGAGTCCACAGGAGATGAGCAAGTCCCTTTCCAGCTTCCACCCTTTGAGAAGAAATGTGGCTCCACGCAAACCAGCAAGTACATTTCCAACCATGCCTTCAACCAGAGTGGTGACTTCAAGCAGCACACCTTTGACCTGGGGGTGATCGCCTTAGATGTGTCAGAGCGCGATGCCCGGGTGCAGCTCACGCCCACCTATATGCAGCCTGAGAAAGTCCATCTCAGGATGCTCTACCTGTGCCAGGAGAGCAGCCAGGGCCACGCCTTGGTCCAGTGGTCCAAGATCGAAGAAGGGGTGAACTCATACTGGTTCCAGGGCTTGAACCCTGGCACCAACTACTCCGTGTGTCTCACCTACCCGGGGGAGGACTGCCAGGTTCAAGTGGTATTCACCACCAAAAAAGAGATCCCTTCGCTTATCATCATCGTGGTTGTGAGCATCTTCTTGCTGGTGCTGGCCACCTTACCCCTTATGGGGGCCACATGGTGCCACCTCCTCTCCAAGTACCAAGGGAAGACCTACAAGCTCATTATGAAGGCCCAGAACCCGGACCAGATGGAGAAGCACATGGCTGCTGACTTTGACCCCCGTGCCTCCTACCTGGAGTCTGAGAAGAACTACAATCCCAGTGAGGTGGGGGAAGCAGATGTAGAGGAAGAAGATGAGGAGGAGGAGGACGACGATGAAGGCAGCAGGCGGCGGAGAAGGAGAGATGCTGAAGAGGCTTTGGAGCTGGAGCGAGAGGAGAGCGTGGCAGCCAGCTCCATGGTGGAGTTGCAATCCAAAGCCAATGGTGAGGAGTTCGAGATCCGCTCCGAGTACAGCGACAAGCTGCCGCTGGGTGCGGAGGCCGTCACCATCTCCCAGGAGATCAACGGCAACTACCGGCAGCGCCCTCGCTGAGCCCCCCTGCATCCCCTCTGCACCCCCTCCCTGCTCCCCACCTCCCCTCAGCCCTCCCTCTGCCTCCCAGGGCACCGCCGCTGCTTTTCCACCGAAGCATCCTCAGCGATGCCCGCCTGACCTTCCTCCTCCTCCTCTTCCTCCTCCCTCAGGTGGCAGGTCCCGAGGGAAGGGACTTGGCCCCGGGGATGCTCGATGCGGGCGGGATGTTTCTCCCCGGATTTCGTTGCCGTTCTGTTACCGGCCGGCCGTGCTCCGGGCTCGGCAGCGACATCGCAACGATTCCCGGTCCCCCGCTCACCTCTGCCCTCCGCTCTCTCCGTATTTTCTTTTCCCTTAAAGGAGAAAAACGAAAAAAATGAGGAAAAATGGGTAAAAGGAAAAAAAACCCCACAACGATATCCTAAAACCTTTTTTATTTTTTTTTCCTGGAAACGGTTCAGTCCGCAGCGGGTCCGATCCCGCCGCTCCCTCGGTTCCCGGTGAGTCCCTCCCGCTCCCCGGTGCGGTCCTGGCGCTCCCCGGTCCCACCCCGCCGAGCTCCGGTCCAACTCTGCCGGGCTGCGGTGCGAACCCCGCGGCAGCCCAGTGCCGGCCCCACCGCTCCTCGGCGTTATCCTCCTGCGCCCCTTCCCGGTGGGTCCCGGGGTTCCCCGGTCCCTGCGGTGCCCTCCGTTCCTCGGTGGGTTCTATGGCCTCCCGGTGCGCTTCCCGGTGCTCTCCCCGTCGCACCGTTCAGCGCCCGGCAGGGCTGGGCAGCTTCTCCCTTCCCGGTCCCATCCAGTCCCTCCCCGGCCCGGCGGGGCCCCTCGATGTGTGTTGGGTAGAGTAGCCTTGTAGCAAAGTGTCTGTGCCGTAGATGCGCCCGTGATACAGGCGGCTGGGGGGGCCCGATCCCGGGAGGCGAAGGGTCGCCCCCCACCCCTCATTCCGGTAGCTGGGAGCCCCGGGGCCGGTGAGAGCCGCGGGCGCCTTTCTGCGAGCTTCTGTTTGTGAAAAGAGTCAATAAAAGGGATTGAAAGTGGAGCCGGGTCTGTGCTTGATGGGGGAGAGGGGGAGGTTGTGCCCGTTCCCCCCATGCCCTGCACCGGGCTCTGCCCCATACAGCCCCCGGCACAGCCCGGTACAGCCCCTGGTACCACCGAGGGGCCCCCGAGAAGGTGGTAGACGGCATGGAAACACATCACCGCAGTTACAGGCAAAGCACGCACATACTATAAATACTTATATATATATAGTTCTACCCATACACTGTGCACACAGCCAGTATATATGTTATATTTCTGTATTAATGTATATGTATATTCTATGTAATTCACACGCATACTGTGTGTATAGATACAGACACACTATATATACACATCTGTGCTGTATACACTCATTTTATATATATACATACACACCATGTATATGCACAAATAATTGTTATGTGAACACACTATGCATACATATTTTGTATGCACTTAGCCTATACACACAATATCAGTATAGGTAAATACAGCATATGTATAAAAATATAATAAACCAAATATATTATATACTCTGTAGACACGCTTTCTATAAATCCACTATATAGTAAAATACAAAGAATATTTTCCCCCAGCAATACACACGTACCAATACTCACACCCTATAAACACACATATGCAGCAAGAACACATACAATATATACATATAATTTGTATAAGCTCTATAAATTTAGGCACCCACAATACGTATGATCAATTTATGTACAAACCCACGCTAGATCTTCACATTACCCATGTATACGCATGTTCATTTTCCGCACACACATACACCCCACACTTGGCTCCTGTTCACACCCTGTATATATGTACATACGTGACTATATTCCCAGCACCATGCTGCCCTGCAGAGCCGTGCCGGGGATGCTGGGGGCAGGATGGGGCTGTCTGGTTAGTGTCACTCTGATCCCCATGTGCTTCCAGTCCCGAGCCCGGGGGTGCTAAGTAGGTGCCCAGAGGATTTACATCCTCTCCTATCCCACTGATGATTTAAACCCACAATTACACGGCAAAGATTTAAGGCTGCCTTTGATTGCTTTTCTTATCTGGAGCTACCAAGCCACACGCCCTCCTAGTGTCCCTGCTCAAGAGGCAGTGCCCAGTCGCCGCGTGGGGACGGTCACCCACTCGCCAGCACCCACAGTGGCTGCACTGATGCCCCTCACCTCCCCAAACGCAGCCTCCGCACCCTGACAGAGCCCTCCCTAAGCAAACACTCATTTCTCCACACTCTGGAGAACAGTTTTCTATTTTAAGTCCAGCCTCTGCATCTTTCTCCTGTGCAAGGAGCGCGGGGGAGACAGACAAAGCAGGTCGGCAAGAAAAAGAGGCGGTGAGCAGGGGGGTACCCACCCAAATCCCCCAGACCCTGAGAATTTGAGGCTGCTCCACAGCAGCCCAGGTGTTTGCTCCAGCTTTTAAAACCCCGTGCCAAGAAGAGACTCCCCGTTGTATACAAATCCCCTTCTGCGGATATGTTTATAATTGAGTTTCATGCTTAGAAACATATAAGGAATAGAAAAAGAACAATCATTTCTGCCTCCATTTAATTAGGGAGTAATAGATTTCCCCGCCTAACGTATCTACAGGGAATCTCGCCGTGATGATGCTGGATTGCTCCGAGATTTGCTCCTTTTCAGGAGAGCATTAATTAGCACCAGGTACCCAAAGGCACAAGAAGGGCTCACAGGGATGGAGTTCTGTATCCTTCCACCCCCTCCACATCCAGGAGAGCTGGAAAGGGTTTCTCCTGGAAAGGGTTAAACTATCCCAGCAGGGTGGCTCGGTCCCTCCTCAGGCATTAACCCTTCTGCAGAGCCTGTCACCAGCCGGGGGGCTGAGCGGGATGTGTCCACGTGTGACAGTGACACCCTTGCGCCCACGCAGCCCAGGCTGTCACACTCTTATGGTGTCACCTAAACTGTGGGAAGGTGTCTGACACCCTCTGCCCAGGACAGCCCCAGAATAAAGCAGCTTTCATCTTTCTCCATCTCCAAATTGTGTGTTATGCTCTGCATCCTCCACTGTTTCTGAACCCCTGAACCCTCCCAGACAGGATTTGACACTGTTCAAGATGAGCTTCACAGCACGGGGGGGTGATGGGCAATCCACCTTTAGCCAGACATCAGCCTGTCCTGTTCTGAAGTGATGGGCACCAGCAATACCAACCCACAGGAGGGGTCAGGAAGCAACCCCCATGCTGGCCCTGCCACCAAGAGTATCACACCCAAGAGGGGTATTGTCCCCCCAAAAGCCTTGCAAAGCAGGTCCCTGACCCCTATGGAAAAAATTCCTGGCTCACCTGGCACACCAGCATGTCCTCCAGCCTCCATGCCGCAAGCCTGCCCGATGAACTGCTCTAAATACAACATAATCCCCTTCTCCCTTGCACGGCACTATTTTTAACCCCAAGCCTGTTCACAGCCTGGCCTCAGTGACGGCTGCGTCAGCACAATGAGAACAGGGAGCTGTGGCTGAGATGCATGGAGCTGAAGCTCTCCTGGGGGCTCCAGCTCCCCCCCTGCTCCAGTTTCATCTTACTCAGGGTCTTTTCTAGAGAGGGTCTGGTGAGCTTGGGGGTAGAAGTCCTCACACCTCTGGAGATGCCTCAGTGCCCCGACACTGCAGGTGATTTACACTGTGTTGCTTCAACCCCAGGTTTCCGACCAGAGATGGTCCTGTTTGGCTGGTGGGTACATAGAGCAGGGCAGGGAGCAGGGACAGTTCATCATCCCAAGTCCTGGATGCCCACCTCTTCTTGAGTCGTCCTGCCAGGCTGGAGGATGGTGGGTGCAGGATGAACACCCTGTAATCTATTTGCAAAAGCTTTAATCAGCTTTTTATTGTGGGGAAGATGGCTCCAGGTGACTTCCCTGTACCTTGATGGCTCATCTTCCTTCCTCCTGTCACTCCCACCAACTCTCGGGTACCCACCCACCCTCCTTCCCACTGTGCTCCAGCCCCACACAGCCCAACAGCGGGGTGTCCTGCTGCCCCCAAGGTCCCAAAATCGTTCCCCCCGCCCCTCAGAGACAACTCACCAGCCAGCAGCCTCCCCATGTCCTCCAAAAGCCGCTCACCTCCGCCCTGCCCCCCAGGTCTCCCCTAACAAGGGATGCGACAGGACTGACCCTGAGATGCAAGGCTGGGCGGCAGAGGTTGGGGTGCCCCCCAGTTGGAGGGGCAGAGGTTGGGGTGCTCCTCCAGTTCGGGGGACAGAGGTTGGGATACTCCCCCAGTTCGGGGGACGGGAGGGGACCGGGCGCCGCAGCAGCTCCGGGGGGGCGGACGGGAGGAGGACGGGCCCCCGCAGCCGTTTTCCGCCAGCAGGAGTGGGTCGGTGCCATGGAAAACAAAAGGGCCCGGGGGACGGGGAGGGGAGGAGAAGCCCGACGAGGGCCGAGGGAACCGGCGGTCCCGTTTGCTCCAGAGGAGCGAGGGCGAGCGGGCTCCGTCCCCCTGCAGCTGCCGGTGAAGGGGCGGGAGGGGAGCGGGGAACCGGGGGTAGCGGGGCCGGGGGTGAGCGGGCTGGCCGGGCCGGGGAGGGAAGGAGGGAGCGAGGGCTGCATGGTTATTCACGGCTCTGGTATGCGACGTGCCGGCCCTGCTTCCACCGCCCCCGGGCTGCCTCGGCCCGCCCCGGCCGGGGGGCAGCGAGAGAGGCGGCGGGGAGAGGTAACTGCCCCCCCCGGGGTGGGATGTTGGGGGTGGAGGGGGAGATTGGGATGGAGCCGCGGTGGAAGGGTGCTCGGGGAGCTCAAGCGGCGCGGGATCCCCCCATCGTCCCGGTGCTGCCCTGGGGGCGAGCCCCCAGCCCTGTTTCCCCCGCATCTCGTTGCTTGGGGTGATGGGGATCTACCCCTGCAAGCCAGCATCTACGCTTTGCCTTGCTGAGGTGGATGGGAGGCACCCCAAAAAACCCACCAGCAAGCGGCTTTAAATGCATCAGCCAAGGGGTATCCCACCCCCCCAGCGCTGGGCTCTCACCCCTCCACCACCCTCAGAGCCCTCGGGGCTCCTTCCCCATCCCTTCAACCCAGCCCCGGGGTGTCTATCCCTGCAGGACACGGCCCTTTGTGGCTCCCTCTGCCCCCCACCCCAAAGTTGTCATGTGGGGCCTATTCAGCCTCTCCCTTGCCAATAAAACGTCTCCCCCCTCCAGCTCTAAATGACAGGGTTGGGGACTGGAAGGAGCAGCAAAATTTGCCTACAAGGCACAGACAAAGGGGTCTCGCTGCCAGCTCCTTGCAGAGCTGCCGTTAACCTCTTCCCGGGTGGGACACGGCTTCCAGACGCTGGGAACCGAGCGTGCACAGTCCCCTTGGCAAGGCAAGGAGGGAAATAAGGAGTTAGCTCCGAAATATTTCACTCTAAAGATTTCCAGCAGCCAGGGACCCCACACTCTCTTGCTGAGAGAAAAAAAAAAGCACTTGAGAAGCTGTTTTTTTCCATGACATGGAAAAAATATGGAGTTGGGGGTTGGTTTGAGGTCTGAAAGCGTGCTGAAAATCTCAGCAACTGGATGGTTTAAGGGAAGGCTGGTTGTGAAAGAGCTGGGTTGCTCTGTTTCTCCTCATTCCAGCCTCAGCAGGGTGAACTCTGAATCTCCAGCTTACACTTTTCATCCCCAAACCTGGGGAAACAGCAACCCAGGGCTTGATATTTCGTCAAAAATCAGAAAGAGGCATTTTGTAGTGGGGAAAGGAAAGGGTTTAGGGGAAAGTTCCCCACTCATATAGGCAGTCAAGGGCTTTGCTCTTGGTGAGGAATTGCACTCTTCAGATTAGGGAATATTTCAAATAGCCTTTTCCAGCTGAAGTGCTGGAGATAACCACATGGACACTTGGCTCTTTGTCTTCTTTGATCTCACCAAATCTCCACCTTTGCTCGACCTGTCCCGTTCATTCCCCCTGTCTCTGTTGGCAGGAGGAAGGATGAGGCCCCTGCTCTACTGCCTGGTGCTGGCCATGCTCCTGGGACCCTGCCTGGCCTGTCCCAGCACCTGCTCCTGCTCCATCAAGAAAAACGGGCGGCTCTTGGCCGAGTGCGCCTACAAGGATCTGCAGGAGGTACCTGAGGGGTTGTCCTCCAACGTGACCATCCTCACCTTGTCTGCCAACAGGATCGGCTGGTTGGGACAGGGTTCCTTTGCAGAGGTTCCTGAGGTGCAGTCGCTGTGGTTGGGCTACAACCAGATTGGGGTGGTGGAGCCGGGGGCTTTCGCCTTGTTGGTGCACCTGAAGAATCTTGACCTGAGCCACAACAAGATTGCAGATTTCCCCTGGCAGGACCTCCGGAACCTCAGCGGGCTGCAGATCCTGAAGATGAACAACAACCGCTTGGCCGGGCTGCCCCGGGATGCTTTCCGCTCCTTGAAGGACCTGCGCTCCCTCTGGCTCAACGACAACGAGTTGACCACCCTGGCCGAGGGCACCTTTGACAATCTTCCCTCCCTGTCTCAGCTACAGATCTTCAACAACCCCTTCAACTGCTCCTGCAAGGTCTTCTGGTTAAAGAAGTGGACCGAGAACACCTCTGTCTCCATCACCAAGGGGGGGTCCACCCTGTGCGTGGCTCCTGGGCGGCTGAAGGGCAGGGCGGTGACCGACATCCCCGACCACCTCTGCGTTGCTCCCTCTGTGCAGCTCACCTACCTCTCCAACCTGGACAACACCGTCACGTATGACGGCCTCACGCTGACGCTGCACTGCAGCGTGGCGGGCAGCCCCCCGCCGGAGATCAGGTGGAAGATCCAGACCTCCAGCCGCCGCGTTGAGATCAATGGGCCCAATGTGGCACGGGACGGAAACGTCAAGCAGAGCCAAGAGCGCTTCTGGGTCTTCAAGAATGGCACCATGGCCATCCCCAACTTCAGCAAGGAGGATGAAGGCATCTACACCTGCCTTGCTGTCAATGATGTGGGCATGCGGGATGTCTCGGTCAATGTGGCTTTGGCTGGGTCAGAGAATCCAGCTGAAGACCTGCTGCGAGATGACCCCCTAGCCAGCCACCTCGGGGGTCGCAGCTGCTACAAGGGGGATGAAATGGATCCCTCCGGCGCTGGAGAAAAGCTGGTGATCGTTTACCACATGCCGAGGGAGTCGAAGAGCAGGGCTGGAGGAACCGTGCCCCAGGTCCCCCTGGGGACCCTCCTGCTGGCTTTGGGCATTGCACTCTGCCATTAAAGTAGGGAGAAGGAAACGGTGCCTCGGGGGTTCCCCCTCTTTCTGTAGCATTTATCTTCACGTAGTGCCATGCCTTTGCTGAGCTTCTGAGAACTGCGGGCAGGCAGGAGTCAAAGAGGGCCAAGACTCAGGCCCAGGGCTGGTAGTTCAACCCCTCCTTAGATGGGGGTCGGGGCTGGGCTCCATTAGGAGAGAGCTTCCAATAAGCTCAGGTGACACAGAACAGATCCACACCTGCTTTCCAGGCCTCTAAATCTGCCATCTCCTGACTTATCTCCCTCCTGAGACCAAAGGATTCAAGTCCACTCTCAATAGGGTGACCATCATCCATCTCCAGAGCCCACCACAAGCTCTCCACCACCCGCAGCAGACAGCCGTGACCAGGGAGTGGATGTCTTGCAAAGAGAGACCTGTGAGAGCAGAGATGACATCCCCACCATGACCAGTACCTGGGTCCTTGGCTGGCCAGGCACATCCTTCCTACCACCAACCTCACGTGAAGCACCAGGAGCAGAAAGACCAGTCTGCAAGCAAGGAAATGGCCTGGCCATGGGGTCCTGGGGTCCCAGGACATGTGGCTTTGGGAGGACAGATCTGATGGTGCTTTGTAGCAGGATGGGGATGGTAGGACACGTTGGATGGGGCCATGGGCTTGAATCAGGCCGTTTGGTAGAGTAGGAAAAGCTTTCCCACAGGCTTCATCCCTGCTGGGTGCACCCAAGGTGCCCTGGATGTCACAGGATCCGGCCCTGCCACCCTCAGAACCTCTCTCAGATGTGATGCAGCTGAATTTTCCTCCACCCCAAAGCCTGTGGTCCAAGCAGCTTGACTGGGCTGGCCCCACCGAGCTGCGCTGCTCTGACCCCGGATTGAGGGATTGAGCTCAAAGAGACCCATATAATTTCCCAGTGCTCCTCTCAGATGGGAAACCAAGTCGGGGCTGGATGATGGAGTGGGAGGAAGAAAGATTGGGAAAACCCAGATGACGGAGAGAAGCTGAGCTGACCTATAAGCCATAAACACACTCCTTAAGTGCTTTAGCATTCCCACGCAGGACATGTACGCCATACCCAGCCACCCTGGGGTGCTGGGGGATCCCTTGCCTTATAACCAAAGCTGTATGGACAGCAAAGTCCCAAGAGCAATAAATAACCATTATTTTTTTCTTTTTTTAAACAAACTGGTGCGTGCTGCCTCTGTGCATCCTCAAACCCCTAAGACTCAGCATCAACTGGGGTACCACAGCTCATTGCCAACCCCCTTTAACCCCAAAGCCCTCCCCATGCTGTAGCATCCCCCCCACGGTGACCACGGAGGGAGGATGTGGCCCATAAACAACCCCAAAACAGCTCCAAAACAGCTAGCAGGTCATTGCGTGATCAGCCTTTGATGCTGACAAGCAGGCACATAGTTTTCCCATTACAGGCAAAAAGGATGAAAAACATCACGGCCCTAACGAGAGTTTTGGTTTTCCTTTCATAGGAGACAACTTTTAACATCCTCCCCTCCCTGTCTGCCTGGAAATAGCAGGGTACAGGAGCTTATTCCTGCAACTTCGGCTGGGAACAAGGTTTGGAGTCTAGGATAAGAATTAAAAAAACAAGATTTAGTGTCCCAGTAGCATAAACCATGCCTGACAGTCTCTCCCTGCCTTGCAGAGCCACTGCTCCCCCAGCTTTGCTGCTGCCTGACTGTTTTGTCTCCAGAAAGGTGAATTCCTCTGCATTTGCCCAGTTTACTCATGGCTTGTGTGGTGAATGACAAGCGATATTAAGCACCTCTCAGCCATAACAAGCAGGACAGCTGCACAGCTCCTGGGCTGGATGCTGCAGGTGATCCCACGCTTGGCATCACCATCCCCACTCACCATGGCCACCAAGTTCAGGATGCCACAACCCCCATCAGCTCCTCTCTGTCCCTCACAGCAAGACCCAGACCTCAATTCCCATTCCCTACGTGGGCTTTTTTTGGTTTTGTTAAGGGCTGTTTTCAGCTGGATCAGGTCCTTGAACCATCACTGCAAGGTTGGGTGGAGGGGACTGGGGATGCGCATGGCAGAGCTATCCCATGGTTGAGGGTTTAGAGAGAACACGAGAAGCCACCATGAAGAACAACAGCTCAGTTCACCCCCAGGGCACCCTGCTTATGTCAAATAAAAAGAAAACAAGCAAATGGATGAAGCCACCCCCTGTCTTCCTCCTAGGGCTGTCATCTAATCTCAGCCCCAGCCAAGACATCTCCAGGAAGCCTCTGTGTAAACAGATGCTGAAATCCAGCTCCACCCGTAGCCTGGAGCTGCGCAAGATTTTAGGGATTATGAGGCTGCCTTCAAAGCCCCAGTGCCTGGGAGGCTGGAGATGGGATGGGCTGCAAGGGAAAGCTCAGCCTTGGCATTAGGACAACCCTTCACCCGGCACACACGGGACACCCAGCACCGCGTCTGTCCTGCGCTCAGACACGCAAACCCCAGCACGCAAACACGGGAAAAAACAGCTGGAATTGCACCTTGGGCTCCTGCTGTCGTAAAAAGAAAAACCACCGCTGCTGTCACCCAGCCTGGTGACATTGTACTAAGTGCCAGATGCTAATCCAAGACGATTAGAACCGGTCAGGGCAGCGGATGCGACAAGGCCTGCAGCATCCAAGCGCAGCGGGTGGTGGTTTGGGCAGCAGATGAAGGCAGAGACCCACCCTCTTTTGCTCGGGTGGGCAGGGAGGGGGTCAGACTCCCACCCAGGGAGCTTCAGTGTTGTAGGAAGATGCCAGGACACTCTAGACAAACCCCAAAGCACAGAGCTCAGCCTCACTCAGCCCCAAACCACAGCAAAGGCAGGATTTTCAAGGCACGCATCATGTGAAGAGGCGATCCAGTAACAGCCTGGACACCTACCTTTGGTGTTTTAACCACAAAACGTCTTGTTTCTGTTCCCATCCTGTAGTTTAGGAAGCAGACGTTTCGATGGGAAAGCAAACCGGTCAGCTTTGTATTCAAATTTCTCTAAGGTGAGGAGGAGGCATCACAATTTTGGTCCCATTGCATCCAGGTCAAGCAGATGTACTGCAATGCCTCTGCTCCATGTGGCTGGAGCAAGGTCAGTCCCAACCATCACCAAAATATGTAATATATATATATATATATAGGCTACCATAGTCCTCATGTCCCTCCTGCGAGGTCTGGCTTATTCAGGAACGGCCACGAGACCCTGAGCGTAGGAATGAGGTATGTGATTTATTAACTTCCCCCAACTCGGCACATCCGAGCAAGGTGTAAAACTGCTTTCTACAGATTCAAGCTCAGCTCTCTCAGAGGGTCACCAGCCCTGGGGAGTCGCTGGATTTAAATAAAACAGGGGGTGGCAGAAAGAGCCACTGAGGGGACGAGAATTATGGGGAGAAGAAAACAAAGGGCTCTGCAACCTCATGGCCCAGAGCTGTGGGATTTTCTCACAAAATCTGGGACAAAAAATAAGTCCTGGGGTTAGGTATGGTGCCAGACAGCCAGGATCAGAGCCAAAAGGGAGAAGCTGGGGATGGGGGTGGCAGTGGGGATCTTCTCGGCAGGTGGTTCCCCATGCCCAGCCTGGTCCAGGATCCCTCCACACATGCAAACATCCCCCCTGCTCCCTCTTTCCTTGCTGCCCTAGTGCTGGGGACTCATGCCTGCCTTGCCACGGGCTGGGAAGGTGGCTGTCGAGAACTTGTGAGCTCACTGCAGGAGTGACACCTAAGATGTTGCTGAGCTGCCCCAAGGGTTTATCTTGGCTCACCAACCCCTCTCTGTCCAGGCCAGGCTTAGAGGTGATCCGTTTATCTTCACCTCTGGACCTTGGTGGTGGCTCAGCATGGACCTAGAGCTAAAAACCAGCCCCCAGCACTGCCGGAGAGGGACCAGGGGTTGGAGAGGGGTGATAGGTGCCCAAAACTCCTGCTGGCACAGGAGGAGAGTCAACAGGAGATGAGGATGGGGCAGGAGCATGTGTGGGAGGCAGAGAGAGGTGGGGGTCTCTCCGGAGGTCAGGGTTTGGGGGGGCTGAGCTGGGTGCCGTTGGCCGTGGGGTCGGAGAGGGCGGTTTTCCGGCAGGCTGTCAGCGAGGGGTTGTTGAGCAGGGTGTAGGCGAGCCACCAGCGGGCTCGGCTCTGCTTAAACCTGGCTCTGCTGGGCGGCGCCTTCTTGGGCTGCATCAGCTGGATGCCTGAAAGGAGATGGGGGGACACACGTGATGCTTTCAGCCCCAGCTGCCCAGATGCCTTCTGCACCCTAGGGTGAAAACAGATGGGATCTTGCATGGGCAGAGGAACAGGAGCAGCTCCTGGGATGGAGAGATGGTCACACACCAAACAGAGGAGGTGACATCCAAGTGGAGAGGACACCAGAACCACAAAATGGTCCCTTTACCCCAAGGCAGCACCAGCATCTCTAGAGGAGCAGCAAAACCACCGAGGACACCCCCATGCCACCCCCCGGCGATGGACCTTCACCCCCCACGGTTGGCCATGGGAAGGTCTCACCTTCTTCCACGCCGCCGGCCCGAAGCCCCCGCGTTCCCTCGGGCCCGGCTGGCTGGAGGAGCAGCAAGCAGAAAGCTTTCATCACCGGGTGGGACTGGCTGACCTCGATTTTCAGATAGTGGCAGTACGTGTGGTAGCCTGGAGGGACACAGCCCAACAGTAAACACATGTAAGGGGGGCAGACCTCACAGTTCCCGCCTCCCTCCTGCCCTGGAGCA
This sequence comes from Nesoenas mayeri, assembly GCF_963082525.1. NCBI lineage: Eukaryota > Metazoa > Chordata > Aves > Columbiformes > Columbidae > Nesoenas > Nesoenas mayeri. The sequence continues at coordinate 19,511,243 of NC_137563.1, read as the reverse complement.
AAGGGGAGGGTTGTGGACGTGCTCAGGTCCTGAAATCCCAGCAGGAAAAGCAGAGGAAGGGCTGAGCTCATCTCCCTGCTGCCTTTAGTGCAGAACTGATGAAGGTCCACTGCCCATGGGTTGGGGGTCTGGCCACCAGTGAAACCCAGGGGACCCCAGTAGGGCATCACCCATCCTTGGGGACGGGTGGAAAAGCAGGAGCAAGCAGGGAGCAGGAGAAACCACTCGCTCCTGTTGTCCCACCTGCTCCTTTCTGAGCACAGAGCACGAGAACATGAAGCCACCCTTGGTCCTGGCACCTCCAAATGTCCCCAGCCATGTCCCCTGGGAGCTCCATGCTCACAGAGGTGCTGCAGAGGAACCTACCTGGGTCGAAGGTCTCCACATTGCGGTTCAGCAGGCTGATGTCCAGCTGGCAGAAGTGGATGGCGTTATAAAGGCCGGAGATGACCATCCTCCACACCCCAGCCAGGACACCCACCAGGACGTTGATGGGGAAGAGCAGGTAGGTGACGACATAGAGAGCTCGCCTGTGGGTGGAGAAGGAAGGGTAAGGAACACAAACGCCGTGGGATGGGAAGAACAGCCCTTCCCTGCCAGAAAGTCCTGCCAAAATAATCCTCCCACCCTTCCCTCGCTCCTCAGCAGACATGGTCCCTGCTTGAGGTGTCTCCATCCCATGCGGAGATGAGCAAACACCCGTGCAGGCGCTCAGAGAGACACTTGGTGCACCATCAGGACTCCAAAACTTGGCCTCCAGCACACGTAGGGTCTCCGTTTCTCCTCGAAGATTTAGAAACCTGCCCCGGTGTGAGTGTGAGGGTTTGGAGTGGAGGACACATGGCGGAGCAGCTCCCCTGGACCCAGGAGAGCCTCCAGCAGCCTCCCGGCTTTGCGGGGCAAGTGATGGAGGTGCTGGAAGTGCCCTGGCTGGATGGAGAAGGACATTTAGATCCATCTGCCACCCTGGTCTGCAGGCTGAGGAGGTGACTCAGGCAGTGACACTGTGCGTGAGCAAGGGACTCCATCAGCTGGCAGCATCTGAATGGGTCCAGCCGATCCTGAGGGCTCTGGGCTTCCTCTGAGGCTTGAAATGGGGGTGGTGGAGCAGGGCACAGACCTCACCAGCTTCACCCCGCCCAAATCAAGGCTGCAAATGGACTGTGGACCTCTAAATCATCTAAAGACAACTCTCCAAAAGTACAGCGCCACCTAAACCCCTCAAACTCACAGACTTTCCCCCTAAGCTTGTGGCACAGAGGACACACATCAGGGACATGTGCAAATCCACCACAATCCCAGGGTCCTGGGCCTCAGGAGGAGCAGCTCTCCCCCTCCGCGTCCCCATACCTGTTGGTGAGCTCCTTTCGGAGGGGATGCTGCTCCAGGAACTGGTAATGAGCTGCCAAATTCTGCATGATGACAGCAAGCACCAAGGTCAACCAGAAGGGCCTGGGTGGGAGGGAAGAGGCAGGTTGGACACCAGGAGGATCCCAAACATGAGACACCATCCCAGGCAGCAGAAAAGTTGAAAGAGCCCAAGGCAGAGCATCCCCTAGACACAGGAGCACCCCAAAACACACCACGGCCATGGCGCCCCCTCGTGTCTCCCATCCCCATGCGCTCACCACATGTTGCGGATGATTTTAAAGAGGTGCGTGTTCGTGCCGGACTGAAGCGGGATGACAATGAGGAAGGTGAACCCCACTGAGCAGATGAAGAAGATCACTTGTTGGATGAGGAGACCTGGGAGGGAGAGACATGAGGAGAGAAACCATGGTGGAGAAAGTTGGAGAAGCAGTTTTGTTCTTATTCCCCAAACCTGTGCTCGTTACTGACCACGTCTTTCATTTCAATCCCATAAAAAGCTTGTGAGATCCTTTCCTGCCTCCCCTAGCCCAAACACAATGCTCCACGTGGGATTTAATTGCAAGTTCAGCCTTTCTTATCGTTCCCCACATCACCCCCACCATGAAGAGCCATCACTCGGGGCAGCAACTATGATGCCTCATAATAAAAATCAGCCTGAGCTCTGATTGCTCATCATAAATCCCACTGAGATCAGCAGCGGCTGTGGCAACCGGTGCTTCACCTCCCTTGCTTTGCTTTAACGACTTGAAAACCAAGACTTTTTTAAACAGGAGGTAGGTTGACAGCAGCACAGTGAGATGCAGCCAGTACTGCTGGGGATGTGCCAAGCGCTGGATGGCCAAGAAAACCTGCAAAGGGGTGCAGGGAGCTCCTGGGGGGCTCCCCAGCTCCTACCTCCACAATCCATCTGAAAGTAGCTTCTCAAATCCAAATATTTGGCCTTGAGCCAAAATGAGTTGTTGCTCCCCCTTCCTCCTCCCATTTTTCTTCCCTGTCATGTGGTCTTCCCCACCAAAGCACAGATTTCGTTTAGGAAGAAGAACAAAAGCCTCGCAGCCCCTCCTTTGCAAAACAGGGCAAGAAAGGGGGAAGAGAAGCTTAAATCTGGGGGTCCAGCCCCCAGCACCCTTTACCCAGGCAGGCAAAAGCCGTCTGGAAGCCGGCGAAGCTCATCCAGCAGACGATGGCTCGTCGGGATGGGCGGAGGATGTGGGCTTTGTAGAAAACATCCAGCACGGCCCCTTGGTAAAGTGCCTTCAGGTTGGTCCTGGGGAAGAAGAGCAAGTACGGCTGCATCCCATGTGGGTGCCAAGGTCAAGGGCAGGGGAGCAGTTAGCAGCCCATACCTGTGCATGGCCAGCGTCCGCAGCAGCATGGCGCAGGTCAGCAGGCAGCACAGCACCAGCGAGCTGATGTAGCAGACTGCAGAAAAGCAGGGGGGAGACATCTGGGTGAGGGCTGCAGACAGCCCCAGATATGGGTTTTTGTTGTAAAACCTAGCTCAGGGACATTGAAGGTGTGTGGATGTACTCCCAGCAGGGCACCGTGCCTCAGTTTCCCTCCCTATCCCCTTTGCGATACATCGCCCAGGTGGGTGTGAGTTGTGAGACAGGGAAAGAGAAGCAGTGGAGGAAATACAAGGAGTGAGGCTAGCTCAGCACTGGAAAAATCACGGTGTGAGCCATGATAAGCAGGCAGTGCGGTGGAGAGAGCCTGGGAAGGTGGTCACAGAAAAGGGGATGCTGATGGGAGAAGCAAGAGGAGGGAAAAGAGGATGAGAGGGGGTTGGTGACTCTAGAAAAGCCATAAGAAGGACTCCCCTTTGGCTGGTGGCACCCCAAGGTAGTGCTGTGGAGGGAGAAGACACCCCTGCCATCCCCACACCCCCCCGTATCCAGGGCTTTTTAATTATCCAGGGGGGTCGGGGGCCATCTGCTCGATTCCAGCACATATAAAAGGCTGCAGCCGAAGGGCAGTATCTGCGGCGCGGTGCTCCTGGCACGCCGCGGCTGCCGGGAGACGCCTGGCACGGCCCCAGGCTCAAGCCTTTCATGTCTGCACGGCTGTGGCTTCGGCGGCTGGTTTTTCAGTCCCCTTGGAAGCTGCCCCATCACCAACCAGTTTCCTGGACCAGCCGCTGGGTTAGAAATCTCTCCGGTAAGTTCCAAAACCCTCCAAAAATCATCTATAGGTGCAGGACCTGGCTGGGAACCCACCTTCCAGTGACCACAGGTAGTACTTGACAGTATTGAGCTCCTTCTCCATGTCCCCTGGGACAGCTGGGTTCTCCGAGGGCACCAGACCAAACTGCACCAACAAGACCACAATGTCCTTTGTCATTCCTGCCCTCACAATCTGGATGGTGGGGACGACGGCGACCAGGAGCAGCAGGGCGACCTGAGAGGGAGATGTGCCACGTGAGCCCCGGGTCACGGCGTCCCATCCCTGAGCCACCTCCTTGGCTTAAACACTTAAGTCTGGCTGAGCCCTGGAAGCACATGGCCGGTTCCTGCAGCTCAGCTGAGGGATGGTAATACTTTGAGGCACGTTAATACCATCCCCGTAGCCAAAATTATGGCGTGGCAATGACCTCACGGCTCCTCTGCCTTGAGAGGACGCAGCCAAGAAGGTGTGGAGGGGGGGTCTGCTTGGGGTTTAACCCTCAGCATCACCTGGTAGACGGCGATCACGGCCGTGGTGATGGACAGGACGAGCTTCAGCGGGATCCGGAAACCTGGAATGCAGAATTGGAGAGGATTCAGGATGCAGGATGGTGGGGGAAGAGGAGAGGAGGTTGCCAGTCCACCCAATCCAGCAGCCAAAGCAAAGAGACAATGGAACAGGACAGTCAAATGTTAATTGGGATTTCCCCAGGGAAACCCTGCAAGGAGCAGTTACTCAATACTTGAGCTGGATTATTTCCTTTCTGTTGATCCTCCTTTCCCAAAAGCCCATGAAACCTCGCGTGTCCACAGCACTAAGTCCCCGCAGCCGTGTGTCCCTTGGGGTGTCACCCCCGGGACAGCCCCTGCTTCTTGCACAGGAAGAGAGGGTGAGGAGCAGCTCCCCATTCCTGGCTGTTAGGGATTTTATCAACTTATTGTGGATTTTATTTCCTTATCAACCATCGAGGCTGCAATATTAGCACCACCTCAGCCCACCCGTGCTCCCGTGGGGGGGGGTCCAGCTCCCCACCCCAAACCGCAACAGTTTGCGCGAAGCCGAGGTGTCGCACGTGCGGCGAGCGGCAGCTGCTGCAGCGCAGATGCTTCGGGGATGGAGCCAAGAAAAGCATTTGCTCTCTCCGGGGATGGGGAGGACAGCCTGTTTGCCGAGCTGCAGCACAGCCCCCAGCCTACCTTCCTCTGGAGTGTAGATATAGGAGCGTAAATACGCCTGGACCCTTGAGAGGAGGCTCTCGTCTAGCTTTGTGGAGCTGGAGGAGGAAGGAGAGGGTGAAAAAGGGTGTCCCCGGAAAGCAGGGACCCTCTCTGCCCCCCGTTGTGCTGTGAAGGTGCTGCCAGCCCAGAGGTGCTGTCCCCACTCCCAGGCGACATGTAGGAAAGTGCCATCCTTACCTCCCCTTCTGTGGGCGTTTGGACAGCACAGCCTTTAGGTACTTCTTGTAATAACCTCTTCCCGGAACCTGAAGGAAAACAGCCCAATTTGAGCACAGTGGGGGACAGGGAGAGGTGACTCCTGAGCATCTGCATCCCCTTGATCTCCTTGATCTGTCACCCAAGGCCACCCACCCATCACCTGCACAATGCCCCTCAGCACTCTGCATGGGATGCAGGTGACGTGCTCCCAGCCCCCGTTTGGCTAATGAACATGTTGCAGCAATGCTGGCAGCAAATCCTCCACTGCAGCAAAGGTGGAAATAAATCTGCCTTGTTCCCACTAACAAAGCAGCCCCAAAACCAGGCACACCAGTAGGACGGCTCAAAAACCCTCCTTCCCATCAGCAAGCACCTAGGGGTCACTTCAGTCCACGCTGGGGCTGACGGTTTTTGGTTTTGAAGTAGGTTTTTCCTCCTCTCTTCCCACCAAAGCCTGGCATTTCCCAAAGGACCGGGGATTATCCAGCCTGCCGGGAAAACAAGGCGACCCCAGTCCCAGCCTGAATGGGATGCATTGATGCCTTAAGCCTCTTGTACTAAGAAGTTTACTTCAAAGATGGATTTTTTTTCACTCCCTCTCCAAATCCAGCAAGATAAACAGAGCTGTGACCTGTGCCGGCAGAGGCAGCTCCCGGTGCCGGGTGGGGAACACGTGTCCTGGGAGCACCCCAGTTCTGCCAGTCCCCAGGAGAGCTCCCAAAACCATGCAGGTGCATCGGAGGGGATTCTCCCATGCTACCACCCCACAGATCTTCATTACCTCCTTCTCCAAGGTCTCCTCCTGGGCGGTGAAGCTCCTGATGAGCAGGGCTGGATACCAAAGGCTTAAAAGCACAAGGCAGAGGATGATGGGGATGTAAGAGAGCGTGGAGTAGTACCTGTATATCTGGGGAGGAGATATCACGTGTGAGAGTACTCCAGCCTGGACAGGTGACACTTTAATGTCATTTCAAGGAGGTGGTGAGGAAGCCACCTCCAACCCTGGGCCACACCAGCCTCCCCACTCCTTGCCCAGCCCGTGGGACACATGTACCTTTGGCGACTGGGGACAATCCACCTTCTGCCAGATGTGGACCAGGCAGTGGCACCAGGACAGCAGGCAGCCAAGGAGGTAGCTGAGCCTGTGTCGGACAGTGGCACAGGCGACTAGAGGGTAGTAGAAGGCAGGGTAGTAGAGCAAAGCCAGGATCTTCCAGTACTCTAGATGGGATATTGGGAAGAGAGGAGGGAGAGAAAAAACAGAGAAGGGAAGGTAACACCCTCAGTAGGGACCAGAATGAACAGGCTGCTCAGGAGATGCTGCACAAATCCTGGGTAGGGAGGACTGTTGTGCCCAGGAGGGAGCTCATCTTACCCCGAGTGCTCTGGGAGGACTGGGCAATGAGTGGCAGAGGGTCCCTGTCCAGGACCAGCACGCACAGAGAGGAGAACAAGATGCCGAACACTGCAGCCACCAGCCCGCGGTTGCCTTCCTCCTCCAGAAAGTTGGCTGGGCTGTGAGGCAAGGAAGGGATGAGCTGTCAGATCACCCTGTTCCCCCCATCCACTGCCCCAGAGCTGGTTTATCCCGCGCTGTACCCCAGCACCCCTCCACCCGCCTGGCTGCAGGGTGACAGAGACCCTGGGGACCGGGGTACAGGGTACCTGAGCAGTCCTGGGACGCCATTCCAGCAGCTCTGGTGGAGACGCCTGCGTTTCACCAGCAAGGACAAGCCCATGAGCACAGCCAGCTGTGAAACCCAATGGAGAGAGCAATAAATACACAGGGAGGGGGCTGGGACCTGCTGCTGTGTGATGGGAGATACCATCTCCACCCAAACCCCTAAATCCAGCCACGGTTGAAACAGGTGCTTCTCAACCTGCTCTGATGAGTTACAGCCTCAGAGGGACCATGCCAGGAAAAAATAAATATAAATCAAAGCCTTCCACTGGCTACAGGCACAAAACAAAGTGTGGAGACGTGCGAGTCCCTTGTTAGAGCATCCCAGCTCAAGCCTTGCTCCAGCTCAAGCTGAAGAGCCCAGACCTGATATTTGGGAGTAGATGGACGTGACACGAGCTGGGAGACAGTGAATATGATAACCCACCCCCGGGAGCTGGCAGGTACTTACGGAGATGGGTGCCATGCAGATGTGGTACAGTCGGGGAGAAATGGTGGGGTCGCAGTCTGGGATTGCGTTGGGAAACATGCTAGAAAAAGGGAGGAAAATAGCATGTGGTTGGATTCAGTCCCAAAAAGGCAAAGCAAAGATGTTGGGCTACACGTACACGGTGGCAGTAGAGATTTTGGTGTGATACCCAGAGAAGGTATCACTAACTGGGAATGAAGTCACCCTCATGAGGTGACTTTATGATCACAGAGATAACACAGAATCCCAGAATGTCAGGGGTTGGACGGGCCCTGGAAAGCTCATCCAGTGCAATCCCCCCATGGAGCAGGAACACCCAGATGAGGTTACACAGGAAGGTGTCCAGGCGGGTTGGAATGTCTGCACAGAAGGAGACTCCACAACCTCCAGGCTCTGGCACCCTCACCGGGAACAAGTTTCTTCTCATATTTGAGTGGAACCTCCTGTGTTCCAGTGTGTACTGGGGAGTGGCCCCAGGCTGGACACCCTCCCTGCATGTACAACCATGCCAGGGGATCAGTGAGCAAGGATGAACCCCCTTTTTACCTCTTTTACACCCATACCTCTTCTGGCTCTGTCTTTTTGAGGGATGCAACCTGCAAAGTAGCAGTTCTGGCCAGTTGAGCAGGCTTTGCTTTATTTCTTTGCTCTCTAGCCTCCTCTGCATCCCTTAATCTCTGCTTTGTCTTCAGCCCTTCTCCTCTCCCCAAGGCCAGGCAGGATCGTGCCCAGCCACCTTCACCCAACACCGGGCAGTAAAACCCTGTGCTGGGGAGCAGAACCCCATCACTTGCAGGAGGAGAACCCCCCGAGCCCCATAAGTCACAGGGGGTGACCTCATGTGCCCCCCCAAACCCCACAGCACTGAGATGGGAGAAAGGGCAGAGCACGGCTGTAGGGAAGGGTGCAAGAGTGAAATTAGGATTTCTGTGGCATCATATGTCCAAGGCTGTCACCAGCCTGACAGAAAAGGCTTTATAGGACCAGCTGACAGTAGCAAAGCTCTGATTTCTGCCTTTTGTTTTTTTCCCTGCCAACGGCTGTCCTTGGATAGACCAGGAAGTTCCCGCTGTTCCAAAATACCCACGCTCTGGAAAACCAGGGCACCCGCTCGCAAGATTGAGAGCACAGAGATACCAAAAGCCCTTCTTAGTATCACTAGGGCTTCAGGATTGAAACCCAGAGCATCCAAGAGCCGTCGGATGGGTAAACCCCTTGGTGCTGCCCCCATCCCTTCACCCAGCACAGCTTGCTGCAAAGAAGGACACCCAGAAAATAACCCGAAGGTCTCCAGCAGAGGTTTGGGTCATGCAGGGGGGGCTTCGCCTGGGGAAACTGGGGCTGGGCAAGGAGATTTCAAAAGCTGTTTCACAATGCAGGAGATGAAGAATGAAGAGAAACCCTTTGGGTTGGTCACCGCTGGGATCTCCTCCTGCTTGCACTAGGGATTAGGTATCAGTCAACTGAGCGGTGTAAAACCCGCCCGCAGAGGACTAAGTCAACAGAGGGACAATAGATGCTGATAGACGGGCCTTGGGACGCCCAGTTTCCAGCCTTGTGGGACACCTTGGATAAACCGTCACGTCGCTCTGTGCCTCAGTTTCCCCTCCCAGCCAAGCATCCCAGCCCTGCCATGTCTTCCTACCCAGAAGCCCAGAGCCAGAGCAGCCCTCGCCATGCGAGAAAAAGCTCTGGGGGCTTCAGAGGGGTCAGGGCAGCAGTTTAACACCATGAACTTGACGTTGAATTTCGGGGAAGGTTAAGCAAAAGAGAGTACATATAGCGGAGATGCTCCCTGTGGGATTTATCCCAGTTCTTGCCAGAAACACCCTGAAGAAATTATGCATTTTTAGAAGGCCAAAACAAGCCTTTTTTGTCACCTTCCACTCACCCAGGAATAAATTCTGGCCGTGCTGCTCAGGGGACATTGCTCTGCATAAAGGGGGCAGGCCAGAAGCCACCCAGGGTGACAACAGAGGGACATGTGGCACCCACCAGGGAGGCTGGACACTTACTCATCCTGCTGCATCGCCGGCTCCATGGTTTCGTAGATGTACCAGTCGGAAACGAGGTCCTCGGTGCCACCGAAGCCCTGGTCCAGCAGAGCATCCTGTAGCCCAGCGGAGCTGTTGGTGGCCATGGCCGTCTCCTTCCCCTCTCCGTGGGCTGGAGAGAGATGGCGAGAGGCAGCCGGAGGCAGAAAGCAGCCGGGATTTCCCGAGGTGAGTTCTTGGAAAAGCAAGGATGGAGGCGCCGAGCCAAGAGGCTTTATCTTCTTCAGTCACTCCCGCAGCCTGGGGAGGGGACCGGGAGCTTTCAAAACCCAGCTGTGCCTCCAAGGATCTGGCTTTTATCTGGACTTGGAGGGAGGGAGAAGGGATGAATGTCCCCCCCCAGCACAAGGCGAGCTCTTAGGGCACACCTAATCGTCCCCCAGCCGCTCCCTGCCCGCCGGGGGATGCTGAGAGCCTTGCAGCCTTTGTTTGGGTTGTTTTACAGCTTTAACGCACACAACTCGAAAACCGGCGCAAGGGTCAAGTTTTTGGGCTTGGCAGCATGGGCTGGCTGGCGAAATGGGGATGAGACCTCACCTGTGACCTGTGTCCCCAACGTCCCTCAGTGCCATCAGACCCCCCCCATCCAACATCCAGCCTCCCCCAGGGGAAACCTCAGCCCCTCTCCCTCTGCAGCCATCCAAAAGCAGAAGGATTTGTCGCAGCGCCAGACCCAACATGCTCTCATTTGTCCTTCTTCTCATTATGTTTTGATGACTTTGGCCCAGACAGCCCCACACCCTCCGCTCCTGTCCCAGAGCTACATCGCACAAGCTGCAACCTGCCTCCTCTGCCATCGCTATGGATAGGCAGTGCCCAAAGATGTCCCCAGATGCCCAGCCCGGCTTCCAAGCCTCAGGAATCAGCCCAGGACCTGGGGACACCTTGTTCCACAGCTGGGGGATGTCACCAAACCCCCCAGCTCTGCTCGGTGGCTCTGAGGGGGCAGGCAGGAGGGAGATGACTGAGTGGCTGCTGTTTGTACAGCTGGCATTCAGCAGGGTCTGGGATGGATCTAGCACATCAGCTTCAAAGAGATTCCCCAAATCAGGGCTGTGGCCCCATCTCTGGCCAAACATTCGCCACCACGGCCACGTTGCCCCATGACCTGATTGATGCTCCACTGGATAGCACATCCCCAGCCAGGCTTTGGGTCCCCTCCAGGGACTCCCTCTAGACCAGGACCTGTGACATGGGCTGGGAACTTCACTACCCTTCCCAAATGGCCAAAACTCAGTGAGAAAGCCCATCTCCTTTGCCTCAACACACGGCCCACAGCAGAGTGACCCCACCACCCTGCTCGCCACCAGCAGAGGAAGGACAGACCCCACCAGCCCCACTCATACAGACCCCAGACCCCATCCTCAACCCCCCAGCACGTGTCCCAGCCCCCCGGTATCAACTGTGCGGGGGAAGCAGTTCTGACCTCACCTCCCAGGAATGTAGCACTCCGTAAAAAGAGGTAGAAAGAGCCTCTAAAGCTCATGGCAGCACTCCAAAAGCCACCGTGGGATTGCCCGTGCCCCTTCTTAGCTCCCCGTGGGGTCACTCATAGAAGGGCAAGCAGCAGAAAGCAAGATCTCCCATCTCACCAGCCCAGCAGCGTTGCCCCATATGACCCACCTCCCAACAAGCCAGCAGATGCCACCTTGTCGGTGCCCTGATTTTCAGCTGCCTGGGGACATGTTGGCTGCAGAAAAGCAGGAAGGAAAAGAGAGAAAAGCCCAGGGAGCCCCAGTAGGCAAGTCACAGCCTGAATCCACACTGGGCAGCATGAGAACAAGAAGCTCCAGCACATCCTTGCTCAGGGTATCATGGACACCCATACCCCAGGGCTTCGCTGCCCATCTCTGCCTGGGTGTGGGACCAAGGTGGGTCAACACTGACCCAGCACCAGCTGTTCTTCAAATCCTCCAGCCCAGCTCGCTCGTCTTCATGAGACAGATGTTCTCCTGCACCAGGGGAAGGTCCCTTCTTGTGGTCCACTAAGCAAGGTGACAACATCCTGATCACCATCCACAAAAAAAACAGGTGTCTGGATAAATCAGGAGATGCTTCAGAGCCTCCAAGCCATCTCCTGGACACCACCAGGTAATGAGTGATGCTGTGATGTGGGGACACCCAAGTCTGGACCCCAACGGATCTCCTATTGCCCCGGTGCTGTGTTGGAGCAGAGACCTCACCGGTGATGGGCATTTCAGCCATGGAGAAGCACAAGATGAGGGTTTCCAGCCTTACTGTGGCACGGGGAAGGGTTAATGCCCTATTCCATGTCCCGGCGGAGCAGAGGCAGGTGTGCCAAAACCCCAGCGGGATCAGCATCCCCAGCCAGGGCAAGGCCAGGCTCCCCACCCTGCTCGGCGGGCGCTGGCTCCTCCAGCCACGGCCGAGCCAAGAGCTCCCCGGCTTCGCAGCCCCCCCGTGCCCGGCGTTTTTCCCCGAAACCTGATCTTTTTGCTCCTCCGCGTAACCTCTGCCGAAACAGGCTGGGCCTTTTGATCGCAGCGGCCTCGCCCGAGATTGATGGGTTCAATAAAGCTCCTACATATTCTTCATTTCCCACTATCCATCACTCTCTGGGGAGCTTTTGCATCCCACTACTACGAATTAAACTGGGGGGGTGGGGGGAAGAGAAGAGGGGGAGCCATAAGGGAATTACCCCCCTTCCCTCCTCCCATCCAGCCTAATGGTGATGCCTTGTGTACAGCTTTTAATAAAAATGATAAAGATCTCATTTCACAATTGTTCAGGGAGCCCTTGGGCCGGCGGCGGGGGGGAAGAGTTGTTTAAGTGAGATCTCCTCTAATTCAATTGCCATTCGGGAGCAGCACTGGTGGCTGCTGGGCTGTCCCTGCAAAGCCAGGTGACACTGGGGTGGCTTCAGAGGGCATCAGCAAAGATGAGCTGGTGACCCAGCTCCTGAGATGCTCGTTCCCAAGGGGGGATTTAGCGACTTTGGGAGAGGTAAAGCCCTGTCTCAGGTCAGAACCCGAAAACTTCAGCCCCCAAAGTCCACCAAATTCAGCGTCCCAGCCCCAAAACAAGATGAGAAAAGTTGGTTTGCAGCCACTCCTCCTCTGCTGGGAAGGGCGAGGGGACAGTTGGTCCCATCCCTTCCCTCTGCTGGTGACTTTGGAGCCCTTCAAGCCCCAAAGCCGCCCCAGTCTGTCCTTGCCTGGAGCTCTTTGAAGCCTTTCCTCATCTTTCTGAAAAAGCAGGGCTTTTTTCCCTGCATGGAGATCTCCTGCTGTCCTCAGATTCCCCAAACACAAGTGCTGAGGAGCCCACCCACACCCTGCCCCATCCCGCCAGATGCTGGGACCTCCGGGAAGTCACTGTCCCCAGGGGGCTGAGGACGCCCGACTCATGGCAGCGATGAGCCACTGCGGGAAGCCCGGTGGCTGGTGAACTCCCTGTGCCCCCGGCTCCCCATCCCTCTGGGAAAACCCCCACTCGGGGGCCGGGAGAAGTCCAGACAAAGTTTTTCATCCCATCCAGACACCCCCCCGACAATGTTCATCTCCAGCTCAGACATTGTGGGGCCGCTTCTCCCTCAAATCAACCCCCTTCTCCCCGAAATCCCACCTGCACCCCCACATCCACCACCCCGGGGAGAGCCCAGGAACCCCCCCAGCCCTTCACAAAACTCTTTCCTCTACAAAGCTGGAGCCTTGTAGATAATAAATCCACCACCGAGATCATAAACACACCAGAGCAAGGCAAAGGCAAAGCCCCTTTTGCATTTTAAAAGCAAGAGCAGCTTCAACATTGAAGCCAAGGAGGGTATTTAAAGTTATTTTTAGGCTCCTTCCCCCCACTTCATTTCAAAGCACCTGCTGCAGATGAAGCCCCCCCACCCCGCAAGCCAGGGAAAGAGTCAGGATTTTGCAGGATTGTACCAAAACCTGCTGATAAAGTCAGAAAGCAGCCCTGAGGGGGGGTCAGGGCAGAGCACCCCATCATCCCAGCTCCTCTGATGCTGGGGGTTGGAACAAGCATCACCCAGAAATGCGCCCCCCCCACCCCCCAAAAGAGGGAGGTGAAATCACTGCTTCAGGAGAGAGCTGAGATTTTTGGGGGGGCTTCTGCACCCTCAGAGCATGTTTTGCCTCCCTGAAGCTGCAGATTTAAGCTCGCATTTCCAACCTGGAGCATTCAGCTCCGCAGATTTATTAAGCCTGGCTTCCCCCACAACGCCAAGTTTGCAAGAAGCAATGACAAAAAGACTGGGGAAAAAGAGGAAAGAAGATGAAAAATAAAAAGTTACCTTTTCCAGCCACAGGCTTGGCTTGCTGCAGGTCTCAGGAGAAACGTGGCCTCGCTAAGCTGGGTCTAAAGCATCTATTTGCGGGCGCCGGGCGCGGATGCGGCCATGTGAGCTGCGAGGCAAAGTTCAGAGCAGCGGGGAGCGAGCGGAGGCTCCGGGAACTTTATCCCCTCCATCGCAAGGAGGCCTTGGCTGGGGGCCACCCTGGGCTTTAGAAAATTAAAAACAACCAACCCCGTGCTCCGCTCTCCCTTTGATTAGGCAGAGCTTTTCGGGAGAGGAGGCAGCTCGACCCAGCCCCCTTCTTCCCCTGCTCAGCTGGGTCTGAGCTGCTCCTTCCATCCCTGCGAAGATTTAAGGGCACTGAGATGCTGCTGTGTCCCCCAACATGGGATGTAATCATCTCTCCTTCCTCCGATGTGTAAATCAAAAGTCCAGCTCCTCATTGGTGTAAATCAGTTGAGCCCAATCCTTTGCCCAAATCTTACAGATTTATTACATTTATTCAGTGCATCTTGGGAGGGGTGAGAAGACAGAAGGAAAGTTTAGGTTTGGTGCAAGTTTGGGAACACAAGAGCATCCTCCCCTCAGGGACGGATGGATCCTGCCCAGGCTTTACACAGCAAGTGCCATCGGTGCAGAGTGATGGTACCATGGTGGTGGGAAAACAATCCAGAGGGGGTGCGAAAGGGATGCAAAACATTTTGGGGTGCAAACTGGGGGCTGCATTGCCCCAGGGGTGAGGACAGGAATAATACAGACAGCTTTGCCACACTGCCCTTATCCATCTGCTCCTTGGCCAACGCATCCTTCCCACCAGTTACATATAGTCCAGGAGACAGAAGTTTACCAAAAAAGCAAATCTGGACAAATACACACACGTGACAGCAAGTGAAGCAAAGGAAAATTAATCAAGGTTGAAGATTTAGCTTAATTTTTAGCCAAAACTTTGTAGTAACACTGATCAAAATGACCTGCAGGCTTTTTCCTCTGCTCCCTGAGTTTGTTTTCGAGTCAGAAATGCCGCTGTCAGCTCCCAAAGGTGCTTCCTGAGACAGCAGAGGGACTAGAAAAGGGTTATCAGAGAAGGAAAAGCTTAAAATTCAGAGTCACAGGGCTGATTTTCCTCCCTAGACAACAATATTACAGTGATGCCCATTTGCCCATCCTGGTCTTAGCTAAGTGATCATTAATTAGATGCACAACAATCCTGGAAGTCTTTATTACTACTAAAACATCTCAAGGCACTGTAATGCCTTGCAAGAAGTTAGTATTCCAGTAGTTTGGGAATTTTCTACTCAAAAAAAGACTGTTGGGAGAGCAGATGTGAGCCTTGGATGTGCAGTTCCTAAGGTTTGCTGCTCTCCTTCCAGGGGGCAGGGACCAGGTTAGGAAGAGCTTTGCAAGGCGCAGATGAACCAGGAGCTCAGTGGCAGCCCCAGATGCTCCTGAATCCCTTTTTATGCTTCTGGAGAAGCATCTTCACCTTGTGTGCGCTGATGCTCTGAGCCTGTTTTGTCTCCTAACACTGGAGAAGGTGCTGGAGCACTGAGTTTTGGGGACAACCCTGCAGCTGTGAGCAAATCACTGCTTTTCACTGCACCCCCGGGGACCCTGCCTAAGGAAAAGGACTTCTACATGGAAAAAAACAGAGCTGATGCCAGCAGAAACCCACCTTTGGCCAAATACACCCAGTTCCCATCACGATTACGTAGATTTCCAGCTCCAAACCCTGAGCTCATTACGCAGGCAGAGCTCCAGCCATCAAAGGCCACCTTTCATTTTTACAGAACAAAAAATCCCCAGGCTGCCAAAATAAATAGACCTCACACTGTCTTATGAATCAGCCTCATCCCCAGTAGAGCTGTGGAAACGGGTATTTCGTTTTCGGGGGCGGGCAAGGGAGAGGATTGTCTGTGTCCGGTGTCACGTTAACACCATGGAGGTGGCACCTCCAGACCTGCAGCTGGGAAAATGCTGCACGAACACACTGCGCCTTCGATTAGATTATGCAGAAATTAGTCTTTGATGATGCTGTCATTAGCGGTGGCTCCGTAATGTGTTTGCACAAGGGCGGGAAGGGAATTAAGCAGGCTAGTTAAGGATAAAATAGCTCCCATTTCCCCACATGAGAGCCTGGCAGGGCTTTAATTGAGATGAGGAAACAGCCCAGATTGCCACGGTTTTGTAGGTGCAACATCTCAGAGCAGCATCACACGCTCAATTCAAGCCACCCCTGGGCTGGGAGGCACCACTTTGTCCTTGCTTTGGGAGCACCAAGCGGTTTCCAGCCATCAGGGGAAAGAACTACCAATTTCTCTTTAGGATTTCTTTTTAGCGAGTCCGTCCATTGCCCGTGGACACTTCCAAAGTGATTCTTGGAGACAGGTCTTGGCTGGCTGCCTTGCAGATCCCTGGACTGCTCCCATACTCTCTCACATACTAGAAAGAAAAAAAGGCAAAAAATCTTATGCCTCAGGGTCTCAGATGATGCTTTATCCCCCAACCCTCTCCCTCCGAGGATAACCGTGTTGTTTCAAGCTTGCACCAGCGTGAAGAGACTGGAATGTGGCTTTTTATATGGAGCACAGAGCTGTCTTAGAGAAGGGCCACCTGCTCACCCAGCCCCAGCTCACGTTTCACGGGAAACATCCCGAAAGCTGTGGGAACACACTATTCTCAGCGGCGAGGCGGGAATTAGATATGACAGGGGGCTCCTGGCAAGGATCAGACGGTGCCATTCCAGCTCCCTGCCCACCCCAGAGCACCAAATCCCTTGAGCTCAGTCCCAAAATATCCACGCTGGGACTAACCTCTGGATGCTCAGCTGGCTCGGTGACAGGTTTAGCAGGCAGGCAGCTCAGCTCCAGTTGCACCAGCCAGAATCATATGTGGACCAAAACCTCTTTGCAGCCAGCTTTGACCCAAGACTTCACCCCAAAAAGCACAGTGTGTTCCTGGGCAGGCTGCAAATGCATTTAAAGAGCAATATCAACTGCTTGTTTCATAGTGACACTTCCAAGTCACAGGGCAGTTTCTGCCTCGGGCTTGCCTGCAAAGTCACCAAGCGTTAGGATTAGGTGGGTAAATGCTGATCTAACATCCAAGTGCTGCTCCCCAGGCTCATCCTGTTCCAATCAACCCCATGAGGAACCACTTTCCACCCAGCAAACGCCACTAAAAACTTACCTTAGAGCCACCAAAACGCAGCTGCAGGCTTGGCTATATGGTTCCATCAGCAGGAGATCCAGCACGTGGGTGCAGGAGGAGCAGGATTGTCCCATGGGGTTCAGCAACGTGTGGGAGCATCCAGCATGGCTTGTACCAGCATCTCCTGGAGCCTCTGCAACATTCAGACCCATTTGTGCTTAATCTCACAAGGCAAAGGGCTCCAGGAGCCATCGAGTCTCCACTGCAGGGATGCACACACCCCCTGTACGTGCACACACACACACACACGTGTTGTGTTGCTCAGCACCACCCTGGGTATCCCGGGCTGTTTCCTGGAAGGCAGCCACCCCTTTGCATCTCGTTACCTGGTTTCCCAGCAAACAAACTGGAGTTCAAAGCCCAGGACATTGCGCAGGGGCAGGAAAGCTCTCGGCATCTCCCCTTGGCACCAAGGATGCTTTTTCAGGGACAGGGATTTCCTTGCCTTTGAAAGCCGCCTGTGGAGATGTGAAGTCAACACGTACCCAGGGACACCCCCAGGCATTTTCTTTCCGGAGAGGAGAAGGCGAGAGCAGCAGCAGAGCCAGCTTGGCTCAGAAACCCGCCCCAAGCTTGCTCCAGGGCAGAGATCTGCAGAAACCCAGCAAGGAGGTGTCACCTCCAGACCCCTCCTCTGTCCCCATGGCCGGGGAGCCTCGCATCCTCCCAGCCCTGCAGCGTTCGCGGCTGAAAGCTGAGGAGAAGACCCTGGATTTTGAGTTTGAGCTGGTCAGTGCCCAGTTTAACCAGCGCGGCCAGTACGCCCTGCGGCTCACCGTGGAGAACCCGCTGCTGCAGGGCTCCGGTGCTGGCATCCAGCTCCGCATCGACAGTGAGGAGGTTGTCCAGAGTAGCACCGGCACCACCGACACCATCGAGCAGAGCGACCTCGACCAGATCTACTCCTTCCAGAGGAGGAGATTCATCTTCACCCTGCCTAGAGGTAAGAGGCCGGATGCCACAGGGATGGGCCAGTGGTAACACAGGAGCATGGCTCAGGCTGGTTCAGGCTTGCAGACCCCTGTATCACGCTCACACCTTTGTGCTGAAATACAACCTTGAGCTGGACTCAAAGCAGGGTCAGGGATTAGGGTGGTGAGTGGGTCAGGTCCAGCTTGGATAGCAGGGCTAACACCGTCAATGATGGAAACACCTCCCACCCCAAGGTCTAGATGTGTCCCAGAGAGACAAACAGTGCAGAACTAACAGTACTGATGGATGAGCCCAGGAGATGCTCCTGGGACCACCAGCTTTCCTAAGCCAGGCTTTACCCCTCACCATCACTCCGGGCAGGTTTCTGCAAGAACGACAAGAACCACGACGTTCGGCTGCACATCGAGGCCCTGCGCTTTCCCGGGAGGGCAGAGAGGATGAGGAGGAAGAGCAGGCGGGTGGGTGAAGCCTTCTTCGCCATCTACCCCCGGCCCAACCAGCCCCGGCTGAAGCTCTCGGCCAGAAGGGACGAGGACTGGTACCGCTACAGCACAGTGCTGGCCTTGCTGCGGGTGGGCAGCCAGCAGCCAGCCATGCACTGCGGCCGCCTGGCCGTCACCGTGTCCCTGCGGGAGCACCGGCCACCTGCCGCGCAGCCGTCACCCACACCGGTGTCCACCGGCGCCCAGGACGGGGACCAGCAAGCAGCAGCATCCCCACCCCGGGACGTCCCTGTCCCCAGCCACTTGCACCGTACGCCCGAGTCTGCTTATCACTCGCTGCCCACAGAGAGCCGTGCCTGCTCCACTGAGGTAGGACAACCCAAATCTGGGGCTCAGAGATCCCATATTCCAGCAAAACAAGGGCAGAGCAGTCTGCTCAGGACAGGATTTGGCTCCACAGAACAAAGAGCTAGAATAGAAACAAAAAGAGAAAAGTCTCTATGGCTTTTAGGAGGTGTCTTTGCTAAAGAGCACAACCCTGCCTCAGTTTCCCCTCCCTCCTCGCTAGGTAGAAGCTTAGTGCCTCTATCTGCCACCAAAGTATGAGACCCTCTTTGTCCAGGACAGGAGAAAGTTAGGACAAGCTCAAAATGCAGGCAGGGTCTTGGTGAGACAGCAACCACGCAGCAAAGAGGGTTCTACAGCTAAGCCGTGCCCAGAGCTATAGGAAAAAGATCCTCTATGGGGTGTTCACCTACTTAACCCCCTTCCAAATCCTCCCCCTTACCTTGCAGGCTGGTGCAGAGCAGCCCCTCCAGCAGAGACCTCAAGAGAGAGCAACAGACTATTGCCTTGCTCTTTTAAGGGCTGCAAGCAGCCAGCCCCCAGCAGAGGCATATGGGGCCTGCACAGGTGCTCCCTGTAAAGGATCATTTTTAAAATGATAGTACTTTTTTTTTCTCTTTTATCCTCTTTTATTCATTGGTTTTTCCCTTCAGGCAGTTGGGGCTGTGAAGAGCAATCCTAGGGATGCACAGGGAAGACCTGTCTCTAAGCCTGAAATACAAGTTGTTGTCTGGTTTGTGCTTATGTTATGGCTGGTTTAGGGTTCATTTTTATTTTTTGCAAAAGTTCTGCCCTCAAAGGGTGAGATCCTGAGCCCAAGAGTTAGAGGATGGAGCTGGGATGCAGAGGGGTCACTCTGGGATGTGGCAGGATGTATACTGGGGAGAGTGGGAAAAGGAGGTGCTGGACCCCAATGCTGCATCTTCAAAGTCCTTCTCTTAATTACAGAGGCTGCAGGCTGACCCTGTGTTCAGCTCCTCCCCGGAGCTGCTGGGTGACTTGGCAGCCAAGCACGAGCATCCTTCCTCATCATCCTCCTCCTCCTCCTCGCTGCCTGTCCCTGCTACCCCCAGCCACAGCAGCTTCCACCTCTCCTCCCTAAGCCGAACCCCGGATCTGTCGCCCTCACCAGCACAGGTGAGTGGAGCTGCTGGAGAAGACACCATCCTAAATTCATTTAAAAATGTGATTATTCATCTTAACCTCCCATTAGAGCTTGGCAGTGCTGCAGGGGTGCGAGGGGACCTGGGTACCAAGTGCTGTTCCTTCTCCCAGGCTGTTGCCTCCCCAGCCTGCTCATGGGGATGGGGGAATGAGAGATCAAACTTGGCATTTCTAGTTCCATGGCTGTCCCCAGGCAGCGGATGGTGGCACCTAGAAGCTCTCAAAATGCCACCTGCGGGGAGCCGGGGCTGACACGTCTTAAATATTTCAGTTTGCAGCTCAACTCTAGACTTCTAAAAACTGCCAAAACCATTGGGCAGGGCTAATGCAGTCTGAAAAGCTGCATTTCTCTTTCCTTAGTTGAGTTAAAAGCTGTCTAAATAAAGGAAAAAAAGAAACAGACAAGCCCTTGCAGGGGCTCTGTTTCCTGCATCTTGCTGTAAGAATAACATCTGATGATGATGTGCCTGCCGCTTTCTGAGGTGTCTCCTACACCTGTGAAAACATTGCTTTGCATTCTAGCACCAGAGATGTATTTGATCTCATGAACCCTCCCTGGGCATCCTCCGGGCTCTCTCCTCCTTCCAGGGCATCCCCTGGACTGCAAATCCTCCAGATTCACCCTTCACGGCACTTGGTATCCCTTGATTTTCGAGGGCATGTGCTATCCCCACCCCGATCAGCTGAAAATTTACTGGCCAGAAACGCCGATTAGCGAGGCACTGATTAAGTTTGCTCAGCAAACGTCTAGACGTGAACTCTTTCGAGGCTCGGAAAAGCAAAGGAAATCGATAGCAATCAGCTGGGATGCGGAGCGGGACGCGGAGCCGGGCCAGGGGCGTAAGGCAAGGCATTAGCAAATGCAATTCCGCTCCTGGGCCCCCGGAGGGAATGCAATAAATCACCTGCTGCTGATGTCACCCGGCAAGTATTTGCCAGGATGGTTTTTATTTAAAAATTAAAAGCTGGGAGGTGGAGGGATGTTGGCTGCCAGCCCTCCTGGGAGGGCCGGATGGATGGAAAACGTGTTGGATGGTGGCTGAGCCGTGCTGGCTTATAGGGAAGTGGCATGAACCCGACAGAGCTGGGAGATTTAATCTCCAAAAGCGCTCCTAGGATGCTGCAGCCTGGATCTGGTTCGGCTCTTAGTGGTCCAAACCCGAGCATCTTTAAGCTGCTCCTGCTGCGCCTGGGGAAGGTGAACCCCAATCTGGAAGCTTGAGAGACTAAATATCATCTTAAATTCAGACGGGACTTCGGTGATGAATAGTTTGGGAGATCAAGTGTTGTGTCCATCTGGTTTGCTTTCCCAAATGGCAAAGCCATGCGGGCACATCCTGGTGGAGGGGACAAGCTCCTTGATGCTGCCTCCATGCCCAGCATCTCATCTGCAGGCTGGGGGGGGTGATGGATGGGTGCTGAGCTCCCCTCGAAAGGCCCAGGTGTGGGGATAATGATTTTTCTCATCTCGCCACAATAATGTATTCCCAGGCACGAAGCGGGAGGCTCTGCTGGCTGTTCAAATGCCTCATGCGTGTTGCAGAGCCAGACAGCTGCTAATTGTCCTAGGACCTGGGCACAGCACCGAGCGGGTGGATGATCTCTTGGTCACTGGGATGGCCCTTAGAGGGATGGAGGAGAGGGGACAGGGCTCAGGTTGACGCTCAGGGACTTCAGAGGGGCTCAGTGAAGGGAAACCAGCCTTCCGGTCAGCAGATATTGGTTCCTTATTTGGGGAAACATCCCCGTCTCACTTCCACATGGTGCCGGGGGCAAGGAGCCAGCTTTTGGAGATCTCCTTGGCAGCTGGACTTGGTTGCAAGCCCACAAGAAGATGGTTTGTTTCCAGTCTCTCTGGACCAGCTGGCAGTGAGGCGCCCGTCCCAAAACAGCAATCTGTTGCTGTTGGGTAGGAGGAATCGCAGCCTTTCTGCGGCAAACAAACGGGTTTGCACACAGCTTGTGCTCCCGCTTGGGTTTACCAGGCTGCGGGGGGATCAGGCAGCTGGGTGGGATGCAGCTGGTGCTTCCCGTGATAAGCACAGCCCATCCACCCGTGCAAAGCCAGCTGTGACTGCTGGAGCTTCAACAGGTTGGAAAAATGGCACCAAAACTGCTCCTGGCTCCCTTTACACTGTGCTTTATCCCTTTGGATTCCCCGTGGAGATAAATAGCTTCCCTAGCAAAGCACACGTGGGTGTGAGGCGGCTTGGGGGAACATCCATTACAGGGATGTGCAAAGACATTCTCCAGGCATCGGGCTCACCTTTAGGTTTTTTTTAAGCAACATACTGAAAGTAAAAGAGGGACTCCTCAAGCACCAAGTGTGTTTCAGGCACAGGAATCTGGGGGATTCTGAGCCATAGCCCAGAATTATAGCCCCTTTTGGGGGGGCTCAGGCCAAGTCTTCCTTCAGGCGTGCAAAAGTCCTTCCCCATCGATCAGATGTGGATGGCAAGCTGGGAACTGCATTAGCTTGTCAGCTCTGCTGCTTTTTGGTGGGGAGCAGAGCTCAGCCTTGGCCTCTCCTGAATGCCTCGAATCAAACCCAGACCTGATTTCAAGCTCGGCTTAACCATCTGGCTGTGCCGAGGGGATGGTTTTGGGCTGAGACGTTGCATTTCTGTCCATCTGCAGTGGTGGGGGAAGCAGGGCTGTGGGAGCAAAGCAAGGATGCTTGTACCAGGTTGTGGATGCTTGTACCAGGTTGTGGATACTTCTACCAGGATGCAGATAATTGCACTGGGACACAGGCACTTGTATGGGGATGTGGATGCTTATAATGGGATGTGGATGATTGTACTGGGATGTAGATGCTTGTACTGTGATGTGGATGCCTGCACTGGGATGTGGATGCTTGTACCAGGATGCAGATAACTGCACTGGGATGTGCATGCTTGTACTGGGATGCAGGTGCTTGCACTGGGATGCAGGTGCTTGTACCAGGATGCAGATAACTGCACTGGGATGCAGATGCTTGCACTGGGATCCTGATGCTTGTACCAGGATGCAGATAATTGCACCGGCATGCAGATGCTTGTCCCAAGATGCAGATGCTTGCACTGGGATTCAGATGCCCTCACCACATGCCCCATCTTGCTGAGCGATGATGGCAGATAAAAGCTGCTGTCTTCCCGTCACCGGCACGGCAGGGCTGGGGCAGAGGTCTCTGTTAGCAGGTGATGGATGACTTGTGTCTCCCGTCTGTGCCCTGGCCAGCTCATCCATCACTCGTCCCGATGACAGCAGCAGTCACTGGGAGGGTGGCGGGAGGGTGGCAGGGGTCCAGCCCTTCTCCCCAGCCTGTCGCCCCGACACCGGGGTGAGGGGCTGGAGCTGCCTCCCCTCACTTGAAAGCCCAATGAGGCTGAAAAACAAACTTTGCCGGCGGGGCTCACCCTGGGATGCGGGTGAGATGAATAAGGCCGCTCCGGCGAGCAATTTGTAGGGCTTTGAAAAGCTGTCAGCCCGGGGAGGAGCGTGCCCTGATGGGTTCATTGGGGACGTCGCCTTCCTCCGGCATCCCTTGATCATCCCGCTCCGTGCCGGAGGGAGCTGCCAGCAAAAGGGGACTTGAGGCAAACGGTTGCTTGCTTAGCTCTGATTTACTGCAAGATGTTTTTCTTTGGGTGAGAAAATGCATGTTCCTAGGGATGCATTGCAAGGCAATTATATCCCTTATCATAACGTCGGGGAGCTGAGGCTGCCCAGTTTGATCCAAAAGTCCCGTTTTCCTCATGTTTCTCCCTGCATCTGACATGGAAATGGGCCAGTGCAGAGCGGCAATTCACATTTTCTCAGCTAAAATGGAGAAACATCTTCTCAGATGGAGAAGGCAGATCCTCGAGAGGTTTTCCAAGCTGCTTCTCGATTTGCTCGTCTGCAAAGCACAAACTCGTTGGATGATCGGAGGAAACGCAGGCAGGAGGAGCGGCTGCTCGCTCTAATTCCTGCAATTTAAGTCATCATGTCCCTTTAAGTGTCAAATAACTGCCTTGATGAGAAAAGCAAATGGGGTTAAAAAGAGAAAATTGCTCCATTTTAAGAGGTAGGGGGGAGGAAATTGCACTGGTGCCACTGACAAATATAGAAAGTGTAAAACTCTCCTAATGGAGCAGCCGAGGTGGTGCTGGGCTGCCGGCCCATTTAATTATTTGACAGGTGAATTGGGAGTTTTCTACATAAATGGAAGGAAAATGAATTTGGCAATTTTTAGCCCAAAGGGATTCCCGGCCAGCGGCAACGGGGCTCCCCAGGGAAATCGGTTTGGAGTCGGCATCCCTGTGTGCCAAGGGGGGAGAGCATCCTCCTCCCGGCACCCCGAAACCGCCCTCTGATCTCTAACGAGCTCCCGCAGGGTCCCCTCCAGGAAACAACTTGCTTAAAAATCATAATAAGAAGAATACATCGAGAATACATCAAGCTGGCAGGGTGAAACGATGAATAAACCAGTGTTTGCTTTCCTGCATCGCTTTTCTGCCTCTCGCTTTCGTTTCGCTTTGCTTGGGTGTTTTTTTCCTGGACAGATGCTTTGAACCTGCTTGGGGAAGGTGTTGGGAAATACCCCTTGTAATACAATAGGGCTTGCTTCAAAAAAAAAGAGAAAAAGCTCTGGCTGTTTGTGTTTTGAGAGTCTCGAGCCTTTGCGGCGTGGAGGACACACTTGTTAGCTCCTAGAAATGAAAAGCAAAAGCCCTTTGCTTCGCAGGGACAGCGGTGACATCCCCGCTTGAAGGTGCTGGGGACGCCCATGGGTGCAGCTGGGTGCTCCTCTCCCACAGGTGGGAGCAGGAAGAGTGCTGATACTGTTTAAATCTTCCTTTTAACTGTAATTGTGTTTGGCCGGCTCCCCTGAGCTTGTTCCGGGAGATGCATTTACTGGTTTTTTTCCCAGCTAGATTACTTTCCTTGTTTTGCTCATTGGAGACAGGCCGGGGCCTGTGCCATGCCAGCTCTGCATTAATAGAGCCTCAAAATGAGATTTCACAGCCTCCAATCTGATTAGCGCCCAGGCTCCGGTTGCTTTGGAGAGTGGGGCAGACAGACGAGGAGCCACGATGCTGGGGGGGGTTGCAAACCCATCCAGGTGTGGGGTGTCACTCCGGGCTCCTGGGGGTCTGGGGACAGCAGGACATGCAATGCACCTCCCACCCCCCAAAACCCCTAAATTCAGGTGCTAAACGGTCCCTCGTGCAGCGTGCTGGGAGAAGGCTGGTCTGGGCGAAGCAGCTGCATCCGCTCGCCCATCAGCCGCCAAGCCCTTACTGGGCTGCCCGTGGTGTATAAGCCTGTAATTCATCCCATTTTGCTGCCTGATGACGTGTAAAATCCCATCGCCACCCCGGTTCCCCTGTGCTCAGGGGTGCATGTGTGCTCGCTGCCCGTGACGCAGCCCATGGGCTGTTATCTGGCTGCTCATCCCTGCTATCAGGAGATGCTCTGCAGTGGTCCAGCCCCAGGGGGCAGCTGGATCTGCTGGGATGTCCCAAGGGACACTTGGGGACCCAGCATCTTCAGGCTGGCCTAGCTCTGGGATGTCCTGACCATGCTCTTCCTCATGTCCAGGCTGAGCGCTGGAGGGGACACCTGTGGGCAGGTCCTGCTGCTTAAACAAGCCAAGTGCCACTTTATTTTCCCATCCTCTCAGTTGCCAGGGGAGGGGAAGCGGCTTGTTGGCGTTTAGCTGCCGTGAGGAGGTTTGAAAGGAGCCTGGGGAGACATCACGTAAGAAAACTCACACCAGCCCCAGTCTATCTTCGCTTATGGAGCCTACTATTATTTTATGAAGTCTCAGGAGGAGGATAAAGCTGCCACGTTCCCAACAGCTGCTCATAAATTGCCGGGGACAGGGAGGAGCTCGGGGCTGCGAGTGTTCCCACCGCTGGTTTCTTGTCCTGGAGAGCAGTGGCACATCGTCCCAAGCACCGGATAAATCCAAATTCAAGGAGCATCCTGCAAGAAGCAACCTTCTGCCAAGGGGAAAATGCAGCTGTGGTGGCCAGATGTGGGCAGGGGGCTGGGGTGGGGTGGAGGAGGCCCTGTCCCACCGCAGTGCCGTGCCTGGATGTCCCTGCTGGCTCCCAGCCTGGGCTGTCGTCCCCAAACTAACTGTCAGGCTCCTGGGGGTATTTATGACTTGTCAGCCTGCGGCCAGAAGCAATTTAATCTTGGCTGAGGAGCTGCCTGGGCCCCGGTGCTTCTTTCCAGATGATAAAGAGTTGATAGAAAAACAAATTACGATGATGGCAGCTCAGGCACCGTTAATCAACCTCCCCGCACCATCACAGTGTGAATAATTAATAATCATCATTAAGGATGCTTTAAGGGTGGCTTAGGGTTAAGGTGCTGTGTGAGATCGGCGCAGTGAGACGCTGGAGATGTTCTGCAGAAGTCGGTGATGCTCAAACGTGTTGTTCCCAGCTGAGACCCTTGGGGATGCGGGAACTTTATGTTTTCTCCACCTCCGCAAGCTACAGGTTGCAAACTCCTGGGTAAGAGCACTTGACTTGGCAGGGCTGGAGAAGCTTTGCTTCCCATTGAGTAAGAGAAAAACAAGCGTGGGCTTTACCTGGAACTGCAGGCACCCTCCTTACTGGAAGAAATACTGAATTTCCTCCTGTCTTTCAATTGTGACTTTCTTTTTCTTTTTTTTGCAGCAATTAATCACAGCCTTGCTGAGGGTTTTGGGTACCAGGCGCCTGCAAAGCCTGGCATTGTTCATACCTGCTATTTTTAAAATGTTTTGTTCTCCTGCTGAGTTTTACTTAGCTTAACTGCTCGTGAATTTTCTATTAAAACCCCTCACTAATTATCGTGCATTGCTAGCAACAAAACCTACTCTTTTTTGCTTTTAGGGAGGTGTAAATATAAGTGGTGGGTATGAAAGATGTGTGCTAAGAAACCTGCTTCTGTTATTGGGAATGTGAAAGAAAACATGGGAAATTCCCCAAAATAGTGATCTGGAGCTGTAAATAAGGGTGCAGTGTGGGACTGAAATATGGCATAAAAGCTTAGTGTCTGGTGTCCCCCAGCGAGCTCTGAGGTGTCCACAATTCAAAGCCCCAAGATTCAGCTGACAGGGAAAAAATTAAGGGGGAAGAAATCTGATTTTCATGTTTTCCTGAGCCGTTGGTGGTCAGAGCACCCACGTTTCCATCCCACTCGGCTTCAGGTTTGTTATCCCCCATGGTGACGGGTCACCTCTCTGCTGCTCCTGTCACTGTTGCAGCTTTGGGAGAGACAAAGGAGAAGGTTTTGGATGAACCAGCCCCTCGCTGCAGGGTTTGAAGGCAAAACCACACGTCGCAGGGGATTTGCAGGCAGTGGCTTTGAGAAGCCCCCAGGGTGGTCGCTGGGCTGGAGCTCTTGCCTTCACCCCAGGAGGTGGAAGGATGCAGAAAGGTTTGCTTTCCAGGACCTGAAGCATTGCAGGGTGGGTTTAACTCCTTGTAGGCATAGCTCAGTGCAATATTAGGTGTATTTGTGCTTCCCGAGGCGGTGTCATGGAAGGGATGCAGCTGGGGGGATGTCTCGCACGTGGATGGGGTGTGATGGGTGCGGGGCCAGTCCCTGTCGTGGGTGAGGAGCGGCAGCTTGTGGCTTTGCTGCTCCTTATCACATCATCTGGTGAGAATTAATGAGCCTCTGGGCTTTTCCCCCCCCGAATTGGGCTGAGATCCCAGTTCTTGCAGAGCCCATATATGATAAATGGCAGAGATGCCTGGGCTGGCAAGAAGGGTGAGCAGGGGGGTGGTGGGACTGGGGAAGGGGTGTTGTTGGCAGGTCTGAGGGCCCTGGGTGGGATGGAAATCCTTTGGATGGTTAATCCCTCTTTTGGTGATCTGGCTTAGGGTCTTTGACTGGACTGTGGTGTTGCTAGCCTCCATGGGACCACACTGAGCAGGGATGCTGAGCTGGTTTCACCCTGTGCAGGATGCTCCCGTGCAGCTGGGTGTCCTCCCAGAGAGCCTGGGACCTGCTGTGGCTCTGCCGTGACACAGTGACATCCGTGGTGCGGAGCTGCAGCCACAGCTGGGTACTGGGGACACGGAGGAGGCAGCTGTGATGGGAACGTGCCAGGTTATCACTTCCCTGGCTTGTTGTCCCCTGTTCAGGCTCTCAGCATCCAGCAGAGGTTGTGGGGACAAGCCTGGGTGATGAAGATGCACCCAAGGCATCATCTCCCTGGCCTGGGCTCTCAGAATTGGGTTGGGGACATTGGGACAAGGTTGAGAGACAGGGATGTCCCTGTAGCTTTGCCAGCTGCTCCCCACTTTGACATCTCTCCCGCTTGCTCCTGACAGGTCTCTGAGTCTCCCGCTGGGATGGACGAGCCCAAGCACACACTGGGGGTTGGCGGGGGACACATGGCCTGTGTGGGGAAGGAAGCCATTACTGTCACCCTCCACAGTGCCACCAATCTGCCAGCCACACGGGAGGGCCAGGTGCCGCGGCCATACGTTGTCGTGTGAGTACCCAGCATCTGCGAAGGGGGACAACGGAGATGGTGGGGACACAGCGAAAGGGTTTCGGAGCTCTCACCCTGCTATTAACTCTTCGCAAGCCGCAGGGAAGGAGAAAACCCCTTTAGTGGTGATACGCATGAGTGTCATCTCTGTGGGATGCTCGTTGTGGGGAGAAGAGTGGGGGAAAACGGAGGACTGGGTGCTTTGGCTCGCTGGGACATTGGGAAGAAAGCATTCCTAATATTGAAAGTATAAAATGATGTCAAAGAATCCACAAGGTAATGCTGCCTGGGTTTCGGGATGATATCATGATAAATAAAAGAGGGTTTTAATAAATAAAACAGGATACTTGGGGAAGGAGAACTTGGCTGCTCGTGCATTATGCATGTGCCGGGGGACTCAATTAGCCGGTTGCGCTTTGGTCTGTGTTAAAAGCGGGGGGTAAGCCTGCCAGCCCAAAGAGCCCTTCCAGCAGGCAGAGCGGCTTTAGCATCGCTTCCCTGGAAAAGAAGGGAGAAAGTGGCTGTCAGTGCCTTTGGAGCATCGCTTTGGAGCTCCCTGCGGAGTTTGGTTTCTCCGGGACATCTCCCTGGGGCAGCGATGCACGGGCTGGTTCCCAAACAGGGGACAAGGCAGCAGAGCCAGGGCTCGTCTGCTGGGGACAATGAGCAGCCGCGGCTGTGAGAGCCTGGAAAGCTCTTCTCTAGAGCAAACTGTTGCTTACTGGGCGTTTTCCAGCGGAGAAGCCCCGAGCCTGGCAGTGAAGGGGGTCCCAAGGTCTGTCGGTGTGGCACAGCCTTTTCTGCACGGTGCCAGCCACATCCGACATCCCCGCCCTCCGCCCCGACAGCCGGAGTAGCTCCACCGCAGGAGTTGTCTCTATTTCCATAAACCAATTATCTCCAGATAATCTCGGGAGATTTAAACATCAATATCCTAAATGATAGCACGAGGGTGGCGTGTGGTTGTTGCATCTCTCTTTACATTCTGGTGCCGCTCCATCACCGCATCGCCATGGTAACGGGGGAGCCATGGAGGGGAGGGTGGTATTAGGGATGCAGGACACATGAGGGGCCTTTTAGTAACCATAGTGAGGGATCCAGGGCAGAAGGGAATCAGTTATTGTTTTCCAGGAGAAGGAGAGTAGCATGATGCAGTTAAAAGGTGGGTTTTGAGGGACGGGAAGGACAAGCGGGTGGTGGATGTGCTGCTGGGGGCCCAGTGGCAGCCAATCCCCCCTGAAGCAGCTGGGTACCACCAGTGGAGCCAGCCCAAGCTCAAACTGCTGGTCTTCAGAGCATCACCGCCCCAAATTCAGCAATGAGCCAGGAGGAGGGGAGCAGTACCACTTGTACCAGCCCTCACGGGGCGGGAAAGGCTGGATGGAGGGAATCTGAAAGCCCTCAAGCATCCCGATGAGCTTGGGGTCATCCCTTTACCTGAGGGATGCTCTAGGTACCTGGCTTCACTCCTCTTCCTCTGAATCCTGAGCAAATCCCTACTCTCTGGTTCCAGGACCATCTGTGGGTTTGTACCGCATCTTCCTTTCCCTCTCTCACACGCACAGATAAATTGCTCCCAGGCTGGCGGGATGCAGAGATGACCTTGGAGAGCTGAAGCCAGGTGTGTTCGCAATTAACGGCACAAAGTGCCCGGCTCCGGTGGCTTCTCCATTGAGTACCGCGGGCGGGTGAAAGTGCCTCCTCGCTTCTGCCTTTCTACTTTTCAATACTGAGAGAAGAAACTCAAGGTCGCTGCTGAATGCGCCGGCTGCTCCCAGCCTGGGGGATGGGGCTCCGATCCTGCCCTGCCTGTGGTCCTGCCTGCGGTCCTGCCTGCACAGGCAGCGGTCCTGCCATGGGGTGGGTGGGATGCTCCACCCAGGAAGGGTGTTCTGCAAGCAAAGCTTTTTGCCTCTGCCACGTACCCGAAAAGAAGCTAGGGGCTCCTTTATTTTATATATATATTTATTATACAGATATTTATTGCATATTTATCCATATTTAATTATCCAAACTGTGCTGGAGATCCCCAGGCTCAGCACTGAGCACAGTGGTGGGAAGCAGCATCAACTTCCCCAGGGCCAAATCCTGCACCTGCGGCATAAATAACACCCCGGATTTTGGGTTTGCCAACTCGTGTTGCACAGGATTTTTGTTTCCTGAGAACAATGTGCCTGCACCACCACTTTGCCTCTGCAGGATGTCGGCCCTGAACTATAACTCACCCTGTAGAGATAATAAGTTATAACACTGGATAAATAACTATTTGCCAAGGCTGGACACAGCCCTACCAAGCCCTTTGCTGGGCACCCAGGTGTCACACGCAGCGGGGTGGCTCGCGTGACGCTGTCCCCGAGCACGCTGCCGTATAATAACTCCCCAGCGGCGTCTGCCTTTATCTTTTATCCTTATCTTTTCTCGCAGCGGTGGGTGGCTGGTGCATTCGGTGCGCAGAGCAAAGTGCACGCCCTGGAGCAGGCAGGGAGGGATGCGGAGCATCACAGCAGCATCTCCATGTGTTGTGCTGCCGGGGGCTGCTTTTTCCCTCCCTTCCCCACTTCATAGCTCTTTTTGAATCCTCTCTCATCCTTAGGCAAATCTATAATGAAGAGGGGCCCAGAGCAGCCGGTTCTCACCCTCCTCCCCCCTCTTCTGTCACCCCCCCAAGCCCAGGTCTGGCTTCATTCGGACTCGGCGCACGTTGCTGGTAGACCAATCCCCCACAGAGCTCATTACTGGAGAGCAAATTTCCGTCCAACCCCTCCATAACGCTGCGCCTGATGCTAATTCCCACCTGCCAGAGCCAGCCGGCTCAGCTCCATCCCTGCGGGATGCAGGTGGGATTCTCCACTGAGAAAGGGAACACGTGGAACATGAGCAGGGGATGTAGATGCAGCTGGGCTGAGGGTCCTTCAGACTGATCTCTGCAGGAGATGGAGCATCCTGCCATCCAGCTTATAGCTCTGGGATGAACCTGCTGGGTCCCACTGGTACCTGGAGCTCATGCTGCATCTGGAAGGACTTTTGTCATCTCCTTTCTGCCGGAGATGGAGCAGCAAAGTGCCACCATCTGCTCTCTGTCACTGCAGCGCTCCGGTGACCTCTCCCATGTTGGCTCTGCTCCAGCAGGAGCTTTCCTGGAGGAGCCAGTGCCGGACACTTTATCATCTTAATATCCAGAGCAACCCCGTTGGCAGGGCTGGGGACATATCTGTCATATTGGGCTGGTGCCATGTCACCGTCCCCCTTCACCCTGCGGTCAAGGATGGAAAGGGTTTGAGGACACCATGTCACCAGGCACTGGGACTCTGCCACTATCTTAGAGCTTCCAGGACAACACCATGCAAAGACCCCCAAAAAGATCTGTCAGCCCCCGCTAATGCAGGGGGAGGAATTATTATCAATATATCAATTATTATCAATGTATCCATTGATGGTCACTTGATAAAAGTGGGAGGAACAACCTCAAACCTGCCCTGATGGTGACGGCCCTGCACTAGCCTGGATGAAGAATTACTGTGAACGCTGCAGTAATTATTGCTCAGCCTTGTTATGTGCCGGGTTTAATGACGGCGGTCGTTAACATTCCATCTCCTCTCTCTTTTCCCAGCAGCCTCCTCCCAGTCCCTTCATCAATACAGCTGGATAATTAGCCTCCGGGGTCCGAAATAGCCTTGCGGATAAAAGGGGCTGCAAACCTCCGTCACTGGGGGCTTGGCAGCATCTGACAGCCGGGAATAAAACCAGCCCAGGCCCCCCAGCACAGTCCCCCCTCCCAGCCCCAGCTTCCTGCTGACACATTGCCCTTCCTCACCCAGTAACCAGCCTGGTTTCCCTCCCTCTTTCTCCCAGTAAGACCAGCGGAGGGGACGAGAAGGCGGAGGTGACTCGTGTGTCCTCAGTGCCCACCCACGCACCCTCCTGGGAGGAGGAGGTGACAGTGGAAATAGATCCTGAAGATGCGGGCTGGGCAGGTGAGAGCATCCAATGAGCCTGTGGACAGCGATGCTGGGGACTCGGAATGGCACTCGTCTCCTCAAAGGGTTAATTTGGGGAGATTAGGGGGCCTGTGCTCCAAAATCCTGAGTGGCACCCACATGGGTGGCCATTGTGGGGACAAATGCCCCACGCCACCGTGGCTGCGGTGGCTCATGCTTCAGGATAGAGCCAGAGGGACACAGGGCTGCAGGTGACAATGCCAAACTCCAGACGCCCTCCAGATCCCCCCCACTTTGGAATCAGCACCAAGGAAGAGAACCCCAAATATTTCCCCGTAGTTCGTGATGCTGTTGCACCTGGCTTGGGGCTGCTCATGTCTATAATTGTAATAAAACTTGTGGCATTTGGGCCCAGGATTTTGATTATAATCAGACACTTGCGAAACAATCTCCAGGAGGCAATCGTCACATCGTGCCTAATCCCGTTTAGGGCCTGACCTTAATGAAATGGAAGAGCTTTTAATATACTTCAGCTCTACCCCATGAGGTACCCGGGGAGAGGCGGGGAGACTTGCTGGGACCCTGCTTGTCATCCCCCCTCAGAACCTCCCGATGCTCAGAGATGTTCATCCCCCACATGCTCAGACCGCAGTTGTGATTTCCAGGTGCAGCTCACACCTTTCCTTGTCCAGAAATATGCATTTCATCCTTTTCTTGCCCAGAAACACGATTTCCATCAGCTGGGCTGCCAAGCGTGATCTGTCATCAGCGACGAGTAGCAGAAAAGCCACTTGTCTCTCGCTCGACCCCAAAACGTTTTTCCCTGGTGCTTTTTCCACAAGGGGCTGGGAGAAAAAGAACATTTCCATGTAAATTGAGCACTCACTGAAAAGCATGAGCTGGGGAAACTGTAGTCCATGCATTCATCCAGTGCATCCTCTTCATTTTGGGGACATTTCGGGGACATGCAGTGGGTCCCTGCACACCCATGGCATCACCAGGGTGGCCAAGGAGGAGTTAAGGTGGCTCAGTCATTAAGCTGGGGGAAGGGAAGCCCAAGTCTTGATGGCAGCATAAAGAGAGGGCGGTTTTCCCTTCCATCAGCTCCTTTTTTTTTTTCTTCTTATAAAAGGCTCCTGCTCGTGCTTGTCAACTAAATTGCAGCTTTGCTTTAAGTTCAGGGAAGAGCTGGGGGTGCCAGCACTGTGGGGATGATGCTGCCATGCCAGGGGATATATGGGGACTGAGTTACCCTGAGAGGGCAGGTGCTTCTGTTCATTTACATCCCCAAACCGCTCCCCATCACTTCTCACAGCCTGACCCTCTCCCTTCCAGCCCTGAACCTCACAGTGGCAGACAAAGCCACCAAGGAGGTGTTGGGGACCTTCCAGCTGCCAGTGCGACACCTCCAGCCCTTCCAGCCCCACTGCTGCAGGCTGGTGCTGGTAGGTACAGTGCCTGCCCCTCCGTCCCGCTGCTTATTCCTGCTTAGAACTTGCTGTTTTCACCCCAGGGCTGTAGCTGGGGTTGTGGGCAAAGGGAACCTTGTGTAACGACGTAATCCCGGTGGGAAAACCCGAATTTGGCAAGTCGGGGAAGGTGCTCAAAGAGGCTCGTGAGGTTCGCTGGAGGTGGGAACAAGGCAGGCGTTGTGCTAGGTTTATTTTCATCTCTCTCCAGTAGGAAAAGGTGGAGGAAAAGGGATGGGATTGCAAGCTGGGAAGTGATTTTCACCCTCAATATCCTGGAGAAGGAGATGCGAGGCTGGGCCATATGTCAGAGGGTTCATTAAACATGCTGGGCATTAATTAATGCAGGCAGGTCCCCAGCCTCAGAGAGAAGCCACTTCCCAAGCACTTCAGCGAGGATGTCTCTTTGCCAATGTGCCACCGGTCCCTGGCAAACTCATTACAGACTGCCCCCAGATCAGAAATGAGTTTCCTCTTCCCTGCACAGAGATTGAGAGCGATTAAATATTTAAATGCAGAAAGATTTATTATATTGATCTTTCCGGGAAGGCTCCGGGGGACAGTGAGGTTTAATTATCAGTTGGTGCTTTATTGCTGGCGGTGGGCCGTGTGCGTGCTCAGTGCCCCCGTTTGGTGGCCTTGACCCTTCCTCCTCCCACATCCACTCTCCTCCACAAACAGCCGAGGAAGCAGGACCCCGTGGGGACTGTTCTGCACGTCACTGTCACCCGCAAAGGGAGCTGCATCCCTCGCTACCATGGACTGAGCTACGTGGCCTTGGAGGTGAGAGGTGGCCCTGGCGACAGGGGATGGCAGGGTCTGGGACGGACCAGAGCACCCCGACTCAAGAAGGAGGATGCTGCATGCTGTTCTGGCAGCTGTTGATGCTGTTTCACCCCCACAAATTTGGTAACCCCTCTCGCAGGTGCTGCTGCGGGGGCTGTCAGCCCCCCTGGCCACCCGCCATGAGGCCCTCGTCGCAGTGGCCAGAGTTGTGACCAATGTTCAGGAGTACAAGTGAGTGGTGGCCACAGCCGGCTGTTGGTGACATGGGTGGGGTAAGGCTGAGTTTTGGACACCCTGAGCATCCCTGGTGCCATTGCTTGGCTTGCCAGGAGCTGGCACCACCCTCCATGTGCTGACTGTCCCTCTTTCCATCACGTCTCAGGTACCGCATGGAGAAACATCCCATGGCCTGTCCCGACATCACCCCCACCACCGTCACCTTCCCAGACCCCCCAGCATCAGCCTTCAGCATCTCCCGCTCTGTCAACCATGGCTGCCCACAGGTACGGACCGAGCGTATCCGCGGGGATGCGGGGGGGCGGCAGCATCCCTCCCACTTGGGTACCACTGAGCATCCCTCCTTCCACAAGGTAGTGGAGCCTCCCACCCAGGGAAAAACTTTAGTGGCAAAGCGATGCTTTGAGCACCAAAGACACACTCCCCTCCTCTTCCTTGCGCTGCCTGCAGCTCATCGTTTGTGCCTTTGTCCTTCATTTTTCCCCCAGCTTGAGTGCCGCCTCTCGGAGGCTGAGCCCTTCTCCTCCTAGGGGCTCAAGTACCACCCGAGCGAGTTCACGACGCACATCTTCAAAATAGCTGTTGCCAGGGAAACATATGCTTTCGGCACGCGGCAGGAGGAGGGCCCCGCTTTTGTTCCCGAGCCCTGCCAAAAATTGGCAGGGAGAGAGAAGCAGGGGACAGCGGGGATGCCGAGGTGCGATGGAGCTGAGGCAGCTGCTCCATCCCTTCACCTCCGAAAAGTGCCAGCCGAAAGGGTGGCAAGGGCAGATGTCCAGCCGGCTGGAAAAGATGGATCCAGCTGGTCCCCAGCGCCAGCAGAGCACATGGTTCTCCGGCTCAGTCCTTCCCCCACGTCCTGTGTGTTGAATTTTTATCATCTTGGAGTGAGACGCCCTGTATCGACACATTCGGGGAGCCTATAAATAAAATATCACTTAAAGGAGGCCGGCCAAATGCCAAGTCGCTCACGAGGTGGTGAATTATCATACAAAACACCAGTTATATTTGCTGCCCCCATCTCTTTGCTACCTGAGGTTGCAGTTTCCCAGCCGGAGCAGGGCTATTTCTCTCCTCTAAATGCAGCCAAAACGCTTTTACCTTGGATTTAGATGGATAAATACACACAAAGCCCCATGCAGTTGTGGGACCGGGCTCTGGGCGAGCCCCCAGCCCTGGCATGGGCGGCAGTGCCAGTGCGGACCCGCAGGAGCCCAAGGCGGGAGGACGGGTGATTAAAACCAGCCATCTGGCTTGTGTGCTGCTGCCTCCTCCTCCTCCTCCTTCTGTCCGTGCCCACATGGCTCTGTCTGTCTTTGCACATCACCAAGGATGCT
This sequence comes from Nesoenas mayeri, assembly GCF_963082525.1. Taxonomy (NCBI): domain Eukaryota; kingdom Metazoa; phylum Chordata; class Aves; order Columbiformes; family Columbidae; genus Nesoenas; species Nesoenas mayeri. The sequence continues at coordinate 19,475,473 of NC_137563.1, read as the reverse complement.
GTCCCCAGGGATGTAGGGACAGGGTGCTCTGGGGAGCTGCGTAATCCCCATCCTCTCCCTTTTCCTGCCTCAGTTTCCCCACCTGTAGGATGCAGTTCATTCCTGGGGAGGATGAACTCCTAACTCCTAGGAGGAAAGGTTAGGGGAAGGCTGGGAGGAGGAGGAAGAGGAGGAGGGAGCTCAGGTTCCAGAGGTTAATGGCTTTCCCCCAGCGAACTCCCGGGCAGGCTAATCGGATTCAATCACTCTGCCAGCCCAGCGTGTCCTCTCGCCTGTCGGTTCCCATCAGCATCCGCGGCCAAGGGCGCTTGGGTTCACCTTCAGCAGGGCACCCCTCGAAGATAAATCTGCTTTTAGGCTCTTTCCCTTGGATACCCTCCAGTTGAACCTGCTTCTCTGGAGCTTCTTGTTCACTTTGGGATCTGCACCCTCCGGACAGGCAGCCGTGGGGATCGGGACATGGTCTCATCCTTGGGAAGGCAGGAGAGACGTTGTAGGCTTGGCCACCTCCAGTTCTGCTCGTGCCAGTGTTGCACTAGCCTTGGGGAGATGAGCTAGGGTAGCCAAGGAGGACGAAGGCATCTCCTCCTCCTCCTCCTCCTTCTCCCCAGCCCCTTTTTTGTGCTTCTCCAGGTGGCCCTTGGCAGGGGCGGGTTGTTGTGCCAAGCCGTCTGCCCAAATCAGCGCATCAGCTCTGACGCCTCGGCACAGAGCATCCATCTGTCCCGCCGAGCCGGTGGGAGACAGAACTCCTACCCCCTCAGCCCCCAAAATTGGGGGAGAAATCTGGAACACCATCTCCCATCTGTGTCCTGGTGAGAGGACCTCCAACAATTGGGGTCAAATTAACAATATGCTCTCACGTTTGACTTTTCCCTTCCCTGCTGCGTCTAAACCGACACCATCTCACAGCAATGCCAGGAAAAGTAACCGGAGGTGGCGTTTTGTGGTTTTTAGGAGCTTTTTCCCCCAAACTGAGCTTTCTGAGGCTGATGGAACAGCCTCTCCCCTCGCCGCCAGCCCCCGGAGCTGGGTAATGCACCGCTGCGGCTCTCCGAGGTGCGTCATGCCCATTAGCATCCCCAAACGTGAGCAGAGAGAGAACCCCCCCGCCTTCTCCTCCCTCCCCGCCGCAGCAGAAATGTGCTGATGCAGAAAAGCCGATCGGCATCTCGCCCCCGCTGGGCGATGCCGGCCGAGGGGTTGGAGTAACAGCATTAAAAGGGAGCGCTGTCGATAATTTCTTGGCGTTTGGGCAGCCGGGGTGAAAGGCTGACCTTTGGAGAGCTGGCGGGGCTCCCCGAAGATGAAGGGGAGCAAATGCTCACAGGGATGGACCGATGCCATTTCCAATGACAGCTCGTGGCTCTGGGGATAAACATGTTGCTTGCTGTTCAATATCTGTCAGGCAAACCAGACCTCGTGCTTGAAGAGAGGGTTTTGTGACGATATATGGACCCCGAAAGCCTGCAAGCAGGCTTTCGGGGTCCATATATCGTCACAAAACCCCTTATTGCAAGATCCAACCTCCACCTCTCCTCTCCCTCCTGTCTGCTTATTTATCTCTAGAGAGATAAAGTATCTAGAGGATAATTTTCCTGTTGTCTCCCAAGATGTCCCGACCAGCCGGACCCTCAGAGCAGTTGACCTGGGACACAACCTTCCTCTTCCAAGGCCGGGATGGAGCCACCGTCTTCTCTGAAGACACCGCTTTGACCATTGAATATTATCCGTACAAAGCCAGTAAGCCTGCAATCCCCACCAAGGATGCTCTCCATTCCCCACCGGGTTTGTCCTGGGGATGTCGTGCCCCAAACCAGTTGCTGTCCCCTGTTTTCCCAGTATGGGATGCTCCAGGCACCCTGGTTCCTGTGGGATACTCGGTGCTACCCCTCACCAGCCGCATTTTCCGGGAGCTGACGGTGCAGAGTGGTGGGATGTGCCTGGATGGCCTCACCATACAGGTGAGTGGGGTGGTATGGGGGTGGTACCTATAGGGGATGGTACCTGTAGCGGATGGCACTGGGACAGTGGGATGGAGATCCCACCTTCATGGGAGTGCTCCTAAGCATCCCATGGGAGGCCAAGGTCTGTGCTTGCAAGCCCTGAGCCTCTGGATGACATCTGGGTGACACCAAAGCCACCAAGAACTGTCACCCACCCTCTGCCTCCCCAGGGCACGGACCTCAAAACCACAAGTGGGTCCATCCCAACCGTGAGGCTCTGCCTGCGGCTCCTTCGCTCAGAGGTGAGAATGCTGGGGTTGGTGAATGCCGGGGTGAGGAGGGACAGGGACGGGGCAGGAGGTGGTGATTTGGGGCTGTCACCCTCTCCAGGGTGCAGACAGGGTATTGGGGAGAGGCCGTTCACCATATCCATGCGGAGAAGGGCCAGGCTGGTTAAGTACGGTGACAAATGGCCAACTGGCTCCATCCTTCAGCATTTGTGGTCCTCAGGGATGTCACAGCAGGGAGGGAATTTGGCTGCTTGGCCTTGGCTGCAGGACCAACACTTGGGCAGGTCAGGATGCGGCCGTGAGCCTGATCAATCTAATCTAATCTAAGCCTCTGCTCCCATCTGCAAAGCAAAATCCTACCCATCAAGTGAATTTGGGAGAGGTCTGGATGCTGTGAAGGCTGCGTGCCCCCCATCCCCGGGGGGCGTGGGGCCGGCTGGTGGGGGTCTTTAGAGTGATTGCCCAGGGGGGTCAGCGAAAAGGGGTCTGCGTGTGATGAATTATTCACATGGGTGTCACTAAGTGCAGAATTAATCCTTTTGCTTCCAGCTGGCTGCTGCACTAAATTATCACTCGCAGTCATGCGGGAAAATGCTGCGGAATTCATTTAGCTGATTATTGTTTTGATCTGGGAGCTGTAATGTTTTTTTTTTCTCCTCTTCCCCAACTCTCCGTTTCCCCCCTCCAGCCCTGCCTTCCTTAATATATGTCAGAGCTGAGAGTGGGAACAAAAAAGGCAGGAGAGGCAGAGCTGGCCTTGGGCTCTGCGTCTGGTTCACTCACCCGGCGGCAGCCTGGGCAGACGGACCCAGAGCAATGCAAATCGATGGGAACCCAGCAGCGTGAGGGCAGGTTTGGCTCCTTTGCCCAGGCCCTTGCTTCTTGCCTGGAGGTCAGGATTTTCCAAGGAAGATGCTCAATCTGGCTGGTTGTGACCCCCAGCACCCTGAAACCGCAGGCAGGAGAGATGCAGGTGCTGGGGTGCAGGGCAGAGCCGCTCCTCTCCCTCTTCAGGCAGCCTCAGGCTCCCAGGGACGCTCAAAGGCTGGATTTCCAAGTCCTCAGCTCATGGATTAGTCCTGAGCTGGGCTTTGGGACAGCAAGAAGTGACCAAGAAGCCACAGCAGTCAATACAGGACTCATATTGACCCAACGAGGCATGGGGGCAACCGCCCTATCAGATGGCGAAGGAGAACAGACTCAGCGACTTCGTCTTGTTTTTCTTCTTCCTTTTTTTTTTTTGTATTTTCTTTTTTTATTTGAATGTAGAGAGCTGAAAATGCATAACCTAGATTGGCTGGGCTTTTTATAACAACCAACAGCTAAATAAACCCTGGGCCATCTGTACTCCCCAGCGCTGGGTGTAAATCCTGGCTGTGCCATGGCCTCGGCAGGGATTTCACCGGCTCCTACCATGGGTCTGGGTGGTCCTGAGCTTGATTTTGGATGTTCACACTGACTCTCTTTGCCGGTAAAACATCCGCAGTACCAGGGTTTTAAGGGGCTCCCCATGAATATAATTCATCCCCCACTATTTCTGCAGGGTCTCAAAACTCTGCTACTTTTGCAATAGCCACAGGGAAAGGGGTTTGGAGCAGCTGGTTTATTAAAAGCCTAAAGACCTGACACCAAAGATCAGCAAAAAGCCGCATTATCCCAGGGAAAGGTCTGAAAGGGCAGCGCTGGGTTGTGTCCCCCCCAGTAAAGGCACAAGACCCCCGGATTTGTCCCCATCCAGCCCTGTCTTCATCCCTCTTCGCTCTCCCTTCGGAGCCCAAATGAGAACAAAAGACTTTGATCATCTCAGGGAGACAAAGAAATCAAAGACTTCAGCAAAACGTCGGCGTTTTAGCAAATTGACGCCTGTCGCAGAAAATCTGTTCTAGTGGGAAAACCTGCAGCCGCGATCATCTGCCTCTGCCCTGGCTCGCGGCTCAAGGCAGCTCTCCCGTTTTCCCTTCATTCTTCTTTTTCCACCCCAAATTTGGTGTTTCGCCCAAGAAAGATGAGTTTGACCATGCAGTAGCCAGTCGCAAATCCATTTGCAGGGTCGGCAGGATGCAGTCCCCAAGGGGCTGGGGGATGCTGAGACCCATTCGAGGGCTGGAAAATACCCACTGGGTGCATCTTTATTCCTATGTATTAACCAGCCCTGTTTTATGCCTCATTTTGGCGCAACCTTGCTTCCCTCAGCACATTGACTGGGCACTTGGGACCTTCGGGGTCACCCCCTGTCTCTGCCACTCCCTTTGCTGAGTGCCCTTGGTCATGTCACCCGAGATGGGGCCTGGGGATGTGCCACCACATAGTGACGACCTCTGAAAAGAAAAGGGAAAAGCTGGTGCTGCTTTTTTCCAGGCAAGGAAAAAGAGAAAGCAAATCAACAGGCTGGCTATATCATTGCTTAAACAGCCTTAATTTATGTAATTGCTGCCATTTAGAACCAGAAGCAGATCGACGCCTGGTGTAAATTGTCACAGTGCCGGGGTGTAAGTTGTCACCACGCCAGCCCAGTGATCAGACCCCTTTTGGGCTGGCAAAAAATGGGTTTACAGTTGGTTGGGAAGGGGGGAGTTGCCACACGTTTCCCATTATTTCAGCCTGTCTGACCAGATTTGTCTTCCACAAGCACCACAATGGGGCTTTTATCCCCAAACCACATTGCATGGGGAGCAGAAGCTGGAAAAAGTCTTATTTTGGAGGAGCATTGCCCTTCCCCGGTGAGCATCTTCTCTCGGTGGGCTGGCTGAGGGCTTATTGGTACAGCTGAACTGCGCTTGATTGACACCTGCCCATCAAACACATCATCCCCTTATCACACAGCGGATTACAAGGGGCTTTACAGCATCACTGCCGGCCGGGAAGAGCCAAACCAGCGAGGAACCAAAAAAAAACTGCGAGCAAGGAATGTCTTTGTTAAGGAGAATTAGTTGCGTTGCTGCTCGCGGGTCCCGGGGGAGCGTTCAGGGCAGCGCTAATTGAATTAAGAGCCGGTGCGAGCGGCGGTGACGGTGGCGGGGCCGAGCTGGCCATCGCTCGGCATGGCGGGCAGCAGCTGTGTGCCGGCCGCCGTAATTGCAGCCTGAGCCTCAACTGTTGCATTTTGCATGATGCCAATCCCCGGGGAGGGGGAGAGCGGCGGGACGGGGGGGTTTCACCCCAGATTTGATGCTGGAGGAGCTGGGGTGAGGGGGGGACCGGCGGCAGAATGAACCGCGGCGGCGCGGGGGGATGATGATGATGCTGATGGTGTTAATGAGGCAGCGATGGGGAAGGGCACGGGGCTTTGTGGGGAGGGAGGGCGCTCACTGCCCTCGTTAGCTGCACTAATGAGGCCAGGCCAGGCACAGGCACGGAGTCAGCCCCAGCGAGGGCCACTTGGCCGCAGTCTGTTTGGAGGGGGCACCGAACCTAATTCCGGCTCCAGTGCAGAGAAATCGGTGCGTGCTGGGGTGCCAAACCTCGCTGCGAGGATCCCAGCAGCCAGATAGGTCCTCAGCACCCAAATCTGCCCTGATACTGGGAGCTGTGGTGGCCAGGATGGGTCCCCGTGCATGACCTTGGCAGCAGGGAGGAGCACATGGACTCCATCGTTTATTCCATTAGACCCAACTTCCCGCACTAACCAGATTAGAGCAGAGTCTATCAAAGCCAGGCTAGCGGGAGAAGAGCGGGGCGCGCACAGCCGGGAAATGAGGGGCAGGAAAATCACATTACAGCTGTCGGCAGCATCTGGTAGGGGCTCTGGCTCTTTCCCATCACGTTGGTCCTGGTAGCACTTCAGGATGTGGAAGCGGGGACGGGGGACAAGGAACATGCCGCATCAGACCATGTCCTCTCCCTCCCCAGAGACCGGGGATGTTCCTGACCCCATCGGCCAGCGATGCTCTCCCCAAATTGGACCCTGCCACTTTCACACTCGGGAGGGATGAAGAGCCACGGGCAGCCCCCATGTGCCCGTTTTATCACCAGGTAAGTAGCCTGGAGGAGACTTTTCCATCGGTGCCCACATCTCTGTCCTCAGCTGCTTTTGAGTGGCACAGGGATTGGGGTTGGGGACAACACCCTGTCACCTTGCTGAGGGCAGCCTGGATGCAGCAGCTTCCATTTGAGCGCTCAATCCCAAATCCATTTAGCAAATTCTCTCCTATTACCGCTGCATTATGTCGGGGACCCCAGGCACCTCCAGCTCATACCTTTCAGCTCCAGAAAAAAAAACATAAAATAGGCAGCTGTTCTCCTCCTCTAGCCCTTTGTATTGATAAATGGAGTCCTTGGATGAATTCAAACCTAGCCCTCATGGTCCTAATATCTTCCTGTACTTTAAGCCATCTGGCTTTAAAAATAACAGGTCGTTAAACCTCAATTCTGCTTATTAAATAGCTGAGAGGGAGGAGGTGGAGGGACCCTGTGTTGCTCAAACTCCACCTTCAACCCAATCCCTCTCCCTGCTATTCAGGAAGAAAATTAGCAATAAAATAACAACCATAAAAATACAGAAAAGCTATTTTTTTTTCCTCCAGCTGTTTTAATTCCTCCAATCCACTGAGCTTTATTGCTTCCTATTCCCCGGCTGCAGCGGCTGCTTTATGCTTGGCCTAATAGCAACCTGTAATGGGGTGTGTGGAGGCGGGTACAGCTTAAATGTGATGAGGATGCGAGGTCCAACCTTGATGGAGCAAATCGCCCCAGGGCTCCCAAGAAGCGCCAGCACCCTTCAGCTCTGCACAGGATCCAGCCCTGGCATCACTGGGTGTTTTCAGCCCCAGCGTTGCCTTTTGCTGGCACCAATGCAGCCTCAAGTCCCGCTCACTGTATCCTCGCAAGAGCATCCCAGCATCCGTAAAGCCACAAGATGTTCCAAGGATGCTTCCAGTGGGACAACCCAAGCTGAGGAGAACAGAAAGGCTTTGCACAAGCCCTGGACACCCACTGCCAAAAATGCTAGAAAACATTGCTGTTAAGATTATTTTTTTCCACCCAACCTTGAACTGCCTCTTTTTTTTTTCCCCTTTTTTTCTTCCCCTTAAGGCACAAATTATTTTCACTCCACTTGCATGGCAAGGAGGGTGATTTGCTTGGAAAACCCATCTCGTGACAGCCCCGGGAATCAGGGCTGACACCCCACTAATGGCGTGGGACACGACAGCCCCCCCGGCAGCGGGTCTGGGGGGGCCCGGGGGGGACACTGGCCTGATCACAGCCCTGTCACTCCTTCCCGCTCCGCTCTGCCTGATCAAACCCACATCCCGCGTCCCTGCCCTGCGGCTTCCGAGGTCCCGCTCCCGATCTGCTCGTTAATGCCTTCGTTAAAAACTGTAAGGAGGAGCGAGGAAAACAAAGCGATGAGCGATATAATATTATCAGAGATGGGGTAACCCTGGTCCCATGGAGGCAGAAAAACCCTCGTGTAGGTTTGTGCTGGGACATCAACCCCCCCTGCCTTGCGCTTATCAAGACTTGGGGCTGATTTCTGTTGACTTAGGCTGAGGTTTATGCTGGGCTCTGCCTAAGCATGTTTTCCTACCCTTCTGCCCTCTCGCCGCATAGATTTGCGCCTCTCTTACTAGTCGATGAATAATTTACGAGCAGCACTTAACGATTAGGGAGGCGTTTTCTTCAACCTCTTCAAACGTTCGCTTCTTCTTCCAGCCTTTCTTTCCCCGCTCCCATCATCCCTGTTCTCCTGACCTGTCGACGCTGGGCAGTTGTACAAACCAAAGGGCCTCTAGTGGGGCTGGGAGAAGAAAATGTCATTTATTATTTTATTCTATTTTATTTTTTACCTTGCTTCAAGGGAAAAGGATGCTGCAAGAGGAGAGGGGGCTGCAAAGGGAGAGAGTGCTGCAAGCAGAAAGCTGCTCCCCCAGGCTGCAGCCCCATCTAGCGTCAGCCTAACCAAGCCCAGCCTAAGCTTTAGGCCCAGGCTCCCCAGACAGGGCTGGGAGAGGCCGGGGTGCAAGCAGTTGTGAGGTTGGGATGAGGATGCTCTGCACTGGTCCCAGTTGGGTTTGAAGGGGAGATGGGCACCCATGGGTGCCCGAGCACCCAGAGGCACCAGGCAGGGCCTTGGTGCATTACCCCAGCACACTTGTTACGCAGGATTAAGCCAGTTAATAAAAAGCCTATAAGTCAGTTAATGTGATCCCAGATTATATTTATGCCCATCTTCCTTCTCAATAAGATTAAGGATTCAGCAATTCACTTCCCTCTTTTTTTTTAATTATCTTTTTACCATGCGCTGGGGGTGGGTCCCTCAATGTCCTCACTGCGTGACACCAGGGCATGGGGAAAAAGAGAAAACTGGCTCCAAAATGCCGTTTTTTGCGTGTTTGAAGGTGCAGCACGGTGGTGCTGATGGATTTACGCTCACTGCCGCAATGCGAGGTGCATTTTATCAGCAAATTGAGTCGATACATAAGCAAACACGAAAATTGATGGCCACACTGGCAATAAACCACCTGCCAGGCCAAGGACACGTCCCGTCACTGGGGGTGATGGGGACACTTGGGGTTTATCCCTCTGCAGTTGTTTATTTTTCAAAGCTTGGAGGTGAAAATGCTGGAAATGTGTTTATCTTAAGAGATGAGGATGTTTTCCTAAGAGGGAAAAAACAGACAAACAAAAAAAACCCTGCGAAGAACCAACGGGAACACCAGGTAACAGTTGTAACCTGCTTCTGTATTTTTTTAAATTTTATTTCAGGAAGGGGCTTTTTTAGGTTTGGCCCCAGTTCATGGTCACGGGTGAGCACTGGGGGATGCTCTGACCCAAACCAGGAGGCTCCTCTGCCCTTCCATTTCTCCCTGGTGACCATCACCTGGGGACACCACTGTCCCCATCCCTCCCCAAAGCAGCGAGAGGGGAGAAATAACTTGTTTTCAGGAGCCAGGAGCTGACTCAGCCAGAGTTTGCTCTCAAAAGTTGTTCCACCTGCTCCTAGCCACCGATTTGCCTTTTTTTTTCAGTTATTTTTTTCCATTTTCTTTGAGTAAAATAAAGCATCAGCGACCCTCAGAGGAACGGCAGTCCCTACTGGTGGCACGGCTGCTTTTTTCCGCCTTATCTTGAAGCAGCAGGCAGGGGGGTGGGAGCCTGAGGAGCAGTCGTCGCTACACGGAGCATCTTTCTTCTCCCAGTTACCCGGTGTAATCCAGCAGCTTTTATTTCCTTGTTCGACACGATATCAGCAGCCGGCAGCTGGGCCCGGAGCCGGATAGCGATGGTAATCGCCCGCCCGAAAATCATCCTTCTTGTTGGGAAGGGAAGCAGAAGAACGTGGTGTCTCTATTAAATCGAACGGGGCGCAGATTAAACGCTTTTCAATGCAATCCAATTAACTCTTAAATTGAATTGTAATGCTTTGGCTAATATACCCCCCACCCCCAGAATGGCCTCCCCCCCTCGCCCCGATGCATGGGAAGGGAGTTCAGCCTTGGTTTAATCAGATAAAACCCCGCTTATTTGCTGCCTTTCACCGGCATCCACCCAGATGTTGACCTGAGGATGGGTTTGGGTACCAGAGCATCCCTGGGGATGGGCTGCGGACACGACATCCCTTCCAGTCCCATCCCGTGTCCCAAGGGGATGGGGAAGGTTGACAGGCAAAGGAAATCAAGGCATCATTATCTCTGGATGGTTTCGTGAGCTTTTGTTACAGAAAAGAGGCAAAAATGGGATTTTTTTCCCCTCTGATCTTCCTAAGCTGCTGCAGCAATGTTTCTTTTCTTAGATATGTAAATGCGAGCTTATCCCATCTTCATAACAATTAAGGAATCGGGCTTAACACTCATCGGGGGACGTGTGATTTGTTGGGCTGGAGGGAGACTGTGGTGCAGAACAGACCAGGGCACTGCCAGGGGCTCAGATGCTCGCAAGTGAAATGAGTTTTCCCCTCCTCAGCCCCTCTGCGGGTGCTTTGCTGTCCCCTCCCTGGCCAGGGACAGGCTCAGGCTGTGCCATGGGGATGCAGCATCCTCTGGTACACCCTGGTTTTGGACCCTACTGCATCCAGTGGAGGTTTATTGCCGGCTCCTGCTTCTTGCTTTTGCTCCTCTACGCGTCTGGAGATGAATCGATTCGAACTAACCGGATACATCAAAGTGTCTCGCAGCAATTTGTTAAGCAAACAAAAAAAATATATATTAAAAAACCAAACTTGGCCTAAGCAAATATAGGAAGGAGGGGGGCAGATGAAAGGCTCTAAATGCAAGGGAAGCTTCAGAGGCTTGGAAATGAAGGAGGGAAAAAAACCAACCCTTTAAAAAAATAGCAAGGGCCAGGAGTTTCAAAGCTTCCATCATTTCAGATGTGGATTCCCAGCCTTTCATCCCAGATCCCTGCGGGAAGGAGAGACAAGTTATCTCTGGGTGGACTGGAGATAGGAGGAACGGGGAAAATGTCCCTAAATATCCTTGACCCTGTCCCCAGTGGCAGCCGGAATATTGGATGGGGGGGTTGTCTGAGCAGCGTTGGGCTGGGACTAAGGGCTGGTTTTCTAGCCTCTGCAGGTGTAGTCTGAGCCTAGAAAAGCCGTGGTTGATCCCAGCACCTTCCAGCAGCTGCCCAGCCCGGGCGAGCCGAGCGTGGCCTCATGCATTATTGATGGGGTGGATAATTGCGCACTTCCCACCGACTCTTTGATGAAAAATTGATGGCACGGGGCGAGGAATCGAGGGGCTCCCTTGACCGACACCGGCCTCTTTTGTTTCTGAACAAACACCGGAGGAGAGATGGATGCAGGATGCCGCAGTGGGGCGGCACAAGAGCCTCTGTGGTACCTGAAGGTGGGGACAGGGCTGGGGAGCAGTTGGAGCAGAGCATCCTTTGCCTTAAACCTCTGTAAATTTGATCTCAAGGTATTATAAAAGTGGGGTTTGAGCAAGGAATTATTATCCGGTCAGGATCAGGCCAAATCCCAAGGTGGAGCTGCAGCACGATGCCACCCAGTGTCTCCAAGAAGTGGCTCCTCAGAAGTTAATTGAGTATTTTAAACATCAGAGGAGTGTGTTGGGGGGGGAAAGCGTTTCCATTGTACATCCAAGGCATGGAAATCAGCTGCTGTCACCCTCAGACCCACCCGGCCCTGGTTGTCACCTCCCTGGGTGCTGGGAGCAGGAGATAAGGCAACAGTGGCCAAAGCCAAGCTGGGGACAAGGAGGGGATCTGGGGACGAGAAGAGAGGGCTGGGGACCCGTGTTGAGGGCTGGGGACAGCGAGGGGTTGCTGTCCCCAAGGGACAGGAGCTGCCTGCTGTTCCCCATGGCTTTAAAAGCGGCAATGACATGTGTGATGCTCCAGGGGATGCTAAAGGAGAAAATACGTGGGTTTCCTGGGTCAAGGAGCAGCAGAGGCAGCTGCCTGCACCTGCCTGCACCTGGAATGTGCCCATCAGGGTACAGGCAGGCGGTTTTGGGCACTGAGCTGCTGCGGGGTGGAGTTGCTAAGAGAAAGGTTGTGTTGTAGCAACCAGGAGCTCCCACACAGCCTGAATCCCTTTTTGAGCAGAAATAGCCCAGGAAAACCAGCTTTTCCTCATGCTACAACCCCCCGGCATGGCTGTAAGTCCCCCTGGCCGGTGGCTCGGGTGGTGGTGTGGGGACAGGGGGTGGCCCAGGCGGTGCAGGTGTGTTTGGGACAGGCAGAGCCTGGCAACGTGCCGGCAGGCAGGGCCAGGAGCAGGGTGTTGGGGGAGCAGGGCACCCCGGGATAATGCTGTTCTACAGACCTTTCTCCTCCACGGTGAGTACTGGGGATGGGGACATTACCCTGTCACAGGGTCGCTTTTGCTCGTAGCCAAATTTGCATGATTTAATGGTGCAGCCACACGATGATGTTCAAAGCCAGGCATTTCAAAGTGTCCCCATCCTCAGGACAAGCTTTCCCAGCCTGGTGGCCACACAGTTTTGCATCCAAGGGGGATGCTGGAAGCATCACAAGCAGTGTCTTTTTGGGGCAGGGCTGGATCCTGACCCCAAAGCAGCGATGGCAAAGGGGTTTTGCCCCAGGGGAAAGCCAGAGGAGCTTCTCCTGGCTGTGGGGAGGGGGCTGAAGGAGCTCGCTGGAAGGGACCCCTCTTGGAGGGCTTTCTCCTCATCCTCACCTTCTGCTCTGGTGTCCCCTGCCAGCTCCACCAAGACGCCGTGTCCCTCCCAGCGGCTGATGCCGTGGCCAGCATCTTGCCTGGAAAACAACCATTCCCACGTGGGACAGGAACGTCACCGGAGAAGCTGAGGTACAGAGGTCACACCGATTTTGTAGCCCCCTCTTGGGTCCTTCTCCTCCTCCCCATCTCCATCCTCACCTCTTCCAGTCTCCCACCCCCCTGCACCCCCATCCCCACCAGCTTTGCCCCGACACCCCAAAGAGGCTCCTGTTTCCACAGGAGGACTCCCCAGCCAAGGTTTCGCTGGTGTTTCAGCCCATTGGGAACAGCCAACCAAGGGTGTCACCCTGTCTCTGATCTGCAGGTCCCAGGAGGTCACCGGGGACAAGCAGAAGATGGTGACTGCTGGTGACACTGGAGGAGAGCAGGACGTTAGGAACAGTGAGGGGGACCAAAGCCAGGCTGAAATCAACTCTACACTGCCAGTGAGTGAAGGTTTTGGGGGTCAGCCCTTGAGTTTGGCTTTATCTTGGGCATGAAACAGCTCTCGGGTGGATGTGGGGGGAAGAAGCTGAGCCTCTCCCTGCATCTGCCCCCCCTTCCCCCCTTCCCAAGGCCGCACGATGCTGCTGCCCCCTCTCTCCGTGCCCCGGCCCCCGGCAAGGCCAGCGCCAAGGCTGGAGCGGGGGGCTGGGGGGGCTGGAGGCACACAGCTCCCCCCGGCCAAGGTCCCGCTGCCAGGAGCCATTCAGCCTGGCAGGAGGGATGTGGGAGGGTCAGCCTGGGAAGGTGCAAACCTCAGGGAATTGTTTCCCGCCCCCCAGTATCACCTGGGAAGTTGTTCCCCAGCCACATGGGTGCTAAATTCCCCCCAGCAGGCTCATCTGCATAAAACATTCATCCCTTTGTTACTCTGCACCAGTTCCCTTCTTCTAAAGACCTGCAAGGCTTGCAGCTTGAGACTGACCCCTCAGCTCTGACACTGCTGCACCGCATGTCCTTGGGAAAATCACTTTTCCTCCAAAGGAAGAGATGGGAAAATGGGGAGCTGGAGAAGGTCTGTAGGGTGGAGGAAGAGCTGGGCAAGTGGAGAGAAGAAGGTTTGGAGGGACAGGAGAGAAGGAGGGATGGTTGGAGGAGAGAAGGATGGATGGATGGAGAAGGAAGAAGGGATGGATGGAGAAGGAAGGAGGGATGGATGGATGGATGGATAAGGATGGGGAAAGCCCAGGCTGACAGTGGGATGCAGTGTCTCTGCTCTGGGCTGTCAGGGGGTGGGCAGGTACCAGCTGGCGCTGAGGCGGATGGCGGGGGACCTCCTGTCCCTGCGCCAGCACGTCACCAGCCTGGAGGTGGAGAATGGGCAGCTGCGGCACAGCCTGGCCTGGCAGGAGGAGCTGGGCCAGGATCTGCTCAGCGATGTGGACCTGGACGTCATGACCCGGGAGGAGCTGCTGGACAGGCTTGGTAAGCGATGGGGACGAGGAGATAGAAATTTGAGGTCCCCTTGTCTCTGACCGGGTGACAAGGATGTGGCGTGGGGTCTTGCAGCCACCATCAAGCGTGAGCTGGTGGCCAGCACAGCAGAGATGAGGAGGCTGAAGGACCGTGTCCAGCAGCTGCAGAATGAGCTGATCCAGGTAGGGATGCAGGCAGGGGACACCTGAGGGACAGGGTGGGAGCAGCAGACAGAGCATGACAGCACCCACATAGCCAAGACCTGAGAGCCCCTGGACCCCCAACCATGAGGCTCTCCCAGGCCTACAAGTGATGCCCCAAGGCTTGAGGCACAGCATGGAGGTCCATGGGGGCTTTTCCATGTCCTCCCTGCCCAGAAAAACGACCGGGAGCAGGAGCTGGTGCTGCTGCAGCGAGCCCACCGGCAGCAGCGAGCCCGGCTGAGGAGCTGCCAGGAGAAGGTGGCCAAGACCAAGGGCCTGGAGGAGACGGTGCGGCAGCAGGAGAAGGTGACCTGGGGGGGCAGGAGGGGGTGTGACGGCCACCACAGCCTTGCGCCCAGCTGTCCCCATGCCCTGGTGACACGGGGGTGGCTGTGCCCTCTCCCACAGGTGATCGAGGCGATGGAGCGGGTGCTGCAGGAGAAGCTCAGCAGGAGCACTGCGAATTCAGGGGGTGGGTGCCACAGGGGACAGGGACCCCGGAGGGGCATCCCCTTCTGAAGGGGGATCAGAGGAGGCCTTGAGCTCCCTGCAACCCATCCCTGAGCATGGGGGAGATGGGGGCTCATTCCCAGCCCCCTCTCTGCCCAGGGGGTGCAGGACCCATCGCAGTGTCCCCCCACCCCATCCCGCAGGCGCAGTCCTCTCCAGGGAGGTGTACGCCGTGCTGCTGGCTGAGAACCGCCGGCTGCGGGAGGAGCTGGCCAGGCCCCCCCAGCCCTCGCCCCCTGTCGCCCCACGGCCCCCAGCCTTGCCGGTGAGAGTGGGGAGGGGAATGGAGCCGTGGCACACCAGAAAGTGACACCAGGGGGTAACTGGGCATGTTGGGAACATCACCCAGGTGGCATCTTCAGCTCTGTGGGGTGATAGCTTGTTCCCACCGTGAGTGGGGGGGGTGGGAAGTAGGGTAGCCAGTTGTCTTTCCTTGCTGCTGCTCATCTGATGCCCACCAGGGTGTTTTTGGGGGTGCGGAGAAGCTGGCGCTGCTGGCCAGGCTGGAGGAGGCACAAGCCCGCGGGCGGGTGCTGGAGAGGCAGGTGGGTGTCGCTCCCCCACAACCCGCTCAATGGGGGTTATCTGGGATGGGGGGACACCTCTGGCCCCCCTGCTTTGGGAACAGCCAGCCTGGTTTGGGTCTGTCCCAGCTGGCAGAGGCAGCGAGGAGCTGGGGCCGGGAGAAGCAGGAGCTGGGCACGCGGCTGCTGGAGCGGGAGCACGGCTTTCCCCACGGCCCCGCCACGGTGAGCGCCCGCGGGGGCACGGGGCCACTCCACACTAGGGGGTCTCCATACCCATCTCCACATCAGGGGGATTTGCTTCAGTTTCCCTGCAGGACCCTGGGTGAGAAGGAGGGGGGTGGGTGGTCCCTAGGGCTGCAGGACCCCCCTCCAGCATCCCAAGAGACCCCCTAACCCCAGACTCCCTTATTGCAGCCCCTTAATGCCCCACTGAGAGGGTGGGTTGGATTTACAGCTTACAAAGACCTTTTCCCATCCCTCACCAGACTGCCATGGCCCCCCAGAGAAGACCCCAGACCCTGCCCCCCTTGCCCTGACCCCCACCCAGCAAGAGAGACGGAGAAATCTGCTGCTGCCAAAAGGACCTGGTGCTTTTTTTCGCGAGATGAAATTACAGAGTAAATCAGAGGCGAAGCAAAAACGTTAGAGGGCATCGAGGGAGCGTCACCGTGGTCCCTGGTGTCACCCTTTGGGGGTGACCTGGGGACCCCAAACAGCTGGAGGGGTACAGCAGCACCCACCCCCCGCCCCACATCCCCTTGGTGGGGCTCCGGTTTATCTCCCTTGTGGTGTAAGCACAGCCTTAAGCGGGCTGGAGCGAAGGCCGGGATGTGCCAAGCCAAGGCTGTGGCCGTGAAAGCATCCCAGCTGTTCCCAAAATCACCCCCTGGGGCTGTGAGGAGCCAAAAGCGCCTGCCAGGCTGTTGAGGTGTCCCCCAAAGCGAAAGTAGCTGGGGGTCGCCCCGGATCAGGCCCCTCACGCCTGGGACTCGAGCGGCCGTAAGGTCAGGTAGATGGGTTTGTCCGGGATCAGGATGAGATCAAACTTAGTCCCGACTTCCACCGCTCGCATAGTTTCGATCTTGAAGTTCTCCAGGATCTGGGATGGAGGAGGAAAGGAAAAAAGAGCAGATGGAAAACTCTGGAGGTACCAACACCCGTGTGCCACCTCCCCTGGGGCACGGCGTCCCCGGCGTGCCCGCAGCGGGATGCTCACGTGCATGAGGAAGAGCTGCATCTCCAGCTCGGCGATGCGGCGGCCCAGGCACTGCCGGGGGCCGAACCCGAAGCTCAGCCCCTGGAAGTGCTTGGGGCCGGCTGCCAGCCAGCGCTGCGGGCTGAACTGCTCCGGCTTGGGGAAGACCTCGGCGTCCCGGCCCATGGCGTAGAGACCCACCTGCACCAGCGTCTGCAGGGACGGGTCATCGAATCAGAGAATCATGGAAACATTTTGATTGTTGAGTGCAAACATAACAATTCTAGCACTAAACCACCTCCCTAAGAACCTCATCTCCGTGTCTGTCCAACCCTCCAGGGCTGGTGACTCCAGCACTGCCCTGGGCAGCCTGTTCCAATGCCCCACAGCCCTTTGGGGAAGAAATTGTTCCCCAGATCCAACCTCAACCTCCCCTGGTGCAGCTTGAGGCCATTTCCTCTCATCCTATCACTTGCTACTTGGCAGAAAAGACCAACACCCTCCATGCTACAACTTCCTTTCAGGTGGTTGTAGAGAGTGACAAGGTCTCATGTCACCCACCTCCAGGTCCCATAGCCCCCCTGTGAAGCAGAGTGGCCGTGCTCACCTTGGGGGGGATGCGGTAGTCGTGGAGGATGACCTCCTGCGTGGTGTACCTCTGCAGGGTCACTGCCACCGGGTGCAGCCTGCGGGGACACGGGTCCTATTTTTAGGGACATCCTGGCCCCTGCCGTGTCCCACCTCACTGCATGACACCCCAGGTTTGGGGAAGGAAGAAGCTGAGGGTGTTCTCCTCACCTGAGCGTCTCCTTGATGGCAGCTTTGAGCAAGCGGATGGTTTTCAGCATCTTCACCCTGTCCCCCGCTGCCTCCCGCTTGGCGGCCAGGACCTCTGCCCGCAGCTGCTCCTGCACGCCCGGGGACCGCGCCAGCTCGAACATGGCCCACTGCAGTGTCATGGAGGTCTGCAAGGGGGCCAGAGAGCAGAGCTCAGCACAGAATCCCAGAATGTGAGGGGTTGGAAGGGCCCTGGAAAGCTCATCCAGTGCAATCCCCCCATGGAGCAGGAACACCCAGATGAGGTTACACAGGAAGGTGTCCAGGCGGGTTGGAATGTCTGCACAGAAGGAGACTCCACAACCCCCTGGGCAGCCTGGGCCAGGCTCTGACACCCTCACTGGGAAGAGGTTTCTTCTCATATTTGAGTGGAACCTCCTGTGTTCCAGTTTGAACCCATTGCGCCTTGTCCTGTCACTAGTTGTCACCGAGAAGAGCCTGGCTCCATCCTCCTGACACTCCCCCTTTATATATCTGTAAACATTAAGGAGGTCACCCCTCAGTGTCCTCTTGTCCAGCTCCAGAGCCCCAGCTCCCTCAGCCTTTCCTCACACGGGAGATGCTCCACTCCCTTCAGCATCTTGGTGGCTGCGCTGGACTCTCTGCAGCAGTTCCCTGTCCCGCTGGAACTGAGGGGCCACAGCTGGACACAAGATTCCAGGTGTGGTCTCCCCAGGGCAGAGCAGAGGGGCAGGAGAACCTCTCTGACCTACTGACCACCCCCTTCTAACCCACCCCAGGTCCCATTGGCTTCCTGGCCACAAGGGCCCAGTGCTGGCTCATGGTCACCCTGCTGTCCCCAGGACCCCCAGGTCCCTTTCCCCTACGCTGCTCTCTAATAGCTCATTCGCCAACTTACACTGGAACCTGGGGTTGTTCCTGCCCAGATGCAAAACTCTACACTTGCCCCTGTTTTATTTCATTGGCACCTGGCACCAGCCAGGACCCTGCCCGACAACCCTGCCCGCTCCTCACCGTGTCCACCCCGCCCGCCATCATCTCGGTGACGCTGGCCCTGATGTCATCCAGGGGCAGCTTGTCCTGCATGATGAGGCTGCAGAGGATGCCCATGTACTCCGTGGTGCTCTTGCGCTGCAGTCGCAGGTCCCGGTAGACGTTTTGTATGCATTTGTCCGCTGAGGAGACATGGAGATGAGGCCTTGGTGGGGGAGGAAGGCACCAGGTGTGGCACCTCAGGACATCACTGCATCATGCCAGTGGTTTTTCCACAGGAGCTGCTCCTGCAGCAGCTTGGGACCGTGGTTGTACCAGGTGCCAAAATCTCTCCGAGCCCACAAGCCCCTCTGGGAGAGCTGCTCCATGGTGCCCATCATCTGCCCTTCATCACTCCTAGGTGCTTCCCCACCACTCCATCCCAAGCTCCAGAAGGGCAGATGCCATGTGGAAAGCCTTCCTGGCCTTGGTGGCCCCACTCAACTCCTGTACTGGGTGGTTGGATGCAGGAGAAACTCTCCACGCTGGTGAGATGAGGCTGCTCTATGAAGACAAGCCCTCCAAGGGGCCCTTGGGTGACACTCACCCTGGGAGAAGATGGCATCCCAGGCCCAGACGTGGTCCCTCCAGGTCTTGGTGTTGAGGTGGCGCAGGAGGGCGGGCGGCAGGTAGAGCATGGGCGAGGTGGTGTGGAACATGAGGGTGACGGCGTCGATGAAGCGCTGCGCCTCGGGGTCCACAAAGTCCTGCAGCAGCCCCAGCCGCTCCCCGTACAGCACGTGGCACACGGCTGCAAGCACAGCACCCCTGAGGGGACATGGCCGGGGAGACCTTGTCCCTGCCCCCTCCACTCTCCTGTGGCCAACTCCAGCATTTCATAAAATCATAGAATCATTTCAGTTGGAGGAGACCCTCAGGATCATCAATCAAGTCCAACCATAACCCAACTCTAGCACTAAATCACATCCCTGAGAACCCCCTCTAAACCCCTGCAGCGATGGTGACTCCAGCACTGCCCTGGGCAGCCTGTTCCAATGCCTGACAGCCATTTCCATGAAGAATCTTTTCCTAATATCCAATCTAAACCTCTCCTGATGCAACTTGAGGCCATGTCCATGGCTATGGGGACCTGGCTTGGCCACCTCCAAGCATCCTAGAGTCATGGGGACATCCCTTGCTGGGTAGGGTTGATGACTAGTAGATGATAAAACAATGTTGGGTTGTTCTCTATCTGTCTGGCCAGAGAACACCCCTCTAGACCCACAGCTTTGGTGGAGAAACTTGTTGGCCCATCTCTGAGGATGAAGGTGGGGGAAACGCAGCACATTGCCCATCTGGGGCACCTCGCCAGGGGTGTTTGGTGCGGGGGGACACATCGTGCCCCAGTACTCACACTCCAGGGCGAAGCGGAAGAGCTCATGGGTGAAGTCGGCTGTCCAGCGCTCCCGCCCGCTTTGCCCCACCTGCGCGCGCGCCCGCCGCACAAAGTCCTCGCCCACGGCGCTGAGCAGCGGCACGAAGCTCTCCACCGCCTGCGGCGACAGCACCTCCTTGTTCAGCAGCAGGCGGTCTGAGCGCCAGGCCTCCCCCTTCCTGCACAACACCAATGTTGGGGGGTCAGAAGTGTCCCCCTCATCCACCCGCCCAGAAGATGCCAGCCCCCCAAAGCACAGGGTCACCCAATGTCCCCATCGCCCTCGTGACACTCCACCTTCCCCGTATGCCAGGGTTATTGCGACAAGACCTGGGACCCCACATTCGAGACCCCCCCGGACCCCGACTCACTTGAGTAGCACACCGTAGGGCTTGTTGCGGTAGTCACGATAAGCCACCCATGGGGGGACACGGAATCGCTCCGGCAGCGTCCCCTCCGCCTGGAAGAGGGTGGCAGCGTCCCGGGGGCTGATGATGTTCACGGTCTCGTTGACACCCAGCTTCTCCCTGTCGGGGCACAGAGGGGGTCAGCCCTGCATCCCAACTCACCCCCTCAGTCCCTCACCTCCCCAGATCAACCACCTCCTCTCAGCACCCCCCAAATCAAACAGCCTCCTCCTCATGCCCCCAGGGAATCCTGCTTGTACGTCTTGTCCTAGGGGTGCAGTGGCTCAGCACCAGGTACTAGACGTAGACCCCCCCCAACTTTTCCCCTCTCATTTGGGATGTCAGCTCCAAACCCCATGGAGATTGGGGGGATAGAGCCCCTCTCCAGCTCCACCACTCCAAAATCCCCTCTTGCCCCTCACAATGGCATCAAGCCTGGCCAGACGCCGCCTCACCTGTAAATGGGCCCAAACTGCTGGAACTTGCGCGCCATGATGTGATGGACATTGTGCAAACCCCCCTCCTGCCAGAAGCGATAGAGGTTGAGCCAGCCGGCTCGCCAGTCACCGGGCAGCTGGTTAAACGGGCGAGGAGTCGGCGGGACGGGGGTGGCAGTCCCCTGAGTCCTGCAACATCCCCTGCCCAGGGCTTGGGGACATCCCCGTAAGGCACCCGGCTTGGGCGCAGCGCGGGCGAGCATGGGAGCGGGCGACGGGAGAGGGAGGCGAGGGTGGCCTCGCTCTTATCCCCCCCGGCCGCTGCTCAAGGCGAGATGCTCTCACCCGCCTCCCGATGAGTCACGGCCGTCCCACGAACGGGAACTGGGACAGGGACAGGCACTTCGACCCAGTGATGAGGCAGATATCAGGGTGTGGGACAGGGGAAAGGGGTTTGTGAAGCATCAGCCTCTCTCAGCCTTGCCAAAGTGGGGTTTGCCAGGTGACGGCAGGTGACACTGGCAGGTGGTCTGTGCCACCACAAGAAAAATAAAAACCCGGCTGCTAAGAGGAGAAATGTTCTGTCTGCAGAATAAATGATTCAAATGACCTAGGGGAGAAAATAGTGGGGGTTAGGCTTAATAAAGCTCAGGCCGGGTGGGTCATGGCAAGAGGGGACAGCCTTGGGACTGCCTGGCCTTGCTAGGGGGGAGTCTCTCCTCTGCCCTCCCCAGGGCATAGGATACTGGGGGTCGTATGTCCCCACCCTGTTCTCAGTCTCTCCTATCCCCTAGTATCAGCTGCAATCTACTGCAGGAACCCCAAGCACCCACTGCCAGCAGGGAAAGACTTTTTGGGGGTGTCATTGCCCCCGCTGAGCCAGGAACAAAGACTCCAGCCCCTGAGTTTGGTGGCAGACAAAGCTCCTTGTCCCCCAGTAACACCCAACGGTGACCAGTTAGCAATGGGGTGTGGGAGAGTTAAAAGGGGAGGGGGTCACTGAGGGGTCCCTGGGCCTTTCTGGGGTGTCCCTGGGGTGTCCCTGGAGTGGGGGAAGGACTCCAGACAGGTCCCCGAGGTCCCTGCACTTTCCTTGGGCTGACCTAGGGGATGACATCCTATGGCCTTGAAGGAGGAGAAGCAGCTCCAGGAGAGCTTTGCTGGGCTTAGGCTAGGTTTAAACCTTCGGTTTTCATTCTCCCCGGGAGCTGGGAGGAGCGGGAGGCAGCGGGCGATGGCGCTGCCCGAGGACGCTGAGCCGGCTCCGCCGCGGCTGCCGGAACGGCGGCGGGCACCGGGGGGCGCGCCTGCCCCGCCAGTGGCAGCGGGCTGGCCCCGCCGGGCACCGCGCTGGCCCCGCCTGCCCCGGCCCCCCTGTCCCCTCCTGTTCCAGCCACCCATCAGCTGTCCCAGCTGCCACCATCTGCACGGAGCTGCCCACCCGCCAGCTCGGTGTGTGCCCCAGAGCAGCCCCACAGCCTGGGGACACGGGGCAGAGTGCCACCCCACCGGCCCTCACCCCAGCACTGACACTGCCCCAGGTCTGGCCGTGGGAAATCCATAACAGTCTGGCCACCTCGGTACTTGCAAGGACACAGGTGTAGGCCCAGGGGACACCAAGGGACACACTGCCATGCAGCTCACGCAAGACTGGGTGGCCTTCTTGGCCACCAGCTCAAGAGGAGACAGTCCCCTGCCAGACCCAGCAGCACCTCTGCACCCCCTCTTTCCACCACCTCCCCAAAGCGTGGGGACCCAGCTCATGGTTTCCACCACCCTGTGCCTGTCCCCTGCATCCTCCGTGGGGGCTCTGCCCTCTTCCCTTCACGTCCTCCCACCCTGGAAGGTCTCCAGATTTTTGGGACACCTTCTCAACAGTGTTGTCGCCCCCACAGCAGGAAGGAAACATGACTGTTACCCCCAAGCTGCTCACAGAGGAAACCACCAGCTGCTGCGGCTGTGGGGTCCCTGATGGAAACCGTGGGTGCAGGAAAGGGGTTGAGAACCCCATAGCATCACCTTTCCCCAGCCAGCAGCAACCGCAGCTTTTGCTGATGGTCTCATCCGTGATGAGAAAAGCGGACAGCACAAGGATGGGAGGAGGCATTACCCCGTGTCAGCAGCAGCTCGCCCACGAAGCCTGCATGACCCAGGCAGTTCCCCTACTATTTTTGGACAAGCTGAAACAGAAAGTTTCTCCCTACCTTGGTGGCCTCCCCACTGTGGGGACAAGGAGGGTCCCTCCCGTGAGGTGGCACCTGTGGGCGTCACTCTTTCATTTTCCACCCACGGCACTTTCCTGGTGCGTGTCACCTCCGGAGCTAGCGGGGTGATTAACCGCTCGGCCTCTTCACGCCTTCCCCCGGGTAAATCACACCTTGGAGAGGCTGCTGAGAAACCCCCCAGCTTTCTGCTCTGCTGCAGAAAACCCCACCGAGGTAGCAGCTCTGGTTTGGGGGGAGAATCAAGGGATTGTGTCACATCGCTGTGATGGAGAGCAGAGCAGGGCAGGTGTGATATCTGTGGCTGAAAAAGGGGTGTAAAGCTGCCTGCATGGCTTTCTTACCTTCAAAATACAGCCCACATCCATCCGTGGACCCAGACTGCTCAGCTCCCTGCTGCTCACACGCATCCCTTGGGAAGGATGGCGGTTTTCACGTGTTTTACAACACATTCTTTTCTTGTCTGCCGTAATTTCATCCTGGGGAGTTCCCCGCTGGCCGCGTGAGCAGGGAAGGAGGTGAATCCATTCACTGCGAGCTTTCAGCTCCTGCCCACGAGCAGGTGGTTGGGAAAGTTACAGTAGTAAAAAAATCCTGCCCAGAACCCCCCCGTGATTCAGCTCAGGGCTGGAAGGGATGGGGGGAAAAAGCCCTCATTTTCATAATACTATGTTCAACAAGCGAAAACTTTCAGCTGCAAATGGACCGTAGCTGTGATCAAGCGGTTCTTGCTGGAGGGTTTCCCCTGGCCATGTGTTGGGCACCATCCCCTGAGCTTGTGATGCTCAAGGAGCAGCCCAGCGGGAGGCAGGACCTGGCCAGGACAAGCTCCAAGCTGAAACAGGAGCAATTCTGTCTCATGTTACTTGTCCTGCTTCATTAAAGTCAGTCTCCTCTTAATAATTTATTGCATGCAGTCCCAGACCTAAAAACTGCCGGGCTGACACCTGGTTTTTGGGATCATCAAGCCAGGATGGGGTACATCACAGTGATGGGACACGTCCTTTGGCCACGATCGCCCCTTGAGTGGAAATTCATGGCTAGAGGGGAAAAGCTTTCGTGTGTGTAGTAAGGAGAAGTGTGGCCGTGTGGGAGGAAGGCACGCTGCTTTATCCCATGTTTAACTTCCCCAGCATCTTTCAGGTCACCTCGTTTCTTGTAAGCGGCTGGATTTCCCACTCGAATCGCTCACCACGGCCAGCCCCGACCTGCCTTGGTCTCAGGATTTCCTGGGTCTATTGTCCTGCCCAGCAAACCCTCCCAGCGTGGCCTCCAAGGCCGCCAGCGAGGCTGGAGGCAGAAATAGCCCCAAAAATAAGCACCGGGAAAAGAAACTCAAACCCTCTCGAGGCTTTTGTTTGAAGCGTGTGGCCGTTCCCTGCTCTGCGATACCTCACCTTCCTGTGCCTGCCCGCTCCCAGCAAAACAAAGCTCCCGAAATAGCTCAAACAATGTGGCCACAGTTGGAGTGACGTTGGTGACGCCTTGGCTTTCCCCTCCCCGCACACACCTTGTCCCCTGAAACCCAAGATAACGCCCCGGCCGCTGTATTTGCTCAGCAGCCCCATTTTCAGTTCATTGTATTCATAGGAAACAGCTGGTGGGCAGGGAAAACGCAGCCCAGAATAAAATACAGTCTGAAAAGCTCAGGCATTGCTGCTTTTCTTGGGAAATTTAGCCAAAAGCTCTGTCTTTTGTCCTGGTTGTCCTCAGGGAATGGGGACAAGGCCTGGGGCAGGAGATGCCACTGTGGCCCCTGGGGTTGGTCTGGGGGGGTCTCTGTGTTCCCCAGGCCGGGCTCTATGACTCCCAGACTGATTCTTGGGCAAGAAAACTAAGCCCAAGCAGCCAAAACAGCGCTATCACAGCCAAAACAGCGTTATCACAGCCAAAATAGTGTTATCGCAGCCTCAGGTCCTTGCTCTGACCGGCTCCCGGAGGAGATTTCAGCATCACCCTCACTCCCAGCCCTTCTGCTCGCCTCTTCCCAGGGTACCACAAAACCCTTCAGCATTTGGGGTGTTAGTGTCAGTTTTTAGAGCTTTGGTAAATCCAACACATGGCAGGGACAGAGCTGGCAACGCCAACACCTCGGTGTGCGCGTACAGCACCCAAGCGCCGGGATTCTCTCCCTTCCCGTCCTGGACGAGCTCCCCACCTCCCTCCAGAAATCACACTTCTTGTTTTAGCTCCGCCGAAATCTGCCTGCCTCTCGGGCTTGGTTCTCCTTCTTTACGTCAAGACGCCGCTCCGGCATATGCTGCCGGCACCGGCGGGACGGTTTCTGCCAAACCATGTGATAAGAAAGAAGGCAGCGGAGGCTTTCGCTTTCAGCTGCCAAACCCTCCCACTCCCACGGATCAGGGACTTGAAAAACCCTTCTGTAAACCCTGGGTTGGGATGCACGAAGGTGGGGGGACCCCAGTCACCATCACAACAGCATCCCCCCCCCCCTCCGCTCCTGTGGGAAACACAGCACTCACCTGCCTCTTTGCCATTCTTTTATTTCCATGATCACATTCTCACTTTGGTCACAGCTCTGAAAGGTTTTTTTTTGGTAGCTGTTGCGCTGTTGTTTTTTTTTTTTCCTCTTCAATCTGAACCCACTTTCTATCATATTATAAAATTATAGCAGTAATCACCAGGTGATAATAAATAGGTATTTGTTAGTCCACAAAGTTAAAGTGCTTTGAGAAGGGATGTAAGAAGCTCTATATCCTAGATTCAGAGGGGGATCTTGGAAATGTAGTGCAGTAGGAAGCTCTGGCCTGTTGTCCATTGCCTGTGGTCACGAGAGGCACATGGCACCTCTCCCCCCTTGCCAAAAAAAGGCCCCCTTGGGCACTCCTGAGTGTCTGAGCAGGCACGAAGCAGGAGCGGGTTATTGGAAGCATAAGATACGACACCCCCTCTGTGATCCAGCCCGAGGTTGGGGGGTGCCTGTGGTCAAGAGAGCTGGGAAAGGTTTGGACAAGGTGCGGGACGGCCCCTCGCACGCGAGAGCATCCCATTTTTCACAGTTTAGTCTTGCTCGGAGACCTCAAAAGCCCAAGGGAAGCGAACCCTTGGTCCCCCCTGACTGCAAGGGACAGAGGCAGAGCTGCTCCGGGCGCTGGGGACAGCCACCGCGTCCCCGAGCCCCTGGGCATCGCCCTGAGATCGCAGCCTGACGCCTGGTTCCCTGAGGAAGCCCGGTCCCCTCTCCCAGAGGAGCAGATAAATGCCCTTAGCTGCCTGCAGAGGATTTGTGCGTTTAAAACTTCATCCCAGGGCCTCCCCGGGTTTGGTTTGGGCTCAGCTTTCACCTTTCCTTCTCATCCCCTTCCGTCTGTCCTTCCCCACACCCCAAATCTAGTCATCCTCCAAGGCTTTTCCACGCTAACTTTGTGCCTGCCCTCACCTTGCAGGTTCCTGATCTCCCTCCCATGTCAAAGCCAGCTGAAACAAAACCCCACAAAACCAAAACAAAACATGAACCAAACCCTAAAAACCTTCCAGAGCCAAATTCTCCAGCCCAGAAGGGGACTCACATGTGACACTGGGAGTGTCCCAGTTGCTTGCCAACCCAAACAAGACATTAGTCCATAAAAACTCAGAGGCATCAGTCCCCGCTCGGAGCGAAGCGCAGATCACGCAGTTCACGAGGCCGAGGGCTGGCTCCTCCTCCTCATCACATGCACGTTCCTGAGGTGAGGAGTCCCGGTGCCCTGAGGATCAGTGCATGCACATCAATAGGAGAACTCTTCACACTGCTGGGTGCTGTGAATGTCCCCACACGTGTTCGGGTTCCCCTTCCCTCCCTGTCCCCAAACACGGCTCCGTCTGGCCCTGCAGTCTCTTCTTCCTCGCCACGATCCTTCCACCAAGGCCAAAGATGGAGGGGTTGCTGCCCAGGACCCCCCTTTGGGGACAGTCACTAATTAATGTCCAAGGACTAAAAGAACGAGGGTCTCGCCTCAGGAGCGGACAGCAAGTGCAGGAAGAGCAGCAGCGGCAGCCAGAATGGGGGGAACCCAAGTCCTGGTGCATTCAGTGGAAGAGTTCCACCAACATCACCATCAGAAGCAGCTGCAGCCAAGAGCCAAACGTCATGGTGGCTTGGCCCTTCTGGGACATGAACCTGAGCTGGTTGACCAGGCGCTCCTTCACCAGGGCCTGCCTGAAGCCGTCCTCCTCCGAGATGCAGATGTAGTGGCCGTAGTGAAGGTGGCTGACGTTCTGGATGAAGTGCAAGCAGTCCTGCTGCGGGTGGGTGGTGTTGCAGGTCTTGATAAGGCTGTTGTTGTGGTACCAGTTGTACGTGGCGTAGTGGGACTCGATGGGACAGTTGAGGTAGTAGCGGGAGAAAGGGACGACTGTGATGTTCTGGTAGTCATCTGCTAGGAGAGATTGAGAAGGAGGGGATGAGAGTGGCATCTCCAGGAACCACAAGTTCTCCCACAAGTCTGGAGAGAAGGACAGTTGGGTCGATAGAGACATGTTACACAGTCACTTAATGACAACAGCAAGACCTGACTCATGCCTGGTGAAGTCCATAGGACTCTTCTCCCAGGACATCAGCAACCACGGAGCTTAATCCCCCTCACCCAGCTCAGAAATACATTATTAGTGATTAACTCCAAGCTGAGACTTGCTTGGTGTCCTGGTCACATTAGAAGTCCCAATGTGGTCATTCACAGTTCCCCAGCATTAGTTGCAACACCTTCCACAACTCGTACAAAGACCTGGGAATCCACCACCCAGTCCCAAACCTCCCCCGGATACGCAGCGGCCTGCAGCTGAAAAAACCTTTACGTACCTTCCTTAATATCCCCTTTTTGGCACTTTCCTCGCCACAGGTCCAGGTTCAGGTTCTGATACACCTCCCTGGCAGAGGGGAACAAGCGTTAGCAAAGCTCTAACATCAGAGAAGCGGCTTTCCAGAGGTAGGGAAGGAAGCACCTATACAAGATGCATCAGACCAGGTAAGAAAGTAAGTTCAAAACACCTACTATGGAAAAAACACACCCCAGAACCCCACTTAGGAGGTTGGTGGATGACAAACGTGAGAGCCAGCACAATAAAGCATCACAGCCAGCAGAGCTACGCACGTTTCTAACAGCACAAGAGGGGTCGGCTGTTCGAAACCCAACGACCTCTCTCCACACAGAGGTTCAGTTTTCGGGGACAAAACATCTGATGGGAAGATGGCCTCAAAATCATGTGCAGCCTTGGGCAGGAAGGGAAATCCCAAGGGTACGGGTGTTTGTCATGTGACAGCGAGAAGTTGAGGTGGCGGAGAAACAGTGTCACATACCGGTTGAGATAAACGGACTGGCAGGTCCCGTTGAGCCACCCGCAGTACGGGTCCCGGGCCAGCAGGCAGCTCTCACAGTTGTTGCGATACACCCTGCACATGTCCATGGGAATCTCCACCACTTTCTTCGTCGAGCCGACGTACAGCTTCGCCTGCGGGAGGAAAGCAGAGGGGCTGATCGTCTCGGCACGGTGTCCCAGTGCCACCTTGCTGGTGGTCATTAAACCATCCATCCCTGCCTCTCCTGAAGCAAGCAGAGACTCACCCTCTTGTGGTCCAGGATCATGGACTGGATGGGGTCCTTCTTTGGGAAGACCTGGAGCTCCATGATGTTCTGCACCCCATCGGGCAGCTCCACAATCTTGTGGATGGATCCTTTGTCTAGAAAGAAAGAGAGGAGAGCCCTGATGAAGCATGCTGAGAGCAGAAAGGTGAGGCAGAACCAGCTCCGCAGGGCCACGCTTGACTGGATTCCTGAAACCAGGCCCCCAGAGAAGACAGGACCTTTGTCAGAAAGAGCCTGCTTGCTCTGTTAAGAAATCATTCTCCAGACAAGCTGTGTTTCCCCACAGCAGAGCCTTATCCTCCCAGCCGAGAGTCACGAGGAACCAATTTCTCACTGCCCTTTAGGACCTGGCTGGCCCCAGCAAGAAAAACCAACCCCAGCAAGAAAAACCAACCCTAGCAAGAAAAACCCAACCGCTCTCCAGCTCCGCTCTGCTTTGATCACCGGCCTGTTCTTGCGTGAGCCTCGTCTCACCACTCGCCTGAGGCTGGAACTTGTGCTTTTTGCCTTTCAGTTTTCCTAATTAAACTGACTCCCCAGCTAAATGCCTCCAAACTGGTGGTTTAAAAAAATGAGTCAGTTTGGTGGAGGGGTAGAAAAACATCCTGAGGGAACAGAGCTCAGGAATCCTCAGTTTATCCTCTTTTAAGACTGCATAGTTTCTCCCTCCCAAATATTTGCTCCATTCTCCACCGTCAAGCAGGGGGAAGTGACAGACATGACCCCACGTCAGAGAGGGATGGGGACCCCCCAGGTGCCAGCTCTTGCCTCAGCCAGGGTGGGCAAGGCGTTACCTGCATTTCAACTATGGCTTTTGGCAAGATAAAAACACTCTGAGCGTGCCTGGGCCCTAATCCAACCCAGGCCACCTACCGAGAGCCGGCTGTGTTTTTATAAATCACAGATTAGGAAACATGAAGCCCTCGGGAAGTTCCTCCACAAGTGCCTGTGAAGAAATCCCAGCACAGTGCAGACAAAGGGACGAGCATGGCTGTCGGGAGCAACCAGGGACAGGCAGACAACCTGGACAGCCAGAGCAAGCACAGACAGGAGATGACAGAGCGGGTCGCTTTGCAAAGGATTTCTGCTCAATAATGTAAAGCTGCACCTGGGGAGAGCTGTGCTACTCCTCCCTGGCCCTAAAAATGCTTGGCCTGAGACCTACCACAGGCTGAAGCAGTCTAAAGGGGTAAATCCCGCATTATGGGGTTCTGCTTTCAGCCTGTCTTTGCCTACACAGTGAAATTGGATGTATTTGGGACTTGGCAGTTCTTTCCTGCTTGACAAACATATGCTGAGCTGGGAACACGGCCCCTCGCTTCGCTCTGCGCTGCAGGTCTCAGCTGCTTCCCTGCCGTTCCCTGCCCTCGAGGGGAAAGCAAACTGTGGGCAAGTCCCAAGGGAATGGTTTTCAGTACCTGTAGCGAGATAAAGCACGTTGTAGCGGTGTCCGTCAGCTGCAGAGACCTCGTGCACCCCAATCTTCTGGTAGCGGTGCTTGTTGTGGAACAGAGGGCTCTTGGTGGGGGAGAGGGGCTCCACGCGCTCCTCCACCTCCGGGTGGCTGTCGGCTATCTTGAAGGTCTCGCTCGGGGTGTGCTGGCCGGAGGAGACACACTGCAGCAAGACAGGACAGAAGCCACCGGCGGAGTCAGTGCCCCCACTGGCTGCTCAGGGAGGGACAGTCCCCTTGCCTTCCCAGTGACTCAGTGACAGAGCAGGGACCAGCTTTCCTGGCCTCAGGAAGCTTCACCACAGCATATGAGCATTTTTTGTCACTCAACTCACCTGCCCAGGCTTGATCTCTGGGTTGGGACCATTATAGCCTTTGAGTTTGGATGTCCGGAACACGGTGTCGATGTCCCCAAAGGAATAGACGCAGACGGCAGAGCTTCCCCTGCAGATGACGAGAGGAAGAGAGGGTCAGGGAGATGTTGGCTATTGGCCCAACAGCTGTGTGCATCGCAACTTCACCAACATGTCCATTCTGGCTGTTTTCCACCCACATGCTCACCAGAGCAACAAGAGGGCTGAAAGGAAGGATTTGGCCCATAGGACAGGACATTCCCATTTTGTCAAGCCCCTCACCAGGTGTTTGTGAAGAGCCCATAGACTTTGGAGTGTCGCCAGTTACTGGCAGGGACAAAGACGACGTCTTGCAACCAGTTGAAGTTACCCTTGGTGACTGGGTCGACACAAATCAAGGTGGCCTTGAGGAAGGTGGTCCACTTGGAGGCAGAGAGCGAACTGGTTCCACCTTTGTCTTCCTGAGAGAGAGGGAAAGCGGGGAGTCAGGGTTTGGGAGGGAAAAACACAAGGTCCTGCTCCATCCAGCATCTTGGATGGCTAATTGGGGGATGCTCTGGAGGTATAGTTGAGGCAAGATGGGAGCCAGAGGATGGGAACATGGCCTTACGTGACACAAACTCTGCGGCAGAGGAATGAATTGAGCCACAGAGGCCAAATCATGTGCCTATAACACCAGGTGAACTGGCACATCCATTTGCCACCCTCATGACACTCTTGCCGCCCCACCATACACAGTTCCGGCGGTACCTTACACAGCTGGGCCACTCGGGAGATGTTTCTGGGGGCCTCAGGACTCTTGTCTGGGTTGTCTTCACGAAAGAAGTAGTAAATCTTGTCCTGGTGAGGCTCCTCATGCCTTAATGTGGTGGCTTTGACAAACTGAGGATCTGAAAAGGGAAGCGAGGCGTCAGAAAAACCTTGGCCTGAACACGCAGGTTTCATCTGAAAAGCCACCCGTGGGGATCAAACCACTTGCCCTCAACCAAGATGAGGAAATAAATGCAAACACCGTCTGCGCTGCAGACAAAGAGCAGGTCCCAAGTCCATCCTCTACACCTGATGCATTGCACCAACAATCGCTCTTCACCCACCACCTTCCTCACGCATTCCCCTTCCTCCGCCTCCCACCCAAACCCCTCGCATGGAAGACCAAGTCCCCAGAGCCTGGGGAAACCTCGGCTGCTTCACAAAAGAAACTCCTCCTCTCTCCTTGCGCAGGGGAGTTATAATCACACAGGGAGGTTTCCGTGATGAGAACAAGCTGTGCTGTTTGTGTTTGCTGTGGAAAACCCAGTGATGTTCTGCCTATTAATACAGCACTGCCACAAAGGGCATCCCCAGCAGCGCAGGGTCCCTCTGAGCATTGTTAGTCAGCATCCGCACAGCAGGGAGTTCTGGCTAAGTGTGGGATCAGCCTCACGGTGCTGGGACCATTGGGTTTGTTTGCTCGTATCTTGGTTGCCCCAACTCTGCTGCTCTGCGTGAACAAGTCCTGTTTCGCCCTGGTGTCATTGCGATTTGATTTTGTCTTTGGCCAGGGGTTCAACAATCTCCCATTCCCCAGTGTCGTGGAGGAAGGCAATAGGATAATGTAATAATAAGCCCACGGTGATTGAGGAAGGTCCTTTCTGTTCCATGCACAGCCCTAAATTTTCCTCCCTCAGGGTCTCAGCCCGACTGGGGATTTGAAGAGTCACTGCCCGGAGTGGAAGTTGTCCTTCCCGTTTCCACAGCCGCAGGGCAGCTGATGGGCACCTTTTACACAACCGTATTTCCTTCCAGCATCTGACAGGGGGACTTGCCACCCATTTCTCTCAATTTCCCCATCTCCTCACCCTCAGCAAGAGGAACTCGCCTGTCAGTTGTTTTGTTCCAGAAGCAAAGAGGTAAAATCCCCCCAGCTGGCAGCGAGGAGGGAGTTGGGTCCCTCCTCAGCAGCATTGCTCTAGGGGTGCCCGAACCCAAGCAAGAAGCTCTGCAGCTACACCCCAGCTGGGCAGAGAGGATGTACTCAGCACAGCCCACAGCTGTGGATGGACAAAGAGTCCAATTTATCAACCTGGTGGGTCCCAGGTCTCAGGACCTTCCCCTTACTCACTCTGCATCACCGTGTCGCTTGTGTAGAGCTCTCCGCCCCCTCTCACTCGTCGGAAACGGGGTATCTTGCCGTTCTGCTGGCTCTTCTTGATGGTGGAGTAGATGTCATGACCTGCGGCACAGGAAGGCTCATTTGCAGCGGGCTGTTTCCAGAGCAGGCAGAAGGGTTTGTGAGATGAAAACACAAGAACCAAGATGTCTCTGGGCACATAGACTCACAGAGATGGTGGATACTGGTCAAGAAACCAAATCCTCACTGCCTAGGACTGAGCAGGCCTGGCAGAACTCACCAAATCCTGTTTTCTTAAGGAGTGGAAGGGATAAATTCTTGCTCTGTCTCTGGGAGGGATCCCTATTTCCCCCTCCGCCAGGTTCAGAGCAGCAGAGTTACTGCAGAACCTCCTGCTATTTCCATCACATTCTACCCTCCCACACAGAAACTCAACCCTTATGGCCTGGACAGGAATAAACCACCTTGTGCCAAACTATGTCCTAGAACAACGTGCATTTTGATGAAGAAAAAGCAAGACGCACTAAGGCAAATCACCAACTATGCAAAGCCCTTGGAACGGCCTCAAGGCACCACTTTTTGTCATGGAGAGCTCAGCCTTCCTGCACAGCACAATGACTAAAAATACGTGAGAAGACAGACTTACCATCAACAACAACAAGAGTATTCGAGTCGGGGGTGAAAGGAGCAATGCCTCTCCCATCCCATGCGGTGCTCTCCCTCCTCTGTGTCTGGGCAAGGACAGAAAAGGCATTTCAGAGCCTCCTGAGGAGGAGGAGGGATCAAGGTACCATTTTACAGACAGAGAGAGTACAAAACAGCAAGAGGTGCCACAGGTGGCCCTAACATACCAAGTTCCAGCAGGTGGGAGCGCAGGCGCCAGTCCCACACACTAACATCCCGTCTCCGTACTTTTCCACTAACGTGAGGTAATTTTTATTGTCCTCCTGCAAGAAAAGGAAGGGGAGTGTGAGCAACTGTGAAGAGCAGAGCAGCCCTGCAGCTCCAAGCCCACTGCGATATGGCTTCTTCGCTTTTTCCTGGGTCTTAAAACCAGAGGAGGAAAGTGGTATTATCTCATCTAACCTCCTGCTCCACAGGCACAGGAGGTGTCGCCCAGAGAGAGCACGAGAAGCACACCCAGCTCCTTCCCCAGCAGTCCTTCAACCCAAGTCCTTCAACCCTCACACATCCAGCTGGTCCAAATTCTGTTCGACCACAGGCAGAACCTACCGAACTCCCAGGCATCATGCACTGTCCTTCATTTTTCACTGGGAAGTCTTCCTGGAAGAAAAGAGAAAGAGATATGCTTTAGTCCCTTCCCTCTAAAAGCCAACTAATGCGTGCTGCAGCCATTCATCATATTGATGTTGTGGCTTCCCGGATTGATGGGGCAGGCTGGGCAGAGACCAGACCTGACTTCGCTGCTGGCAAAGATGCTGAGCAACATATTGAGCATTTGGGCTGCAAGATGGATGCTGGACACTTTCTTAGAGGGGCCAAACGTATTCATAGAGCATCCTTACCGTGTAGTTCTCATCAGTTGCAAAGTCGTGGTAATAAAGCTTGCCCTCTCCCCCGATGTAGATGGCTGAGCTGTTTTCCTGATGATAGAACACAGGGTACTTCTCGCTCCTGGGAAACACATATTCTTTCACACCTAGGAACAGCACAGAGGAGACACTCGTCAGGGGAACCGCAGCTAATTGCAGAAAGCACCTGCAGCCAGCTCAGCCTGATCTGCCCCCTTTCCACGTCCTCAGTGCAAGCAAAGAGAAAAACAGAGGTGTGTGGCTGGAAGCCCCTGGGGACAGCTGGCAGGGACACGAGCTATTGTCACCTCGGCCCCGGGGCACAGCAGAGCTGCACATTTGAGTGGCCCTACCTAGCACCTGCAGGGCTGGTGATGGAGGACGAGGAGGAGGAGGGGAAACTTTGCTGCAGGAGCTCTTGCAGAAGCTCGAATGAGCTCTGCAGCTGCCATCCCACCTGCTCAGATGGCTGAATGCCTCCTGCTTGGAGACGAAGGGCTCCCTCCCCTCTCCGGACACGGGAAGGTTTTGGAGCCCCCAGGCCAGAGTCCATGTGTGCCAGGGGAAGGTGCCTCACGCCCCAGATGTGACCCAGAAACGAGCTGCAAGACCTTGGACCTGTGTCACAACCGGTTGTTGCAGACGGGAAGTTTTCCAGCTGGGAGGAAGAGCTGCCTGTCCTCCCCAATTTCCTTCCTCTTTCACCTTCTGCCTTTTCCAGCTTCTCTTTCCTACAAACACCCTCCATTCCCCTCTGCATCGCCAGCTCAGGTGTGGCAGGCCAGCCCTGCACCTCCTCCCCTGGGAACTTTGCTGGCCCTCCATGGGGTCCCTTTGTCCCATGTCCCTCTCTGGGATGCTGCAGCCACATCTGGGCAGCGTTGAGCAGCTGTGGTGGGTCCCAGCTCCACGGCAGGTCATAACACACCCTTCAAGACACCCTAGCATAGTTTGCAGCAATGACACGAGAGGAATCGCTCCTCCAAGGGGGAAAAGTTCCCGATCAGGAGTGACTTTTGCTCAGCGCTCTGTTTTCATTCTCTTTTCCCAAGAAGACGGGGCCTCTCTCCTGGCAAGTGCCGCCGCTCCCAGCGCACAGACAAAGGCTGCGGCTGCCCGCACAGACAGGCAATTAATCAGTGGCACGTGGCCCACTCTATTTATAGGGACACTTGGCAGGACAGGCAAAGGACAATCTCTGCCCCCTAGCACACTGCGCAAGAGTCCCACCGAGGCTCCGCAGAGCCCCAAATGAAGAAAAAAGGCTTATTAGAGGTCACTGGGGCTACCAAATGCCTGCTGGCTTTGTAGGTTTTTTTCTCCACTTCACCATACTGGTCACACCCCCAGCCCAGCTCCTAAATTTGCTGCTGAATCCAAGAAAATATCCACCTGCAGCCATTCCCGGCTCCTCTGCCTCCTCCTCAGCCTTTCACACACCTCAGCCCTACGTGTTCCTATTACCTTTGGTTTTGTTTCCAGGCTCTTTTGTGATGCTGCCTCTTTTTTAATCTCCGCTCTGAGAGCTGTGCCAACCTGTAAGGACACACTTCTCTCCAAACAGCCGCAAACAAACAAGCCCAAAACAATAATTTGGTTGGCGCCAACGTATTATTTATCCTACAGCTCCCCGGGGACTGCACTGAATCACTGAGCTGAGAGTAAACAGCTCTGCTAGCCAGGGCCCAGAAGTGGGTTTTGCAGCTCCAGCACTGATTTAACTCAATCTGGAAGCAAATCTTTTAAAGGTGTTATCCGTGAGCAGTTGCTGGGGTCCAGAAACGGCTTCAAGAGCTGAGGATGATGATGCAGAGGGCATCTAATGGCCCTCAGTGTCCCCAGAGGAGGGGACAAGCCTCTCCTAGCAAGCCCAAGGCTGCTTTTGACACTGCAAAGAAGAGTTTAACCCCCTGCAAGGGGGAAGGCACGACCCTGCCACCACCCTCTGGAGCTTCAGAGGATACGGGGCTCCTTTCCAGAATCCCTTGGGCTGGCATTTACTGCCAACGCGACCGCCAGAGCCTAAATCAATGGCACGATTGTCCATTGAAATGCTAACCCCGGGTCCGGAGAACTGAATGGGAGAAAGAGCGGCTTTGTGCCTCGCAGGCGAGATGGGGAGCGCGACACCAGATTGAAGAAGAATAATATTAAAGGAGGGAGCAGGAGGGAGCGCGGCGCAGCTCGGAAGGATGCCTGCGGGGTGAGGTCATGGACGAGGAGGGAGAGAGAGATGCTCTGGATGAGGGCAGAGAGGCCCATCCCAAACACAGAAAGCAGACCGAGCAATCCCATTTCCCAGCTGATCAAGGCTTAAGGTGAAACAGGTTGGTTTCCCAAGGCGCAGCTTGGGCAAACCCAGCTTTAACACCATGCTGAAGGGCTCTCTGGCTCCCTTCAGAAGGGCACCAAGAGCCTGGCCCTCCCCAGCACACCCCAGAGCTTTGTGCAGAACAGATTGCTAACGTGGGTGCGCAGTCTCCTCACAGGCAAACTCGACAGCCCGGCTCTGATCCCGGCTGGAGGGCTGACTAAGCGATGATCCCGCTTCCCTCCGCACCCCGGGCTGGCAGACGGTTCCGGCAACCCAGACGCTCGGCTTAGTCACCGGCTTCGCACGGCTCCCAGCACCAAACCAGCCTTTGCAAATCCACGGTTTCCTGGTGCTGGGGGAGGATTGAGTCCCCCGAAATGTGGGTGATGGTTCAAATCTGCTCTAGTGGCAGAATTTTAAAATAAGGAGCTGAAATAAAGCTTAGGTAAAATAAAAATGGAAGGAGGGTGAGATAAGAACCTGCTGCTTCTTGCAGAGGTATGAATGCAGACAAGGGGAAGATCCTTGATTAGCGGGACCCCCCTGGAATACGAAGAGGGAAAAGCAGGCAGAATATGGGATTTACCTGCCACCCTTAGCAGGGGAAATTCCTTTAGCTAAGCTACGTGTGCTCTCCCAAACCCTCCTGCGGCTGCCATAGGAGGGGACACAGGGCTGGGCCACCTGCCAGCATCACTAAGTGCTAAAACGGGGTTTAAACCGGTGCAGGGCTGAAGCTCAGAGCCAAGTCTCAAGCTCCCCGATGCCCAGGCAATGCCCTCAGCAGCCCTGGGGACTCTTCTCACTATAACACGTTATAACATTGTCAGGCGTCACCGTCACAGCGCAGGACTCCGATGACACCGCCACCTGCTCCGCTGCCGGTGGGTCTGACAGCACGTGCGCTCCTGCCCAAATCACAGCACCAGCTGGATCCTTTCCTGGTTCCCTCCTTTTCTAAACAATTTCTCATTTCCCAGGTTTTATTTCTTCCTTCCTTTTTGAACAGACCGGATGGATTACAACCTTGATAACGGCAATTGGCCTGGGATGGGCTCTGACAACAGAAGGAAAAGCTGCCTGCTCGATGCTGACTCACAGCCCAACAATGCAGGGATGTCCCACACCTCTTGTCCCCTACACCTGCGCCGGTCACCTCAACCCCTGGCAATGCAGCATGAGTCAGGGCTGACTGTGCTCCAGGCACAGCACCTGCTTTTGGGAACGCCAGAGCTTCTTTGAACTCGGTGACATCCATCCCCAGCGCACACAGGATGCATGACAAACAGCCCAGTGCAGACAGACTGTTTTCCTTTAAGGACCGGGAATGTGATTCAGGACCCGCTTTGGGGTCAGGACACCCACTCCCAGCTCTGACATCACTCTGCAATGCGGTTCCAGTTTCACTATTCGCCCAAGTGAGACATATCCTTGGATTTCCTACCTGCTTGGCCAGCCCCTCCAAGGGGAGCGTGGGGGGGTCACAGCACACACCCCAGAGGGATGGGGACACCCCACTGGGCTGCCACGGGTCCCCTCCATCTCTGGGAGAAGGGCCGGACTGCAGCAACCTGCTCCCATCCACGAACGTCTGCCTCCCCGGCTCCACCACGGATGCCGGCAAGAAGCCAAGCTGCGTTCTCTCTTTTTTTTTAGATGATCTATAAATTCCTGAGCTGAGACATTTTGCAAGGAGGAAGTATGGCTCCAGGGAGATAGGTTTTCATCCCCCCGTGACTTTGCCCAAAGGGAGTGATATGACACACAGAGAAACCGCAGTCGGGCCGGGGGAGGTGCTCCCAGAGCCCTGTGCGCCCATCAGCTGCGCCCTTCCCTGGGGATGGACACCTCGAAACGTCTGACAGGCTCCTGGGATCCGGCAGATCCTGCAGCAATGGGGTTTTCTTAATAGGAACAATTTGTCTCTAGATGAGACGACCCAACAGGGACATTTTGGGGGTTTCGCTCTGACTCGCCACTGCGTGACTGTGAATTGCAAGGTCTCCAACACGCCACCAGCCAAGATGCCTTGCAGAAAACGATATGCTTTTGTGGGAGAGATTTCTGAGAAAGGGGCAAAGCAATCGGTATGGGAAACCGCTTCCTTCTCATTGCTCACAACAAAACCTAGCCCCCTGTCCTCTCCTTTCCCTGATGTACAGCACCAGCACGCTGCCAAAGGGTTTAGCAGAGGCATGGAAAGGCTGCAGGATCCCTCGGGGAACGTCACTGCGTACGGGGAAGCCCCACGCTGCCTCAGTTCAACCTCTGCTCCAACATCAGCCACTTCGCAAAGCAAGCAAAATAAAGAGAGCAGAACCAATACAGCCCCATTGCCTACAGGTGTCTAACCTGGACCTCTCAGAGCTTCCTCCAGAGCTAAATATTGTCCCTGTCCCCCTTTCACTCCCTCCCTGTCCCCTACCTATTCATCTGAGTAGGACTGGGAGCATGGTGCCCATCAGCCCAGTGCCTGGCACCTCTCGGACGGCATTTGTGCCACCTGCCTTCCCCTCCCGGTCTCCCCTCTCTCCCCTTATCTGTGCAGGATGCTTGCAGGGTCCCCCCCAAAACTAATCTGCAGCATTAGTCAGCGGAAACTGGGCAAGCAGAAAAAGAGTGCTAAAAATGTCTCTTGCTGAAGTGGGACCAGACATAGACACACGTGTTTCCTGCTCCTTAGAGCCCTCTGTGATCTCGTAGGGACCACACAGCCCCCTGCGATGGGGACAGCCCAAGAGCGGGGTCTGGGCACTGCCCAGATGGGACAGGAACACCGGGCTCAGAGCTGCTGCCTTTGTACCAGCCAAACACTCCTACGGATGCCACCCAAGAGCATGTGAAAGGCCAGAGCAAGTAAAACAGTTTCTCAGTGAACACAAAGCACTTTCTCATCAGCCCAGGGCAGGTAAAAGCTCTGACTGTAATTCTCACATCCCCTCCATCCTGTAGGAAACATTGCGGGCAGGTTCCCGAAAGCAGCACAGCCGTTCTTTTTCTTCTCCATCTCTGACCATCTCTCACCTGGAGAATCAGCGTTGGGCAGTACAGGTGACCCACAAGAGGTTGGTGAGGACCAGGGGGACTTGTGGCCCTGGACCCTGGCTAAGGGGCCCCTGCAATGCGGGAAAGCCAGAAGCAAGAGGTGTGACAGCATGGTGGGGAACTAGGCGGCTGGGAAGCCCACATTACTCAAACCCAGCCCTGACTGCCTTCACATTTCACTCCTCTTTCTCATTTTAACTTCGCAGCAAGTCAGAGCGGCGGGTTTAACTTATTTGGTATTTCTCAGCCTGTCTCACTCCCCCTAGAACGGTTTGGAGGCAAGCAGCGTTTAATCATCTGACAGGAAAAGTCACGCTTATCTTTTCTCAAATCCCTTCCCCAACTGCTTCCCACCCCTCTGAGCATCCTTCCAAAGGAAGGAGCAAGGCCACGGATCCATCACCAACATCCACCTCCTCTCCGCAGCGGGACTTTTCCACCCTTGGCTAAGCCATGTTCCCGGTTGTCACCATAAGCCACCGCTTGCCTTTTTCTTTGGCTCCTTCCCCGAATGTTCCTGCAGACCCTGCAATCACAGGGTGCCCGGCCGGCCGCTTTCTGCCGCCCTCGAGAGATCCCGACCATCAACAGCAAAAAACAATTCAGCCCACGTTATCAGGGATACATCCCACAAAAGCTCTCAGCCCGCGTGCAATCCAGATGCACAAAGGCTCAAGCTCTCAGAGAACACTCTAATCACACAAATGGGCTTTTTTAGAGTTACGCTACAGAAGGCAAATATTCTGGCACGTTAACAATTTCCACGCTATTTCTAGTAAGCTGGGAGCGTCTTGGCAGCGCTATTCAGCACAGAGGTGAGCAAAGGCAGGAAGAAAGAGAGGAAAAAAAGCCCTCTCGGTTTGGTAACGCAGCTGCTGGGCATGGGCATGTCTGCTCAAAAGCTCTTCCGAGAGCTTTACAACCTATATTCCCTTCACCAGGGGCCTCCAAGCTGGGGCCAGAGCTGGCAGCAGTCCCAAACGCCCACTCAACAAGCAACAAAAGAGACCCCGAACCTGCAGCCGGGGAGGAACAAGCCTTGAATTCAAAGCCTCTGCCATCGAGCAGCGCTGCAGGGCTCCGCTTACCCTCCAAAGGCTCCAACCAGAGCAAGGTTTCTCCTTTTGAAACGCAAAATGACTATTATGACAGGCATGGCGTTTTTTTCTGTGCATGCTAACACATCATTGATATCCCCTGCGCGCTCAAAACCCAAAATTCTGCAGCACGGAAGGCTGTGCCATTGCAAGATGAGTCCGGAGCGTCTGATTTCACGTGCAAGGTTTATCATCCAGCAGGTACATTTTTCCCCAGCAGCCCCAAAGCCGAGCTGCCAGCTGCACCCTACGGCTCGTGGGCGCTAAATTTAGAACCAGGTTTTGTTCCTTCCCAAAAGCCGGTCTCTGTAATGACAGTCCCGAGCTGTGCCGTGTTCCTGCTGGAAGCTGGGGAACTTTGGCCTGTGATTATGGTATTTTATTATACAGGCACAACGGCGGAACAACAAAAGGATGCTTTTAGCCAGAGAGCTGCTATCTGGAGTACACGGCTACCCCTCCCACAAAGAAGATCCATTTCCAAAGGCTATTTTCTCTTAAAAAGCTTTCCAGATTAAAAATCGCCCCGAGCACCTCTATGAGCATCCACCAGCAAAATAGCCGCTTTACCTTTTAGCTTAATTGGCAGCCACCTCCTCCCTCCCTGCTGCTGAGAAACAATTCCCTGGCAAATGTTCTCTCCTGCCAGCCTCTGGGTGACCTGCTGGGAGGGACACAGGGACAGGGGACATGTGCAGTCCCCCCTGGAGCATCCAGCAGAGGTTTAAAGGTGAGGAGAAAGATCTGTGGCTCCAGCACAAGGATGAAGTTCCAATTCGCTCCAGAAAATAAATGAGATTACGCATGCAGCAAGGGGACTTCTGCACTAGATTGGGATGCCGTTTGCAGGCTTCCCACCCCTGTAACGAATGTCAGTGAGGTCTCAGCCCTGCGGACGCCAGGGCTTGTGGCAGGGACGGCCACATAGACCTTCCTGTCACCCCCTTTCTCCCAGTGTGACCCCAACCCCCCTGCAGGAAAACACATTATCCACCCTTCTCACGTCCCTCTTTGGCTGCAGTGTTACTCAGACTTGGAAAGCCAAACCACTGCGTTACAGTCATTGGAAACCAGACGCTCAGACTTTCCAAAACTTATCCAAGATGTGAGCAAAGCCACAGTTGTTGTGAAGGGCCCAAGGGCAGGTGTCTGGCCAAGACTGGCTGCACATTCCCCAAGGAAACTCCTACAGCTCCTTCAAATCGCGATGCCCTCTCCCTCCCAGCACAGGCATGCGTGATAAAGGAGAAAAATTAAACCCAAGTGGGTAATTAGATGGGGAGTCATCGCTGCAGGACGATGCTGACACCAGTCAACAGTGTTCAAACAGGTGTCTCGATATTTATAGAGATCCAGAGCTGTCATTAAGGGCGACATTAGGTTTATTATACAAAACCTGTTGCTCCGGACTTCAACTGCTCTGAAATTAGTAGAAATGCTTCCACATCTACCTCCTGTGGCACTGATAGTATTTCTGCGTCAAACCAGACTCAGTCAGACACTGGGTGTAGCTGGGATGGAAAAGCAAAGGGTGTCCCACTGGAGGAACGAGTCCTATTCTGGGAGGGACCAGGAATAGCCGCACACCATCGGATGTAGCTCGACAGGAGAGAGCTGGCTACAAAACAAGCAATTTCCTCCCTCCAGCTCACCTTCCAGCCCTTTTTCTGGACACGAGCTTCTTTATAAAGCATCTTGTACTCCTTATTTAGCTTGTACTCAAGTTTAGATTTAGTTCATCCTGCTTTGACGCACCAAGCTGGACTACATGAGCTACAGAAAAATCTTCCCAGGCCAATTTTCTGTCATTCTGACCCTGATTCAGCCTGAGGGCTGGCACGGAGCTGGGCGGCAGGTCAGCAATTGGAATCTGGCTCTTTCCCAGCCCCAAGCAGCCACAACTTCCATTAGTTCGCCCATGCCTGTTGTTTTTGTGTCGTGCTCTTGCAACAGGAGGTGGCTGTGATTCACTCGCTCGGTTTGCTTGGTTTGTTTTTCTGTTTTCAATCTGCGCAGAGCAAAAAAAAATACATATATATTCTTTTCAACCAACATTTTATGATACCAGCATCACCCACCCTGTGAAAATGAGCCGCCTGCAGAAAATAGCATTGCTGGGAAAGCGAGAAGCTTTCTCCTGGAAATGATGATGCTCTGAGAGCTCGATGTGAAACTGTCCTACAAAGTGCCACTGTCACCGAGGAGTAAAAGCTGGTGTTAACACTACAATCTCTCATTTTGCCACCATTCCCCATCAGTATGAGTCCAGCCTCGCCTCTTCAGCTCCTTTGCTAGCTGAATACAGTGCCGTCGCACCCGTGGGTACAAAGAGCTCCTAGAACTGCTCCTACAGCACTCAGGTGCTTGCTGGCACAGTTTTCCCAGGGCAAGGAAACAAAACTGAGCTTGGCAAAGCCCAGGAGCTATTACCTGCAGTATGGACAATTCCAGGAACTGCCATTTCAGTGCCCTCCTGTGATCTGGGGCAGGCTAGAGCCAATTTACCCAGACGAGGCAGCCAAAGGTCAAGAGTATAACCTTCCTTTCTCCCTGTGGGACCTTGTTTATGTCCTGTGAGCTACACAGCAGCTCAGAACCCGTCCCCCTCCAGCTTCCAACCTCATCTGTTAATGAGAAAGAAGGGAATAATTAAACTATCAGATCCCATCCTATGCCAAGGTGTGAATGCAGCAGGCAACCTGAGTTTGTCTTGGCTCTACCCACGTGCCAGTAAACAGGGACAAGATAATCTAAGGCATGGCAGTAGCTAAAAATGATTCCTGCTCCGTGCCAAAGGCCCCAGGCTACAGGACCCTGACCCAGCCCTCGGGCTCTGTGTTGTCTTTGCAGCGCTGGATGCTCGGTGACATTCCGGTCAGCAGACAGCCAGGCTGGGATCCTCCATCCGGAGGGGGTTGATCTGCCCATGTCATCACCCGGAGAGCTGGGGACACAGCGGTCTCCCTCACTGCTGCTGGATCAACATGAGTAACCACAATATCTGTGCTGACAAGCAAAAGCTCAGTGTGGGATGTGAATGCACCTTTTCAAAACAAAGCCCAGCTGGTCAGCGTTTAGTCAGGAAAAAAAAAATCCACGGAGGCAGAGGGAGGAGAGAAATAACAGGGAAGATACGCAAGAACACAGTGTGCAAGGTGGAAGCACTTGCTTGTACACCAGCCCCAGCTGCTACGGCTGAACTTACTCCCACTCTGCAAACCTCAAGAGATTGTAAATAAATGGCAAGTTTCCCATCTGCCTTCGTTAGGGTGCTGGGAAAGGTAACAGCCAGAAGGGACTCCAACCTGGGTCAGCTGCAAAGGGGAAGGGGGACAAAGTCCTTGTCAGTGAGAAGGATCTGCAGCACTTTAGATATGACCAGTGGCCTGGAGCTGACCTCAGCCCTTTGCTCTGAGTCCTGCCCTAAGGGGAAGAAATCCTGCAGAGTCAGACTGTTTTCAAATAAGTGCTTACCCAGCGGGACCCAAGCACTGGCCTCCTGTGCTGGCTGGGAGGGCCCTGGGGACCTGTCACCCTGCCTGCGGTGCCAAACGCTCCCAAGCAGGTGTTGAAACGGGGCTGATCTTCAGGAAAAGCGTGCCCTTTCCTTACCCCTCCTGCACTGCAGCATTGAGGAAGCAAAATAAAGGCAGAGCAGTAGCTGAGGCCCCGGGGCTGGCTTTAGATGCATAGAGCACTCATAAAAAAGCAGATCTGCACAACACGGTGCTCCAGCCACCCACTGCCCCAAGTCCCCAGGACTGGGAAATGACTCAAACCCAGGCAGCTCCATGCATCAAGACAGGTCAGGGCTCTCTCCCCGGGTCTGGTGAGAGGAGCAAGGCTGAGAGATGTAGTTTCACCCAGCACCGATTTCCTCCTCTCCCCCAGCACTGCAGCCTGGGGAGGGATCCCACGCACACAGCCAGCACCAGGAATCTCTTCCCTCACCCGCAAGGCTGGAACATCTCTATGTGTCTTTGCTGATCCTGCTGTACCTGGAGCTAGTGATGGGCTGTGGCGTGTAGGAAATTTAATGAGGTGAAGAGCTGCCAGCTCCCGCAGAGCCCGGGGCTGAGGCCAGCGCTGCACCACAGCAAACGCAGCCCCAGCACCACCACCCACGCGAACGTCCCGTGTTGCTGCTTCTCTCCATCCTGCTCGAGATTCAAATCGAGCCCTGCAACACCATCACCCCACAGCAAGGGACAAACCTCTCTATGAGGACACAAATATGAGCTGCAGGTTGTCCTAAAGGCGCTGTGTCTGGAGCAGTGGGGAAGTTGGAGAGGGCTCCCATCATGTCCCCTTTGTCCCTGTCCCATTTCTTCACCCTCCTCCAGAGGCTCCTCACTCACAGACCCACTTCCTAATGGGCAAAGGTTATACCAAGCAAAATGTGATCTTTGAAACAGGACATGTGAATGACGCTTAATGAGTGTGCTGCACAGCTGCATCTGATATATCCTGAACTGAAATCCCTCAGCCTGTGTCCCAGCTAAGCTCTCAAAAAAGAGATCAACACAAGCTGATCCCCTTGCAGGGACATGTCCTACCACTAATTGCCTTCTGGTGACAAATCCTCACTGTGTTTAATGCTGGGAGAGCCACCCTGTGACACAGATGCAGGGAAAGGCCACAGGACCATGCTGCATGGCCATGGCACGTACAGCCCACGCGGACAGGTAGAACAACCACCCAAGACCTCTCTTCCCGCTCAGCACATCTGTACTCGGGGACAAGCATTTCCAAACACACCAGATGCCGAAAATTCAACTTTCCCTGCTTCATGCCCCAAGCAGCATAGGGGACACGCGTGACCCCATCCTCTGTTCAGTCTC
Source organism: Nesoenas mayeri (assembly GCF_963082525.1). Lineage (NCBI taxonomy): Eukaryota > Metazoa > Chordata > Aves > Columbiformes > Columbidae > Nesoenas > Nesoenas mayeri. The sequence goes on along the minus strand of NC_137563.1, from coordinate 19,430,641 downwards.
AGGCTTCGTGCCCTCTCCCCTGCTTGCGTCCCCTTTTCTGGGGGGAATAAAACAAATGATGCAGAACTGGGAGAAACCTTTCACCGCCCTCCCTGACGGTGTCTGTCCCCTTTATGCCACCGGCATAGGTTACACCTCTGAGCACCCACCGCCCTTCCCTCCGCTCCCGGCCCTTCACCCGCAGGCAGCCATCACCCCGAAGAAGGGAATGACAAATAACGGCAGAAGAATAACAGATGGTGCAGAATAAACCAGGGGAAATTGGTGTCCTCTGAAGTTGCCGGCGAACAGGGAACAGAGAGGAGCTGTTGTACTGCAGAGCAGCATGAGATCTGCGGCTCGGCTGAACCCGCCAGCTCAGACGAACAGCAAAACCGCCAGGGATGTGATGGGGGCTTTTGTTAAAGCCTCCCTGGAGGGTATTAATCAAAAAAGCTTGGAAGACACATGATAAAGTCATTAAACATTAGCCTGCTCTTTTCAACACATGAAGCTTGGGCTGTGCTCTAAGCTTGTCCTTGAAAACATTTCTTTGTTCGGTTGCTGCTAGGATAAGATCTGATTATTAAGTCATTGCGTGCCATTTCAGAAATATATATTTTCTCAGAGAACAGAAATGCCCTGCAAATATTTACTCACAGAACTCTTGCCACTAACAGGGTTAAGTACATCAGATGAATAAGAACATAGCTGTATTATGCAAATACACTTCTGCATTCCTCCCTGCAAGTTAGGGGAAATGGTTATTGTATCTGTTTCAGGGCTTTTTGACAGCCTTTAATACACCCAGATTGCAGGAAAATGTTCGTTAGAATATACAAAGGAAAGGACTTGAGAGAAGAAGAGTGATCTAAAAATTCACTTAAGCAATCGAGGAAGCCAGAAGCCCCTTCCTGAGGCCACAGGCATTGGAACGGTAGCCAAAAGTAAATAGAAAGACCAACTCTTTTCAAAAGACACGTCACGGGTAGGAAAAGCACGGCGCAGTGTCAGCTGCAGACGCTGCCGCATCTCAAGGTTGCGGCTGACGGGACTCACCTTGGGGAGCCGCGATGATCCGGGGGTTCACCTTGGAGCGCCCCGCCGCCCCCGCGCCCAGCTGGCCCAGCCACAGGGCCACCAGCAGCGCCACCGGCCACCTCCTGCCCATTTCTATTTCTGCAGCGAGCACGGATCCCGAGCTTGTGAGCCTGACAGCTGCATCGCTCCCTGTACAAAAGAGCCGGGGCAGCCAATGGCTGAAAAAGAGGGCGGGGCTATAGTTAACTTAGTAGGAACCAAGCCAAAAAAAACACCCCAAGTGACTCATGTGGTACCTGCAGGTTTTGCTGGGGTTTCTTGTCCTCCTGTTTTTTCTTCCCTTTCTCCTGTAAGGGGAAGGTGAGAGTCGGATGGTTTTTCTCAAGCTGCAGCTGACCCAAGCCTCGCAGTCAACTTATCACAGAACCTCATTAGAGGAGTATTAAGGTTGAAATGACTGAAATAAGAATAAAAATAGGTATGCGTAAGATGGAACAGCAGACCAAGGGCGCAGAGAGCAATAACAAAGGATGCCGCTCCCAGTTGCTCAAATAAAGGGATGCGTCGAGGCCATAGAGCCGTGCTTGGATAGAGGCGGCAGGAACAGCTTGTGGACGGAAGACTTTGCTCTGCTGTCAGAAGGATACGGTGTATCCTGTGTGCCAGCCCTCTTCCTGCTAGTGCTGCAATCAGATAATAGCCCAGGGCCACTCAGTGAAATAAAACACTGCCGAGATGAGATTCAGTCATTACGAGCCAGGAGGGTTACAAGACAAACAGAGATGACGGCGACTCAGCTGTGCCTCTTATCCCAGTTACACAATCCCCTTGCCAGCTGAAAAAGCAGCCATGGCAGTTGTGGGTGTGAGCATGGGAACGAATGAGATCCCAGAACACGGGTGGAAAATTCACCGGAGCTGGGGTGAAGAAACACTCCCTTCCCTGAGATCCCGCTCTAGCATTGTGACATGAACATCCTCCGAAGGGACGGGATGCAGGGCTGTGGCGCAACCTTCGGAAAGTCACTTTGCTTTACCAAACCTCCTCATTCCCCATCCGGAGGGCCAGGAAGGGCTGATGGTTTTTGTGAAGCGCCGGGAGGTTTGTTAACGAGAAGAAGGTGGCATTACGTGCGAGGAAAGCGAGGTCGGACGTGACCAGAATAGGAGAGCCCCACGGGGAACTCGCAAGGATGAGAGACGCAGCTGCGCTCTTTAAAGTCGGCATTGAAGCTAGACCTGCTCCTGGAGGAGATGAGCAGTGGCAGGGCAAAGGGGGCATTTTGGAGGAAGCAAAAAAAATTAATGAGCTGGCTAATGGTGAATTTTAAGGACCCACGGGAATTTCCCACCAGCTCTAAGCACGGGGTTTCATCTTTTTCTTTAATCAAATATCTGCTTGGGTAATTACTGTGTGATAACATACAGATCATCTCTGGTTTCTCGTTTTTGGACATGGTGATTCCCAGTCTTGAACCATTTTGTATCACTGCTCGTCTCAAAACAACTGCCCGTTCACCCCGCAGAAGCGGCTGTATTTCCCTGCTGCCCCATTGCTCCCAGAGTTGCTAAACCTTGTTATCTTTTGTTTTCTTGCAGAGCAGCCGTCCTGAAAAACATCTAATTCATTAAGACTCTTTAACACAGTCATGAGTGAAAAAGAAATGTCGTTTGTAAATCAACAGTCTAAGCCACACGACCCATGCAGGTTTCTTAATTAACACAGGGACTTAGCATTTTGCATTCACCCTAAATTTGGGCTACACGATGAGTTGCATACATTATTATCTGTGTTGCCTTTTATGACATGACGCAGCTGGCGAGCTGGGAAACTGGCTTTTAACTCCAACTCTTGACAAAGTTGCCAACTAGAAACACAGAAGGGTTCTGATCAGAGATGAATGAGGAGAGTTCCTGCCTTATTAGAACAGTAAATCCTTTGCTCTTCCCTTTTCCTTACCCCTAACTAACACAGCTGGGCATTCTGCATGGTTGGCTTTTAGGCTTTTTCCACTTTCAGCTAAAAACAATGCTGCCATGTGGAAAATTCAGCTTCAAACTCCCCCAGGAGCTTGGAATTGTTCAGCTCGGGGTTCTTTCTACTTCAACACACGATACGCTCCCCATCTCTTGGACCATGAGCTGAGCCGCCCCATGAACACAACTGTGTTGCAGTCCTGGATTCAGAATGATGCTGTAGCATCTTTTGCTAAGCAAGAGATTCAGGATGTGTCTTGGTGCATATCAATCAAATGCAAAGTCGTGCAAGATCTCCGCACACCAGCTCAAAGAGGCCTGCAGTGGGGGAGAAAAAAGTGATAGAGGTGGAAGAGGCAAGCATACACAAGCATCCCACCCAAAACATGTGTTTCAACTCTTTAAATGAACAGTCTTCATTAAAATAGAGCATTCACCCAAATGCCTTTGCTCCCTCCAGAAGCTACAGCTCCCCTCAGTGTCCTTTTTCTGCCCCACAAGCTCCTTCGGGCAGCAGCGTGAGCCATCAGCCAGGCTGCAAAACATCACGTCACCGCACAGGACGACCTTGGGAAAGTGGATTCTGCACACAGGCAAGATCTAGGGAGTGGCACGACCCACACCGTGCGATGCACGGGAAAATAACCCCCCCGTAAGCAGGGCTGTTCCACGGACGCACAAAGCGGCACAGCGCAATGCTGCACACATTGGATCAAGGAACAGCCCAGCTCGTCCGCTTTGGAGGAGACTAGAGCTGATTTCAAGGTTGTTCCAACCCTGTACTAGTCTGCAGAGCGCTGAACACAGAGCAGGGCTACAAATCCAGCCAGAAGCCCATCCTGCATTAAGTACACAGGCACCCAGGTCAAGCAGGCACTTCTGCAGAAGTATTTGTTTGCTCAAGACCCGCTCGGCCACATGCCACGTCCTCCCCTGCGTCCAAGGAGTGAGCACACGAGAGATTCAAATTCCAGGCACACCCCCAACACTTACCCCCCCCCTCCTCCTACATAGGTTACCGTCTGCTTCGCTCAAGTATCAAAACTGCTCCAGTGCAGTATTTCCAGATCACGCTGCTCCATTCCAACACGAATCAGAAAGCAGCTTTCACCCAAGTATCTTGTAAAAACCATAATAACGCAGATTTCCCCGAAGAGGAACAGTTTTATTCATCACTGCAGAGGAGACAGACTGCTTGAATGTTTGTGGCCCAGGCAGCCTATAATGAAACCTTCAGTTTCAGTTGGCATTTTTTCATTAGAGAAGAGCAGGTATGTTAGAATGTGTCACGAGGCTGGGACACGAGTATAAATGAGCATTATCGAGATTTAGAAAACCAGAGCTTCGATTTCTTACCCCTCGCACTTCACTTTTGGGAGCAAGTAGACTCATAGGAATGAACTTTGAGAGGAATAAAAGCTAAATCCCACTCATCGTTTCTCTTGGCACTGACCAGCAGGTCTTTGAGTCCTCAGATGACAGAGTGAGGTGGGAAGGAAATACAAATGGATTGTTTATCAGCAAACTGCTGCATCCTGCTTGCAACACACAAATCTTCAACTCGCATTCCTCACAGAGCGCTACCGAAACCGCAACCATCCACTAACGGGCTCAGAAGTCCTCATGGTGCTCAATGCCACTCCCAGGGCTTTAAAAATGCCTCAGGGAAGTTGAGAAGGAACCATGTGCCCCAGAACATCTTGTCCTAGTAGATCAATGCCTTTGACTTACCAAAGGAAGGCTGTGCCAGAGCAGTTCATGCTCAAGTCCTTGCTGGGACTCCCGTTCTTCTGTGCTTTCCCCTCTGCAGCTGAGGAAACCCCTGGGGCTCACCCCAGGCAGAACCCCCCATACCAGAGCTTCACGACACCTTTCGCTGATCCCAGAAGCTTCCAGAGGTCCTGCCTGAAGACCAGCCACAAACTCTGCTCATCTAGATGGCTTCAAACGCCCATTTGATTGGCAAATGCATTTCACCTCGACACTCATCACATTAATGAGCAGCACTATCGACAGCAATTCAGTGAGAACTCACTGATGGAGCAAGAAAGGAGGTAAAACGGATGCCCATTGGTGACACAGACTGCCAAGAGCACACGCATCCCTCGAACAGTGATGCTGAAAGGCTTTAGGAAGAGTAAATAAAACCCGATGCAGCGTCCTTCCCAACTAAAAGAAAGTTAAAACCAGAAAGGACAGAATTAAGTTGCTTTGTCAAGATCACTCTGCCACATGCCCACCATGAGAGCAGCATATTGATATATTAACGCTGTACAGCGTGTCAGCTCTGACTTCCCACCATGGCACAGCAGGCCGGGCTGTGTTTCGCTTACCTGAAACTCCCAGCGTTTCTTTTCTTGACCGCTGTGCTCCTCTGCTTCCCGGCAGGGCCCGGGTTTCAGGGCAGCATCACTCTCCTGCAGGAATAGCAGCGTCTCAGCAGTGGGCAAAGCAGCATCCTCTGCATCACCAATTCCCACATCAGCCCATAAACAAGCATAAAAGTCCCCCTGATTAGTTCTACTGAGTTGCAATTTAAGTCCATGTTTTTCTCTGGGGAACCAAAGCAAGGCACCTGGACCCCAAGAAACCACTTTGAACTGCTGCTGGGAAAAATGCCAACAGAATCTCTTCCAAGCTGGCCAGACACGCAAGATTAAGTGGAGGCTGCCCAGGAAAGTAAACTATTTTAAAGATTAAGTTGTCCTTGTAGCGTTCAAGTACTTCCACAGCGGTATCTGTCTCGCCAGGAAGGCGGTCATCTAAGAAGTGGTCTATCTCCTTCTCCTCCTTGTTTTGGCCCCTGCTAGCCAGCCCTGGGCCAAATGACGCAGATCATAAGTGTCTGCAGTTCCCCACTGTCCTTGGCTCTAAACTCTGCGTCTGCCTGGTGACACAAAGGCTGAGCACTACAGATGCATTGGTTTTTCTTTTTGCCAGACTTGGGAATCTTGCCATGTCTTCCAGCAGGAGAGTGGGAACAGCTCGGGATCTCCCCATGTGCTGGACCCTGTTTGACTTATTTTCCCCCCCGCCATGACTTGTCAAAACTCTTTCTGGCCTGGGCAGGGAAGAGCTCCTCTTTCTTCCTGCCTCTCATCTGCCCTTCCTTATACAGGCTTCCTGATTATTATATGTTCCAATCGCTCTCACACAGCTTCTTTAGGAAAGCAACTGCAGGAAACCATAAGCAACCAGGTCACAGGCTTTTGGGAGGAGAGGAAAAGAATAATAATTACAAAAAATGAGGTGGAAGAAGGAAAAATGGACCACACACCAGCTGGTAGGATCCATGGAATAATTAAGTCAGATGTAAGTGAGGATCCTTTGAGCTCAAAGCATTTAATGCCAGGAGCTACACCTCGGAAAGGAATCCTGCAGAGACAGGATGGTCAGCACTCCTTCCCTGGAACAGGGCCCTACACAACCCAAATAACACAGAAGTAAACAGTTTGGGGCCTGCTCTGGGGGCTGGCAGCACGCTGAAGGGTTACAGAGATCTGCTGTCACCAGCGACCCTTTCTGCTTTAGCGAGATTAAGTGACAATTTTCTACCCGACTCCCATAGCTGTCCTTATCGCCTGTTGCTGCTTCAGTGGCCACGGCAACCACAGGTACCCAAAAATGAAACGTCAGGCACCATCACCCCCTCTTTGGAATGTGACAAGCCCACAAGTTACCTGTGCCACAGTCCCACGGCTGCACCTCATCTCCTTGCAGCTGCTCAAGGCTCTTGTGGGTCACAGACCTTAAACCACAGGACTCCTCGCTGGGGTTTCACTCCTCACTACAAGTTTATCTGTGTTCAAAGACAGAGAGTCCTGAGGGGTCCGTTAACTACTAACACCTGATTTCTAGCCCTAAAGATCCCTAAACCTCAGACCACTGGATGCTGGGGAAAAGAAAAAAAATCTAATAGAGATGGATTTTCTCTTGTTCTTCAGTTTTTCTGCAGGATGTTATGGCCACTGGAAGAGGACAGGAGACTGACTCTCATCCTCCAGAACCCATTTGATGCTTTTATCACCCCTGGAGCGGACACCCAGAGCTCCCCAGCATCTCCCTCAAACTCAACACCTAAACTTGAGTTGACCATACTCTTAAATCCGCAAGGTATTTATTTCAGCGGTAAGGGGGGAAAATATAAAAGCTTCCAAGTGATATTGGGACAACCTTTCTGCTTGCTGGAAGCCTGGAACACCCAGAATTCAGCTAGAGAGAGACTCTGTGGTCAGAAATGCTCCCCAAAATCCCTTGTCTCACCTTAAGACCATTAGGATTGTTTCATTCCCAGGGTCAATTCAAGAGGACTAGAGTCAGGAAGCTTTGTGTTCAAAGCCAGTGGCTCAGCCATTGTCTTGACTTCAAAGGATTTATCAAGGGGATGTTTATCTTCTTCCCTCTCAACTTGCCTTTTGCTTACAATATTCTTAAACTCAAGCATCCTTGTAGGGCAAAACCAGAACTACAGGTACTACCATAAATCAAAGGGTTATTAATAACCACTGTGATGTATAAATATTAGAATACTATAAATATAAAACAAAATAGTAGGCAATAGAAATATTTTCATGGTGTGACATTGTCAGAACATTTCTGCTTTCACCAAGTTAAAATAGAGCCAAGTTGCCTTAAAACTGCGCTGGTTTATTGTGCTGCTCTCCAGCTCACATCACACAGGCTCTTTGCTGTACAAGGGCTGCTTTGATGGCTATAGTCACAGAGCTCCCCTTTCACCACTTCTAAAGAAAAATGTTGATTTGTGCTAGGAAGGGGACCAGGTCCCACAGGACACAGCTGCTGGGAAGCCACCCTGTATCACTTGCCCTCATGCTTGGGCTCTCACCTTATTCCTGATCAGTTGTCCCAGCATCGGTAAAACTCTTTCCTTCTTCCTGGCAAGTTTGCCTGAGAAAGAACAAGATTTCATTATTGCCAAGGAAATCTCACCAGGTCCTGCACGTTTGTTTGTGGATGGAGCTGGACAAAACAACGACAAGAGTTTAAGATGCTCTGCTGCCTTGTCCAAGTGGGGAAGTGGTTCCTGTGCCAGGGTCCTGCAAGCAAGGGACACACACAAAGCCCCTGTTTGGCTGGGGGAGCAAGGAAGAAACATTTATTCTGAAACATGTGAGAGGTTGAGGGGAAAAACCTCTCCAACAGTAATCATTTGTATCCAGAAATCAAGGCTGAAGAGCTTGAAAGTTTGGCTGTTCAGCATCTGATCCAACAAACCACAACAGGGAGACTGAGTCCGCACGTAAACAGTTAATACCTCAAACACCAACGTTTTTTCCGGGGATAGATCTTGCTGATTGCATTCGCTTCACACAGGGGAAGGCTCCACCGTCATTGTGGAAGCAGAGGAAGACACGAGGCGGGCGGTGACGCAGGGTGAGGTACCACAAAAGCCATTGGGACATGAAGCCTGGGGGATACTGCTCTGCCTCCATTTGACCCTTTTGCTGGAAAGGCAGCCCCCCCACAACAGCACTTTGCTCCTCGTGGAGACAGTCAGCTCAGGACTGTCGTCAGCAAAAAGAGACATGGCAGAAACGGTGATAAAGCCAACAAAGTGCTCAAAATAGAGAAGAAGAGCACATAGAGTGAGAAGCACGGATCCCAGCCAAAGTACCAGCCTCTGCAGGTGGCACCAGCATTGATGGTCAAGCACCAGCACAAATAATAAGATTACTGAAAACACAGGAGGACAAACAGCTGCTACTACCAGCCCTGGAAACACCCGCTCTTAGTGCTTCCCTTGTCAGCTCCGCTCCTGGCAAAGAGGGAACTGAACCAAAGAAGTTTCTCTTTGATGTCAGAGCCAGAAAGCCCCTCCTGAAAGCGCTTACGTTAGGGAACCGCGGCCTGACCTCCACCTCTGCCAACGGGCCAGCCCAGCACGCAAAGGATACAGGACACAGATAATTTGAGACCCAACACGTACAGATGCGCCTCTAACATGAACTTGGACACAGTGAGGAGGAGGGGAAGGTGTCAGGGCAGGGGCACCAAGGATGGACCACAGGGAACAGGCATCACACCTTGCTCCTTCGAGCAAGAAGCAGCTGCAGAGCCAGTTTTAAGTCCCTTTGAGCTCCTGCAGGAAAGTTTCCCTTCCTCCTCCATCTCTCTTCCCATCCCTGCATCTCTAAATTTGCCTGGTTGCTGAGCACGTCTATTCTAGGCAGGCGAGACGGGGGAAGCGAAGCGAACGCATCAGGCGCATTGTGAAAAGCATCGGTGCCAAGTTCTCCTCTGCTGTAGCCAGTTCAGGCAGAGAATGTGTCTGATGTAGTGCTCCAAGCCAAGCAATGCAATTTGGGAAAAAAATCAGGAAAAAGAGTTCTTTCCATAGAAAACATCCAGGCAATTCACAGTTGTCTAGGGACACAGAAGCAGAAATAGCCATTATAAGAAAATATTTCATACAAAACAGGGGTCAAAGTAATCAAATCATAAGAGCAGTATCAGGATAGCATAGAAATACCATTTTGGGACACCAAGGACCCCAAGCTGGCCTAAGCTGAGAATTGACATGGTACAACAAAGCAAAGCAGTGGTCCTGGTCCCCACGCAAGTCCTGCTGGTGCTGAGAAAGCTCTGGGTGAGCCTGCAAACGCTTTCCAGCTTTGGGCAGCAGCTGTGATACAGCTAATCCTCAGCCTGGGAGGATTGAGAGCTCACAGCAGGGCAGGGAGGATGCTCTGCATATGTTGTCTACTGCCCCAGCAAAGAATGAAGGCATCAGCGATAGGAAAAAATTAATCAGTTTTCATCCATAAAAATCACAGCCATCATCTGGACTGGGTTTCCGAAGCAGGTAATGAGGGCAGTTACCCGGAAGGGTGTATCGAGTCAGGAAAAGCCCCTAATGTCCATCACATCTTATCTCCTACATATTGAAAAACAAAAACAGCCCGTCCCTCCTGAGAGACTTAATCCTCTCGACAGGATTAAAGTCAATCAGTCAAGGGGTGACCCCAGAGAGAACAATTCAGCATTCGGTTGAGATTGTATCAGCCAGCGATCCTGGAGCTTGGAGAGGAATTAAGAGGGGAGCCCGGGCAGCCTGAAGGTAGGAAAGCATTTTCTGCTCTTAGCTTCCCTGCTAACGCACGTTGGCATTTCAGACAAGCCAGCTCCCATTTTCATGCCTCATTAATCTCGATGGAGTGAAGCCAAGCCCGGCTCTGGTTCTGGCTCCTCTCAGCTCCCATTGACTGTAATTGCAGGCAAACGCCTTTAATTGTCTTTGCAGCTCAGGTCTTCGGCACTTCGAAGGTGGCACCCAGGATTAAAAGATACTTTGGAAAATATTTACTGCAGCTGGACTGATCTGTGTCACGGACAAGATATTTCTCACCAATCATTTGTCAGTACCTCAGACTCTCTAGCACTGCCTCAACCCTTGTGCTTGTCATTTTTCACTTTACTGTCACCTTGTGGTGGCCACGAGCTCCTGCACCTGTACCCTTGTTCTTCTCAGCCTGCAGGACTCTACCAGCCTTGCCCAACACAACCGAGAACAAATAAGGTTTCTGCTAAGACATGATATTTCTCTGCAGCACCTTCTTGGAGAATATCTGTAGCATAAATAGTTCTTTAGTCTTGGCCTAACTCACGGCAGGATGGCTGTGCAGGTCAGCTACAGCCCAAACGCTGCTCTCCTGACTAATACAGAGTGCCCTCTGCTGAAATAACTACAGTCCTACAATAGGCAAAGCATTTTCTCCGGTTTCCTTCACTCAAGGAGCACAACCCAGGACAGATCACAACCCAAACAACAGGCAAGTAAACACAACCCATTTAATCCAGTCAAACACAGAGACCACAACAGTGAAACGAGCTGGACTGAGACATGTCAGGTGGGCAGGAATGAAACAACAGGCAGGAGAATATGTCGACAGATCTAAGATGGCAGAACCGTAGATGCCGCGGCTCTCCAACACACAGAGCCAGCCCTTTCTCCATGCTGGACACAGTTCTGAGGTCTCATCTCAGGTAGGCAGAAGAAGGAGGCTGGAGAAAGGTACCTGGAGTTGGAGGAGCTGCACAGTCCATGCTCTCAAACACTGCCCGCCTGCAAGGAAAGGAGCAGCCACCCCAACTGTTCCACGCTGAGAAGAGTTTCAGGAACAAGTCCCAGACCCAGGAATGTCACAGCTGCCTCAGTGCAACTCACCAGTCCAGCCCAAAAAGCTAGGGAGCCCCACCAGCAAAGATGAGCTCCAGGGCAGCCTGAATGTCCCCTCCGGTGGCTTGCAGGGCCCGGAGACTTAGTTCATCATCGTGGATGCCCATGTCTCGCAGCTGCTGAAGCTGTGGTTGCCACTGGCTCTGCAAAGAGGAAACAGAGCGAAGGGTAAGAACAGAAACCAAAAAGCCTTCTCTTCCACGCTGGATTCTCCCACCTGTCCCTAGCTCACAAGTACAACGCTAAGCACACAAATAGATCTGGAAAGCTCAAAGTCTTGCTGCAAACTCCCCAAATCCACCCCTCCTGCTTCCACTCAGGACTTGACACCACATCTAGGATACAGCTGGAGGAACCACCTCCACCCCAGGGCTTCCCTGGGCTCCAGAAGAGGCTGAGGCACCCACCTGCAGGCTGGGCTGCCCTGAGGCCTGCAGAGCATGTTGTAAGGCCTGGCTGAAGAGGTCATTGGTGATGGGTGTCCCTGACTGGACACTAGATGACATCGGGGAGGTCCCAGAAGAGTGGCCCTAGGAGGGAAGAAGTCGCATGTGGATCACGAGAATATTCGTCACAGGAACTGGAGCCAGCTGTAACCCTACTATCCTGCCTCCCCCAGCCATTTGGAGAAGAACCCACAAGAAAATAAACCAGCAAGGGCCCCCAGATCTGAGCAGGACTTGTGCTCGCTCAAGCGTTGGTTTTCTGGCCCAGGAGCTCCCCAGCTGCCGCTGTTCTGTTATACCTGGGTGCCAGGGGTGGGTGTGTGGGAGCTGCTCTCTGGGGTGCTCGCCAGCGCCAGAGCCGTCGCCAGCTCACTCTGGGTGATCGGTCGGGGTCCAGCAGCCCCGGCATAGCCAAGGGAAGCTGGGCGGGAACCAGGAGTGCTGCTGGACGGTGTAGATCTTGTGCTCTGCGTGGAAATCAAAAAGGAAACCACCTCTGACATTGGTGTCCACGTCCCAGTAAAATCTGGCTCTGTGTTGGTGTCCATGTCCCAGTAAAATCTGGCTCATTTGTTCATCCCTGGGGATCCATTTCCTACAACACTTGAAACTTGTGCAGAAACACAACAGAATGGGATGTGCTTTTTCCACAAACTCGGCTTTTACAAAGCTTCGGAAACTGGCAGTAAACCCTTTAATATATCACTCATCAGCTTAAAACCAAAATGGTATTAGCCTATAACAAAACAATTACCTGTTGGCAGGCACTTTTTTTTGCCCAAACATGTAATTTCCTATTACAAATGAGAGGAAAACCTCCCTACATTACAGAAGGGCACGGAACAACACTCTCAGGCTTCTCAACTACGCTCATCTGGGCACAACTCCGGCTCTGCATCAATTTGACTATGAAGGTGTTTACTCTGAGGCCAAGTGCTGCTCTATGTTGAGCTTCTGCATTGTTCAGTTATGATCCTAGCTCAGCACTCAAGAAAATCCAAACACAAACAGCATCCACGCACATCATGATCAATGCTTGTCTCTGCAACACCCCCATGAGCCAAAGCAGCTTAGGCCATTTATGAGAAAATCTTAATTACAAGTTGAACTCTATTTCAAGTCCAAACCAGCTGTTCCACCCAATCTGGCCGCTTACCTGGTGGAAGTCATCTTCATCATCAGAGAGACCTTCAAACAGAAAGCCACCTGCAACAGAAAAAAGGACCAAGATACGCATAAAACTGGGTGCTGGCAGGAATTTAGACAACAGGATGAGAATCCTGTGGAGTCCTTGGCCACAAAGCCATTCTCAGCCCCAGCTAATGCACCGGTTTGTCTGCAAATCCTGCAGCACATCATCTCTGCAGGTTCCCCGCTCCTCTGTGCGGCTCAACGTACCCGGCATGTCGCGGTAGGAGCCAGAGGACATGCCTCGGGAGGACGTCTCCGGGGCAGGGAGCGGGGTGCTGCCAGCCACCGCGTGCAGAACCAGGACAATGGCGTTGACAAGCGCAGGGTGGGCTGGGATTAGCCTGGAGAGAGAGAGCGGAAGAATGAACATATACACAGGGCAACTAAACAAATAAGAGGCTCAATTCTGGCAAAGGATTTATAGCGGGAATGGCAGAGCCACCAATAGCTCAGACACTGCCTTTGGTTGTCCACTAAAACCTTGTTCTACACAGGTGTAGAAACTGGGGCTTCTTGAAGATTCCATGTTTACCCTCCCAATCTATATGTCTCCCGTATGCTCTCATGGGAGCAACTCTCTGCTGTGACCAACCAGATTGGGATTTGAACCCACGATCCAGATGTAATTATGGCCCTGTCTCCCACCAAACAAATATCCTTTGGTCTAATCCAACAGCAGAGCTTGGTATTGAAGTACCAGTTCTCTCTTTCCTGCTGCTCAGAAAGAAAAGTCTGACTCTGAATCTCTGGCCTGGTGTATCTGTACTGGCAGGCAGAAGCAGAAGTCCCTCTCCCACTCCGAGAGAAGTGGTCTTACACAATGTAGAATGCAACAAAAGCATCACTTAGTCACTGCACCAGCTTGTGTGAACTTACGTGTCCAGCATGTTGGGGTCTGCAAACACTGAGAAGAGATCCTTATCCTGCAGGACTCCTGAGAAGGACCAGGAAACACGATGAGTAAAAGACAGGATGCAAGAAACAAGAGCCAGTCAAACAAAAACCATGGGAGAAACTAAAATAATTAATTGTTTTCCAGGAACTGAGTCACTAGCAAACACCAGAAATACTCTATTATTGTTCTCTCTGAAGCCTTTTACATCTTTCTGGAGAGACTCTCAGTCACAGCCTCACACCCAAGGTTTGGGGCTTTCTCAGCAGACCCCACAGGCTTGTGCTCCGTGTTACAGGCAGGACCAAATGTGGCACCCAGCTCACTCCAGCCAGGCCAGGACTGATCCCATATTGCACCTTTCTTGTAGCAATGCGCCCAAAAGGCCAGAGACTTCCCAGTTCAGAATGAGCGCGCTAGATTTAATGAACAGTTTTGTAACATTTTGCAGCAGCAAGAAAGCAACTGTTCCCCGCTGTGCTACTAACAGGGCACAATGCCGACACCTGAACAAGTGTTTGCTCTTCTGCTCCACAAAAGCAGAAAAAAAGACACTTTCTGCAGAGAAGGGGACTTGTCCCTTCCCTGTGTCATGAATTAAACACTGACTATCTTTATTTGGCTTCCCTCAGATCCTCTGGACTCACCCAAAGCCACAGGGTCGCTGCTGAGGCCGGGAGTAGCTACAATGATCTGATCCAGCGACTCCTTGTTCCCCAGCATTTTGAAGACCTGCCAGAGAAAACAGGAGCAGATCAGCAGCATCACAACAACACGGCTCTGCTCAGGGCCTCTCTTTACAGAGAGGGGACAGACAAAAGACACCCCCACATCAAAGCGTGACGCTGCACTCACTGCGTCTCTGTAGGCAGGACTGCTGTGCAGGGCGGTGTGAAGGACTCGGAACTCCCGTACTGCTGCCACCTTATCCACAGGCTCTGCAGGAGAGTAAAATAACAGAACAAAACACAGTTCTCCCTTTTGCAGCTTTAGTAGCTGTTTTACATGCCACTGGGAGTTCCACGCTGCAATAGCGGTGGCAATTCTTTAATTAACCTGGATTTGACAGAGCCAGAGAGGAAGGACACGGACTAACGATTGTGAATGTCTCGGTACAGTCACCACAGCTTAACAAGGAACCGCACTCTCAGGTTCCAGACATATAAAAACATACAGCTATATTCCCCTACGTGTACAAAAGGAGCTGTATTAAAGTAACAACTCTAAGCTAACCCATCTTAACCTACAGGCAGGCAGAGAAGGAACACACACATGCCTGCTCATCCCTCCAGCTGAGTAACCGATTGCTTTGTCCCCGATTCTCTGGCAACACACTAAAAATGGGTCACAGCCAATTAAGGAAAGAATTTTTGCTTTCCACATTACATCACTCATTCCTTAACTCTCACATCAGCACAAAAACATAATGCTCATTTGCTGCTGTAAGAGGTGGAGCATTCCCACACAAACACACCCACCAGTTGCTGCTCCAAACCTCACATCAGCCTCCTAGAGACAAAGCACAGGAGGAGCTGTTCCTTGTTCACAATAGACTCACTGTCAAACACATCCCCAGGAGAACCCCTTCTTCTCCTCACCTGGCTTCTGATCAGGCTCAGGCCAGGACTTGCGCAGGACATGAACAGTGGAGCCAGACTGGATGCCATAAAAATCCAGCGTCTGGTCGTCCCTCAGCTTACGGCCGCAGTAGATCAGGTCTGGGAGAGAGAAACAGCTAAAGATAAATATCTGCAGCACATTCAGAAAGGGTCTGGGGTCTTTAAGTGAGGCTGCCTGGGGGTTATTGTTCCACATATGGAGCTGCCTCATCTGCTCAGCAGCACAGCGACTCCAGAGCACCAGGAAACCACAGAGCTGAGGTTCAGGGAGGAAAACACAAAGCTGACATTCACAAAACGTGACTTTGCCACCTCCTTTGGAAGGACCTCTCACATGGTTCTCATAAGAGCTCTCACAAGGACACATTTGGGTTAGCAAGTCAAAACACATCTTAACAAGGGTACTGACGCCACAGGAGTGCTGGAATCTCCAAACATGGAACAAACTATCCAAATCACGAGGTACTAAGACTGCTGCAGCACAGCAGAGTCCCTGGAGCAAAGCCCTGAGGCCCCACACCGTGGTAGTGCCAAATCTCCCCACCAGCCCCAAGTCACTGACAGCAGGATGCATGTCACACAGGACGAGGGTGGCCCCGAGTGTCAGGACCTGGACAAGGACCCTGCCAACACCTACCGATGAGTTCGGGGTCCGGGACAGACTCCTGCAGTTTCCCAGTGATGAGCTGCTTGAGGTAGGAGATGCTGCACCCGCCCAGCGGGCACTCGCCCAGCTCCGTCTGCGGCAAACGCAGGATGGATTTGGGGGCCAGCGGCTGATCTGCCAGCTTCACGGCGATGTGCCATTCGGGCAGGGACATTGCAGCCTTCTCACCGAATAGAGCCAAGGGTCACAAAGTTCTGGAAAAGGAGGAAAAGAAACCGAAGTGAGATTCTCCCCCAAGAAGACGATAAAACCTTATAAATTCATGGGGTGAGGCTTTGCTGGGCAGCACACGTGAAACTACCAGGAGGGCCAGTCAACACACAGCCACGCTTTTAGGTTCCTACCTCAGTGTTCAGCCACACCTGAAGTTACCGGGAGGGCAGGAACGGCCCAGCCGGCCTCCACACTCGGCCGAATCAAGAGCAAGGCCCGGCCCGGTTCTCCGGGCACGCACAGCCCCCGAAACCCCCGTTTCCCAGCACGGCGGCGGCGGAGCAGAGGGGAGGAAGGTGGGGAACGCCCAGGGAGGGGTCGCGGCCCCTCGGCCCCGGGAGGAAGGTGGGGAACGCCCAGGGAGGGGTCCCGGCCCCCCGGCCCCGCTCCCGCCGCCCCTCAGCTCCGCTCCACCGACATCCCTGCGGCTCACCGGAAGCGGAAGTCCTAGCCGGCCGCGCGGTGCACCCTGGGAAATGGAGTCCGACAGAGAAGGCGGTGAGGACCGCTAAGCCGCTCTGCGGTGGGGAAGCTGCCGATTGGCTGACGCTCCCATGACACAGAGGAGCCAGCCAATAGGCAGCTGGCCGAGGTTTTAAAAGGGAGAGCGCGGCGAGACGCGGACACTCCCCCCCGCTGTCAGCGCCGGTACCGGCTGCGCGGGCCCGGTACGTGCCACCGCCCTTTAATTAACAACGCTGCATCAATTAAGCGGTTGCTATCCTTCCCCTGCGGAAAATAAGGTCCCGTAGACAACCTCCTGCAGCACGAAGGGCCAGCTTCCCCCAGCTGAACGAGCTTCAGCTCCATCCTCTGCTTCATCTTGTCACCCTCTCCCAAAAAAGGCAAAGCAATGACTCCTCCGGTCACCAAGACCTGTGCCAGTGCTTTTTCAGACAAGAAGAGCTGTTTGCATTCTAAAAAAAGCAGAGTTACCATTAAAGTACAGAAAGGCTGCGAGAGTCACATACCAGTCAAGCTTTTCTTCCTCACAGTTCTTAAAATGGCCCACGCAGCACAAGGCAGCTTTAAAATGTGACAGTACATGTTTTTTTTAGAGCATTTACTCTAAATGTTGTGGGGTTTAAGGTTTGTTTAACCCAAATTTGTTTCCTAGGGCTTAAACAGGCAGCTACAGGCTGGGTTAGAGCCCCAAACCATGTATTGCACAATAATTATTCAATGCAAGGAGACAGAGAGCCCACCTTGAAAGAAAGCAAAGGAAACTCTTACAGGTTTTTAAGCTTAGGAAGTTTATTTGTTTTCCTACAAAGGAGTCAGTTGTGACAAACCTAACGGTGACAAATCTGACCTTAGTGTCATCCTATCAGTGCTACACAGGGAGGGTGAACAAGCCCCAGAGAGCTGCAAGGAAGAGGAAAACTACAGCCTAACAGGCCATTAATTAAAACATAAAATAAGTAACAGTTGAACAATTCTGGTCCAAGGTGGAAGGTTGTTGGTGGCCACTCTAGAAGCACTTGCGATGGACAATGGAGGGGCCGGACTCATCGTACTCCTGCTTGCTGATCCACATCTGCTGGAAGGTGGAGAGAGAAGCCAGGATGGAGCCCCCGATCCAGACAGAATATTTGCGCTCCGGCGGGGCAATGATTTTAATTTTCATCGTGCTGGGTGCCAGGGCCGTGATTTCCTTCTGCATCCTGTCAGCAATGCCGGGGTACATGGTGGTGCCCCCCGAGAGCACAGTGTTGGCGTACAGATCCTTGCGGATGTCCACGTCACACTTCATGATGGAGTTGAAGGTGGTCTCGTGGATGCCGCAGGACTCCATGCCCAGGAAGGAAGGCTGGAAGATGGACTCCGGACATCGGAACCGCTCGTTCCCGATGGTGATCACCTGCCCGTCCGGCAGCTCATAGCTCTTCTCCAGAGAGGAGGAGGAGGCAGCTGTGGCCATCTCCTGCTCAAAGTCCAGAGCCACATAGCAGAGCTTCTCCTTGATGTCCCGCACGATCTCTCTCTCAGCTGTGGTGGTGAAGCTGTAGCCCCGTTCCGTGAGGATCTTCATGAGATAGTCGGTGAGGTCACGGCCGGCCAGGTCCAGGCGCAGGATGGCGTGGGGCAGCGCGTAGCCTTCGTAGATGGGCACAGTGTGGGTGACGCCATCCCCGGAGTCCATGACAATGCCGGTGGTGCGGCCAGAGGCATAGAGGGACAGGACGGCCTGGATGGCTACATACATGGCTGGGGTGTTGAAGGTCTCAAACATGATCTGGGTCATCTTCTCCCGGTTGGCCTTGGGGTTCAGGGGGGCTTCAGTGAGCAGGACAGGGTGCTCCTCTGGGGCAACGCGCAGCTCATTGTAGAAGGTGTGATGCCAGATCTTCTCCATGTCATCCCAGTTGGTGACGATGCCATGCTCAATGGGGTACTTCAGGGTGAGGATGCCCCTCTTGCTCTGGGCCTCATCCCCCACGTAGCTGTCCTTCTGCCCCATGCCCACCATGACCCCCTGGTGCCGGGGGCGTCCCACGATGGAGGGAAACACAGCGCGGGGGGCATCATCCCCTGCAAAACCTGCCTTGCACATGCCCGAGCCATTGTCCACCACAAGTGCAGCGATCTCCTCGTCTGCCATGCTGAGCAGGCCTGAGGTGAGCAGGGACATGAGACGTCACCAAGTCACAAGGAACATTAAGCAGCCCTGACACTTACCCCATGCACTATAGACCTGGAAGGAGCTAATACACTAACAAGCAAGGGATCTGAGGTGAGAGGAGATACTAAGGAATCTCAAATGCTTGCCCCAGAGAGCCATCAAGGCCTGAGTAGAGACAGCAGGAACAATTAATACGTATTTATACCCCCCAAACACAAATACATATGCAGCCCCTAAAAAGACAAAGAAAAATACAAGCACAGCCCCTCCAGAGCTCCTCCCCGAGGAGAACAAGCAAGAATCTCCCACCATAAACCACCCATAAAACAATTATCCCCCCCAAACACAAATATACATGCAGTCCCTGAAGGATTAAGAAAGACACAAACGCAGACCCTTTGTAACCCGTTTCTAGAGACCCGAGAGAAACCTCCCACCATGCAGTAGAGAAAACAAAGAAGAACCCAGACTAAGAGCACTTTCCCTCCTTCCCTCTAAATACCCGAAGGGACAGCGGGGACCGCTAAGCCTTCCCTAAAGGACCGTTCTATGGCGCTGATGGGTCCCAGGACGCCCCACGACCTCACCTGCGCTCTCCTCTCCCCGCGGTGTCTTCTCAGCGACTACCGGGCCCAGCCCCACGCGCCGCCTCTTATAGCCCCGGAACCGGAAGCCGCCACTCTCTTGACTATTTAATTGGCTCTCAGCCGCCTCTCAGCCACGCCCCCTTTTCAGTCCTTCCCGGGTCTGAGGGCGGTCGCTCCCGCCGAGCGGGGCCGTACCCGGAAGTGGGGCGGGCGCTTCCGTTGCCGGGCGCCGCCTCCGCCGCCCCGTTTCCGGCCGGGCTGAGGAGGGGCGGGGGGGGCCGGAGAGGGAGCGGAGCGGCTTCGCTGCGGGCGGAGCCCAGGCGGCCGCGCACGGTAACGGCCCCGCTGGGGACGGGGGGCGATGCGGGGGGCACTGGGGGACTGAGCAGGGAGGCGGTGGGGGGCCGGTGTGAGCGCCGGTAGCGGCTGAGGGGCCAGTACCGAAGTCGGAGGGGACGGCCGGGAGCTCAGCGGCGGTGGGGCCGGCTGGGGGAGCGGGGTGGCCGCTGGGTACAGCCGCCCCCCCGCCGGTAGGTGCCCTTGGGGAGGGGGTGGGTGTTTTGGGGGTGGCTACGGGGCACGGAGGGTCCCCGGTGAAACCGGAGGGTGGGGTTGTTTACCAGCCCGGGAGAGCTCCCCCTCCTTGGAGCTGGGAGGCCCCGGCCGCTCCTTTAACTCTTTCAGGTGGTTTCCACTTGTCGGTGCGTTTCCCTGGTCACGCTGCAAATAGAGCTCGTTAAAAAGCGCAAACGGAGTTAAAAAT
The DNA here is from genome assembly GCF_963082525.1 of Nesoenas mayeri. Classification (NCBI taxonomy): domain Eukaryota; kingdom Metazoa; phylum Chordata; class Aves; order Columbiformes; family Columbidae; genus Nesoenas; species Nesoenas mayeri. Next base: position 19,410,447 of record NC_137563.1, on the reverse strand, counting down.
GTTGTTTATTTTAATCAAAGTGCTCTGCCAGGGGTTCAGTGCCACACAAAGGCTGCACTGCGAGGGTGCCTGAATGTTAAACTTGAATCGTTTGGCTGCCTCGGTTGGGAGAGGCACAGAAAATACACAGATATCGGTGCTGAGGGGCAAAATGGAGGTGGAAACCTGGACAGGTTTGGCTTTGGTCTGGTTGCAGCTGTTCTCTTAAAGTCTGTCCCGATATCACGCCTTCAATACTTACTGTGAGCAGTGCATCTGTCTCCTCCTTGACTTAAAACTCGTCGTAAAGCCTCTTCCCAACCACAGTAATCACTGAGGGTGTGTTTGCTGTATCCAAAGTTCAGCTTTTTGGAGACTCATGAGGTTTGTGCTGCGCTCTGGTGACAAAAAAAACCAGCAACCAACAAAAACCCCTCGGCAGCGGCGCGTAAATCCTGCCGTAACCTGTCACTCGCCATTGTACCTGCGCTCCGGGAAATACGCGGGTGCCGCATACCAGGGGGCTGCTGCGCCCAAGGTGTGTTTGCTCGGCGTGTTAATCGAGTATTAGGTCATTTATTATCGTTAACGTCCCTGAGGCGTGTATTAACCGCGTGCCCTGCCGAATTCTGCCCTGAGCAGGAGAGGTAACACCTCGCTGTGCCTCAGGTGCGACTACGAAGCGAGGTGCGGGTTCTCCAACGCCCAGCCCGTTGCGACATCCACACCAGTTCATTGTTGGTTTACTGGGCCAGATGGTGCCTTGTGCCTCCTGAAACCAAGCTAATACTCTTTTCGGCTGGTAGGTAACATGTTATTGCTCCTGACGTTCAAACCGCTAATCCACTTGATATTGTTTCATTCGCAAGCTAAAGCTGCGAGATGAAAATGCAAATGCGTCGGCCGGGCTTTTAGTTTTGGTGCCGGGCTGTTATTTAGCACAGGGAAGAGGTTGCGGAGGAAAAATGAGATGGGCATCGTAGCTCGCAGGCACTTTGTACGAGAGACACGCTCTGACCACCTCAGAGGAAACCTTGGAGATTCCAAAAGTTGTCTTTCACTTTTTAAACTGATATCTGGTAGGTTGTTTGTTGTTTTAGGGCAGAACTGCGTCCCTTTCGACAATGAGCGTTAGCAAAATAGTCTCTTTTTTTCAAGTGTGTGGCTTGAATAGCAGCGTGCTGGTTGTAAACAGGGTGGTGGGAGGTGGCCGGGAGGCTCCGGAGCTTGTTTGTAGTTGCCCTTTCCTTTGTTTCTCTAAGCTGACTGTATTTTGATATCAGTGAACCCTGAAGGGCGGCAAGTGAGATCTACTTAAGCATCTTTTTACATTAAAAAAAGAAAGAAGCTAAGAACGGTCTTTGTCAGCAGGTCCGGTTTGTGACAGTCCAAAATACATGTGTGGTCTTAGATGGTTTGGGGAATTAAGGTGAAGTCGCCTTTCTAGGATTTAGTGTTTCCGACCGTGGTCTGTTCTGTGGGTCTTTGCTCAAGAGAAGGCGAGTGCTGGCTCAGCACGGGATTGCTGCCACCCAAAAAACGGAGCGTTAGGGAAGCTCTCGGATCCTTGGGCTGGGAAAATCAAAGGGAGGGCACGGCTTGGGATGTGCTGGTGACACTGGGAACCAGAGGCAGGAGTTGCTCAGTGCTCAGTCTGTTCTGGGCTACACTGGTCTTTGCTTTACTCTTATCTCCCTCTCCCTGGAAAACAATAGCTAAATATAGTTGTTTATTTCAAGATAGGCGTACAAAGTGTAAAGAATTTAGTAATGTAGTGAAAGCATAAAAGAATTGAGAGAGAACTGGTGTGTGGTAAATTCCTGCCCATTTTTTAATAGATATATGGTCAAGCTTCTCCTGGCTTATCTCCTTTTAAGGTAGTGGTTTCAGAAGCACGAAACCCTAGATGTTAAACCTAACATTTCAAAAGTAATTATTTAGGAAGCGTGGAAGGGTTCTGACACACAAAAAAAGATCTGCTGGGACAGCGGACAAAGGCAGGTCAGCTGCTGTCTTTGGGGTATACGAAACTGAGTTTATAGCAAATGTGTTCAGCTTGAAAATACAATTAAACAGTCTGAAAATTGAATGCAAGTTTGAGCCTGAGGCTGTTAAACATGAAGCTGATTGTTTCACGGTCTCCTGCACAGGAAAGAGTATTGGCTTTGCACTCTATTTATCCTCTTCCTGGGGAAAAGATGAAAGCATTTTATATTCATACAGCCAAATATTTGTCTATCTTTCAGATTCTGCCAATCTCCCAAGGTCGGGGCTTGAACCCTGCCAGATAAAGTCAAAAACCAACCTTCCCCCCCCCGCCCCTCTTTTTCCCAGCCATGCAAACTGCGGGATGAAGCTGGAAGCCGTGGTCGAGCAGCTGCAGAAGCAGCAGCAGAAGCAGCAGCCGCCTCTGCAGATGGATTCCCGGGAGAGGCAGCAGAGGCAGCTGCGGGAGGCCCAGCTGCTCTACACCCAACAGCTGGCCGTGCAGCAGGCCGTCCTGGCCGCCACATCTGGCAGGGCTTCGGGGGGCTCCGCCGGCGGGCCCTTGGCCAGAACCCCACCCGCAGCCGGGGCAAAGCGGGCGTTTGATCAGAGCAGCATGAATTCGGAGCCAGAAGAAGAAGAGGAGGATGAAGAGGAGGAGGAAGAAGAGGAGGAGGAGGAAGAAGAAGAAGAAGAAGGGGGTTTGGAAGGTGGCGAGCTGGAGGATGGCGCTGATGTGACTGCAAAAGAAAGCTGCTCCGCTCTGAAATATTTTCATGCTCCCAAAGTTGCCCATCACAACCAAAGAGTGGCCTCTACCTCAAACCCTCTCCCAGCCTCGGGGCACCAGCGGGGACAGCCGGGCAAAGAAGAACAGGGTAAAGACACTACGAAGCAACCGTACACTGGTTCCCCATCTGGGCGGCAGAACTGGCGCTTGGATGAGCAGCTCAAACAGGTCAGTGTTAATATTACTTCCTTCTGCATAAAAATAACCATATTCAGTCAGACTGAGGATTTTTTTGTTCATGTTGCAAGCGCTGGCCATTTGAGAGCGCTTTGCAAAGAGCACGAGCGCAGGGCACATGCACAGTGATGCTTCCCTGCCATGCTCTCCCAGGTTTATTCTTTTATAAAGACATTTCACAAGATTTGCTTTACAGATACAAATGATATAGAAACCCCGATCTGTAAGAACCTTTGTGGGGAGGATTGATCTTTGGTTCGTTTATCTTCTGTCTCGCTGCTGCTGGGCCATTCAGAATGGGACAGGCTGGTGTTATATTTATTTTTGGTGTGGACACTTGCCTGCTAATGTCTCACTCAAGTTATTTCACTATAACCCCTTTGTGTGAGACCTCCGGGATGCGTCGGCTTCGCCTGGATTTCGGGTTGGTGGTGTGTCCGTGCCCTCCCACTGATCCTGTGAGTAAGCAAAGCCACTTTGTTTTTCACGTGTGGGAAGGAAGGAGCTGACTTGCTCCTGCTTTGTTTTGCTCAGAGGTGAATTTTGTTTGAATAAAGAGTTACTACTCCTTGACAGAGGATCAAGGATTCTTTTCTTTGTTTTAAGTGGGTATTTCAGTGAGTGTAGCACTTGGGAGCTGTGTTGTTATGGAGCTCACTTGAGGAGACTTTTGGAGACATTGACAGTATTTATGTGTGTTGAAATTGAGCCGAAGGACTGCATGGTTTAAATAAATAAAAAAAAAGTTGGACTTAATTCTTCTTTCCTACAAACATTAGCCTGAGTGTGAAGAGGGTTGGATTTGCTTCGGATAGAGTTCTCAGAGCTCAGAAACCTTGTATGGACAAAACCAGAGCTGTTTTCTCTTGCAAGAACTCAGTGAAATAAAAAGTAGAAAGGCTGGAGCTGTTTTGTGGGGGCTGAGGAACCTTGGGCGTGTGGAAGTTTGCTGGGGGCACTCAGGGCAATCTCTCCCCTTGGCTGCTGATTGCATGCACAAGATGATTTATTTCTTTTCAGTTCAAGGAGGAGCTAATAAGCTCAGCAAGCTTTATTCCATTTACTGTGGTCTGTGGGCTCCTGCAAACCGAGGCCAGTTCGGTGTTTCCACACCAGCCTGTGTGGCAATAATTCCACGAAGTTGTGACTATTGGTGCTATAAAACAGGTTGTCGACGCAGACACTCGGGACGCAGCAGACAACCAGTTGCTGCTGTGTTTTCTCTGCACTTTTAAGAGGGGTTGGGTTGAAAAAGCAGTTGCTCAAGCTGGTGTAGGGAAGTGAGGTGGGTCTGGAGAAATTGCTTCAGAATTTACTAGGTTGAACTTCCTCTTGCAGGTCCCTGGGTGGAGAATAGTAGCCAAGACTCTGGTGTTAGGGAGATCACTTGTTTCTTTCAAAACGCCAACCACACAAAAAAAACCCCCGCTTAGCGTTAGTCTTTGGCTGTCTTTATTTCTAGCGTGGCTGGCATTAACAAATATGTCATTGTGCTTTGCAGTCCTGGCGTATCTTGTGAGAGTCCTGTGAATCTTACTGAACTAATAGGCTTGATTCCTGGGTCGTGTGCCCTGTTCTGAGAAGATAAATGAGCATAAGCACGCCAGATCTGGGCTTAGCTGATGTGGAATAGCAAAAAAAAACCACCCTAAAAATATTGTTTAACAATTGATGTACTGTGCACTAATACCGATCCCTTCACTTTGGCCCGATTCTGCAGCATTTCAGCACGAATCATCAAGTATTTTGGTAGCAGGTTGCAGCTGAGTCTGATTTCAGGCCAACTTCTGGAAGGCAAAGAGCACAAAGCTTCACCAAGGAAGCAAAATGAAAAGAAAAACCCTTTTGCTGCTGTGTTAAACTGTTTCCCTGCTGGGCAGGCAGCCAGTGAAAACCAGAAAGGAGCTGGAGAAATTAATGGATGTGAAGTTAAGCAGTGGATTTTGAGGGAGTATCAGGGACGTGCTTGTGCTACAAGAGTTCTGGATGGTGGGAAAGCTTGGCAGAAAGTGAGCAGGTTCACGTGTTGTCCCAAAATACTGTCTCCTGTTACTATTATTGAAGTGATACTGTGAAGTTAGTTCTGGCCTAACTGGTCTGCCCCGGCGAGACGTGGCTTATCCTTGTAGCCGTGCTGCTGAACAATGTTATGTGATGTGCTCAAAAGGCCACATCGAAGTGCCCAATATGAGCGTTGCCGGTGCGGTATATTCACCTTGAGGAGGGTAAATATTGCAGAGCAACTTGTTTGCAGTCGCCGGTGCAGTCGGCATACCGGGGAGTAAAACTTTAACAGCGCTAGAGCAGTTCAGAGCCGGAGCGGAGGAAATGGGCTTGGGGCTTAAATACAGAAGTGCCTGCGTTCTCTGGTTTGGTTTTGAAATGATTCCTCAGCTTGTCTTTTTTTTAGCTTGTCGAGGTGGAGGGTAATAACCAGTGAGAATACACTGCTTCCAGCGAGCGCTGCTCGGGGAGTATTTGTGGTATGCAATAATGGCTCTCGCTTGCGGAAGAGGGGGAAAAAAGTCACTTCTTCTTTCAAGTGTGGATTGTTCTTCTAAAAGTGACGCCCTTGGAGAAGAATGTATCTTGAAAGCGTAATGTTGAGGTTGCCTGGAAGGTGTGTGGCCTGAAGACGGCAAAAAGGTGGCAGCTACCAGCAAAGATGAAGCCCTGTTCTGTTTGGTCCTGGACGGCCAAGTGAATAATTGTAGAACAAGCTGGTGGACAAAAGAACTTGTGACAGGGGTGGGGGGAATCCTGCCGGCACAAAACAGCCAGGGAGGGGAGTTGCTTGTCAGGGAGTTGTGGTCCCCAAAGACGAACTGGGGGGGGTTGTGCTCAGCTTGTTTGCTCCTCGGACTCGCTCGAGTCCCCTGCAAATCCATGGTGGCTCCGAAAGGCCGTTTGGGGCTGCCTGTCTTGGAAGAAAAATGAGCTTTTTAATTCCACTGGTGAAAATGTTGCTTTTAGCAGACGCGGGTTCGCGTCCCGTGGGTTCTCGCATTGCTCAGCGGTGGCTCTGGTTACCAGGGAGAGCAGGACCACTTCTTGCTCCCTTCCTGCTCAAAATCGGTGTCCAGCACTAACATGAGCAACGTGTCAGGCTCTTACTGCAGTGCGCACGTTACTACACGCATTCCTTCGCGGAATGTAAAAATAAAGCCCAGGTTTTCAGGCATCAGCTGATACTTAATGCCGCCTTAAATCGCAGCAAGGTAAGTCTGCATCCAGCAGCTGTCTGACATTCGGAGAGAGGCTTGTGCTCTGGTTTTTGGGGATGTCTCATGTTAGGTTCTCAGAAATCACCAGCCAGTCCTGAAAATCCTGACCTAAACTTTTACAAAGGTCACGGTGTTTATTAAGATAAGTCAGCTTAAAATAATTACTTTGCTTTTGCTCTAGGGTCTAGGAATGAGTGGCTGAGATTCCATAACCTTAAGTATGTGCCTCAAGTGTTGTGGGTACTGAGGTATCGTTCGGGAGATATTCATTAATCCAGAGGGGTGAAGGTCCCAGGAATATAAGAAGTTGCATTTCACATGGTGCATTTTTTGCCTCCTAGTTATTTCAGATATCCAGGACCCAATTCAAGGGTTAGGTTTTTAATTCCTTGTGTGGGTCACTGGTATTTTTCTGTTGTAGCAGGAGGACAATTCTTCATTAATAGATATTTAAGTTCTCTTTTGCCAAAAGCTGTTTTCCATAAGAACAGATCTGAATTATTAAAGTGCCAATTGCTGCTGCTTCTGAATTCAGGGCTTAGGTTTGTTTTGATGAAGTTTTCACCCCTGTGACAGCCATAGGAGTTCATGCTGATACCTAAATTAAAGTGGCTGGACCAGAGCACGATCTTGGTAATAAGGGCTCCTTTTTGTTTAAAATAACCAATAATGTATGGGAGAAGACAACAGCGAAACCGGTTGTGATAATGACCTCAGGCAGCAGCCTGCAAACAGCTTGTATTTTGACATCAGAGAATTCCCCCAGATCTTCATCTCGAAGAGCAATTCCATAGGCTTCATCAAGGTTGTGCTATATCTGGAGGCAAAGGAGCAGAGCGAGGAGCTCGTTTATATCCCAGGGAAGATACAGATTATTTTAGTGTTTGTTCGACTGCTAAATTTATCTTTAGGAATAGCTGCAGCTTGTCTCCTTTGGTGCCAGTTTATAGAAATTCTAACACTGGAGAGCGGTAGGTGCAAAGACCTCCAATGTGTCGTGTTCTTACACTTGTGTTTTTCTCACTTCAGGGTAAATCTGCAACTCATGTCGCGGTGAGAATTTCTCTTCCCGCAGCTATATAGCACTGAGCAAATCTTGTCCTGTACATTTTAGCCAGTTCCTCAGAGTATTTGTGCATAGGAGTCATTCACAGAGTCCAGCTTTTCCTTAAGGATGAGGAAGCAGATTTCTGTTTTGCAAAGAATTGCGTTGGTGCTGCAGTCACTAGGTCGTGGGAGCACATTAAAGAAAAAACGTAATAAAAAGAGGTAATTAATCTGTTAACTTCAGCCCATTCTTTTCCTCGCCTTCCCCATCCTCCCTGCCATTCCTGAAATCACTAAAATGTTTTCAACCCCCGTCTTTGAAGCTCGTGGATATTGAATCGAGCTCTGTTATTAGCGGGACTGGGCAGGGTTTATTCTGATTTCAGCAGAGCTTTACCAGGCAGCTTGTGCACGCAGTAATTATAACTTGGTTTCTCCGTGCTTGAGAACTTGCAGCTCAGGGCAGTACTCCTGATCTTATCAGCGTTTTGTAGTACAACAGTTTTCTTTATAATAGCATCTGTTTCACTTCCTAAGGCTTAACTCTACCCACAAAAGGAATTTCTGTGGATTCCCTGATAATCCTGAAATTGCTGCCCCTGTACCTTTTCATTGACTCGGCGCTTTCAGTTAACCCACGGGGTAGGGGAGGAGCTTTATTTTAACATTTAACCTAGTCCCTAAGTGGATATTTCAACAGATTTCTGGCCTAAAACCTCTGTCAAAACTGCGGGTTTGCGGTAAGGAGGCGCAGAATGATTTTCTGTTTCGTGCCAGGAGGTTTTTTTTCTTCTTTTCTTTTACATATTAAAGCTTCAGTGGCTTCTCTCCAGTTGAGACTTCACCATTTGAATACAACCTTGCAGGCTGATGAAAAACCTCATGGGGCTTTAAGCTCAAAATGCTGAGAAGGTGGAATGACCTGGAAAAGGAGCATTTCCAAATGTGTTTGCACACGAACTGCGATTTGTATAGGAGGAGACCATGAGCTGCTGTTCTGTTTGCCTTAATAATTTGCCTTTTTTATTGAGCACAGAGGTTTGATTCGTTCTCTAGTCTCTGGGAGGGACAGTAATATTTGAGAGGCAGGTGTCCCGCAGGGAGGGCTCGAGGCTGCTTGTTTTACAAGGTTTTTGTCCTCAAAAGAAGGGGCTGGACAGAGCAGGAAAGCATTTGTCATCTCCTTTTCTGTCTGCTTGGCAACTCAGGGTTAACTCCGGCTTTTTGAATGTGGGATTGGAAACCAAAATTGCTCTGGACATCTGAGCTTCCCCTCTAATAAGATATTCCAGGTGGTTAGGGAGTAATCCTAAAATAGCTCCAGATATAATTGCTTGTGCAACCTCACAGGGAAAGAGGGGTCTGGGGGGGCTCTGGTGGCCCCCGAGGTGTGTCTGTGGCCTGGGGAAGGTGAGCAGCCCTTCCCAACACCTCTTGCTTTTTTGGGGGCTCAAGCACAGCCCGTGCCACTTCTACCACCTTTTTTTCTGTGAGAAACCAGGGAAATTCCTGCCCGTTTGTCAAACATCAGCAAATTCCCTCGATGCGAAGGGGTGGAGGGAGAGGCAGGACTCTCCCCAGAGAACGCCCCACCTCTCTCAACAGTGGCGTTTTTTCCTTCCTGTTACTATTGCCTGACTTATACAAAGGTCTTTTAATGACTTGTGAGGATATATTGATTTCTCAGGTTCCTGCTGTTCATGCGGAGGAGGGCTTCTCAGCGGAGGGTAACTTTGTTTTCTGAGGAGGAATGGAAAGGAAGCTTGATACCAAAGCTCCCGCTGAGCTCCCTTGCTGTGCAAAATGTAGTTTATTCTGGATACGGAGCACCTTGTGCTTCAGTGGGGCTCTTTACTCGATTTACCTGTTCCCCTTGTGGTCGGGTCGCTGCTCTGACCGCTGCCAGTGTTTGATATGTTGGGTTGTAGCCTTGGCACGGACCCAGAGGTTTTTTGGTGAGCAGAATGGTCCCTCAAGATCAAAGCTGCAGCCTGGGAAAGTGCCTGTTGCTGCTCGTACTCTGGTCTCTGAATAAATAAGGCTTTATTTCCCCGACTGCTGAGCTGACATTTCGTGCTAACCCGAGACTTTGCTACCCAAACCAAACCTGTGCTGGTGTCTCTGCAGCCCAGTTTCAGTGCAGCCTTGCTGGTTTACACCCAGCTCTCCTCTTATCTCTTCTGAAAGCTTAATGTGGGGAGCGGTAACTGGCTTTAAACCTTTCCAGGAGGAAATGCTAATGCTGGCAGCTGTCTCTCACTTCGGATCACTGCGTGTCACACCAGGTGATGTCCAGCTCTGCCAGTTTTCTGGACAGATGGTAAAACACTGTTGGCTTTAAGCTCCTTTTCACTTGCTGGCTGTGGGGAAACATTAGCTCTCTGTTCTTGAGCATCTCAGGATGGAGGTGCAGAAAGTAGGGTGCACATATTCTGCTGGTATCAACCCTTCATCTTGTTCTTATCTAATTAACCTTTTTCACTTTGAACAGAACAAGTATAATCACTTCTAAAGAGTCTTTAATCCCATATGGAGTTTTGTTCCTGAAGATTTTACCAAGTTCAAACCCACTGGTGACAGAGGATTGTCTGCTTTAAGCCCTCTTCTCTATCTTGTCCCTGTCCTCAAATGCAGTGGAATAAGCTCTCAGTGTGACCAGAGTTTCTCTGAAAGCAAGTGTTCTTCTTCTTGGAGCACCTAGTTTAACACCAGTTATGCCCTCTGGATTTATGACCAAGGACAAACTCGGGAGGAAAGCAGCTCAGCCCTCTACGAATCATTTTGCCGTGAAGTTTGTAAAGCTGAGGATGGGGAGTAGCTGCTGCCTTCCAAAGAGACTCCCTCGTATTCTGACTGTTCACGTGGGTTTGTTGATCTCAGGTAACAGTCCAGTGGGGTTTTAGGAGCAGCTGGATGTTACCATAATTAGCAAAAAAACTGTGGTTTTAATCTCCGCTAGCAAAGGACACCCAGATGAATCCTCCTGTGAAGGAAACTGGTCTTCAGATCTTTTTCCTAGAGAGGGCTGGGAATTGATCTGCTGTAATAAACAGCTGACATAACAGAAGTGGCAATAATCCCCCATTAAATATCTTTCAGTTGATGGGACTCACTGGATAATTGACTTTCCAGCAGGAATTACTGGCTCAAACTAAATCAGCAGGCATTAGGGCAGCTCACTGCAGGGTTTTTGAAAGGGGGAAATGTAGCTTTGCCTGGCCGTGACAAGGGCTATTCATCTTTCTAATTCGATGGATGTGTCACGACCAGATGACTCCAAGATTTCAGATATTGGAGCACCTCCCTAATTCACGTGGTTTGTGGCATGCTGAAACCTCTGGCTATCTTCTGTGCTTTCCTGCGTGTTTATCAGGTGGATGTGACTGTTCTCTTTCCTCAAGTGACTCCAGAGCACTTGTTACACCGGAGCTTTATGAGTTTTATGGTTTAAACATGCTTGAAGATACTTCAGGATTGTTCTCCTGGTCCCGCTGCTCCCAGAGGCTGCCTCTGCTGATTTCCAGCCCCGCTGATCATTTCAGGATGATGATTTCCCAAGGAGAATAAGCCTAACTAGCGTAATCCTTTTAATGTCTAAGAAGAATGAACCTTTAATCCAGCAAAGCTGAGCTTTCCATTTCTGTGAGGAGAATTCACATCCAGTAGCTTCTGGGAGTAAGGGCTCTGGGTTGGCAAGAAGCTTTCCAGTGGGATTATTAATATTTCCTTCTTTCTTCAGGATATTCTGGTTTCGTAGGCAAGGGAGGGGAGGACAGGAGGACATTTCCGAGTGCGTTTGGTGTCACCTGGCGTACAGAAGGAAGGAAGCCTGGCTGACACCCGCAGCTTTCACCGGGGCCTCGAGGATGTGCCCTCGGTTAAAAGACGGACGTGGAGAGCAAAAGCAGCACCATTGTGTTTAGGTGTTGAACCTCATTACAGCCGAAGGTGTTGAGCGCTTTCCTCTAGAATGGTTTTCCCTGGCACCAAGACAGTTTTTCGAGATACGTTTCTGGCAGAGATCCCGGGGGAGTGTGCCGTGACAAATGTCCCAATGTCCCCCATCTTTCTAGTCTTCTTGGTCTCAGCCCTCAGCTGCTTTTACACGTTTGTGCCCAAAAAAGGCACGTTTGCGAGCTCTCTGGGGTTTTCCACCGAGCCTTTCCCTGGCGATCCTTTCACCCTTTTGTTTTTGTCTCCCCAGAACGGCACCGTGACCTGGAGCGATGAAGGCGATGGATGCCGAGGAAGAGAAATTTCACGAGACTTTGCCAAGGTCAGTCTGATCCTGGGGATTTTGGGGAACAGGGTTTCCCCTGATCAGAGGGTGACTCTGGAGCCCTCACTATTCCTTTGCCTTTGGTCACTGGAATGTAGTTGGAACTAAGACTTAATAACCAGACTTGTGACATTTAAAAACTTTGTCAATACTTTCTCCAGCTGGGAGAAGAGTATTTGTTTCTTGGACCTGCTTAGCGCTGTGCTCGTGGATCAGAATGTGGCAGCTGCGTGTCACATCAGCCAGAGGAATTCATTTTAAACCCTTTCTGAAAGGGCACAGCTAATTGCTCTGCAAATACACTGGTGTGTTTTCTTCCCAGAGCTCAGCGTGTGAGAAAGCGCTGAGTTTCACAGGAAGTGAGCCCAAAATGTCCTTCTTTCAGACGAGATGAATACCAAGCAGCTCACAGCACCTACAGAGAGGCTGAAATACATATTTCCCAGCGAATCTTTGGTTTTTAGTTGAGCACGAGTGTAGCTACAACCAGAAAAAAGTTCCCTATAGCGATGCAGGGTTTTTCCTCAACGCAGACGAGAGAAGGAATTGAATTCTGCATTGTGTACAGCATTGTGTCTTGTTCTATACCTTCCTGTACCTCTGAGAGCAGCCGACTTCAGCCCTTTCAACCTGTCACGTTGTGACCTCTCAGGATTCTTGATAGGTGAAAATTAGATTTCTTTTCTGTTCAAGAGGTAGTTGTAAGGTGACACTCATGCCTTTCCTTCTGAAAAATCAGTGGGTAATGCTAGCACACAGTGCCTCTCCTTTGGAATGAGGTGCCTATGAAGCTTTGTTTTAAATGCTTGGGTTTTTAAGCCTTTTATTTCTGCAGCAAATTAATTTCTGATACTTTTCAAGGCTTTTTGCTTATTTTAGAGGGCCCTTTCCTGCCAGGCATTAGTACTTAGAGGAAAGCTCTATCCTTTCATCTCCTCCTTCAAGGGGCTTGGAGTTTGTCACTTATGTGACAATCCCTGAAGGAAGGAATCGTGAGGAAAAGCTGCAGAGAACTTTCCTTCCTTGGTGCCTCAAAGGTACAGACTGCTCATCTGCCCTGAACCGCTCTCACCTTCCTTTTGGTTGTCTTGTCTGTCTTTTTCTTTCTTTCTTTCCAGCTTGTCTTAATCATTTCTCTCCCCTTTGCTTTCAGGTGGCCTCAGACCCTGTGCCGTAGCGGTGGTGTTAACTGAGTTGAATCCTCTTCCCTTCAGGGTACTGGTTTCTGCTGTGCCAGCAGGAATTATTGAGGGGCTGAGCAAACCATAACGAGGGTCCTCAAACTATCGCCTTGTCCACCAGACCGCTCAGGAATCCTTCCTGTTTTTCACCCCTCCAGTACAAGCACCGGATCACCCATTGCAAGAAGCTGATGTTATTTTATTTGCTGTCTTGTTGTGGATTTGTGCCTTCATTTTTTTTTCCTTTTCCCCTCAGCTCTATGAACTGGATAGTGACCCTGAACGGAAGGAGTTCCTGGATGACCTCTTCATCTTTATGCAGAAGAGAGGTGAGTGAGCATTTGCTTGCACTTGGTGGGGTAAAAGTGGGCTACTGCCATTTGAATTCTCCCCTTCTGCCTTTGGAAGAACAAATCCAGCCCTTGAACTTGCAGATCAGGTGGAAGAGCAGTGGTAAGACTTGAGATATTTGCCTTGGGAGTTAAGGAGCGCAGGAGGAAAGAACTCTTCTACCCTATAGCTTCATTTCAGACACTGTTTCTTCACCCATGTTGTCCATGCACTGAAGACCCCAAGAAACCTGGTTCCCCAAGGATTTTGGGGACAAGGCTGGGGATTCTCTGCTCTCCCCTTCAGGTGGCACGATCACACATCTTCTCCTGTTTGATTTCCGTGGCATGTGGAAGCTGAGTGTGAATGCCTTCACAGGCTGTCGAGAATAGCGACACGCAATCTGGGGACTGGGAAAACAGACCCCAAGCCACATTTTCCTGTAGATTCACAATGTGTCAGCTTTCCGTTTAGTAATTTTGTGTAGCTGAGTGCTGAAGCGTGGAGTTTCTCACATTCCTCCCTGTGCCGTCAGCAATTTGCATCTCTCCTTGCTACAGGAGTGGTGATACCTGTACAAAGTAGTTCAGCTGGGATGTCACCAAGTCTGTTTCTGTCCCCTGGTTATCAAAGTTCAATCCCCTCACTGCAAACTGTTCATACAAAAATGTACATCTATGTGGTATCGTATAAAACAAACATCTCTGAAGATTTCTGTTCAATCCCTCCAAGACTCTTCCAACAAAGATTCTTCTGACAAAAAGTGTTGTACTATAGACTTTTCCATTGTTTCCGAAGAAGTCTGATGAACGTAGGTGTGAGGAGCAGACATAAAAAGAACCTTTTGCTCCCTCCTGGTGTAATGCTCACTGAGAGCATGCTGGACCGAAGACGCCAGGTTGTGCTTATTTGGAAGGGGGGCTGCTGCAATATTGTCCCCTGAGTGTCTAATGAGGTACAAAGATGCAACATCTGTTTGAAAATTACCGGATTGCTGGGTTGGAGCTGGAGTTTCGTTTCCAGTTGTCTTTTGAAGCAGATGCGTCTCCTTCTGTGGCTGGCTGGATGACAAGCAGAGGAGAGGCTACCCAAAAATGCAGCTTTTGCAATTGCCCTTCATTCCCCTGTCCGTTTGTCCTGACTGGAGCTGACACCTGCCCTGCCTAAATTGTCACTCTGGCAGTTTGAGATTATGCTTCTAAGTCAGTTTAAAATTAGAGCTGGGTTTTGCTGATATTTTTTTGGCTTTTGTGTGCAGAAGCATTACAGGGCTTAATTAGTTTACTTGCAAATGTTAACCTGAGCTCACATGTTAATGGAAGGACTGGGATGACCGACAGACAACACAATAATCTGAAGGGTGTGATTGGCAGCAATAGAAACCTCCAGCTACCTAGAGAGAAATCTGCTTAATACTTCAGTGTCTCCTGCCTATTACGTTTTAATTATTTATAATTGACATGTTCGTGGTGCAGGGGCTGAGCTGGTCACCAGCTGGTTGCTGTAGGAGTTGAGCTTTTAATCATCTGGGCATTTCCAAGTGGATTTGTTTTCTGGAGGCTTATTTTCTTGCTCGCTAGAAGGCTGAAAATAAAATGTAAGAGGTGCAGCACCCGTGGGGCAGAGATGCTGTGAACCGCACAGCACCTGAGAGCAAAGTGCTGTGTTTTTTAGCTGGGATATGTGAAGAGCTGGTTAATTTGCACCTCGTGTCTGAAGGGAATGGAAAACAACTCTGCTAATAATAAACATTGGTGGTGTAAAGATGGGGATCTTGCTGTTGCCCAGGAGGAGCTGGAGAAGTCCTGGCCCTTGTTTGGGGTTGTTGGATTTGAGGCACTAACTGATGCTGAACCCCCCAAAAAAAGCCAAAACCCTGATGTGAAAGATAAATGACAGATTTCACAGAAGCTACTGAGTAGTTGGGAGGGATGAAAAGCTTTGGTGGGTTGGTGCTGTTGTTAGGAATGTACCTAGAAATGTGAAGCCATGAAACAGGCTTAATGCAGATCAAATGTGCAGGTCTCATCTGCCTCTGAGCACAGCAGGTTGTCGCCGAATGACCACAGCTGCAAGTGATAAAATGGCCCTTCAGTGGCAATAATGATGGAAGAGGGAGATGAGAGGAAAGCTGTAACTCTGCCTTTGTTGGAGGTTTTATTCCTTGGATGTGGTGGGGTGAATGGGTCCCACCATGGCTGTGATTGAAGGGGCAGATGGGGAGAGGAGGGGACAGTGGTTGTAATGCAAGACTAACTTTGAACCAGGCCTGCAACAAGACTGACCTGGCACAGCTCGGCAGGGCTGATCCTAGTTTGTATTAACACTCTCACCTTCCCTGTTCTTGGCTCCTCTGCAGCCTCAAACTAAAGGTCTTTCCTCAAACCGAGCATGAATAAGCAGCTTCACCAGTGACTTCTCTCCAGAGCTGGTCTGGTGTCTTGTGACAACCTGAGCTTTGGGTGTCTTGAGGGCTGGTTCCTCAGAAGTTGTATTTTTAAGCCACTCTGTAGGCAAGTTGGTGGCTCGGGGCGTTTATTTAGGGCACAGGCTGAGGCTTCTCTGCGAGGCACAGAAGATGGGTTTGTTTGCCAAGTGCCCAGGCTGGAACTTCATCCATTACAATAACTCAGGGTAATTCTGTGTCCCTTCACTTTTGCATTGCTGAAAAGAATTTGATGACCTAAATGTACACAGCCAGATGGGCAAGTTCATTTACTCAGATCACACTCCGAGATTATGACGTTTTCCTCTTCTTTTCACGTTCTTTCTCACCCTGTGAACGTACTGGGAAGGTAAATTTTGGCTCCCTCTCTTTTCCATGCGATAGAAGGCCATCGCTATGAGGAGTCGTAGAAAAATGGAGCAGTGGGACTGTTTGATCCCCTGAAAGGATCAACCATGTTCGTGCGAGACCTTCCCCTTGAGCAAAGGTTTGGTGGGGAAGAGATCTAACTGCGTGCTAGGCTGTATTATTCCCTTTCAAGGGAAGCTGTTTTGTTCATTTTAAGTGCTGCCTTTGTGAAGACCTCATAAAACGTCTCCAATTGTACAGCTCTACTAATTTTGTTCAAGGTTTCTGCGTGACCTTGGTTTTCCCAGATGGCTTGACCATTCTGGGCTTTTTTTATGTGTATATACATAGAAGGGGCTTTGTAAGTCTGAGCGTGTGGTTTTAATGTTTTCCTGCTGTTGTGTGCCCTGTCTGCACATCTTAAATGTGGAAATGCAACAAATCCACAGGATTGACAAAAGCGTTTACTGATGGATTCTTTTATCTATAGGCCAAGCAGTGTTTACGAAATGTTTGTCCAGGGAATACGCTTCGTTCTTCTGCTGATTCAGTTTTGCAGGTTTCTTGTGACCCTTTGGAGATATTTTGGAATCTGAATTAAGCGCTGTAGTTCTCTAAATGAGACATCAATAGATGAACCGATAAAATCGCAGCATCCTTTGCTACCCGTTTAATGCTGAGCCCCAGCAAACGCTTCCCGAAATAGCAGGTGATGTTCTGCAGTGGAAAATTCTCACCTGAGGCACCGCAAAGGTCTGTTCTGGACGGTACAAATCAACCAGGCAAGGTCATCTTTATGTTATACCCTTGGGTTTGTACACAGCACAGTCTCTGCCTCGTGTCCCTCCTTTAAAGCAGGGATCAGTGAAGTGTTTTAGGCTTTTACTTTTACATTGTCAAAAAGAATGAGTTTCTTTAAGTTTTTAGGGGGAACTGGCATTCTGGTTTACATCCCTCTGTATTCTCTAAGAGGTTTTGAGCCTTTCAGAACAGGGGACAGAGAACGCACCGCTCCTTGTTCTTAAATACTTTTAAGTGATGCTAGAATAAAATCAGATGCGAAGTGCTTGAGATCTCTTATTTTACAGGGAGTGTCTTGCCCATCAGCCTTGGCTGGCAGGTGACTCAAAGTCATCACCAGATATGTAAGCTGATATTCTGGAATTTACCTGTGTCACTTTGGAATTATTTAGAAGTAGTTATCAGCAGGTCCTTCCATCAGGAAAAACTTTGTCCCCTACTTCTATTTTGTATTGTTTTTTTTAATAAACCAAAGCATTCATTCCAGTCATGAAGACAGGAGACTTTTTGTCTTGAATATTGCTTTAGTTCCAAAGAAAAATCATATTGGCAGTTGCAGCTGTAATTAATGGAAGAATAGCATTCAGAGCTTACTTGGTTCTGGCTTACCGGAGCCTTGTTTTAAATGTAGCCAGCGTGAAGAATGTTAGAGCAGCCTAAATGTTTCGTTATCAACTGAGCTGGCATTGGATGAGGTGAAAAAGAAATGAATTTGAAATGTTTGGTGGTTGTTGCTCTGTGTGAAGCTTTCTATAGTGCATTCATCTGATACCAGCCTGCTCGAGTGAAGTGATGGAGCCAAAGGGCTTATTTCCTCACTTCCTCTGAAAATTGAGATGTTACATTGTCACGTGTTTTTGCAGCATCTCAAATACTGGATGTTTGTGTCTCAAATCCTGCTTTTCTCAAGCTCTTTCTTATATTGGTGCTTCCTCTCTGCTTTGGATGTTCTTGGCCCTCCCTTCCCAAATTTAAAAGCATGTTTTTCAAATGATCAGTGAACCGCAGCACTTAAACAGCGGAGGTGGCTCAACACTGAAGAGATGATGCTGTCGGTATCCAGGTGGATGGCAGAGCAGAACTGTTTGGCATGAAAACTTTGGACCGACCTTTATTTTGCCCAGCTCCTTTCTCCCCATTATGTTCTGTATCCACAGAGAGGTCGTACGTATGGAAACCCACAACCGATTGCACAGTGGTTCGACATCTGCTGAAGAAATTTGTGTGTAGAAGCAAATCTATTGGATCCAGCTGTGTCAGTAGCAGCAAATCTCAGCGGGATCTCTGTTTTGGGGATGGAGGAGCTCCCGGTGTGGGAAGGTTTGTGTGGCTGGAGCCTCGGCTGATACAACTGGATGCCGGTTTGGCTGCCGAAATCTGATAAGGGGCTGCTGTCAGCCTCGCTTATTGAGGAGGGAAGCAGAAACTGCTGGCGTTTGGAGAGGTGCAGATAAGAAGTGGGCCTCCTGTCAAATAGAATGTGATTAATTACCCTCTCTCCTGGCTCCTGCTTCGCTAGGAGTGGCTAATGGTCCGCGGGCTGGTGGCTCGAGTGGTGACATTCCTGTCGGGAGGTGAGAACGCCCGCGGTGGTGATGCCAGGCGGAGGGAGAGATTAGATCCTCCGGGGCACAGGCAAAGAGGTAGAGGGGAGAGGTGGTTTCCCTTGTTTCTGTACCTTTGCTTTGTATTTTGAGCGCTCAGGACAGACTCAGACTGGCACACACGACTCGTGCAGAGGAGCTGGGGTGGCTGAACAGGCATGAAGGCAGCCGGGGTTTGGATTCAAACCGAGAACTGAGACAGTGCAGGTTCAAGCTGATCTGCTTGTACTCCAGGCTGCTGATTTGCTGTTAAACTCAATTTTACCTCTGTATAGCCTGGGAGAGTGGGGAGATCATTCATACCAAGTAATTCCCTTCAAAGAAACATGAAGATCTCTTCAAGACTTGGTTCAAAACTATTTGTGGACTTCCCTAGTCTCCTGGAGCAAACCTCTTCCTTCTGGCTGTCTGATACTGCTTCTCTTCTGAACATATTTAGAGTGGAAGCAGGAAAGAGTAGCTCTGTCCTTGTACAGGTTGTGGCTTAAAAATGTCTCTTTTCCACTCCAAAGTGTGCTTTTTTGCACTTTGAATGTTCCTCTGCAGAATAAAGGTTCAGGATTCTCACCTCCTTTGTTCCTCTCTTAAAAAATGGGCACTTCTGGAAGTAAATTGGATAGGAAATAAAAAGGGGGGGAGGTGATTGAAGAAGTGTAGTGCTCTAGGCTGGGTGTAATTAACTGCTCTTTGTCTCTGGTGTGCAGGGCAAGTTGTGGCTTAGGCTGCTGGTGGCTCCGCACCAGGCGAGGACTTATTTTCTACCATTTGGTTAAAAACTACTCATAGTTAGAAGTAATTTTCCTTGTTTAACATCAATAAACATCTTCAGATTTAGGTTGAAGTCAGAAGTTCGGCTCAGATAGGATGAAGAACAGGAAGAAACGTGAAGGCTTGGCCAGCACCGCTTCCCCTGCTACCAGTTCATTGCCAAATAGATGGAAAAACAGTCGTTCCAAGATTATCTGGGGTTTACAGCTTCCTCAGTCCCTTCGTAATGGCTCTTGAAGAATGAGAATCCAACAGTTGCTGCAGCGCCGGGGACATTCAGGCCCATCCATATGAGCCCTTTAGGCTTCTGTTCCATCCCTCTGAAACAGAAGAGGCTTTTGAGCGGTGTGAAATGTCCTGGCAGAGGGGGCAGAGATGTTTATAGCTACAGTCAGGCTTCCTCCAGGGAAACTCTTTATTCCAGAAATTGGAATTGTAGCTACATGCGTCTTTCCCTTCAGAAAACCAGGAGCCCATGAGCTACGGGGTGATTCTTCTTTCTCCTTCCAGACTTTGCCTGCCTTAAGGTTTGTCTTCCCAAGGTGCTCATCAGCTGTTCATCATCTCTTTTCCAGTGGAAACAGGCTCTTTGTGTCCCCCCTTTGGCCAGTTCCTTGCAGGAATGGCCTGTGCTTATGTAGCTGGGGTTATATTAAAAAGAAAAGTCATTTACCAAGAAAACGAGTCGTCTTCTTCGCCTTCTCCTTGACTTGCACAAGACTTCTGGCTCTTTCGAGCGCAGTACATAGAGCATTTCTGAGAATACAGAGGCTGGGAAGTACAGTAAAATGAGTTTGCCATCAAAAGGCAACAAGTCTTACGCCGTGCCCCCGGCTGCTGACCTTTCCCGCTGGAATTCTCCCCTCTGCCCTCCGGATCATTAATCCTGATGCTGCCAGATGACAGTAATCCATCACGGCCCCTGACAAGCCCCGCAGCCGCCTCTGAAAGGATCCGCTGGGCTTCAGCATCCCCATCGTCCCCTGATACTCGTTTTTCAGCCTTTCCTGTTGGAGCGCTGGGGGTTTCCAATAAAGACTTTATCGCTTTGCCTTTCCTCGCAGAGGGGCTGGGGGAGGAGACGAGAGCAGCACTTCCCTGCCTCTCAGCTCTTTTGCAGTCAGATCCTATGAAACCTAAAGAAGTACAGTTAATTTTCCAGGTTCAAAACCCAAATCCCTCTTTGTTGGCTTGTGGGGGATATTACTGGGGGTGTTACTATGGGCAGATGTGGGAGAAAATGATTGTATCGCCGTGCTCAAGCGGTATAATAGGATGGAAGTAGTTTTGTTGCTGCTGTAAAGTTTTCTCGGCATTCATAAAGAAATCTTATGGGGAAAAAAGAAGCAGCTAGAGGTTTATAAAGCTACTAATTACATTTCAGGGCACTGTGGTCCATGGGGCTTGTTTTAAAGCACACTGGAGGAAGGG